>NC_133654.1:112565481-113258769 GCF_009905375.1 Apium graveolens
AATGAGGAACTCCCAGTATTATCTTCCAAGTGGGTGATTCATCCTATGTAGTCACTCCTGGTACAGTACGAAGAGCATTACATCTTCCAGAAGATTGTACCTTCTCTATACCAGAGGAATCAGAACTTCGGGGGTTAATGACTGATTTGGGATATGAAAAGAGTCTGACGAAACTTGGACAGTTGAAACGGGCTAATATCAGAAGAGACTGGAGTTTCTTCTTCGATTGCATCACCAAGGCTTTTGGCAACAAGTGTTCAAATTTTGATGCCATCCTAATTCTGAGTCAGCACATCGGGTATGCTATTATCCATCAAACTCATTTTGATTTTGCAACTGGAATAATTGGTTTGATTGGGGATAGGATGACAGAGGATCGAGATGTTGTTTATTTTACTAGATTCTGTCAACTTATTTATACGTATTGTACTGCTGAACCCCAGTTAGTCAGCACTCAAACCCCACCTTTTAAGGTTGCAAAAAGGTACTTTAACGACCTGATAAATGCTGACACAAAGAAATCAATGGTGAGACAATTACAGATTCCTCAGTCTGTGAAACAGATTCTGGTAAATGCTGATCCTGCTACTTACAAATCTGTTTACTCAAATGTTCAACCAACTCACCATAACCAAAATCCATCAACCTCAGTACCTACCTCTCATTCTACTCAACCTACCCTCAGAACTTATCTCAAATCCTATCTCTCCACTTCACAGACTGCTCAACCTTCTTCTTCAGCACCTACTGTGAAGCCTACATCCTCTAAGCCAAAGAGAACAAAGACTGTTCCTCAAAAACCTCAAAAGAGGAGAAGCATTACTTTGAGAGATGAATCAGATTCTGAGGATCAGATTCCCTCTTCAGAACCTGTGGTAAATGAAGCTGAGAAGGCAACTTCTCAGAAGGATTCTGCAATTGGGGGTTCTAGGCTTCTCAAGAGGCTTAGACGTATGACGGTTCCTGCAACTCCCAAGGAATCCAAATCAACAAGGAAGTACAAGAAACAGAGGGCACAAAGGCCAGTTTCAGATGATAAGGAGGAAGCAGCTAAGGAAGGGGATCAGGAATCTCTGATCTCACAAGACAAGGAATTTGCTCCAGTCACTTATTCTCCATCAACTCCATCTCAGGAACCTGTATCTGACAAGGCTAATTCACCTTCTGTGTCTCTTGTTGATCCAGGCACAAGTGCTAAAATTGATATTCAAAACCTGGTTGTGCCTGAAATACTTTTCTTAGAAGCTCCAACAGCAAATAATCCTTCCACAACACCTATTACTGATGCTGTTCAAACTCCTGAGTTATCACTAACACCTTCTCTGCATCAAGATGCTGATGATCAGATTTTAGGTGAGCATCAGGATATGGCTGTTGATCAAAACTTAGTATCAGATCAGCAATTAGAGGATGCTGAAGCCTCCATTGCTACTCACACTGTTGTCTTATCAGAAGATACTGATTCTCTAAGTTCTGATGCTGCAAATGTTGGAGATACTGGTGAGGCTGCTACAACTGTAGATGCTGATGAAGCAGGTCCTTCAGGACCTACTCCTCCACTGACTCTTCCTAAGTCTGAACTGGTAAAGGAGTTTGTTATCAGGGATGCACCAGTACCTTGGAGTGAAACTCCTGCAGGTCAGGAGTGGACTAAGGAATGGAACTCAGTTTCATGTGTTCAAAATGCTTTACATTTTGCTGAGCACTTGACTAAAGCTGATGAAATGTTACATTCTGATGATTTTAAAACCCAGCTTAGAGTCACTGCATTGAGTACTAAACATCTACAAGGTCTTCATTCCAACACTCATGCAGAGCTACACAAGATTCAGGAGAACTTTATCAAACAGGAACAAGTTTGGAAAATTGATAAGAAAAAGTTCTTCCAACCTACCATTGACAGGGTTGCTTATATTGAGAAAACTCAAGAGAAGCAACAAGCTCAGATTGATCAAATTCTGACAAATCAAGCTTCTCAGCAATCGCAACTTACTGAAATCCAGACCTCAGTGGAACTACTTATCTCTCTTTTATTACCTGCTGATGCCAAAAAGGGGGAGAAGGTAATTAAGTCCAAATGCAAAACCAACAAGACACTGCAAGGAAAGGATGATGGAAAAGATGACCAAGGAAACTCTGGAATGGGTAGTGGTCATAGTCAAGGTAGAAGGTTTACATCAAGACAAGCTAGTCACAGAACAAGTTCTGATACTGGGAAAAGAATAAGTTCTGCTGCTGGTAAAAGGATAAATTCTGATGAACTTCTAGATCTTGATGAGGAAATGTCAAGACAGTTATTTCTTCAAGAAAATCCAGGGATGGACTTGGAAAGTTTAAAGGAAGAAGAAGCCAGACTTAAATCAGAGAAAGTCACATCTAAATCTGAAGCTTCTGGTAAAAAGTTACTTCCAAAACCTAAAGGCATTGTGATCAAAGAAAGGATACATACTGAAGAAACTTTGGCTAGATCACAACCACAGATAGATCCAAGATCCAAGGGTAAAGAAAAGGTTGGTGAACCTATCAAGCCTTATGTACCTCCTGAGGAAGAAGAAATTACTGATGGAAAAGATGATCTTGCTCTGACTTCAAGAAAAGTTCTTAAAACAACCTCTGACATGGCTCAAGTTGTTCAGAGTCAAGAAACTGTAAGTTCTGATATTCAGAAGAAGCAAGTAACCTCTGACAGTGCTCAAGTTAACTTGATATCAGAAAATAGATCTAAAACACTCTTACCAGGATTCACTAAAGCAAAACAGACTCAATCTTTGAAGACTACTCCAAGGGGTTTTGAAGCAAGAGTAGTTACTGGAAAGGAAGCTAGAGATAAAACTGGATTGGGAAGTGCTGATGAAAGAAGAGTACACAACACTACCGATGATCCAACTTCCTTGAGTGAACCAGGTATTGGAGCAACTCCTGAGAGATTGAATCAACTAGAATCTGTACAGATGGTTTACCATACCTACTTGAAAGAATACATCATGTTGTATTTCATGACAGATGGTAGGGTTTATCATATAAGACAAAATGCCATTCCTTTGAAGTATTTTGAAGAATTGGAGCATGTACTTTTCTTACTTCAAGTGGATGACAGAATAACAAAGACTGCTGCGAACTACTTAAAAGAACAGATTCAGAGACAGAAAAGGCTTTATTCTGTTAAGTCTGACAGCAGATATGTTCCAAAGTACAGAGATCACAATGGGGATATTGTTGATATGAAGCCTAGTACTGCACAGATCAGAACGTATCTTGGTATTAAGGGACTTGAATTCAATCTTGAATCTGACAAAGCTTATGTCATAAGACTAGACCAGGAGTTAAGGAAAGCAAAGATTAATGATCTCAGAGCTGCAATCTTTCAAACTGGTGAAGATACTGCAGAGCTTAAAGGTGTTAAAAGGAGAATGATTGATGAACTAAGATATGCTGAGAAATGTTTGTTGAAGAACTATCTCAGAACAACTCCTAACATCAGAGAGATCATAAGATGATGAAGCCAAGTCGAAGATCTACAACTGCTTAAATTCTGATATTTATGCAGATTGAAGTTATTATCAGAAGTTGAAATTGGTAAAACTTTAAGGACTGTAAGTTGTAGTTATCTAGTCTATTTCTCATGCATTTGTACTTAATGTTTTTGACATCATCAAATATCTGTTTAACATGTATATTTTGTTAATTTACAAGTTGGGGGAGATTGTTAGATATATTTGATAATGTCATGGCTAATATGTTTTATGTTTAGCTTTCAGATCTTGTGTGAACAGGATAGATCAGTACTTAACTGTTGATCAGTACTTATACTGGAAGTCAGGACTTAAGGATATCAGTACTTATATTATCAGGAGATAATCATCAGAAGATAGATATCAGAACTTAAGTGCTGAAGGACAATCAGATAAGGACAGTAGCTGATTAAAGGAAAGAAGATAGAGATAAAACATAAGAAGAGATATGCATGAAGAAGGAATTCCGTGAAGAATGGAATACTTGGAATAGAAGATATCTGATTGATATATTTTAGGAAGCAGAATTATATTCCATATCAATTAGCGATTATCTTGTAACTGTGTAGTATATAAACACAGGCATAGGGTTTACACTATAAGTGTTATCATTATCGAAGTTATTATTCTTTATAACCCTAACAGCTCTCGTGATATTTGTTCATCACTGAGAGGTAACAGTTCTATATTGTAACAGAGTTTATTGTTTCAATAAAGTTTGTTTTCTGTTGCTCAAGTTCTTTAAGTTCGATTTGAGTGTACTATACACTGTATTCACCCCCTCTACAGTGTGTGTGTGACCTAACACATCTTAATTCCTGATATTATCTCTTGATAAATATCTTCTGATCACTTAAGTTTTGATAATTTAAGTTCTGATATCTTAAGTTCTGTCTTCAGTATAAGTGCTGATTTCCAGTTAAATATTGATTTGTCATGTTAGGTAAGATCTGAAAACTAAACACAAATCATATTACACATGACATTATTAAATATATCTAACAATCTCCCCCAACTTGTAAATTAGCATAATATACAAGTTCAACAGATATTTGATGATGTCAAAAACATTAAGTACAAATGCTTGAGAATTTGACTAGATAACTACAACTTACAGTCATTTCAGCTTTACCATCTTTAACTTCTAATAACAGCTTCAGTCTCTATATACTTCAGAATTTAAGCAGTTGTAGATCTTTGACTTGGCTTCACTTTCAATTTCTGATCTCTTTGATATCAGGAGTTGTCCTGAGATAGTTCTTCAACAAACATCTCTTAGCATATTCAAGTTCATGAACCATCCTCCTTTTAGCATTTATCAATTCAGCTGTATCTTCTCCAGTTGAAAAATAGCTGCTCTAAGATCATTTATCTTAGCTTTTCTTATCTCATGATCTAGTCTTATCAGATATGCCTTGTCAGACTCTAGATTGAATTCCACAACCTTATAACCCAGAAAAGTAGTTATAATCCTAGCAGAGTTAGGCTTCATATCGACAATATCACCTTTGTGATATCTGTACGTGGGACAATATGTGCTGTCAGACTTTACAGAATAAAGATTCTTATGTCTTTGAATTTGAGACTTTAAATACTCTGCAGCACTATCTGTTAATCTGTCTTTCACTTGAAGTAGGAACAGAACATGTTCCAGTTTTTCAAAATACTTCAGTGGTATATCATTCTGCTAAATCTGGTATACCCTTCCATCTGTCATAAAATATAACAAGATATGTTCTTTCAAGAAGGAATGGTAAATCATTTGTACAGATTTAAGTCGATTAATCTTTCAGGAGTTGCTCCAACACCTGGTTCACTTAAGGAAGTTGGATCATTGGTAGTATTATATACTCTTCTTTCATCAGAACTACCCAACCCAGATTTATCTCTTGCTTCCTTTCGTGTAAAAACTCTAGCTTCAAAATCACTTGTTGCAATCTTCAATGGTTGAACCTGTTTAGCTTTGGTGAATCCTGGTAGGAGTATCTTTGAAGGTTTAACATGAGCAATGTCAGAGGTTTCCTTTCCTTATCTTTTGATATCAAGCCAACTTGAGCTATGTCAGAGGTTGCTTGCTTCACTGTCATATCAGAACTTACTATATCTTAACTCTGAACAACATGAGCCATGTCAGAGTTTGTTTGAAAAATCTTCTTATGCATCAGAGTAAGATTAGCATCTTCTTCATCATCAGTTATTTTTTCATCCATGACTGACATATAAACCTTTACAGGTTATCAACTTTTTCTTAGCCCTTGGACCTTGGATCAATTTCCATTTGTGATTTGGCCTTGGTTGCCTCAAAACTTGTTCTTTCCTTTATCACAATACCCTTAGGCTTCGGAAATTTCTTTTCAACAACAGAAGATTTAGATTTTGTCTTGACACCTTCTGCTTTGAGTCTAGCTTCTTCTTCCTTTAGACTCTCAAAGTCCATTCCTGGATTTTCTTGAAGAAATAACTGTTTTGAAATTTCTTCATCAAGTTCCAGATGTTCACCAGAACTTATCCTTTTACCAGTATCAGAACTTATTCTTCTCCCAGTATCAGAACTTGTTCCTTGACTTGTAATTCTAGCTTTACTTGATGAAAATCATTTGCCTTGACCTTGACCTCTACCCTTATTAGAGTTTCCCTGGTCATCATTTCCATCATCCTTTCCTTTCAGTGTCTGAATAGATTTGCATTTGGACTTAATCACTTTCTCCCCCTTTTTGGCATCAGCAGGTAAAAGAAGAGAGACAAGCAATTTCACTAAGTATTGGATCTCATTGAGTTGACTTTGGTAAGAAGCTTGATTCTTCAGAATTTCTTTAATTTGAGTTTGTTGTTTCTCCTGAGTTTTCTCAATGTAGGCAATTCTGTCAAAGGCTGGCTTGAAAAATATGTTCTTTTCAAGTTTCACATTCATATCTTGCTGGATTAGAGCTTCCTGAATTTTGTTCACCTTGTCATGAGTTATTGAGTGTTGACCTTGAAGGTGCCTTATACTCAATGCAGTAACTCGCAGTTGTGCCTTGAAATCATCATTTATCAGCATTTCATCAGCTTTTGCAAGATGTTCAGCAAGAATCTTTTCAGAAGGAACAAAACTACCTGAGTTCCATTCTTTAGTCCATTCCTTTTCTCTAGGAGTTTCACTCCAAGGTACTGGTGCTTCCCCTGTAACAAACTTCTTAACTAAATCAGCTTTATGAACAGTTGGTTGAGGTGCATGTCCTGATGGATCAGCTGCATCAGCATCTAAATTGGCAGGAGCTTCACCAGTAATTTCTTCATTAGCAGCATCAGAACTTGTAGATCCTGCAGTATCAACATCCTCTGATAAAATAGCAGTATGTGAGGCTATAGAGGCTTCAACATTATCCTCTAAATTCTGATCTGCAGCCAGGTTCTGATCAACATCCAAACTTGATGGTGTTGGTGGAGTGAGTTGAATTGGTGGAGCTTCCAAGTACAAAACCTCAGGCACAGTCAAGTTATGAATATCAATTTCAGCACTTGTACCTGGTTCTTCAGTATGTACTGGATCAACTATAGTTGACATAGGAGGTGTAGGTATTTTAGCTTGAGCAGTTTCATGTTGTGCAGAAGGAAGTGATTCAATAACAATTGGTTCTGTTGAGATCAGAGATTCCTGATCCCCTTCCTTAGCTGCTTCCACTACATCCTCTTAATTTGAGTCAATTATGTCCCTGTGAGCTCTCTGTTTCTTTAATTTCCTCAAAGGTGGAGACATTGTAGGAGCTTTATCATCAGAATTTAACTTTCTAAGCCTTTTGAGGGGCCTAGAACTCCCAGTTACAGTATCTTTCTGAGAAGAAACCTTCTCAGCTTCTAAAACAACAGGTTCTGATATAGGAACCTGTTCCTCAGCATCTGATTCATCTCGCGGAATAATTCTCCTTCTCTTCTGTTGAGTCTGAGGTACTTTCTTAGTCCTCTTGGGTTTGGAAGATGAAGGCTGCACTGTAGGGTCAGAAGGTTGAGGTTAATAACTTTGAGGTGTTTGTGTAGAGGTGGTAGGTGCTGATGGATGAGGTTCTGATGGTTGGACATCAGGGTATATTTCAGTATATTTAACCGGATCATAGGTTATTAAGGCTTGTTTGACAGATAAAGGAACTAGGAGGGGTCTTAATAAAGTCTTCTTATTATCAGTAGATAATTAGTCATTAAAAGCTCTTTTAGCTAGTCTGAATGGTGAAATTAATTCACTAGCAGATTGGGGCTTATCATCACAACAAAAGCTATAGATAAGCTGACAGAATCTAGCAAAATAAATAGTATTTCTATCTTCTGTCATTCTATCCCCAATAAAACCTAAGACAACACTTGCATAATCAAAATTAGTTTATTAATGAGAGCACACCCGATTTGTTGGTTGAATATGGGAATTGCATCAAAATTAGAACATTTGTTTGCAAAAGCCTTGGTTATGCAGTCAAATAAGAAACTATATTCCCTCCTTATGTAGGATCTCTTAAACTGACCCAACTTAGCCAATGACCTCTCAGACCCAGACCGGCCATCATGTTTTGAAGAACTGGCTCTTCAACAGTAGAATAAATACAGTTCTCAGGCAGCTGCAGTGCTTGTTGAATCGTAGCCAATGTCACGACATGCTCATCCTCTCCTGACGAAAAAATAATACTTAGAGACCCTTGAGCACCACCACCAACATATACTCCCCTTCTCCAGAACTCCAGCACTTGAGTACCAGAGACTACATCAGGTACGGTTAGAGCGTACCCAATATCAGAACTAACAAGAAAGTCCTGAATGAAATGAAGTTCTGATGGGGCTTCTGACTTGCTAAGAATAGAGGAGAAGTTATTAGGAACAAACTTAGCTCCATAAAAAATTACATCTTTTGGTGCCATCTCTATAAGAAATTAAGTGAATATTTGCAAAGTGTTTGTAAAAAGTCCTGAGAGAAAAACTTCAGAAAATAAAAGAGAGAGAGAGAGAGAGAAGGAAAAAGAAATTTAGAATAGAAAAGTAAGTAAAAGATTAGAAAATCTTTTATCTCTCATATATATACTCTCTCCACTCAACAGTCATATTTTTGAAGCATGTGATAAACTTTACACCTGGCACCATTTGAACAGTCAGTAAACGGTTAGAATAAGAGTTAATGGGCACGTAAAATAAGCAATAATTACCGTGCACATGCAGTTTTTCAGGACATACACGTTAACCACTAACCCATAATGATTATGACTGTTTTATCTCACATTAACCAATATTCTATAAAAATATTATCGTTCAGGTAATGACCAAAAATAAACCAAGTAAATAAATACTGCCACGTAAGCATCAAAATTTGATTATTATCAGGATTTAAAAGTCATCAGAATATGGCTACTTAACTCGAAAAGTGAATGTGTATTCATGTATTTCTTCACACAAATACTGATATGGTTTCATCAGAACTTAAACATCAGAAATTCCATCAGAACTTGTCCTCAGAATTTATCCAATCTGATATATAGACTGTTCATCTAAAATAATATTGATCACCACAGTAATTTTCATCATTCATATGGAGTGTAAGTGTGTGCATTAAGCTAAATATCAGACAAAGAGTAAAGTCTGATTCACTTTAGTACATCTTAGAAATAAAGCATAACTATGAACTTTACTCAATATCTGTCATTATTCTGAAGCTTACTATTGAATGAGTTCATGCATGAGTCCACCTCAACTGTTTTGTGCTCATTTTATGCATCTTTTGAAATTCTATTTTATAGTGGCTTCTCAGTGTAAGTGAGTCACGACTGCTTATCAGAATTTATGCTGTTATCAGAGTATTTCTCCAGTAGTCATAGAGTGTGAAAAGTCACCAAGAAAATTTTATTTTGCTTTTCTAATGCATATTAATTACTTAATATCAGCAATGCCCATGGGTATTCCCTTCCACATTTTTACTCTAGATCTCAAAGGAGTACCTGATTTTTATTTCTTTTCTTTTCTTTTTCTTTTGATAAGTGAGGCTTATCAGCACTTAGTACATCCACCAGATTTACTAACATCAGAACTTAACAGATAAGAAGCACTATTCTAGTTTTTGACTTAGTAATAAGATACACAAAGTAAACTTAACTAAGCTCAATATTAGAATTTGCTTGTGTTAAAAAGATTTCAATATAAACAATTACTTCAAACATGGGATCTTTAGTATATTAAAGATTACTAGGTCAGCATCTAGCACAGTTATCCTCATTGGATTGAATAGTCACAGAAACATTCATATCACTATCAGAGTTTAGAAATTCATATCAGACAACAATCAGTACTTAAGTAATTTTGAATTTAAGCACATAATTCACAAAGATAGTAATATCTGTAAAAACTGATCATAAAGTCTGATGTATCAGAACATAAACTAAGCAGATTTAGAGAAAGAACCTAAAACCATTCCAAGTTCATTTACGAATCTTGTAAAAGTAGCTTCACATAGTGGTTTTGTGAAGATATCAGCTAGTTGTTGATCAGTGGGAACAAAATGCAATTCCACTGTACCTTCATCCATATGTTCCTTTATGAAGTGGTACCTAATGCTGATGCGCTTTGTGATTGAGTGTTGAAGTGGATTACATGTCATAGCAATAGCACTTTGATTATCATAGTAAATTGGGATTTTAGAAAATTCTAACCCATAATCCAGTAACTAATTCTTCATCCAAAGAATCTGTACACAACAACTTCCTGTAACAATGTATTCTGCTTCTACAGTTGATGTGGAAATTGACTTCTATTTTTTGCTAAACCAAGAAACCAATCTGCCTCCAAGAAATTGGCAACTTCCACTTGTGCTTTTCCTGTCAATTTTGCATCCTGCAAAATCTGCATCTGAGTAACCTATTAGCTTAAAGTCTGATTCTGTAGGATACCACAATCCCAGATCAACTGTACCCTCAAGGTACTTGAAAATTCTTTTCACAACTGTTAAGTGAGGTTCTCTTGGATCTACTTGAAATCTTGAACAAAGATAGGTAGCATACATGATATCAGGTCTACTTGCAGTTAGATAGAGTAGTGAGATAATCATACCTCTGTAATCAGTAATATCTACTGATTTACCAGTATCTTTATCTAATTTTGTTGCAGTGGCCATATGAGTGGATGCACTTCAACAATATTGCATTCCAAGTTTCTTCAACAAATTTCTGGTGTACTTAGATTGGCAAATAAAAGTTCCTTCTTCATTCTGCTTGACTTGAAGGCCCAGAAAATAGTTAAGTTCTCCCATCATACTCATTTGATATCTTGACTGCATCAGCTTGGCAAACTTCTTACAAAGTCTGTCATTTGTAGAACCAAAAATGATATCATCAACATAAATTTGCACCAAAAGTAAGTCCTTTCCATGGTTGAGGTAGAACAATGTTTTGTCAATAGTCCCTCTATTAAATCCACTTTCCAGAAGAAACTGAGCTAATGTCTCATACCATGCTCTTGGAGCATGCTTAAGGCCATAAAGTGCTTTATCAAGCCTGTAGACATGATTTGGAAATTTGGGATCTACAAAGCCTGGAGGTTGTTCAACATATAATTCCTCTCCCAATTCTCCATCAAGAAAAGCACTTTTCACATCCATTTGAAAGACTTTAAACTTCTTGTAAGCAGCATAAGCCAAAAATATCCTTATGGCTTCCAATCTAGCAACTGGTGCAAATATTTCATCATAATCAATTCCCTCCTGTTGAGAGTATCCTTTTGCAACCAGCCTTGCTTTGTTCCTTGTAATTATGCCATCACTGTCAGTTTTGTTTCTGAACACCCATTTTGTACCAACAACTGATCTGTTCCTTGGTCTTGGCACTAGGGTCTAGACTTTATTTCTTTCGAATTCATTTAACTCTTCCTGCATTGTTTGCACCCAATCAGCATCTTGAAGAGCTTCTTCCACTTTCTTTGGTTCAGTCTGAGAAAGAAAAGAATGATAAAGACATTCATTTGATGTAGTTGTTCTAG
This sequence comes from Apium graveolens, assembly GCF_009905375.1. Lineage (NCBI taxonomy): Eukaryota > Viridiplantae > Streptophyta > Magnoliopsida > Apiales > Apiaceae > Apium > Apium graveolens. The sequence continues at coordinate 112,576,974 of NC_133654.1, forward strand.
TTCTGACACCTGCATCAGGATTTCCAATAATTAAGTTAGGTGTATATGCTTTAATCCACTTCCTTGCAGATGGAAGGTTTTCTCTAGAATTGGATGGTCCCCCATGATCCATGCTGTCTCCATCAACATTTTCTGATGCTCCCCCTGAAATTATGCTGTCTGAGTTGGATCCTTCATTATTTGAGTTTCCAGAAATATCAGAACATGAGTTTCCAGAATTATCAGAACTTGGCCCATCAGAACTTGAAGAGCCTATTATAGGTTCTGATGCTTCTTGAGATGTGGTTGGATCTTCAGTATGCTCACCCTGTACAGGTGCATTTTCCCTAGGCGTAGTCACTAGAGTTTCAATAACATCAGAGTTTAATCCATCAGAGTTTGTAGTATCAGGATTTAGATTGTCAGGATTTATAGAATCAGAACTTAAAACTTCGTTTTCGAATCTCAGCTGATCATGATCATTGAAATCTTCAAGTCCAGTAATCTTCTTATCATCAAAAGAGACATTGATAGATTCCATGACAACTCTTGTTCTTAAATTGTAGACTCTGAAGGCTTTTGTAGAAAGTGGATATCCAACAAAAATTCCTTCATCAACTTTTAGATCAAATTTAGATAGCTGTTCGGGATTAGTCTTAAGAACAAAACACACTTGCATCCAAATACATGAAAATACTTCAGATTTGGCTTCTTTTCCTTCCCCATCTCATATGGTGTTTTTCCATGCTTGTTGATAAGTGTTGAATTCTGAGTAAAACAAGCAGTCTGCACAGCTTCAACCTAAAAGTAGGTTGGAAACTTTGCTTCATCAAGCATAGTTCGTGCAGCTTTAATAAGAGTTCTATTCTTTCTTTCAACAACTCCATTTTGCTGTGGAGTTCCAGGAGCAGAAAATTCCTGCTTTATTCCATGGTCTTTGCAGAACTCTTCCATGATCAAATACTTGAACTCAGTGCCATTATCACTTCTTGATCTTCACAGAATCTTTGACCAATTTATCCAGTTGCTTGACATGATCAATCAAGATAGATGCAGTTTCACTTTTTGTGTGTAAGAAATACACCCATGTGTATCTGGTGAACTCATCCACTATGACCATAACATATTTCTTCTTTGCAATAGATATGACATTCACTGGACCAAATAGATCAACATGTACTAGGTGATAAGGCTCAAGAATTAATTATTCAGTCTTGCTCTTGAATGAAGATTTTCTTTGTTTTGCCTTCTGACATGAATCACAAAGGCCATCAGGAGCAAATACTGATTTTGGCAGTCCTCTCACAAGATCTTTCTTGACTAGTTCATTTATATTGTTAAAAATTAAATGAGAGAGTTTCTTGTGCCAATCCCAGCTTTCTTCGATTGATGCTCTACTCAATAGACAGATTGCAGAACCATCAGTACTTGTTGAAAGCTTGGCTTCATAAATGTTACCATGCCTGTATCCTTTTAGAACAACTTTGTATGTAGATTTGCTTACAACTTCACAGTGTTCTTCAAAGAAATCCATATGATAACCTCTGTGTTTAAGTTGCACTCAGCAGATTGTGTTTAAGTCTCGAGACCAGAGCTACTTTTTCAATGATGACATTCCCAAGATTGATATTGCTATATCCCAGAGTTTTTCCAATATTGCCATCTCCATAAGAAACACCTGGGCCAGCTTTCTCCACAAAGTCTGATAGCAGGGCTTTATTTCCAGTCATATGACCTGAACATCCACTTTCCAGAACTAGGATGTTCTTTCTGTTGCCCTGCAATCATAAAGACCACTAATGATTAGTATTAAGCACCCAGACTTGCTTGGATCCTTTGGCCTTTTTAAGTTTGTTAACATTTGCAGCGGATTTAGCATCAGAGTTTATGTTAACAGTTTTTTTTATCAGAATTTGCAATATCAGACTTTGCATCAGAACTTATACTAGAAGGAATAATGCTAACTTTCTTTACCGAAGGTTTAATTTGATAATAATCATAGTACAAACTATGATATTCATTACAAGTATAAATGGAATGCCATAAACTACCATAATGAAAACAAGGATTTTGTGGCTTATATCTAACAGACTGACTCTTAACTCCTGATTTTGAAGGTAAGGAGTTTATATTCTTATTTTTTCCTGTAAAAAGAAGCCTGATGGTTAGAATTTCCATAATTATGACAGGTTTTTCTAGGAGCATTAGGAAGAGACTTATAATTGTTACTTTTGTTCACACCTTCCTTTCCATTCCTATTTTTCTTAGGTGGCTTTACCTTGTTTACATTCTTAACATCTTTCAGCTTATTCTTAAGCTGCTTCTTAGTCATTAAGCCTATGTTAACTTCAGTTGGCTTATCCTGTTTAGGTTTTTCAGAAGTTACTTCCTCCTTAACTTCTGATTTATCAATGTCAGACTTTGCAGTTACAAACTTAACAGAATTTACCTTTGGTTTTTGTTTAACAACTATAGGCTCGGTTTCTACAGTTCCCTTTATTTTCTTATCATCTCCATAACCTAAGCCCTCTTTCCAGTTTCAACTACTAAGAATATCCTGAGTTACTTTACCAGAGTTAGTCCAAATCCTGATAATCTCTATTTCCTTTTCTATCTTAGTTTTTAGAGATTCATTCATTTTTAACACTTCATCCCTAACATAAAAGGCATCATCTCTATCTTTCTGAGTTTGATGGAACATGACTAACTCTTTTTCTAAATAATCATTCCTCTTTTTATAAGCAAGATTTTCAGACGTTAATTTTTCACATGTTAAAGTTTGATCTTTATAACTAATGAACATGGTTTTAAGATATCTTCTCACCTCAGTAATATCATAAGTATGAAAGGCATAAGTAGTTTGAGGTACCTTTAAGTGAGCAATATCAGAACTGCTATCAGCATTTGCCATTAAGGCATAGCTTTCCTCATCCTCAGAATCTGAAGCATCTGACCAGCTTTTCTTCTTTGTGACAAGAGCCTTGCCTTTGTCACTTTTCCCTTTTCTGTAATCTGGAGATATGTGGCCTTTCTCACCACAGTTGTAGCATTTAACATTTGAGTAGTCTCCTCTGTCAGACTTTCCTCCTCTGCCTTCAGATTTTCTGAAACCTTTCTTATCAGAACTTGCACCTTTCCTGGAAAACTTATTTCCTCTCCTGAATTTTTTGTATGCAATCTTTGTGATTCCTTTCACCATAAGAGCACACAGCTTCATCATCTCCTCATCATGGTCCATCTCAGGTATACTTTCAGTTTCTGAGTCATCATCACTATCAGAACTTGATGACTCAGTATCAGACTTTGTGATGAGAGCCTTTTCCTTGCCTTTTCTTGAGGTAACTAGTTTGGGACTTTCCTCCTCAGCCACAAAGGCAACTGTTCTTGACTTTCTTCCATTCCTCTTGCTTCTTTGTTCCATCTCAAGTTCATGAGTCTTTAGCATCCCATAAATTTCATCAAGAGTTGTTTCCTCAAGAGCATAGTTGTCTCTTATTATTGTGGCCTTCAAATCCCATCTTTCAGGAAGAGCTAACAAGAACTTAAGATTTGAATCTTCAATATCATACTCTTTGTCAACTAGTGACAAATCATTTAAGAGTTTGACAAATCTATCATATAAATCAGTTAATGACTCATCATACTTTGAGTCAAAGTGCTCATACTCTTGAGTGAGTATCTTCTTCCTGTTCTTCTTGATTGCATCAGTTCCCTGACACCTTATTTCCAAAGCATCCCATATCTCCTTTGCAGTCTTGTATTGAATTACCCTGATTGACATGACATTATCAATGGCACTAAGCAGCAAGTGTCTTACCTTTATATCCTTTGCAATCGATGAGATATCTTCAGCAGTGTAATCACTTTTCTCCTTTGGTATAAACTTTGCTGGCTGACCTGCAACTTCCACAGAGAGTTTGGTTGGCATATGTGGTCCTTCATATATCCTGTCGAGATATTCTGGATCTGTAGCTTCCAGGAACATAGCCATCTTCACTTTCCATATGGAATACTCAGAAGGTTTCAACATGGGAACTCTTATAGTCTCATATCGACTATGAGTTATGGTTTTTGGAGGTTCTTCAGTTTTGGTGGGCTTGGTTGGAGTTTCTTCTTCAGACAGGATTGTTTTTGGATCTTAAACTGTTTGTGTGTTAACAGATAGCTCTGATACCACTTGTTAAGTCACACACACTGTAGAAGGGGGTTGAATACAGTGTTTAGCATAATCAAATCGAATATAAGAACTCAAGTAACAGAAAACATAATTTATTCAACACAATAAACTTTGTTACAATATGGAACTGTTCTCTCTCAGTGATGAACAAATTATCACGAGAAATAAATTGAACTTTGTTTCATTATATAGACAGATCTGGAAATTAAAACGTAAGTTTTTATTCAGTTGTAATGGCACTTTATTGATTTATAGTAAAATCATGTTTTGCAGGTGAATGTGGTAAGAGGTCTAAAGTTATGTGATGGGATATTTACTGATACTGAGCTCCCTAAGTTGACAGACTATGTGAATGAGCTTCGAGTTGCTGGTCAGAACGAGTTAATTTTTTTTATTTGTTCAATTGGGTTTATTGTGTGAACTTTAGGTTAATAATAAAATTGAGAACACAACCTCTAAAAGTAGCCAAAGCTAGAAATTTTCCCAAATTAATTTGATAAATAGATGCACGAAACACACATAACCGAACAATACGCAGTATATTGCTCTAAAAATAGGCAGCGGTACTAAAGCAACAACCTAATTACTTTGATCATTATTCTCTTTTATCTTTTTGATGTATAATTCAATCACCACGCTAACCTATAGTAAATTATATTATCAGCGTCGCTGGGTTGTGGTGAACAATCCAAGTTTATCCACCCTTATTAATTATTTAGAATAATTGTGTATGTTTCTGAAAATCATGACTAGGCTGGAATAAGTACATTTATAAGTATGTAATTACCTTATTGAAAAATCTTCAATATTGAGTAGTCTAATTTTTAATTACTCAAGCTGCATTGTTACTAATGGTGATAGGAATTTTACAGGGGTTGGGTTTTCATCAAAAAGAAAATATATGTTTGGAAAAGCTTTCTATACAGGTACAAGTAAATCAATATATCTATTAACGATTCTCATACAAAATATTTCTCATAATTTTTTATATCACACTATTAGAAAATTATATATTCTTGTAGATTCTTCAACGCCTTCTGAGTGAAGTCTTAGCTGAAACTTATAGTCTGCTTGTCCGGTGTATTGCTCAAGAGTTTTTAACATGTTTGTTCATTCAAGAATTGATATATTTAGCTTCACAAATGTAATTTATTAGTTTGGTAATTTTTGTATTAGGATTTTTATTTAACTGAGCATATTTTCTATACGAATTATTGTCTAAACAAAGGATGTATCTCAAATTTTATAAAATTAACTTTTGCATTTTCTTATTGTGGTATAATTTCTTTATATATTGTAGTGTTAAATTAATGAAACATATAATTGCACAATAAAAATACACCATTGTTACATTACACAAGCAAAGTGTTACATTAGACTATATAGGGACCCACATCGGGATCCACTTTTACAAAATAATCCCAACTTAATGTAATATCTATAAAACGTTATAATTGTCAATGCAGTGTAACATTAGGAGACAATTGTAATACTTTTAGTCCTGTTAAAACGGCTAGCCAAAGTTGTACAATAGGGGGCTTGATGTAATGCTCGCAAGTGCAACGCCCCTTACTGTTACAATAGGTATATTATAATGCTTTTCGGACCTATCGTAACAGTAGAAAGACATTACATCAGTTCATCTATGGCGTAGTGCCCCAAGTGCTTGTATATTGGTCACCAGTCCATTCCTCTTCAAATAGAAGTCTTTCAATGAGTCATTATCCTTCATATTCATCAATTCGAACTCGGCTTTAAGAGTTTGAATCCTCGCCTTCTTAACTCGTTCATGTTTCCCAAGCTTCTTTCGTGGTTTTCTTTTCGGCCATGTCAACAATATGTCTTCAAGGACACCTTGATAAATAGTTTCCAGGGCTATCTTATCCATTTTATCTTCCAACGGTGTCTTTGACCCCTCAAGATCAATGGATGCCCAAACACCATGGGCATGCATGTAGACTTTCATCTTCATAGCCCACACTGTATAGCTCTTTCTTGTGAGAATGGGATAATTCAGTCTTATCAGACCATTATTGCAATTTCTGTATTTGTCAACGTCATTCTCGGCATGAACTTTGGCATGCACGAGCTCACCTGTAGCTCTGATACTAGATTGTTGATAAATAACTAAATGAACTCTGTTAAACCTATAGGTTTAATGTATTAAACTGAGGAAATATGTTGTATTACCTTATTTTATTACTTGCAACTATTACATATATATGCAATACATGAAAAGCAAACTAACAGCTAAAAACCAGGATTTTTTTATAACTAATGATCCTAAAACTACTCTTATTCAAACATTAACAAAAATAGACTCCTAAAATATCTCCATGATTGGCTTGACTATTTCTAGCAGCTAGACACAGAGTGATCAACCCAAAACAAACAAATACAAAATCCAATAAAACTGAACCAACAATTTAGATTAAAAGCCCAGTGGGTACACATACCTAAATGTCGGTCCCCGTCCATATCTCCGAATTTTGTATAGGAATTTTTTTTAAATATTCGCCCACTCGGAGAAGACAAAATTTTAATTATTTTAAAATATAAGTTTTTTATGCTCATGAAAAAACATTTTCTTGGTAAGTAAAGGAAAAAATCTTTGTATATATAAAAAATTTCAAAAACCCTTACTAAACATAAAAAAGTTTTACCAGATCTGAAATAAACATTACAAAAATTTTAAATTAAAATAGTTTTACAGCATGTAAACTATTTTTTTAAAAATATTAGTAAAACAATTTTTACATAACGCGTATAGATCAAATACATAAGCTAATGTAATCTATAATATAATAACTATAATAACTCGAATGAGGTATAAATTGTAGTTTGGTTAACCCCTCATTTTGGTTATCTCTTCCATCAAGACCGTCACATCTTTTTCATCAAATAATGAGAGCCTTTAGATTCAAATACTAAAAAAATACACATGACAAGTTCTCAGGTTCGGATGAAAGAGTCAGTCTTGAAAACCGAAGTATTGATAGTAAAAAAATTATTATTTATAAATATACATATAATTTTTCAAGTTCGAATCATGTTAACAACAAGCATTTATATTATCATTTATAAAGATACATATAAGCTTTTAAAGTTCGAATCTCACCAACATTTATATTATCATTTATATTTACATTATTTTTTATGAATAAGATCTCATCAATCATATACTATTGATACTATTTGAATTTAACTTGAAATTATATACAATGAAAGTATAATTATATAATCATTATTGAGTATTTAATTATTTATATAGAATTTTAATAAAATTATATAAAATAGAAATGAAAATATATAAATATTAACCAAGAACCACGGGCCCTAAGCTAGTATGAATAACATTAGAATACGATATACCAAGTTACAAAAAATATAGATTCTAAAATTGTAAATCTCATACACAAAGTTATAAACGAAATATATTGTAGAATTACAAATACACCACGGAAGTAAATGTGTATAAAAAACTAGTAAAATAACATATTCTAATTTAAAAGCTCGAAAGTTATTAATTCCACACATAAATAGTTTGAAAAAATTGTTGAATGAAGTATAAATTAAATTTTTCATTAACAATATCTCTTTTAATACATTATATGAGAAACATTCTAATCTCTTAAACAAAAATATAAAAGAAATATAGATTTTAGAATTACAAACACATCCTAGACCCTACCTTAAATGTGTTTATGAAAAATTAAAGACTGGCATTTTCTAATTTCAAAAGTTTGGAAAATTATTACTTTTAGCGAAAAATAGTTGGAAAAAGCTATTAAATAAATTACAAATTAAAACTTGTCATACTGAAGATCTCTTTCTTTTGCGCCTTTGTGTCCTCAATTGATTCATAATATAGCTAACAACTTCCTTCATTGTGGCTTTCCTATCTTCCTTTCTGTTCCAAAGTTCACGTACCACATAGCGACCACTCCGGTTGTATTCATTCATCTCAAGAAACGCTTTACACACTGCTTCGTATATGTCATCTCCCCACTCCTTTTTCAGATTTTCCAACACTTGGTCAGTTGGATTTATAACTTCCTGTCATGTTGACAATAATCTCGTAACCACAAATAATGACATAATTTTCTACACCCAATCCATGGATGAAACAACTACTTATGTCAATGAATAGTTATTAAAAAATTCAATACTCATCACAAAACCTTGTATTGAGAATTTCCCTGGACAGGGACAATTTTGAATGGATGCCATTCTGTGTTTTTCATATTATCTTGCCACAAGGATTGGAGCTCCAAGGCCTTGATTACAGCTTCATCTGGAGCCGAAAATCTTTGTTGGCATGCTTTTTTAAAGGGCTCCACATCAATTTCTCCCATTTTTCTTATGACTATATTTGAACGAGGGCCTTTGAACATCCTTTCAAATCCCTTTTAAATTAAGACATGGATCATTAACAATGAAAACTTCTAATACATTATTAATGGCATATAGGCAATACATGATGTACACTCAATCAACGTATAGTTATGTGGTGTCCATGTAAAGAAAGTTGCTGTACCTCTATAGATTCTTTACGAGATTCTTGCAGCTCATCATTACTAAGACGCTCTTTGACAAGAAGGGTCATATTTAGTGCTTCCAAATCATCAATTTTCTCATCTTTCTCTTCCAATTCTTCTTGTAATCCTTTCATCTTGCTGTGCTGAGCTTCACCAACTTCATTTTCTTTCTGCTTCATCACTTGTATCTTCTCTTTTAAGTCTCGATTTTCCATCCTTATTTTCTCATTTTCCATCCTTATTTTCTCATTTTCTATCCTTATTTTCTCGTTGTCATCAAGCTCCGACTTAGCTAGGTTGAGTGTATTTTGAGCTATTTGCACTACGTAATTTAAGGCCTCATCTCCGGTCTAAAAATATGAATACCAATTCAAAAAGAAGAAAGATGTGAAAAATAAATTCTAAATAACCAAATGTAGAATTAAATCAACAACAAATCCATAATTGTTAAATAGTTGAGATCAGGTGGTGTAAAATAAAATACTATTCCCTCGGTCCCACTAAATTATTTACATTGGGACAGGGGATGGGTAGACATTTTAAGCCTCCCCTCTGTGCCTAAGGAAAAAGTATGGATTATGTGAACTAGTATGACAAGCCATTTTTTTCCATTCAGGATAGTTAAAGAAAATAATATTTTACAAATTATATTCTAAAGTGATAGTGCCCTCAAAAGATATATATCTTACCTTTTGGTGAATTAAAATAATCATAATTCAATAAATTTTTTTAATTTCTATTAGTAAAAAGGGATATCTATTCTATTATATTAAAAAATATATTAAAAGTTTGGTACTTGGTTCTTCGTCACTCAATGGAGAGCCGTGAGATCAAATTAATGAGAAGCATTAGATATAATCTTAAAAAATATTATACAATAAGTAGATTCGAATCCTACCAGTAATATATTAAAATTATAATTTATAATATATAATAACAAAAATAAAATTATAGTGCATCGTAAAATTATTATACTAGGGTATAAGGTTCGAATTTGAACAAAAATATATTAAAAATATATTTTACAATATATAATGATAAAAACAACCACCGGTTATATACTCATACCAGTAATTTGACATTAGATGATTTATAGTGAGCTAATTTATATACAAAATATTTTACAGAAATAAACTAAATTAAAAGAAATCTACTAAAAAATATAAAACTATGCAGCAGTATTGGTAAAATTTGATTAACTTCCATTTTTAAGCAAAGTGAAAATACTCTCAATTTTATTTAAAAAATGTATAGAAAAATTAACCTTTTTGTTCTCCTTATTTAGCTTAAGCATGTCACCCTCAGTTGGTGTTTTATGCCTGTTCAATTCCTTGTTCCACAAATCAACTTGCATTCTCTTCAGTTGCAACTGTTGTTCAGCATAAACACTCTGAATGTACTCTCCTGACATCCTTGTATCCTCCTTCTTTTCTAAAAAGCCAGGAAATTCATAAAAATATCACAGGAAACCTAAACAACTAGAAGTAGCAATAAAAATATTAAGTTATCTATAGATCACACAAAGGGCTAACAGAGAAAGGTGATAGAAGACAACACAGGAAAAACCAAGACAAGAGTTTCTTAGGTATAAATAAAATTGACACTTTGAACTCAACAAAAAAATTAGATATCAAGCATGTAATATATATTTTACTTGTATGAAAAGCACAAAATCAAAACATTATATACACTTAGTTTACAGATAAAAGACCTTGCTATTATATGGGGAGGAACTAGAAGTACCTCAATGATCTTAATAACAAGACTACAGCCCTTAGACACAGCTTTTGGACACCAATGCCTTTTTCTCCGGCTCCCTATGTAAATATAAAATGAGATTTCTATGTAATCATATATGATGGGTATGAATTATATAGGAATGAAGAAGCCGGGCATGTGACAACCGTAGAATTTGTGCAATTTTGGTAAAATACACCAAGATACTCTATGGATATTGATGGAATATTATGCACTTATTAAAAAGGCCAAAAGATTGATTTTACTTTTAAAAAAATAGAAATTAGTTGGAGATTGTCTATTTTTTTCCACCCACTATTTTGTTCATTATCTCATAAAAATATTGTATTAGATTTTAGGAGATATTTTATATTTTTGTTGGTATTAAATTGGATTTGATGAATATTTTAAATTGGAGTGATATGGAAAAACAAATATTTAGAATGGATGAAGTTTCCTAGCTAATATCTAAATATATTTAGATATCAATAATGTTGAGAGAATTTTGAAATATGATAATTTTTACAAGAATTCACAACATATTGTATGTATTCAAAGTACATTTATTAGAATATATGTTATGTTTATATTTTTCAGGGAGAATTGTGTTGCTCTTATGATTAGTCTTTTTAACCTTTTCAAAAAAATAATAAAAGGAAAAAAATTGATTTTGTTGTAACACATTGGGCTCAACTGTTACCATTACTTAATAAAATGTTTACTTAAATTGTTATTAAAATCAACTTAAAACAACCTTTTTCATAGTTGTTCAACAATAAGAGAATAAGAGTTATGTAAATAAAATTTTCATTCTAATTCGTTATACACAATGGTTTAGTTATAGAATAGTTTCTAAGTTATTCAAATATTTGTTATAATCTTCCACTTTCTTTATCAAGTATTGTCACCATAATTGGTGAATAATTTTTTAAAAAATAATGATCACAAAGTGAGTCGTTTCTTGAAATGAGACATATATGATCTTAAATATTTTTTGTGTGACTTTCATATAAATATGTAAAAAATTAATCTCATTGTTCGAAATAAAAAAACTAATAATTAAAAGAGAATACTGAGCATGAGGATGTCCTCAGGAAAGTTATGTAAAGTTAAGTCCCTTCCCATATAATATTTTAATGGCAAATTAGTAAATACAAACACAACACCCTGTATTTACAAAAATACCATGATGCTACACTCTTAGGCACATAATCCCTAATTTAGAAATAAAAAGGTATTTTCATAACTGAAAATAAATAAAATATCGAATAAGTTATCAAGTTATAACTAAATATCTATTTCTAGAGTGCAAGGAGGAGTGAAGTTTGATGCATTGATATTCCTAACATATTACTTATTATGGGTAAAAAACTATGTTATAATTATTGTGATATTTATTACTAGGGCTCAAAAGCTTAAGGCCTTTAATGTTTGTACTTGTGTCTTAAATTTGGGTTCACAAAAAGTATGTCTGTGAATGTAGAGAATCAAGCCAAAATGTAGGGGTGAGACCGTTTATATAAATATTGGATGTCGTTGCATTGGACTAGGGTTAGAAGACTTGATGAATAAGTCTCCATTATAGAGTAGACTTTGGAGTCCTAATAAGTAGGAAACAGATTTCTTGTTGGTTTGGGTGCCTTCAAGGCTAGTCAATGAATAATTTTTTCTTCAATCAGATATACCTAATGAGGTGTTATTTTACCTTATTTATTAATTACGAAAATAATAAATAATTAATACTTTGGACCTCAATAACTAGACTTTGTTACTGGACCATATCAGGTTTAATTAATTCAACATTAATTATACTTCTAGGCTAATTTCAGGCCCATATCATTTGCCCCCCAAATTTTGTGAAACCTGGAAAAGATTTCGCAGAAGTCACTATAAGAAAAATTGATAAAAATGACCACCTAATTCCGGTCACAAATATGGTATTAGTGACCATTTTCGGTCATTTTGTGTATAAAAATGACTGAAACCCCCCGGTCACTTTTAAGGCCGTCGAAAATAGACATGCGGTCGAAACTAGGAGAACCAAATGACCAAATACGGTCATTCTTGTGAAGTCCACTTATGACCAACTGCAGTCACAATATATTTTTCGAAAAATTTCAGTTTAAATTTTCATTTCCCGCTTAAGGAAACAAAGTGACCAATTCTAGTCATAACTGCGAATGACCGGTTTTAGTCACAAGGACTACCTTCCGTCGCATTGGAAATTGACCCATATCGGTTACTTGTAAAACCTGATTTGACCATCTGCAGTCAAAACTGATATGCTAGAATGACTATTTGATGTCATAAATTGTTATATGTGACCAAACATGGTTGTAATGGTTGTTAAATAGACAATTATTTACTACTAAAATCAGTCACATATTTCATAATAACCCTGAATTGTTCATATTCAGGCTTAATGATACCATATTTCATAATTACCCTAAATATTTCATAATTACCCAAATCAGTCACATATTTCATAATTACAATGAATTTAAAGTATTTACAAATAAAAGTGAAAATATACATTGAAGAGTAGATAATTCCGATTAGAATTCTTGGGAAAATACTATAAAAGCCACATAAATCCTTGATAAAAGTTACAAGGCCACATAAATCCTTGATAGAAGTACTACAAATGTTAATTAGATTAGATAGTAGGTGGAGAACATTCTCTAGGAAACTCCAAAAGGATTACTACAAATCCACAAAAAGATATCACAAAAGAGAGACAAAGTACACGTTCTAAGAAATAATTACAACGCAATAACTAGGATGGGCTTAGTGGAACGTTGTTGTAGCTACCCTCTTGATCGCTATATGGTTCATTCACATTTCTTTCATCATTGCCACCGTTTTCGTTTTCATTTTCATTTTCTTCATCAGCATGGTCATCAATCTAGTCATCATCGCGCCGGTCGTGTATATGATAATATGAACCAATAAAAAAGTTAAACCAGACTTATGGGCCTTCTAGCAAGGTAAGTTTTGAATATTTACTATATTGTTTATTTAGCTTAGACACTTCCTGGTCTAAGCTAACTTGTGAAAACAGAACTAGTGACGAAGATTATACTAAATTAAATTGAAAATTTGTAAAACACTGCAGTCAAATGTATGGGTGAGAGGGAGCGAGGAGGGACACGACTCTTTAAGCACCATTATAAATTTATTCGTGATAATATATCAAATTAAAACTTTTTACCATTTCTATTTATCATTAACTGCCTAGTAATAACTCAGGGGTAGTTTTATGGGGTTAATAAATTTATATAAGTTAATAAATAACTAATATAATCATAATAATATAATTTAATATTACAATACATTCTACTTTTTATTTCGATTAATTCTCTAATTTATGTAATTAATTATTTACCCTCCACAAACCAAAGATTAGTTAAAATAGTTCCAAGAGGCGGTCAAAAATCATGATATACATAGCATATTGTATATATCATCTTTATAAACCAAACGAAACAATACAAAGAATCAAAGGGAAGCAGGGTCTGCAGTTCTCAAAGAAACTGTTAGTATAAATTAGTCAGCAGCTTTTTTCACATAAATAAGAAAAAAGAAACAATTATTTAGAACATACTAGACATCTTTTCTGCTAAATCCAAAAAACTAGGAAATAAAAAGACTAACATCATATTAATATATAATTTGATAATTAGTTATAAACAAAACTAGGACTTCCTCCCATTTTAGTCAAAAATTACAAACTAAAGGATTAGGAGCAGAACATAACCATCGAGGAAAATAATATGATTAAAATAAAAAATGTGCTATGATATATACAGTGTTCTAAAAATGTGTTATGATATACAGTGTTCTAATAATTTATATAAAAAAACTACATATCAGACCCTACTCCTTACGGTGAATAGAAACTATCTAGTATAAAATATAAGCAAGCTTAAACGGAGATGGCACTACATGAAAGTAAGCCTAAATTCAACTGCATAAATTCAACTAGCTTAAATTCGACCGATTTCGGTTGTTTCATTTGGCGCGGCTAAATACAACCGTCCGTGGTTGAATTTAGTAATAAATGCGACCAGATTTTTTGTACGGTTCAATTTGTCTCCACCAAAAAATGGAGGGAGTTTTCCCGCCAAGTAAATTATTTGGCGCTCCTAAATTCGACCGCTAGCGGTCGAATTTAGCCTTACCAAAATGGCGGGATATTTTCCCGCTCTTTTTGTTTGAATTTGCTGAAATTGCAAAAAAATTGATTTCAATCGAAATCCGTTGAAATAATTAAAGTGACTGTAACCGGTCGTATTTAACTAAATACAACCGCCTGCGGTCAATTTTAGTTAAATACGACGGGTTTTGGACCGGTCGTATTTAGCCATTTTTGTTATAGTGTGGCCCTCGTCACTATAATGTGCATTAAGATGATGAGTGTGATCTTAGCAAAAGCAGACACAAGTATAACATGCAACATATTATTAATGGTATCCTTAAAGTCAAAGAGCTTAAAAAAATACCTCAACAATAGCTTTTTTCGATATTTGAAATAGAGAAACAACCAGAGTTTTGGAATTCTTGAAATATTGATTCCATAAGACTAGTTGTGAAGGGTCGTTTTTATTTGGATAAGCACCATCAGCTAATTTTTACAACTCCTCATCTAGGCGGGCTCGTGGGACCTAATCTATCCCGTCCATGGATTGTACCATATTAGTTACCTCATTCAGTGCCCTCCCTTCTTGCTCTGGAATGCGGGATAGAGTGGATAAGCTGGTCCATTTGGCTGCCTCCTCGGGTCCGAGAAACTCTTGAATAGTATGGTTTGGGTACATCCATATCCTTCCCTTTTTGGAATACGAGCTTTCAATGTGACTAAAATATTTCTTTTTCTACGGGTAGCCGGAGACGGAGGTGGCTCATCTGGATCATATTGTGCAGCCATTTCCTGTGTAGCACACTCCATAGCCTCCTACAATATGCAAGTCATAAGGAAACAATTAAATTTTATAATATACAAGAAATGATATCACAAGAGAGGGGAAGCCTGCAAAATATGATTTGTCATTTGGGTAAAATATAATAAATAAGAAGAATCAATAATATATTGGAAAAAACTGTAATATAGGCATTAGGCCATGAAATTTATTGTGTATAAACTTGATTTGAAGTTTTCGCAATTGCATTAATATATTGATTGTTGGCACATTTACAGTTTGTTCATTTTATACACAGAATGTGTATGTAAGTTTAAATTTGGCACATTTATAGTCCAACAGGAAAACAGGGTGACTACTAAGTTATATCAAAGAGAGAATCCAGTAACATAATCAGAGTCACAAGCATTTAATTATTACAAACATAATCTAGTATTACGTGAACATGGTCAGAGTACTCAAAGATGTATAACTTATAGAGTAAGTCTTTATCATCTTATACATTTGCATAACTGAATTCATGTAAATGAACAAGTAAAGAAATTAATAAAGCAGTTTAAATTTGTAATTCAACAATTTAAACAAGTTGAAAGGGCATGTCATTTAAACAAGTTGCAAACATCTACTTATGTTTTAATGGCAAGTATCCAGCATGTCTAGAGTCAACTCGTGGTTATCTAAGTGTGTGTATTACAGTTGCAGATGTAAGTAGAATGTAAGTAGATTTACACGTATGATGAAGAGGTTTTTAACTTACCATTTCTAAAATGGGCATACCTAAGTATTATTGTACACTTATATTTTGATAGCAGTATACTTATTTTGACACTTCTTTTTTCTTTTGTCACTTCAGAATTTACTAAAATTACGTAATTTAATTGAATTCATTTGGTTTGTCATTTTTTACTATCCTATATTTTTAAAGTTACCTAGAATGGCTTAATTGTGTAATTTATATTTCCAAAGTTGGGGTCAACAAATTAGGAAATCTCACTTAGACTACATTCTTTTATTTTTTGTAAAAATTTGATATATATATATGGTTATCCACATTTAAATCCATAACCATATAAAACCAAATTACATTAAAACTTTATTTTATTTAATATGGTTAAAATATGGTTGATAACCAAACCAAATCAGTTTTTTCATTGTGGTTGATAAGTTAAAATAATTTGTAATAGGTAGGCGACTATTCATAGGTTCTAGTTTGGACTCAACAGGCCTGCAAATGCCATAGCTAGGACTTTACCACATCTTTGTTGATACATGTCAGATTAATAACTCTAAATGACATTAGTACTATATGTTTCCCTATACCAGTGCCTCCACCTGCATGTAGTTTAAATTTTACAGTCAAAGATTAGTAATGTCTATGAGTCTATTTACCATAGAACAAATACAAGAGGCCTTTGGCCTCTACTCCTGAAAGAGTATTTGATCATACTAATTACACATACTGTTAAAATTGTATAGGTCTTCATGAATCAATCAAGTTAGTGTGATCAAATCCAAAAGGTAACAATTTGACCTGGAAAGGAGTTTATAAAGTTTTAATGTTTCTCCTTTTACAGCCCTTCCATGGACTTTTGAGCATTGCCTTGTTCATTGCTATTGTCTTAGCTGGAGTACTATACTATGTGATCAGATCACGTCACCTAAAGAAAGAGGATCGACTGAGGATTGAGATATTTATTAATTATTAACACGCTAAGTAATCGCATAAAAAAATTACAATCATAAAAATTAACATGTATGTGGCTAGAATATGAAGAGAAAGTTTAATATTATTGGTTTTATATTACACAAACCTGAAGTTCCAAAAGTTCTGCATGCTTCTTTGTGTAAACAATATTAAACAGTTCCAATTCAGACATAAGCTCCCCTGTTTCTTTCTCCTTGGCCTGTAAAAAAGTGAAATAGTGCAGTAAAAAAATCTTACAAGTTACAACATATACCATTTTTGACAAATATTTTTGTTTAGTTTTCAAGACACGAATATGCTATGAGTATAAAGAAACTTACAGGACGTCATTCTTCAAATGGTTTTGCACCACTAGCTTGCGACAATGTTAAATGCTTGCGATTCTCTGTGTTGATCTTTGACATCTTCTTATGAACTCCTGGTTCCTAGTAATCACAGCAACCAAACCATGCATCCTCTTCTAGGAAATGGGGCTTGAACAATTTTCGATGTGCTGGTCTCCCCTCCTCACGAGCTTTTTCATCTCCCTATTAGAATTCTTCTTCATTGTAAACATATTTTACTTCATATTTCTTCTCAAATGTTCTCTAACCACAGAATTTGCCTCTTGCTTTGTGTAGCCTTGTCGATAGTAATAGTAAGTCTGAAGAACAAGAGAAATAATAATAAATAGATAACCATAACTACAAAATACCAAGAATTCTATTACTGAAAATCAAGGTTATTAGACGCATTCCCTTACTAACATTACTTCCAGAAATAAATTCTATATTCTAAAATTCAACTTGTTAAGCATCGTCTAACATCCCAAATTTCTTAGAAAAATAATATTAACATGAAATCCAAAAAATAAATAATATTATTCACTGACACTATAAATTAAAACCCCAAATTAAGCAGAGAAAAAGGATCTTATCAGTATTCATACCCTAAACTTTTTAACACATCTGTTAAGAAAGGCCTCACGTGCTCCTCCTTTTTCAAAGGCTGTCTCATATGTCCATTCCGCTCTAAGTATACCTTTTAGGGTCCTTTTGTACCTAGGCTGTTTGATCCTACAAAAAATAAATAAATGAATGTTAAGTTGTCGTAAAGATATAGGTAATACATTTATAAAAAAAAGGAATATAGGTTATACGTTTTGTCATCGACAAATTGCACCACTCCAAGTTTAGGCTCTCCCTACTTTGGTGGTTTTTTGTAATCACCATAACACACACTTCTTGCAGCTCTCCCATTAGTAGTCTCCTGAATACATTCCATATCATCTTCACCCTCAGTACCTTCCTCACCCTCCATATTGTCCTCACCTTTAATCTCTTCCTCACCCTCAATTTATTCCTCACTCTCATCAAGTCCCTCACCCTTACATTTATAATCGATATCGCTGTCACTATCGCTATCGCTATCATCAACATTTACTTTACCCCTGTCTACATAAAATATGCCCCTTCCATCATCTACTCTGCCCCTAACCCCATTTCCTATGACATTAACCTTCCCCTTTCCACCATCCCCCTGCCCCTTCCAAAATCCCATATTACTATACTCTTGGGCCTTCCACCATCCCCTCTGCCCCTTCCACCATCTCGTATTACTGTATCGATAGACCTTCCACCACACCATCTGTCCCTTCCACCAACCTCACTGCCTCTTCCACACATATCTCTATCCCTTCTCCCACCTCCAATTACTTGACCCTTACCTTTCTTTTGACCCATGCCCCCACCTCCTCTGTCAAAACTAGCCCCATACAATAGACTTGGCAACACAACCTGGCAAAACAAGTGAAACAAAAAAATTTAATGTAGCAAAATTTAATTTTAACAAATTTGAACATATCAAGACCACTAACAAAAAATATCAAAACTTATATGTAAAATAAAATGAAATAAAATTGAAATTATCAAATTAAAAACATCTGTATAAAATATCTTTATATATATATATAGATAGATAGAGAGATAGAGCAGTTATCAAAATATCAAAAACAAAATTAATAAAATCTATAACAAATGAAGATGAAGAATAAGACCCTAAATTTACCACAAAATTGATTATGTAAATCAAAGTCATCAGTGTTTATATGTATATATGTGTGCGTTGGTGACAGAAAAGATATCAGTGTTTGCAATCAAAGTCGATTAAACCCAAAACTGGAATAGAAATCAAAATTCGATATAAAAAATAAAATCGATTATTTTATTATCAGTGTTTTAGCTGATAATCAGTGTGTAAGTTGTAATCGATACCTTTTGAGCTGCTCTCTCGTTGGAGTTCGTAGACATGTGTTTGTCTCTTGAAACCCTAGCCGCCTTTGTATCGTTGTTCGGTTATAAGAGGGACGATAGAACTGAAGGAGAATAATAAGAATGAAAATAAAAATAAAATATTTTTTAGTATTTATAAAAGTCAAATTCGACCAAAAGCGGTCATTTATATATCTGACCAGCTCCGGTCATTGTTAACAAATCACTGGTAGAAGACCAATAGCTACTGGAACTGCTCTCTGAAGTGAATTTTTTTTCCAAAACTCAAAATACATTTATATAACCACAATTCATACACTCATTCTCTATTTACAATACATAACAACCACAATTGACATAAAAATCGAAATTTAATTCATAATTAAACAATAGTTCCAAATTTGATACAATAATTCATAAAAAATTACTACATATTAAAATCACTCATCACTATCACTTCGCTCATCAACACTCATGTCTTCATTGTTATTTTGATCTTCATCATGATCCTCCATAGTGAAATCATTTTCATAATTTCTCAAATCAATGAAAAAGTTGGAAGGATCATTAATAACTACGGTATCCACATGTGATGATGAAGCATTTGATGCATCATTTTAAAAAGCGGCGTCACTAGATGGATCATTATCATTATTTGCCAAATTTTCATCTATTTGCCGACTCTTTGTTGTAAGCACCGTGTACCACAGTGATTTTGAATTTGTAATACTTGGTACATAACATACTTGATGGGCTTGGCTAGCTAATATGAAAACATCTTCAACATTTAGTCTTGATCTAACATCCACGGTAGTAATTCTATTTATATCCATTTTGACGTGCGTTGTGTGATCAAACCAATGGCATTTAAATAAGATAACATCATGGCCATTATGGTAATGTAACTTGAGAACTTCAAGTAGTCTTCTGTAGTAATTTCCATAGCTCTCTTTGTAAGAAGATCCTATAAATGTATATATGTAATCAAAACTTAGATACAATTTGTAAGGTGTAATTAATGAACTTTTGAATTCATTATATTATTTACCTATCACAACCACGCCTGAATTTTGTGAAGTGCGTTCATTGAGATTTCCACAACCAAACTTGTAGCCATTACAAAGACACCCATTATAAGTTTCCACATCCGTCATCGGACCTCTAATTAAATCCTTGAACTTAGGATTAATGACCCCTCTATTATCTGTTACCTGATCAAAAGATAGATAAATTTAAAATATAAATAAATATATAAGTACCAAAAAATAAAATAAGAATGTAAATGTGATGTGCACTAATAATCTTAATTTATATATATAAATGTATATTGAGAGGTACCCTTCTTTTCATCCAATTTGTGAATCTTTCTTTTTGATACATTTCTTTTTCAGCATCATTGAATTCTGGATGATGCTTACAAACCAACTTGTGAAATTCACTAAAATTACAACAAAAATAATTCGACAAATGAAAAAAGGTGTTCTTGATTAAATATGACTAATAATGATTACAAAAACCATACCTCAAATATATGGCAACTTCTGATGAATTAATGAGTACGTAATATTTGGCAAGCCTTTTTTCTTCATCGCCCAAAAGTCTATGTCCCGTATTCAGCTGTGGTTTTGCCGGATATCTATAAACTTCTAACAAATTGGGATCACAAAATTATTTTGCTACCTCATTACAACGCAACTTGTTATGCACTGTTTTGAACTTTTCTTCGAAATACAAAGAGCAAAAGTGTACACTTTCCTCCTCAATATAGCGTTCTGCCATTGAACCCTCCGGCCGAGCTTTATTTTTAACTTTCATTTTTAGACCATGCAAGTATCTTTTAACAAAATACATCCATCTACAATTTGCTGGGCCACCTAACTTACACTTAGTAGACAAATGCACGGGCAAATGTTCCATTGGATCAAAAAAACCAGGAATGTATATGGTTTCAAGTTTGGACAAAATCTTTACTATGTCCTTCTCCGTTTTCTCCAAATCAGTGTATTTCAAATTTGATGCACAAAAATCTTGAAAGAAGTTGGACAACTCAGTAAGAACATCACCCATATGCTTCGGTAGAAAGGCAATAATTTTTGCATAAAGATATGACAATCATGTGATTTCATTCCTTGAACAGTGTATTTTTCAAAATTGACACAACTTGATATATTTGAAACACACCCATCTGGAAGTTTCAATTCTTCAATCCACTTGAACAACTTGTGAACTTGTTCTCTTGTATGCACATATGGCGCATTTGGCTTTGTGCCATCATCTTGTATCCATAAATCACGATGTAGACCTAATTCTTTGCAATCTTCTCTTGTTGTGTCTTTATCTTTGGTCTTATTTTTATCACCTAACATTGTGTAAAAAATGTTATCAAAGACAATTTTCTCGGTGTGCATGACATCAATGTTGTGGCGAAGATTGAGTGTCTCCCAATATGGTAGCTCAAAAAAAGGAGAGCGATGAGTCCAATTATGTGTCACACCATAGTCTCTAGGCTTTCTCTAACTTATTTTTCCAGGGGGAGGAAACTGTATATCTTCACAAACAGCCCTTGCCAGTAATCCTGAATGTCGAGTTGTGACTGAACGTGTCTTTCTACTCCCAAACTTAGTACTCCTTCTCAATGAATCATTTGGTTCCAAGAAATATCTAGCAGTTCCATAGAAACTAGGTTTACCACCATGCTTAAGTTGTTTTCCTTTCACATCTCTAACACATATATGACATGTCAATTTACCTTCAGTTGACCATCCGCTGAGCATGCCAAGTTCGGTAAAATCACTAATTGTCCACATCAAAGTTGCCCTCATCA
Source organism: Apium graveolens (assembly GCF_009905375.1). NCBI lineage: Eukaryota > Viridiplantae > Streptophyta > Magnoliopsida > Apiales > Apiaceae > Apium > Apium graveolens. Next base: position 112,599,102 of record NC_133654.1, read on the forward strand.
TAAAGTTTGTACAAGATAACCTATCATATGTTTCTACCCCTGTTCTCCACAAAATTTTCAATTCATCAATCAATGGTCGGAGATAGACATGAAGATCTTTTATCGGATCAGTAGGTCCGGGAATAAGAAGAGGCATAAACATAAATGGAGCTTTTGTGCACATGGATGGTGGAAGATTGTAAACAACAACTATCACAGGCCATACTGTGTAACCTCTCACGTGTGGATCACGAAATGGATTAAATCCGTCAGAAGAGAGGCCAAGTTAAACATTTCGCATCTCTCTTGCAAAATCAGGAAATCTATGATCAAATTGCTTCCATTCATCTCCATCTGCTGGATGAGATAATTCACCTTCAACTACAACTCTGTTGTGGTGCCACCTCATATATTATGCTGTCTTCTTATCCATAAATAAATGTTGTAACCTTGCTGTAAGAGGAAAGTACCGTATGATCTTTCGTGGGATCTTCTTTTTCTTTGGATCTTTCTGTACCTTGTATCGACTTATATTGCATATATCACAATGTGTCTTTTTCCTATTTTCCTTGTAAAATAGCATGTAGTCATTCTCACAAACATTAATCTTTTCATATCACATATTCAATGCACTTGTCATATTTTTGACATCGTAGTACGTTGAAGGTAGTTTGTGGTCATTAGGCAACACCGACCCAATGAGTCCAAGCAACTCATCAAACCCCTTGTTACTACAACCATGCCTGCTCTTAAAGTGCAATAACTTGTTTATAAATGATAATATTGTAATGTTGGCATTGTTTGGATAAAGTGGTTCAGAAGCATTGTCAACCATCTCATAAAATTTGTGTGCTGTTGCATTCGGTTCTTCCTCTATATTCTCAAAATCTACATGCGCCTCTCTAAAGTCTCTAAGCATTTCGTGATCATCATACATATCATCATCTCTATAACCCGTATGACCAGAACTCAGCCTAGCTTGAACCCGCGACCTATTTCTTTCCTCATGCAAATCCCACGTTGTATACGATTCTATAATACCGAATCGATACAAATGATAGGTCACTATGTCTGGCTGAAAAAAGAACAGGTTTCCACACTCATTACATTGACATCTTTTGTTACCTTTTGAAGCTTTTTTCTTGAGAGCAAAAATAATGAATTCTTTTACACCAGCTTTGTATTCATCCGATACATTATTCCTTTCATCAAGCCAATGTTGCATCCAACTTCGATCATATGCCATCTACAAAATATCCATATTATGCAATTATAATCCTATATTAAAATTTCAAAATAAATGAGTTCATTTTCAAATTATTAACAAATACACATTACGATTGAGTTAAACGCTACCAAGTTCAATAATAATACAATGATACTTACAATAACGAATCATCATACTCATTCCGTAAATTACCAATTCTAATTCCACATTCATGGACATATATTTGTTGAATAATCATGAAAAGTGAGCTAAATAATTGACTAATATGCATATCAAAAGTGATCAAAATGTCACCAAGCACACCAATTTCATAATTATACTTACAACAACAACAAATATTCATATTAATTTTGTAAATGCAATTTCTCCCCAAATTATATTAATACATATTAAGGTATAATAAACAATCAACACAAAATAAATGATAAAAAAGAGTTATTACCTTGATAGAAGTTGCACATCAGTTGTTTGGAGGAAGAAAAATGGTGGAGGAGGACAATAAAGAAGAGGAGGCCAATAGAAAAGAAGAAGCAGTAGGTTTTTAGGTTTTAATCTATTCTACACAGCGACCGAAAATGGTCGCTTATAACCATTCATGTGGCAGATATATGTTACAAAATATGGTCATTTTGCATGAAATACGTGCCACAAAATTACCGATTTTCGTCGCTTTAGATATCCACGTGTAACAAATATGACCACATGTGGTAATTTGTGCAACAGGTGTGACCAAATTCAGTCGATTCTACTAATATCTGTTGTGACTATATCTGGTTGTTTTGTTCCCTTAAAAATGACTAACACGATATTTGGTCATTTTTATCGTTAAAATTGACCAAATGTAGTCGTTTTAAATATAAATTTCAATTAATTTATTCGACATAGAGATGTTATGAGTTAGTATATCTTTCTAATTATTGTATTTGTTTCTTAGTTTTGTAAATTTTAGATCAGTACATTTGGATGGTCTAAATATCAATTTAGTAACTTATAAGTGTTAACGCTTAAATCGAACTACTCAACCCAAAACCCTGAATGGTATAATATTTGACATGATATATTATTACTTTGGGAATTTATATAATGATCAATTACTTGTTTATATTTATAATACTATACATAATTTTTGTGATACTAACATAATATCTAATTATTAGTGGCTGCATTCAGTAATTTAGACCATACCAGCAAGAATGACTGAAATATTTGACTAAATTTGGTCGCTTGGTCAGAAAATATGACCAAATTCAGCCGTTTCTACTAACTTGTAGCGACCATATCCAGTTGTTTAGTCTAGTAAAAATGACTGAAAATGATATTTGGTCATTTAGTTGTTCAATTTGACCAAATGCAGTCGCTTTTAATATAAATTTCAATTTATTTATTTGGAAATAGAGATGTTATGAGTTAGTATATCTTTCTAATTATTTTACGTGCATCTTAGATTTTGTAAATTCTAGATTCGTACGTTTGGATGGTCTAAATTTCATTTTTAGTAACTCACAAGTGTTAACCCGTAAATCAAACCCCTAAACCATATAATATTTCACATGTTATATTATTACATTGAGAATTTCTTCAATGATCAATCACTTGATTATATTTATAATGCTATACATAATTTTTGTGATAACAAGGTAATATATGTACAATTTTTAAATTTAATTTACGATTTACCGAATATTTAATGATGAAACTATGATAAATTAAGTCTCTAAGACATCCTTGATACTTCCGATTATATTTATTAATAACTCCACATGTCGATTCGGGCCGAATAATAATTTGATTAACTTTTAAACTTTTTTTTAATATTTATAACAATTTTTTAATGATAAAATTTTTTAGCATTTTGAATAAAATTTAAATTCTAATAAATTATAGTGTCTAAATTTAGTTTAAGAAAAAATAATGAATTTACTTTGAACATTTCTGTATTTTTTCATAATTTTAAAATATAATTAATATATATTTTAACAAAATTTTAAATCTACATGTGACCAAAAATGATGGTTTCAGTTGTGACCGCACATAGTCCCTACGTTATTTTGAAATTTTAAAAACCAATGGGCGGCAAATTTCCCGCTCATAGGATGAAGAACAAAAATGACTGCACAAGGTCACTTGTACAGAAGTGACCATTTGTGGTGGTTTTGTGTTTCTAATATTTTAAACTCATACTGGTGGCAAAATTCCCGCCCAGTGACAAGGAGGATTTGTGACTTCTCACGGTCATTCAGCAAAAGTGATAAAAATCGGTCATCTTTATTTCTAGATATGCGACCAATGACGGTCATTTCTAACTACGGTTGAAACTGTTCGGTCACAAATATTTATTGGTCAAAGGGCATGGCAAGTTGACTTTTTATTTGACCACTAACGGTCATTTTTAGTGACAGTCACTTTTAAACGGTCACTTTTAGTCCAATTTTCTAGTAGTGAGTTAAAGTTTATACATTTTCTACTTATCATTTTTATCATAAATTGTGAAGAGACCTACATATTTTGAACGATTCATCCCTATGGGCTTCCCTAATTTTACAGGAAATTTATGGTACCTTCTTTTATTATTCATTATTTTTTCTTAATTTTTCAGGAATATTTCAATACTCACAGGTATTTTCCTTAATTTTCAGGTATTTATGTCCAAAAATATTTTTGTTTAAATAATTTTCTAATTTTTCTAATTTTTTTGGATTTTTTTCTCTATTTTCCCTATTTTTTAGATTTTTTAGTTATTTTTCTAATTTTAGCCCATTTTCTGATGTATTAAATAATCAGAAAATGGGCTACAGGGTGTCATGCATCCTAGGCGGGGGTCACCCCGCCTAGGAGACACTTTGTGAACAATGCCTAGGATTCATGTCTCCTAGGCGTTGTTAGCTCTCACTCTGTCATACATCCTAGACGTGGGTCACCCCGCCTAGGAGACACTTTGTGAACCACGCCTAGGAATCATGCCTCCTAGGCGTGATTGAGCTTTATACTCCCGTACTTCCTAGACATCGGTCACCCCTTCCTAGGAGACAATCTGTGAACCACGCCTAGGAATCATGCCTTCTAGGCGTGGTTTGGTTTCCATAGCTTCAATTGATCCTAGGCGTGAGTTACCCCCGCCTCGGAAATATGGTTTGAAACACGCCTAGGAATTGTGTCTCCTAGACGTGGTTTGAATCCTCTATGCATCAATAGGTCCTAGGCGTGGGTTACCCCTGCCTAGGAGACACGGTTTGAACCACGCCTAGGAATTGTGTCTCCTAGACGTGGTTTGAATCCTCTATTTCTCCCTTATAATTTTTCATAAAATCTGGGCAAAAATTTATATCCTTGCTTTTTTTGGTATGGACCATTCTAGACTATTCTCGAACTTGGTAGAATATTCCAAATTTTTTTATTTCGTGGGCTTCCCACCCTTGATCACTGGGAGTTCCAATTATTTGGCCCAATTACCTACCATAGCCGGTTGAGCTTCGACTTGTGGAAGGATATATAATGAGTGAGGTGTGAGTTTATTTCTCACACTTCACTTCAACAAAAAAATCTCTTCATACGTTTTATTTCTATGCAACTTTCTCTCATCTTTTCCCACTGCAAGGCAATTTTTGGCTTTCTACACCGCTGTTGTCTTCCACCGCTTTATGGGTTCACTTGAAGATTCTGTTTGAATCTGCATCCTCTTCCGCCACCGTCAAGGCTTTCTGGGTTTTCAAGCATCCTTTGCAAGAATTTAATGGCAGATTCTGACTCTTCCCTTTCTCATCCTCCTTAGGCCGTTGCTCATCCTTCCAGGGCTAACCGTGGTAAAAAATACATTGTTCATCCTTCCGTAATTTCCCTTATGGATCTTTTAACAGAGTTTGGTCAAATCTTTCCTAACATGCTCCATTTAGATGTATATAATTATCCTTCTAAGTATGATTTTGACAAAGTAGGTGTTTTAGCTCGTTTATTTGGAGTTTCTGCTCCTTTTAGGGCTGAGGCCCCAGGCCTAAATGACAGGGCTTATTGCCTAAAACCTGGGGTCATTCGTGTATATAAAGAAACTTTTTATGTTGTCTTTCGTCTTCCCCCATATCCTTTTTTTCATCTTTTAGCTGAGGCCCGTTTCAATCCAACCCAACTCACGCCTAATTTTTGGCGTTTTATTCATTGTTATATGGCCCAATCTCGTAAACATGGCTTTAAGCCTAATATTTGTGTCTTTCTATATATATTCAAGTTTTTAAATTCTCCTACCGACCAAGAATGGGTAAAAATAGTTCATAGATCCCTTGCTCATTCATGTTTTGTCTCTGATATTAACCATGACTCGTATCCTGCCTGGGAAACTGAATGCTCTTATGTATTTTGGATGCCGAGGAGGGTTGGGAACATTTTTTGAGGTCCAATTTTTCTAAAAGCGTAGACGGTTCTTTAAAGGATTTAAAATTAGGGATAGATATAGATGCGACCATCAAGGGCATAACAGCTAATAACTTGCATCACTTTGCTCTCATCCTCTCAGAGGGCAATTTGCAAAATTTAGGTTAAGTAACCTGGGTCTCGAGGGTATTTCTTTCCTGTTTTGACTTTGTTGTTTATTTCATGCATTATCCTTTTTTAATTTTTTTATATTTTTGCAGCTAAGGCATCTTTGGACTCCATTTTCAAGAAAAAGGAGTCTTGTGCCTCTCGGGGCTCCACAGTTGAAGCTCGCCGCGAGAAACGGGTAAGGATTGTGACGGCCGTTCGGTCACCGTTAAAGAGGCTATTCCTACATTTATATCTGAGAGGCCTCTCAACCTTGATGAGGATACTTTTTCTTTTACTATGACCTGGGGCTTGCAGAGAAGGGACACAGTCGTGGGGAGTTCAGAGGCAGCCATTGTATGGTATGTGAGATCGTGGAGTCTTCTGACGATCTACAGATTGAGTGCCATGGTTCCCAAGCGGTAGCTTCAGTAAGCTCCTACTTCCCTTCTTTCAGAATTCATCTTTCTTATTTTTCCTTTATATATAGCTTACTCTGCTAAATAATGTTTTCGCAAATGAGCACCTACCTTCAGGATGTCATTCATAACCTGAAGGAGGTGAGAGCTAACCTGACAATCGTCGAAAGGGATAGGGACAAGTACTTTAAGGCTTCAGAGGCCAATTTAATCGCTTCCGGGAGATGGAGAGAGAGTTAGCGGATGAGAAGGAGAAATTCCACAAGATGGAGTTGGATGCTCAGAGGGGCCGCGCTGAGGTGATAGCAGAATACAAGGCCTCACAGGACTTTCAGGAGGTTCTGAATGCTGAATATGACGCTAAATTCCCTTACACATTTTCCACTTTCTAGGAGCAGATTGTGGGAGAGATTGGGAAGAAGGTTTCTGAGGTAACCCTTGAGGCGTACCCAGTGCCTCCTGTTCCTTGGAAAGGGTCCTCATTCGAGGATCTACCACCTTCTCCTATTCCTACGACTTCAGCCAAGGCCACAGCTTCTCCTTCCCAGGATGCTACTCCTATGGAAGATGATCCCGTTCCCCCTCCTCCTACTGCTACTGATAGGGCGAACAATGATGATTTTTTTAAGGATCTGGATTAGATTCCTGCTTTTGTTGGCCCATCGTGGCTTTCTTGTATTAACTTATTGTACTTCAAACTTATTGCACTTTGAGGTTTATTTAAGTTATTTTCCTTGCTTCATTTGCTTGCTTTACATAACCTTCCCTTTAAGTTTTTATGTACTTTTGAAGTTAATTAATTTTTTTATGGAGATTGATTATCAACCTGTGTTAGGTCATACACACTGTAGAAGGTGGTTGAATACAGTGTTTAGCACAATCAAATCGAATATATGAACTCAAGTAACAGAAAACAGATTTTATTCAACACAATAAACTTTGTTACAATATGGAACTGTCATCTCTCAGGGATGAACAAATTATGGAGCTGCTAGAGTTACAAAGAATAATAACTTCGATAATCGTAACACTTATATTGTAAACTCTATGCCACTACTACAAATTTTAACTTGCATAGCGTTTGTTTTTGAGTTTGCATAACGCTTATGGAAGCCAGTGCTATGCAAGTACACATCACTTGCATAGCACTTGTTTTAGCGCTACCCTAGTATATTACTTAGATAGCATTTTTTGGAGCCTTGTGTAAGTAAACGTTATCCAAGTGCAACCCTTCTTATATAACACTTTCACAAATTCTATATAAGCAATTTCAATTGAAACTAGTAGCATCTGCGTAGCTCTTTTACACATGCTATGCAACTTGGAAGGTTTTGCTCATACAACTAATATCCCACAATTTACAATCCCTTATTTAATTAATTATGGAGCATCTTTTCTGCATGTAAAGTTAGGAAAAAATAAAAATTTAATATATAAATAAAATTGATGTACAAACCAAATTCCAACAAAATGAAGTAAAAACTCAAATTACTGTTCTCTATTGAAATAAATTCCGATCACAACTTTTACAAATCTCAAAGAGGTAGTTCACTTGATACAAGTCAAATCTTGCTGACTAGTACATACAAAAAAAATCACATCATTAGGAATCTAGTTGATTTGCCTTTCTACAAGTATATGGCCCAATATATTGGAAGAGAATCTCTGCTTCTCTGAAAAACCTCAACTTGTCCTTCCTAGCAAGAAATTCAAAAAAAAAACTTTAGTAAATGAGCCAATTTGAACCCCATGATCCAAGTTTAAAATGCTAGATAACATATCAAGGAATCTAACTAACCTCAATACCGTTTAATGGATTGTTTTCAATATAAAAAATGGTCTATAAGCTTGGGAAATGGGCTTCAACTTCAAACTGGACTTTATCTGCCTGACTACCTACACATGAGAAGATTTTCAAGAATGTCTAGCATTGAGAAAAAAGTAACTGATCGAGATCATAAAAATGTACACTTAAGTAAAAATTTATGTAGCCATATTGCCTAAAAATTATCACCACATTTTAAACACAACTCCTTCAACAAAATAAAACATAAGAACGTAGTTGCATAAAAATTTTAGATAACTAATAATAAAATGATATTTAAAAAATATTCTTACAACTAACAATGTTTTACCAACTGACCTGTATTTATTTAAAATAATTTTTTTCATGCTCTCTAGATAATAAGTAGAATATTAAATTATACTGTTATTATTTAATATATACTCACAGAAACAACACAACTTGTATTGTCAATTTTTATTGTATACTAATAGAAATGGCACAAGATCCAGTACGGTCATGTACATGGGTGGGAGCAAGAGTGAAATCTTTGTGCATTACCTAATAGAGGTAAACTCTGCATCTGTCTTTTATTTTAAAGGATTAATCAATACACCCTTGTCACCTAGCTTCTCGCGCTAAACTAATGAACAAAGTAATATACAATAGCCATATTGGCTTAAATTTCTGGGTTAAAAAAACAAGAACATGTATAAATAATTACCAAACAGTAAATACAAACTAGCTTATGATAAGTTGAATGTCTCAATACGTGTTTCTAAAATTGTTTACATGATATCACTGAGCATCATATGTATGATATGAAAAGCGGGAAATATAGCATAAATATTTGATGGTGTCCAGGGCCTTATTTCTCATAATAGCATATTCAACTCCACTCTGCTCTTTTCCTCCTCCTTTACCCATGATTAATCTCCTCCTTAATACCCTATATCCATAAACGAAGTACATAATAGAAACCAAAGGTTTTGGTAGAGCATTGTTAAGGGTATGGCACTCTAAAAAATAAATAGACTAAACAACTATATGTCCTGTGTAATAATTTAAATATGAAAATGAATTCACTATCCCGTCTAAATAATTTAAAGATAAAACTGAAACAATAATCAGATCTCTTTCAAATAATCACCAAGCGTATTCTTTAAAAATAAGACATAATTAACTTCACTCAATACAACAATAGATGACCAAATTTATTCATATATATCTAAATATATAATAATCACATGAAAGTTTTTTAGATACAAACCATCAAAACACAGTAATTACATGAAATCTACAGATAGAGCCTAATAAAACACATTAACACATTACTACCGACAAAAATACTTATAGTGAGTTGTAAGAACCTATAAGAACAAAGACCGACTGAGCGTCAACACTCATCTCGTGATTGTGATAACTGCGATTGGCTTCTCAAACATTGCCTAAATCACAATTTAAAATGCAATTATAACAGTTCTTATAATCCCAATTACTTCAATTTATAGAGCAACTGAAATGTAAACCCCTAAAAAAAATCATAACGGAAAAATTTAAGCCCTAATATTAACAAATAATACACATCGATGCAATAGGCTGGGAAGACTAACAAATCAATTTGAAAGCAATAAATATAAACTTTGCAGTGAAGTTTGAAGCACAAAAGGGACAAATCCCTACGAGCACTTTTCTTTCAGAATTTTGGGTTCCAGCTGTGTTGTGACCGACCTCTGGAAACCAGAACCCTACCAACACTTTTCCACTTCAGACACTTACTTATTCGATTTCAAGGTAGGGAAAATCAACTTCTACATTATCAGACCCTGCATAACATATGAGTATATTTTCAAGTCATTAATAAAGCAACTGATTATTGCATAGAAAAATAAGCAATATAGATCATCGAGATTTGCATTGTCTCAGCTAATTGGCAGCCTTGTAATAGGCAGCAATAGGCAAGAATTAGGCAATATCTCTTTCGGACTCTCAACAAACAAATAACCAATTTCAACCTGCTGGAAGTATAATATCCAATACAACAATTAAAATAAATAACAAAATGCCTAAATCTGTGGTGATCAAGGATTATGAGAAGCCTTGAAATCCATGACCATATTACACAAAATTGATATAGATTTCAGAATTCCGAAATTAAGATTGGCTATTATAAACCAAATTTAGTTATTTATACATATAAAAAATATTATATATACTGTAAAGTAACCAGAAGGAAGAAAATAAAGGATATTAAATCACTTCTGTATAAATACACATACACATCTACTAAAATAGATATAACTACAAGTATAACAAACTGAATCTCAGATATATTACTATTATAACACAACAAATGATATACAACCCAACAAGTGAAGAACTAGAGAAGTTAATAGTCACTCAAGTAAAATGCCAAATTTGAAAACCCTAAATTAACAAATCAAATGAAATAAAATACAAAATTTAACTACGAAGAATCAAAACCCGATTCGAAAGCAGAAATATAATGATATGCTCGATTGAATTGTTCGATACCCGCAAATACTCTATACGAATTGATTTATTTATAGAAGATCCGAAATCTCAGACAATAAGGAGAAGTTCAGAGAATAGCCAGAGGTACCTCGCCAGTTATGCCGAAAGAATAATTAATCCACATCAAATTTGTTAGTAGAATTCTCGATGAAGCTCTTCGCATATTAAATCCAATCAAAGTTGGGTGTATTATAGAATTTGTATGCAGTTGTATAAAATGAATCGATGTATGTTCTCCTAGTTAGAAACCACGAGATGAGTTAATTAAAAAAGTAATTACCGGCTAAGATAGCAATTGTAAAGAGCTCTAGGTGTCTTGAAAAATAAATAGAAATTACTTATAATATGCCCACTTGAATAGCATTTCGGAAACCGTTGTGTAAGTGGCAACTTGTATAGCGGTTAGAATAATAAACGCCGTGTTAGTATTTTAATATTTTTTTAATTTATTTTCAGGTTTTTTTGTACTGACTTGCAAAACGTTTTATTAAGAAATGCTATGGAAGTAATTCACTTATATAGCACATCAGAAAAAATGCTATCTAAGTAGTGTTTCCCAAGTTGAAATTTGTAGTAGTGATGCCCGTGTTTATTTACTACACAGTTACAGGATAATCTTCTAATTGATATGGAATATAATTCTGCTTCCTAAAATATATCAACTAGTTATCTTTTCTTCCAAGTATTCTATTCTTTATAGAATTCCTTCTTCATGCACAATTCTTTCTATCTTAGTCTCGATCTTCATTCCTTTCCTTTCAACCTGCCTTGTCTAAAAGTCATCTTAAGTCCTGATATTATCTCTTGATAAATATCTTCTGATCACTTAAGTTTTGATAACTTAAGTTCTGATATCATAAGTTATGTCTTCAGTATAAGTGTTGATTTCCAGTTAAGTATTGATTTGTCCTGTTAGGTAAGATCTGAAAACTAAACACAAATCATATTACACATGACATTATCAAATATATCTAACAATCTCCCCCAACTTATAAATTAGCATAATATACAAGTTCAACAGATATTTGATGATGTCAAAAACATTAAGTACAAATGCTTGAGAATTTGACTAGATAACTACAACTTATAGTCATTTCAGCTTTACCATCTTTAAATTCTGATAACAGCTTCAGTCTGTATATACTTCGGAATTTAAGCAGTTATAGATCTTTGACTTGGCTTCACTTTCAATTTCTGATCTCTTTGATAGCAGGAGTTGTCCTGAGATAGTTCTTCAACAAACATCTCTTAGCATATTCAAGTTCATTAACCATCCTCCTTTTAGCATTTATCAATTCAGCTGTATCTTCTCCAGTTGAAAAATAGTTGCTCTAAGATCATTTATCTTAGCTTTTCTTATCTCCTGATCTAGACTTATCAGATATGCCTTGTCAGACTCTAGATTGAATTCCACAACCTTATAACCCAGAAAAGTAGTTATAATCCTAGCATAGTTAGGCTTCATATCGACAATATCACCTTTGTGATATCTATACTTGGGACAGTATGTGCTGTCAGACTTTACAGAATAAAGCTTCTTCTGTCTTTGAATTTGAGACTTTAAATACTCTGCAACACTATCTTTTAATCTGTCTTTCACTTGAAGTAGGAACATAACATGTTCCAGTTCTTCAAAATACTTCAGTGGTATATCATTCTGCTAAATCTGGTATACCCTTCCATCTGTCATAAAATATAACAAGACATGTTCTTTCAATAAGGAATGGTAAATCATTTGTACAGATTCAAGTCGATTCAATCTTTCAGGAGTTGCTCCAAAACCTGGTTCACTTAAGGAAGTTGGATCATTGGTAGTGTTATGTACTCTTCTTTCATCAGAACTACCCAACCCAGATTTATCTCTTACTTCCTTTCCTGTAAAAACTCTTGCTTCAAAACCACTTGTTGCAATCTTCAATGGTTGAGCCTGCTTAGCTTTGGTGAATCCTGGTAGGAGTATCTTTGAAGGTTTAACATGAGCAATGTCAGAGGTTTCATTTCTTTATCTTTTGATATCAAGCCAACTTGAGCTATGTCACAGGTTGCTTGCTTCACTGTCATATCAGAACTTACTATATCTTGACTCTAAACAACATGAGCCATGTCAGAGGTTGTTTGAAAAATCTTCTTATGTAACAGAGTAAGATTAGCATCTTCTTCATCATCAGTTATTTTTTCATCCATGACTGACATATAAACCTTTACAAGTTCATCAACTTTTTCTTTGCCCTTGGACCTTGGATCAATTTCCATTTGTGATTTGGCCTTGGTTGCCTCAGAACTTGTTCTTTCCTTTATCACAATACCCTTAGGCTTCAGAAATTTATTTTCAACAACAGAAGATTTAGATTTTGTCTTGACACCTTCTGCTTTGAGTCTAGCTTCTTCTTCCTTTAGACTCTCAAAGTCCATTCCTGGATTTTCTTTAAAAAATACTGTTTTGAAATTTCTTCATCAAGTTCCAGATGTTCACCAGAACTTATCCTTTTACCAGTATCAGAACTTATTCTTCTCCCAGTATCAGAACTTGTTCCTTGACTTGTAATTCTAGCTTTACTTGATGAAAATCCTTTGCCTTGACCTTGACCTCAACCGTTATTAGAGTTTCCCTGGTCATCATTTCCATCATCCTTTCCTTTTAGTGTCTGAATAGATTTGCATTTGGACTTAATCACTTTCTCCCCCTTTTTGGCATCAGTAGGTAAAAGAAGAGAGACAAGCAATTCCACTGAGGATTGGATCCCATTGAGTTGACTTTGGTGAGAAGCTTGATTCTTCAGAATTTCTTTAATTTGAGTTTGTTGTTTCTCCTGAGTTTTCTCAATGTAGGCAATTCTGTCAAAGGCTGGCTTGAAAAATATGTTCTTTTGAAGTTTCACATTCATATCTTGCTGGATTAGAGCTTCCTGAATTTTGTTCACCTTGTCATGAGTTATTGAGTGTTGACCTTGAAGGTGCCTTGTACTCAATGCAGTAACTCACAGTTGTGCCTTGAAATCATCATTTATCAGCATTTCATCAGCTTTTGCAAGATGTTCAGCAAGAATCTTTTCAGAAGGAATAAAACTAACTGAGTTCCATTCTTTAGTCCATTCCTTTTCTCTAGGAGTTCCACTCCAAGGTACTGGTGCTTCCCCTGTAACAAACTTCTTGACTAAATCAGTTTTATGAACAGTTGGTTGAGGTGCACGTCCTGATGGATCAGCTGCATCAGCATCTAAATTGGCAGCAGCTTCACCAGTAATTTCTTCATTAGCAGCATCAGAACTTGTAGATCCTGCAGTATCAGCATCCTCTGATAAAATAGCAGTATTTGAGGCTATAGAGGCTTCAACATTATCCTCTAAATTCTGATCTGCAGCCAGGTTCTGATCAACATCCATACTTGATGTTGTTGGTGGAGTGAGTTAAATTGGTGGAGCTTTTAAATACAAAACCTCAGGCACAGTCAAGTTATGAATATCAATTTCAGCACTTGTACCTGGTTCTTCAGTATGTACTGGATCAACTATAGGTGACATAGGAGGTGTAGGTATTTTAGCTTGAGCAGTTTCATGTTGTGTAGGAGGAAGTGATTCAATAACAATTGGTTCTGTTGAGATCAGAGATTCCTGATCCCCTTCCTTAGTTGCTTCCACTACATCCTCTTAATCTGAGTCAACTATGTCCCGGTGAGCTCTCTGTTTCTTTAATTTCCTCAAAGGTGGAGACATTGTAGGAGCTTTATCATCAGAATTTAACTTTCTAAGCCTTTTGAGGGGCCTAGAACTCCCAGTTACAGTATCTTTCTGAGAAGAAACCTTCTCAGCTTCTAAAGCAACAGGTTCTGATATAGGAACCTGTTCCTCAACATCTGATTTATCTCACAGAATAATTCTCCTTCTCTTCTGTTGAGTCTGAGGTACTTTCTCAGTCCTCTTGGGTTTGGAAGATGAAGGCTGCACTGTAGGATCAGAAGGTTGAGGTTAAGAACTTTGAAGTGTTTGTGTAGAGGTGGTAGGTGCTGATGGATGAGGTTCTGATGGTTGGACATCAGGATATACCTCAGTATATTTAACCGGATCATAGGTTATTAAGGCTTGTTTGACAGATAAAGGAACTAGGAGGGGTCTTAACAAAGCCTTCTTATTATCAGTAGATAATAAGTCATTAAAAGCTCTTTTAGCTAGTCTGAATGGTGAAATTAATTCACTAGCAGATTTGGGCTTATCATCACAACAAAAGCTATAGATAAGCTGACAGAATCTAGAAAAATAAACAGTATTTCTGTCTTCTGTCATTCTATCCCCAATAAAACCTAAGACAGCACTTGCATAATGAAAATCAGTTTGATTAATGAGAGCATACCCGATTTGTTGGTTGATTATGGGGATTGCATCAAAATTAGAACATTTGTTTGCAAAAGCCTTGGTTATGCAGTCAAATAAGAAACTCTATTCCCTCCTTATGTAGGATCTCTTCAACTGACCCAGCTTAGCCAATGACCTCTCCGACCCAGACCGGCCATCATGTTTTGAAGAACTGGCTCTTCAACAGTATAATAAACACAGTTCTCAGGCAGCTGCAGTGCTTGTTCAATCGTAGCCAATGTCACGACATGCTCATCCTCTCCTGACGAAAAAATAATACTTGGAGTCCCTTGAGCACCACCATCATCATATACTCCGCTTCTCCAGAACTCCAGCACTTGAGTACCAGAGACTACATTAGGTGCGGTCATAGCGTACCCAATATCAGAACTAGCAAGAAAGTCCTGAATAAAATGAAGTTCTGATGGGGCTTCTGACTTGTTAAGAATAGCGGAGAAGTTATTAGGAACAAACTTAGCTCCATAAAAAATTACATCTTTTGGTGCCATCTCTATAAGAAATTAAGTGAATAAGAGAATATTTGCAAAGTGTTTGTAAAAAGTCCTGAGAGAAAAACAACTTCAGAAAATAAAAGAGAGAGAGAGAGAGAGAAAGAAAAAGAGATTTAGAATAGAAAAGTAAGTAAAAGATTAGAAAATCTTTTATCTCTCATATATATACTCTCTCCACTCAACAGTCATATTTTTGAAGCATGAGATACACTTTACACCTGGCAACATTTGAACAGCCAGTAAACGATTAGAATAAGAGTTAATGGGCACGTAAAATAAGAGTTAACCACTAACCCATAATGATTATGACTGATTTATCTCACATTAACCAATATTCTATAAAAATATTATCGTTCAGTTAATGACCAAAAATAAACCAAGTAAATAAATACTGCCACGTAAGCATCAAAATTTGATTATTATCAGGATTTAAAAGTCATCAGAATATGGCTACTTAACTCAAAAAGTGAATGTGTATTCCTGTATTCCTTCACACAAATACTGATATGGTTTCATCCGAACTTAATCATCAGAAATTCCATTAGAACTTGTCCTCAGAATTTATGCAATCTGACATATAGACTGTTCATCTAAAATAACATTGATCACCACAGTAATTTTCATCATTCATATGGAGTGTAAGTGTGTGCATTAAGCTAAATATCAGACAAAGAGTAAAGTCTGATTCACTTTAGTACATCTTAGAAATAAGGCATAACTAAGAACTTTACTCAATATCTATCATTATTCAGAAGCTTACTATTGAATGAGTTCATGCATGAGTCCACCTCAACTGTTTTGTGCTCATTTTATGCATCTTTTGAAATTCTATTTTACAGTGGCTTCTCAGTGTAAGTGAGTCACGACTGCTTATCAGAATTTATGTTGTTATCAGAGTATTTCTCCAGTAGTCATAGAGTGTGAAAAGTCACCAAGAAAATTTTATTTTGCTTTTCTAATGCATATTACTTAATATCAGCAATGTACTTGTGTATTCCCTTCCACATTTTTACTCTAGATCTCAAAGGAGTACCTGATTTTTATTTCTTTTCTTTTCTTTTTCTTTTGATAAGTGAGGCTTATCAGCACTTAGTACATCCACCAGATTTACTAACATCAGAACTTAACAGATAAGAAGCACTATTTTAGTTTTTGACTTAGTAATAAGATACACAAATTAAACTTAACTAAGCTTAATATCAGAATTTACTTGTGTTAAAAAGATTTCAATATAAATAATTACTTCAAACATGGGATCTTTAGTATATTAAAGATTACTAGGTGAGCATCTAGCACAGTTATCCTCATTGGATTGAATAGTCACAGAAACATTCATATCACTATTGTAATAACCCCAATTTTTGAGAAATTTTGAAACCCTTATGAATAGTGTTTTTGCTGAACGAGAAAACTTTTCATGCCACGCTATGTAGGGGTTCTGTTATTGATCTTATGGGATATTATTAGTACTCTATGTGGTATATAAGTGTATGTAAAGATCGTCAGAATCCAATTCTGAACACTTTGATTTTCCCGGAAATCCACTAGATACGGAGAGAATTGAGTATAAGGTAACAGGATAAAAAGGATTTAAATTAAAGGATTATAAGAGAGGATCATAAAAGGAATACAATATATTGAGAAAGATTAAGGGAACCTAAGTAATAAGATCCCGGGTACGATCCCTCAAACGATAAACGAGAACGAAAGATAAGCGAACCGTAAAACAAATAAGTGACCAAGAGACAAGGTTGTACAAGAAGCCAGGGATTGTGACATCATCAAACCACAAGGTGTGGACAAGTGGGAGCATTATGACATGTGCAAGGTGACATAGGCATGACAAGGGAAGGAAGGAGGTGTGGTTGAATGAGAACCACACAAATTCAAGGGCAAGAAGGTAATTGACTAAAGCAAATACAAAAACCAAGCAACCAAGCCAAGCAAAATCATTTTCATCAAAATCAAAAAGAAACCAAGGCATGGTTCATCATGCTCTCGGCTTTTACTATTACAAATGGGCAAAAATTTCAAAAATTCAAGATCCAAGCTTCCTAAATTGGTGAGTAAATTCCCTAATCATCTTCATGCTTAGTTAGGGCTATATCATGAGTTTAAGCCATTAATTCCTTCTCAATCTTCTTCATTTAATCAAAGAAGAAGACTATGAATAGTGTTTTCAAGTTTTTAACTTGAAGTTTTTCTTGTTTTTCTTGAAGATCCAAGCTTTCCTAAGACTTCTCAAAGCTTCTTAAGGCTTCCTAGCTCCTCCCACCACTTCAAGGAAGGTATACCATCTCCAAACCCTAGATCCCTATGTATTATAAGATGATTTTAATTAGTAGGATGATATTGTAGCTTGTTGTTGTGATTTAGAGTTTGGGATTTGGAATGGTAGTGAAATGGAATGGTAAATGTTGTGGTTTTGATTAAAAGAACTTAAGTATGATTAAAGTTAAGCTTAGGCATAAGTATGAATGATTAAATTGAATTGGTTGGGGTTGTTATGATGTGATGAGGATGGATGTTGGTTGTATGATGGATTTGAGGTTGATTTGGAATGGGTTTGAATGGTTTAAAATATTGGAAATCGCGTAAACATAGCCGTCGTAACGTCCGATTTTCTTTGGACTGTTTTTGTGCATAGCATTAGGACCCGAGAACCCCCTGCTAGATTATGACCACTGCCATGTTTAGATAGCTCATGTTACGAGCTTCGTTTTGATATGTAGTTCGTTCGATTCCGATGCACGGTTTAGGAGAAACGACCGTTTCAAGTAACGGCGTTTCGCGAACGAAACTTTTTCCCTCGCCTTACTTCGAAACATAGGTTAAAGACCAAAAAGGGTTAATTAATGTATGAAACATTTATGGTAAGTGTATTAGGCAGTTGGTAAGACACTCGCGAAGGAATCGCTTTAAAACTCGTAAAGGTTAAATTATTAAAAATGGTGGAGCCGAGGGTACCGAGTGACTTAAGCGAATCAGTGAGCGCAAAACAAGTGTTAGAGTCTAAGTTAGTTAAAGTATAGATTTACAAGTGACCTTGGTTTAATTCTAACTTACTTGTTGTTTATAGGTTACCAGACTCGTCCCGAGCCATTCGTAATCCCCAGTCGCTCAGGCAAGTTTTCTACCCGTTATACTGTTGTTGTGATGTATATATGTATATGCATTATCTTGTGATAGATGCATGTTGGTTAATTAGCAAATTTTGCGATATATTGAAGCATGCTGATATGGAATATATATGCATGCCTGTTTCGTATTCTTTCCATATATAATTGTTGATAATACCTATGCTAGAGGATAGCGGTAACTTGCATATACCCTTAGTATAGGGACCCAAAGGTGAAAATATTTTCTAAAACCGGGAGTCGAGGATCCCGAGTAGATTTTGTATATATGGATATGGATATATATATATATATATATATGGTTATAGTTTTCCAAACTATTAATCGAATAAGGTTTATTCGATAACTTTAACTTTATTTTATTATTGAATATTATTTCGAATATAATTCGAAGGCGTATGACTCCTTTTATTTATTTATTTGAATATTATTTGAATATTCATTCGAGGACTTATGACTCCTTTTATTTTATTTATGAATATTATTTCGAATATTCATTCGAGGGCTTATGACCCTTTTATTTATTTATCTGAATATTATTTGAATATTCATTCGAGGGCTTATGACTCAGTTTATATTATTTATTGAATATTTTTGAATATTCATTTGAGGATCTATGACTCCGATTATTTGCTGAGATATATTCTTTATTTTATTAAAGAATAAGGTGTAAATAATCAAACTTATTTTCGATTATTCAAATAAAGATAGTACTTTTATATAAGTATATCTTTGGTTATTTAATATCCATTTCAAGTATAAGTTTTAATACTTCTACTTCGATTATTTTTATAAGGATTATCTTTATGAGAATATTATTTAAATAATAATATTCAGGCATTTTTCTAAATATACTGGGGACTGATTTACTTCATTAAATCAGGTTTACTCCAAACACTCTTTAAAGTGTTTTCGAGTCTTCAAAATGATTTTTAAAAGTTAGAGCGGATCCCAAAACTCATTTTTATATTTAAGATCTTCCTTTTTAAGGGGATTTAAATACTCGCTCAAAACCTGGGGAATCCGGCTCTGTGGTGTATTTTATATTCGCAACAAGCTTGCTGTTTTGAAAAATGAATTGATTACTTACCCAATATTCGGGAAGTAAAATTCTTGGAACAACTTAATCCATTAACAGGCATCGCCTGGGAAATATCGGTGAGTTTTCCTTTCCAACTAGATACGACTTCTTGGTGAAGCCGTATCAACAAGTTTCTACTTGGGGTAAGGGGGAACGAGCTTTACGTTTCAGAGTCATGGATTTCATCTGAACTAGGAGTGGCATAAGTGGCCGAGTAGCGCCGGCCCAGCCTTATTATATTGGCCCAAATGGCCTTGAAGTTCCGCTAAGGCGGTCCATTCCTTAGGAGTTCAGTGTTCGGTTGACAAGTAAATCCGACAGGTTCTCCTCTACATGTAGAAAATGGTGGGGTTGCACTACTACGACTGATCATCGTAAGTGGTCTTCCTGGCGCGGCAAACTCCCGTAATGAGTTCATCATCCAATTGGATATTTCTACAACACTACCCAGAGCATTTCGATAGAAAGGCTACGGTTGGGCGATTGTTGAGTGTTGGCAGGGTCAAGTTTTCAAAATGATGTTTGCATCAAATGAAGTATCTCGTAACTTCATTTTATTTTGATGATATTTTAAAGATTTAATCTATTCAAATCTTGTTTTGTAGTCTCATCTATGTGATGAACTGTTGAAAGCTCATTATACTAGCTTCATAAATGATATAAGTATAGTGAAGTATTTGGTAACTTCATCCCTTGTTTCTACTTATATCTAGTAAGTAATTATCTTACTCGTGATAAAAGATTCTAGTAAGTATCCATTTAGATACTTATATTATTGTTATCACTACATATTATCTTGCGAGCTGTAAGGCTCACTCTTGCTTTATTTCTTCATCACACAACAACAGTTAGGAAAGATGGCCAGACTCCAGCAGACCCAGCGCAAGCGCGTGGGAAGCATCCCGCATCTTCCCGATGATGTTGTGGCTGCTATAGCTGTAGAGGTAGATCTATTGGTAGATCAGGCATTCTATTTTTGAGAATCAAATTATGTATAATTATAACTTGTGGCAGATAATGGCAATTAACTGTAAATTTATCAAGTAATCATTTTGGGTTGTAATAACTTTTAAATTGTGGATTCAAAGACTTGTACTTATTTAAATTTCATCTCTGAGACTATAACGGGTTGTGGTGTGTGTTAGTGTGGGGTCACAGCGTAAGGTTATTATTATTAATTAAGTGAAGTGATATTGTGGAAAGAAAGACCCTGACGACCCGGATCCCCGACCCCGGATCTGGGGGTGTTACAACTATCAGAGTTTAGAAATTCACATCAGACAACAATCAGTACTTAAGTAATTTTCAATTTAAGCACAGAATTCACAAAGATAGTAATATCTGTAAAAACTGATCATAAAGTCTGATGTATCAGAACATAAACTAAGCAGATTTAGAGAAAGAACCTGAACCCATTCCAAGTTCATTTACCAATCTTGTAAAAGTAGCTTCACACAATAGTTTTGTGAAGATATTTGCTAGTTGTTGATCTGTGGGAACAAAATGCAATTCCACTGTACCTTCATCCACATGTTCCTTTATGAAGTGGTACCTAATGCTGATGTGCTTTGTCATTGAGTGTTGAAGTGGATTACCTGTCATAGCAATAGCACTTTGATTATCACAGTAAATTGGGATTTTAGAAAATTCTAACCCATAATCCAGTAACTGATTCTTCATCCAAATAATCTGTACACAACAACTTCCTGCAACAATGTATTCTGCTTCTGCAGTTGATGTGGAAATTGACTTCTCTTTTTGCTAAACCAAGAAACCAATCTGCCTCCAAGAAATTGGCAGCTTCCACTTATGCTTTTCCTGTCAGTTTTGCATCCTGCAAAATCTGCATCTGAGTAACCTATTAGCTTAAAGTCTGATTCTGTAGGATACCACAATCCCAGATCAGC
This sequence comes from Apium graveolens, assembly GCF_009905375.1. Lineage (NCBI taxonomy): Eukaryota > Viridiplantae > Streptophyta > Magnoliopsida > Apiales > Apiaceae > Apium > Apium graveolens. Next base: position 112,620,541 of record NC_133654.1, read on the forward strand.
TGTACCCTCAAGGTACTTGAAAATTCTTTTCACAGCTGTTAAGTGAGGTTCTCTTGGATCAGCTTGAAATCTTGCACAAAGATAGGTAGCATACATGATATCAGGTCTACATGCAGTTAGATAGAGTAGTGAGACAATCATACCTCTGTAATCAGTAATATCTACTGATTTACCAGTATCTTTATCTAATTTTGTTACAGTGGCCATAGGAGTGGATGTACTTGAACAATCTTGCATTCCAAATTTCTTCAACAAATTTCTGGTGTACTTAGATTGGCAAATAAAAGTTCCTTCTTCATTCTGCTTGACTTGAAGCCCAGAGAATAATTAAGTTCTCCCATCATGCTCATTTGATATCTTGACTGCATCAGCTTGACAAACTTCTTATAAAGTCTGTCATTTGTAGAACCAAAAATGATATCATCAACATATATTTGCACCAAAAGTAAGTCTTTTCCATGGTTGAGGTAGAACAATGTTTTGTCAATAGTCCCTCTATTAAATCCACTTTCCAGAAGAAACTGAGCTAATGTCTCATACCATGCTCTTGGGGCTTGCTTAAGGCCATAAAGTGCTTTATCAAGCCTGTAGACATGATTGGAAAATTTGGAATCTACAAATCCTAGAGGTTGTTCAACATATACTTCCTCTCCCAATTTTCCATTAAGAAAAGCACTTTTCACATCCATTTAAAAGACTTTAAACTTCTTGTGAGAAATACAAGCCAAAAATATCCTTATGGCTTCCAATCTAGCAACTGGTGCAAATGTTTAATCATAATCAATTCCCTCATGTTGAGAGTATCCTTTTGTAACCAGCCTTGCTTTGTTCCTTGTAATTATGCCATCAATGTCAGTTTTGTTTCTGAACACCCATTTTGTACCAACAACTGATCTGTTCCTTGGTCTTGGCACTAGGGTCCAGACTTTATTTCTTTCAAATTCATTTAACTCTTCCTGCATTGCTTGCACCCAATCAGCATTTTGAAGAGCTTCTTCCACTTTCCTTGGTTCAGTCTGAGAAAGAAAAGAATGATAAAGACATTCATTTGATGTAGTTGTTCTAGTTCTGACACCTGCATCAGGATTTCCAATAATTAAGTCAGGTGTATGTGCTTTAATCCACTTCCTTGCAGATGGAAGGTTTTCTCTAGAACTGGATGCTCCCCCATGATCCATGCTGTCTCCATCAACATTTTCTGATGCTCCCCCTGAAATTATTCTCTCTGAGTTGGATCCTTCATTATTTGAGTTTCCAGAAATATCAGAACATGAGTTTTCAGAATTATCAGAACTTGGCCCATCAGAACTTGAAGAGCCTATTGTAGGTTCTAATGCTTCTTGAGATGTGGTTGGATCTTCAGTATGCTCACCCTGCACAGGTGCATTTTTACTAGGCTTAGTCACCACAGTTTCAATAACATCAGAGTTTAATCCATCAGAGTTTGTAGTATCAGGATTTAGATTGTCAGGATTTATAAAATCAGAATTTAAAACTTCATTTTCGAATCTCAGCTGATCATGATCATTGAAATCTTCAAGTCCAGTAATCTTCTTATCATCAAAAGAGACATTGATAGATTCCATGACAACTCTTGTTCTTAAATTGTAGACTCTGAAGGCTTTTGTAGAAAATGGATATCCAACAAAAATTCCTTCATCAGCTTTAAGATCAAATTTAGATAGCTGTTCGGGATGAGTCTTAAGAACAAAACACACTTGCATCCAAATACATGAAAATACTTCAGATTTGGCTTCTTTTTCTTCCCCATCTCATATGGTGTTTTTCCATTCTTGTTGATAAGTGTTGAATTTTGAGTAAAACAAGCAGTCTGCACAGCTTCAACCCAAAAGTAGGTTGGCAACTTTGCTTCATCAAGCATAGTCCGTGCAGCTTCAATAAGAGTTCTATTCTTTCTTTCAACCACTCCATTTTGCTGTGGAGTTCCAGGAGCAGAAAATTCCTGCTTTATTCCATGGTCTTTGCAGAACTCTTCCATGATCAAATTCTTGAACTCAGTGCCATTATCACTTCTTCATCTTCATAGAATCTTTGACCAATTTATCCTGTTTCTTGACATGATCAATCAAGATAGATGCAGTTTGACTTTTTGTGTGCAAAAAATACACCCATGTGTATCTAGTGAACTCATCCACTATGACCATAGCACATTTCTTCTTTGCAATAGACATGACATTCACTGGACCAAATAGATCAACATGTAGTAGGTGATAAGGCTCAAGAATTAATGATTCAGTCTTGCTCTTGAATGAAGATTTTCTTTGTTTTGCCTTCTGACATGAATCACAAAAGCCGTCAGGAGCAAATACTGATTTTGGCAGTCCTCTCACAAGATCTTTCTTGACTAGTTTATTTATATTGTTAAAATTTATATTAGAGAGTTTCTTATGCCAATCCCAGCTTTCTTCAATTGATGCTCTACTCAATAGACAGATTGCAGAACCATCAGTACTTGTTGAAAGCTTGGCTTCATAAATGTCACCATGCATGTATCCTTTCAGAAAAACTTTGCATATAGATTTGCTTACAACTTCACAGTGTTCTTCAAAGAAATCCACATGATAACCTCTGTCACAGATTTGACTCACACTCAGCAGATTGTGTTTAAGTCCTGAGACCAGAGCTACTTTTTCAATGATGACATTCCCAAGATTGATATTGCTATATCCCAGAGTTTTTCCAGTATTGCCATCTCCATAAGAAACACCTGGGCAAGCTTTCTCCATAAAGTCTGATAGCAGGGCTTTATTTCCAGTCATATGACCTGAACATCCACTTTCCAGAACTAGGATGTTCTTCTTGTTGCCCTGCAATCACAAAGACCAGTAATGATTAGTTTTAAGGACCCAGACTTGCTGGGATCCTTTGGCCTTTTTAAGTTTGTTAACATTTGCAGTGGATTTAGCATCAGAGTTTATGTTAACAGTTTTCTTATCCGAATTTGCAATATCAGACTTTGCATCAGAACTTATACTAGAAGGAATGATGCCAACTTTCTTTACAGAAGGTTTAATTTGATAATAATCATAGTACAAACTATGATATTCATTACAAGTATAAATGGAATGCCATAAACTACCACAATGACAACAAGGATTTTGTGGCTTATATCTAACAGACTGACTCTTAACTCCTGATTTTGAAGGTAAGGAGTTTATATTCTTATTCTTCCTGCAAAAAGAAGCCTGATGGTTAGAATTTCCACAATTATGACATGTTTTTCTAGGAGCATTAGGAATAGGCTTATAATTGTTACTTTCGTTCACACCTTCCTTTCCATTCCTATTTTTCTTAGGTGGCTTTACCTTGTTTACATTCTTAACATCTTTCAGCTTATGCTTAAGCTGCTTCTTAGTCATTAAGCCTATGTTAACTTCAGTTGGCTTATCCTTTTTAGGTTTGTCAGAAGTTACTTCCTCCTTAACTTCATTTTTAACACTTCATCCCTACCATAAAAGGCATCATCTCTATCTTTCTGAGTTTGATGGAACATGACTAACTCTTTTTCTAAATAATCATTCCTCCTTTTATAAGCAAGATTTTCAGAAGTTAATCTTTCACATGTTAAAGTTTAATCTTTATAACTAATGAACATGGTTTTAAGATATCTTCTCAACTCAGTAATATCATCAGTATGAAAGGCATAAGTAGTTTGAGGTACCTTTAAGTCAGCAATATCAGAACTGCTATCAGCATTTGCCATTAAGGCATAGCTTTCCTCATCCTCAGAATTTGAAGCATCTGACCAGCTTTTCTTCTTTGTGACAAGAGGCTTGCCTTTGTCACTTTTCCCTTTTCTGCAATCTGGAGATATGTGGCCTTTCTCACCACAGTTGTAGCATTTAACATTTGAGTAGGCTCCTCTGTCAAACTTTCCTCCTTTGCCTTCAGATTTTCTGAAACCTTTCTTATCAGAACTTGCACCTTTCCTGGAAAACTTCTTTCCTCTCCTGAATTTTCTGTATGCAATCTTTGTGATTCTTTTCACCATAAGAGCACACAGCTTCATCATCTCCTCATCATGGTTCATCTCAGGTATACTTTCAGTTTCTGAGTCATCATCACTATCAGAACTTGATGACTCAGTATCAGACTTTGTGATGAAAGCCTTTTCCTTGCCTTTTCTTGAGGCAACTACTTTGGGACTTTCCTCCTCAGCCACAAAGGCAACTGTTCTTGACTTTCTTCCATTCCTCTTGCTTCTTTGTTCCATCTCAAGTTCATGAGTCTTTAGCATCCCATAAATTTCATCAAGAGTTGTTTCCTCAAGAGCATAGTTGTCTCTTATTATTCTGGCCTTCAAATCCCATCTTTCAGGAGGAGCTAACAAGAACTTAAGATTTAAATCTTCAATATCATACTCTTTGTCAACTAATGACAAATAATTCAAGAGTTTGACAAATCTATCATATAAATCAGTTAATGACTCATCATACTTTGAGTCAAAATGCTCATACTCTTGAGTGAGTATCGTCTTCCTGTTCTTCTTGATTGCATCAGTTCCCTGACACCTTATTTCCAAAGCATCCCATATCTCCTCTGCAATCTTGTATTGAATTACCCTGATTGACATGATATTATCAATGGCACTATGCAGCAAGTGTCTTACCTTTGCATCCTTTGCAATCGATGAGATATCTTCAGCAGTGTAATCACTTTTCTCCTATGGTATAGACTTTTCTGGCTGACCTGCAACTTCCACAGAGAGTTTGGTTGGCATATGTGGTCCTTCATAAATCCTGTCGAGATATTCTGGATCTGTAGCTTCCAGAAATATAGCCATCTTCACTTTCCATATGGAATACTCAGAAGGTTTCAACATGGGAACTCTTATAGTCTCATATCGACTATGAATTATGGTTTTTGGAGGTTCTTCAGTTTTGGTGGGCTTGGTCGAAGTTTCTTCTTCAGACAGGATTGTTTTTGGATCTTAAAATGTTTGTGTGTTAACAGATAGCTCTGATAGCACTTGTTAGGTCACACACACTATAGAAGGGGGTTGAATACAGTGTTTAGCACAATCAAATCGAATATAAGAAATCAAGTAATAGAAAACAGATTTTATTCAACACAATAAACTCTGTTACAATATGGAACTGTCCTCTCTCAGTGATGAACAAATTATCACGAGAAATACCTTCGATAATCGTAACACTTATAGTGTAAACTCTATGCCTGTGTTTATATACTACACAGTTACAAGATAATCTTCTAATTGATATGGAATATAATTCTGCTTCCTAAAATATATCAACTAGTTATCTTATCTTCCAAGTATTCTATTCTTCATAGAATTCCGTTTTCATGCACAATTCTTTCTGTCTTAGTCTCGATCTTCTTTCCTTTCAATCAGCCGTCTGCCTTATCTGAAAGTCATCTTAAGTCCTGATATTATCTCCTGATAAATATCTTCTAATCACTTAAGTTCTGATAACTTAAGTTCTGATATCTTAAGTTCTGTCTTCAGTATAAGTGCTGATTTCCAGTTAAGTATTGATTTGTCCTGTTAGGTAAAATCTGAAAACTAAACACAAATCATATTACACATGACATTATCAAATATATCAAACAAACTGAACCACACAGTTTTAAGAGCCATGCATTGACTAATGCAAACAAGACTGAAAAATAGATGGATATGACAAACTTACAAATATTGTCCAAGGCATTCCTAGAATAGAAGAAATTCTGAGTTTTTCTTTCATTTTTTATTTTTTTACTTTGTCCATCAAAGCATAATTGTTTCTAAGTAAACAAAGCATTAGCATATCGTAGGCTCCGTTTGGGAGTGCTGTTGAAAAGTGTTGTGCTGTGAGAAAAATTGATGGTGAAAAAAGTGTTGTCAAGAAAATCAGACGACTGTTTAGTATATTTTTTAATTTATGCATATTTTGAGATATAACATATAAAAATAATATTTTTGAAAAGCTTTGATGGTGAAACTGATAGCTACTTTCTGCAAAAACCGAAAACAACTTTTTCTAAAAGTAAGGGGGAAATGCTTTTGCTAACAACAACTTTTAGACCAAAAGCACTTTTTCAGAGAGCGGCTTTTAGAATTTACCAAACACCTGTCTGACAGCTTTTCAGCTAAACGCTGCTGTAACTATATGTAACGGCAATACCAAACAGAACCTTAGTTCTTCAAAGTTTTAAATAAATTCAAATCAAGAATTTAGCTTAGTATTTCAAAACCTTATATAAGATGGGTTCGACCCTGATAATCACAAGCTTAAATGCAAATCTTATTAAATCTGAGATATAAACCCTAAACAAAAAAAGCTTCATGGTACTTTTGAACCTCGTTACTACTTTAATAAGTAAGTATGAAATATATATAATAAACCTTCAGGTTTTTAGCATGCCAAATCCTAGGTACTTCTTCTCCGTCCATGGTCTCTCACTTGTAAGATCCTCTTCCTTTAACGCTCTTAACCTTGTACAACCCTTCCTTATTTAGGGCGAGCTTTCCTTTCTACCCTACTCCAGAGGCTTCCACCTTCCTTAGGACCAGAACTCCTTGCTTGAAGAATATCTCTTTTACCCTCAGGTTGTAGTAAAAAGAAGCTTTCTTTTGAAATTCCACAATCTTTGCACGTGCTTCATCCCACACTTCATCTATTAAATTCAAGGCTAACCTTTGGCCTTCCTCATTGTCTTCAACATTGTATGCTTGGATCCTTGGGGACGAATGTAAAATCTCTACTAGAATAACTACTTTTGCCCCGTATGCTAACATAAGTGGTATTGCTCCTGTCATGACTCTACATGTGGTCCTCTAAGCCTAAAGTATTGGAAGTATTTCGTCCACCCAACTATTCTTGGACTTATAAATCCTCTTATTCAATCCATCTAAAATAACCCGATTCGCAACCTCTGCTTATCGTTGGCTTGAGGGTGAGCAACAGAAGTGAACCGCAACTCGATATCATTTTCTTCACAATACTTTTTGAATTCTTCGTTATTGAACTGTGTACCATTATCAGTCACCAAGATTCGGGGAACCCCATATCTACACATGATATTTTTCCACGGGGATTGGACAACTTGTTTAGTTGTAATCTTGGCCAAAGGCTTGGCTTCGATCAACTTAATAAATTAATTAATTTCTACAAATAAAGAACTTCCTTTGAGCAGTAGCCATCAGGAAAGGCCCAAGTATATACATTCCCCATATAGCAAACGGGATTGGGGAGTTAATGGAAGTAAGCATTTTGGAAGGCTTGATATATAGTTAATTATAATTATTTTATTCCTATATTTTTATTATTTTTAATGAAATTGGAATCTTATTTATGTATTTTAATGTTTTATTGTAAGAATCAATAAAATTATGGATTAGAGCTTATAAAATTTGGAGTAGATTCTTTAAAAATTTTGATTTTTGGACAACTTTTATGGTCTGTTGTTTTGGCTCTATCAGGTGATCTATAAAACCGTTTTAAGCCCAGAAGCAGTCGTTGGAAAGTTCGGAAGAAGACCAATAACCCTATCATGGGCACATAATTTTATTCTTCCGTGAATTTCCCATAAATGTCCAGGAACAGAAGGCTACAAATTTCCTATATAAGATTATATTTTATTTAGGAATTTTTTTTTGTATCCAATTATAACATTAAAAATATTTGGAAAAAGAAGTTAGAGAGAATAGACACGTAGAGTAGATTTAGGCAGAGAAATAGCCAAGAAGAAGAACAAGAGACACGCTAGGAGAAGAGGCACATATAGATTAAAGATTGAAGCCATTTTACAAGTTTCATCTTTCCTTCATCTTCTCTATTCCTTTGTTGTGCTTTACTTTGAGATGTTGAACTAATTCTTATTCTAGGGCTTTAGTGGAAACTTGAGTTTTAATATAAGCATTCTTTTTAATTCTCTGTTTATGTTCAATATGTTGATTATATTGATTTGTGTGTAATGTTTTACAAAGAGTAATTAACTTTGTAATTGAAATGGTAGTCTAGGAAATGCTGGGAAAAGACAACCAAGATGAGACCCAAACAGTATAACTTGTGATTAATAATGATGTTAATTTATGTTTAGGATAGGAATATGCATAATCACCACAAGTAGTCAAATTAGGGCAATGTGTTAATGCTCCTCATGGATTTAAATTCTGCATAGGAATATGGCAGTTAATCTTATGAGTTAGAATCGCCTGAGAATCGGAAGATCCTTGTGATTATATATATACCCTAGACTAGCAATTAGAACATAAAATTATAGATGACTTCGGATACTTGTAAAACTCAAGATGAAGTTAAAGGCCTATATATGTTCTCACTTGTTTGATTCTTAAGTTGATTTGTAAATTTTATATTTAGGAGTAGGTTATCATTTAACTTGAACTGAGAGAAAAATAGTGTTTGATATTTAACAACTTAAACTAGTCCTTGTGGGAATGAATTATTATACTATTTGTTCGATACGTGCACTTGCGTTAGCATTTGTAAAATCGACAAGGCTGCCTTACTACAGAGGTATGTTCATATATTCTTTGGCATCAACAATCATTTCTTGCCATTAGAAGCCTAAACGGGTATTTTTATGGGCTAAGGCCCTGCCCCCCAAGTGTTGGGCACATATACCCTCATGTACTTCCTCCAAAGCAAGTCGAGCCTCATCCGGCCTGCGACACTTTAAATAGGAAACTATAAAAGACCTTTTATAAACAATCTCATCAACCAAAGAATATCTTAGGGCTCATACAAATAACTTTCTTACTTTCAAAACATTATTAGGAAGCCATCCGGTTTGTAGATGAGCCTTAATGGGATCTATCCATGATCCTTCGAGCACTATGGGGGCAACTAACTTGACATCTATACTTTGTATTTTTAAAACACGGAAGTACACGCTTCGAGGGTTTTCTTCTATTTCCGATGAGGCAAATTTATACAATGCATCGGCCTTAACATTTTCTTCTCTTGGAATATGCTCGATATGGCACTCATTGAATTGGGTCATCACGGCTCTTACTGGGCGTACATAATTTGCCTTCGTTTCATCTCTTGCTTGAAACTCTCCTTGATCTGGGATATCACAAGTTTCGAATTTCAGCAAACTTTTAAGTTTTTTGACTATCAACGTCCCTACTAGGCCAAGACCAGCTATTAGAGCTTCATACTCGGCTTCATTAATTTTAGTTGGAAAATCCAACTTCATAGCATATTCAATCAAAAATCCATCGGGGCTTTGCAAAACTAGCCCTGCTGGACTCGAATTTGGTTTTGATGCTCCTTCAAAATAGAGAATTCATAAATCCTTGTCCTTGTCCTTCAAAAAATTAATGTATTTGGTTTGATATTTTAATAGTCAAGTAGTAGTTTGACGAGTATTTCTTACTAGTGTTTAGTCCTATATTAATGTTTCAATTTTTCTAAAAATACATATGAATGATCCAAACTTAAAGATGTCAAGATCGATATATTTTAGTGATATGATAAAAATTTTAGAAAAAAATAAATATATTTGATTTGCTATTTTAACAGTTAACAGTATTTTAACGAGTATTTCTTGCTAGTGTTTAGTCCCATATTAATGTTTCAATTTTTCTAAAAATGTTTATGAATGATCCAATTGTACGGATTTTAAGATCTATATCTTTTAGTAATATGATAACAATTTTTGAATAAAAATGTACATATTTGGTTTGCTATTTAAATAGTCAACCAATAGTTTGACCAATATTTGTTACTAGTGTTTAGTCCCACATTTATGTTTTAATTTTTAAAACACTTTTTATCAATGATCAAACCGTACGGATGTCAACATCTATATATTTTAGTGATATGATAAAAAATTTAGAAAAAGAAAATGTATTTGGTTTGTATTTTAACAGTCAGTCAATAGTTTGACCAGTGCTTTGTACTATTGTTTAGTTCCATATTGATGTTTTGATTTTTTAAAAAATATTTATGAATGATTCAACTATACGGATGTCAACATCTATATATTGTAGTGATATATTAAAAATTTGGAAAAAGTAAATGTATTTGGTTTGCTATTTTAATAGCGAGCCAATGTTTTGACGAGTACTTCTTATCCAACGTGATTTTGATCCAACGCACGAAATTCAAACCCTCAATGTATTATCCGACGGTTGATTTTGCAATTTAAAAAACAAAACTATAAATAAAATGAAATTCTTTTAACTTTATAACCCCCACCCCCACCCCATCCCACACCACACCACACCACACCCGTCACTCTTCCCCCTAACCTCTACTCTTCCCCCTCCCCTCAGCTCTCCTCTCCTCTCCCCTGTCCCCCTTCTCTTTCTTTTTCCGGCCAATTTCTTATTTTTTTCCGGCCAACCCCTTTTTCTTCCTTTAAAAATCCCATTTTCTTCCATTTTTCTACAACTCATATAAATACTCGCATCTCAAAACTCATATTTTTTCTTTATTTTCTGAACAAAAAATTAGGCGGGTCTTCGAAATTTTGTGTTTTGATTTCATTATTGATGATGGGTTTGTGTTTAAGAAAGTTGGAGGAGTATATGTATGAAATCTTCGAAGTGAAAAATTGAAATTTGTGTAAAATTGAATTTGGTATAATCTTTGATTTAACGTTTGGTTCTTGATAATTGTTCTATGTTAAAATAATTAGTGATAATCGATCGTATACTTTATTAGCTATGTATTTTGATATTAATTTGCCGAATTTGACTGAGATTTACATGATTTCGAGTTTGGCCGGAAAGTTACCATTTTAATTGCAAAATGCATTGTATAATTGATATGTTATTGTTGGGGTCATATTTGAATTGTGGGAATGATGTAGAGTGATTGTTTGTGTGAAATTGAACCAAAAAACCTCATTTTTAGCAACATCATAGTTATCAGAATGGTTTCCGGATTTTTTACATCTCACCGGAATCTGAGAATTTTCCGACAATTTTTTTTTATAAAAAAAATGGTGCTTGTAAATTCGACCGCATTCGGTCGAATTTAGAACAACATTTTTTACCATATACGGTCAATTTTCTAGTTTAGGCGGACTTTTCAAATTTTAGATGAAAAGCATTCGACCGCTTTCGGTCGAATTTAAGCGATCGAATTTAGCCGCTCCTATACTAAATACAACCGATTTACTAAATATGACTCAATTGAATGCGACCGGTCCTAAAAACGGTCGTATTTACTTAAATACGACCAAAAACGGTCGAATTTAGGTAAATACAACCGATTTTTATCCGGTCGTATTTACCCGTTTATCTTGTAGTGCTATCCTTCTTGTGAAAAGCCAGGACCAGACTGAGGGAATTTAAGCCAATGAACACCTGAGAAATTTGTAAGTTTTTGAGCCAATATAGATTCTCTTAACGCCAAAAGTTCTGTATTTTTTGAGTCCAAAACCTCTGCTAATTTATCTCTACATCCAGCTACAAAAACACTATTATCATCTTTGATCAGGCAGCCAAATGAGCTACTACCAGAATTTTAAAAAACTGTTGCATCAACGTTACATGCTTTTCAATCAGAATTATGTTTTTGCCATAACAGAAACCCTTCCCTACCATTTGTGAAAATTAAAGTGACATGTTTAACCTGAGTTTTTTCCATTGAAAGAGCAGATAGCTGCTTGGCTCAATTACTGATACTTAATAGTGACAAAAATTTATGCTCCCAAACTAAATTATTTCGATGGTCCATATTTGTCAAAGGAATAAAAAAGCACTAAATCCTTAGAAGACTCACTATAAAAAACTAAATTTTTTTAATAGAACTCTCTGTACTAAGATCCCAACATATTTGAGCAAACAGACAAAATTTGTCAGCTTTTAGAATTATGAAAAGCTCTCCATAGGCAATTTTGAAACACTATCCGTACAAAAAATTTCTGCTTCGCAGAACAACTAAGTTTCAGATTTTTAACTAGTTCAAATTATGAATTAAATTTGGTTGGAAATTGTAGGATGGAAACAACATTCTATAATCACTATTAACACTCTAAGCACCTTTCTGTCCATTTAGCCACATCCAAGTGTCCTTTACTCTTGTGCGTAAATAAAAGGAATCTTTAAAATACTTTGAACTTAGTTAGAATGGAAAGTACCCCGAACCGAATCCAGGTCCCATTCCACCTTTTTAATGTGAAATAAACTGTTAAGCTTTGCCTCTTTCAGTTCTAGAAAAACACGAGTCGTTATCCTCAAACAATTAAATTTTTAATCCATAAATCATTCCAAATGTAGAAAGAAGACTCATTATTAATCTTCAACACACTACACGCAAGAAAACTATGCCACACATAAATTGGAATATTATTTAAGCAAGCTCGACTAAAAGAAAAGGAAGAAAAGTTGCGAGCATTCATTAACTTAGGTATAAAAGAATAAGGTTCCGTAAGCACCCAAGAAACCTTTTTACAAAGGATAACTAAGTTAAAATATCTGCTTCTTTTAAAACCTTTACCATAATTTTTTTTTGGATTACACAAACTGTTGTAAGATATCTAACAAAATATAATTTGGATGGACGGAAATGACATGTTTTACCAAAATCTCCCCACCATCTTTACAGAGATTTTTTTTTTTATTTCCCACTATGTAAATGATTCCAAAATTTCTCGTTTATGGTTGATATACTTTAAATTTAATTAAAGGAATGTACTTAGGCAGGGAAACTTACTTAAGAATCCAAGGTTGAAAGAATAATCTCAAACATGAACTTCTAAATCCTGACTTATTGTTGACATTACATGAGCAATAGTAATACGACTAAATGAGATGGATGAATCATAACATAGTACAAATCAAAAGAAATAAACCACAACATTAATGATTCCTTAATAATCTTTGTGTTATGTGTAATATAATGCTCTTATCCTCAAATATATAGTATGTTCCTGATATCCTGATTACAAACTCTAAATATGCTACATTTTCCGATAACTAACTATTACATTAAAGTTTAAATGAAGAAGCATGTGTTGTTTCTTCTTTTAGAAACCCAATTAATTAAGGTGTCTCAAAATAAAATAAGAATCCAAACTTCATTATTTAAACTACATAAAATTCAATGAAATTGTACAACATCCCACAAATCCAATAACTTATAATCATTGAAATAAAAAAGCAACTCGATTTCAACCATATTTACCAACTCTTACAAAAATCTAAGAAAAGGCCAAACTACTCAAAATTCCACAACTCGCACTGTTTCCAAAAGTAGCCCATCTAAGTAAAAAAACCTGCCTGAGGAAAATAAAGAGAATAAAAGAATAAAAGAACAGATAGTAAGTGAAAGGCTTATATACGTATATAAAATAACATAATTATATGAAGACAAAGGTAATGACAAAGATATATGTACCTTGAAAGCTTAGTTATCGATAATGCTAACAAAGATTTTCAAGACCCCAAATCACAAGGATCCTAATACCACAAACTCCAAATTCATAATCTCTAAAAGATATTGTTCATCCTCATCTGCATCTTTTTCTTTCTTCTCTTTCTCTATATCTTTTTTATTTTCTCTTCCCCACCCTTGTTTGATAAAAGTAACACAAGTCCTTTATTTTTATAAAACCTACTATGTTTAAAAAATCTTTGGGATAAATATCAAGTTCATGACTGATTGCAGCCAAATGACTCAGTTTAGTCACTGACTACAAATTTAACTCACTTTACTCACTCATTTAATTAAAATGTACAGGCCGTTAAAAGTAAATGAAGAAATTGGTCAGACTTAACGTTAAACGTTAAGTTTTCCGTCTGACGACACATGTCGCTGAAGTGGCAACACCTGTCGCTGAAGTGGCACATGTCCAAGTTAAAAATTTTTTTAAAAAAAGAATCAGTTATGTCAAAGAAAGGGAGAAGAAGCGGGAATTGAAAGAGGGGAAGAAATGAAACCCTAATCCTTTTTTTTCTTGGAATCGATCGATTGTTTGCGTTTCTGGGTTGATTGTGGAAGATTGAAGAACAACTGACTGATTACTATCATCAAAGCACCGTATAAGGTATGTATTGATATATATATACACAATTACGATTTTTGTATGACATGCATACTGAGTTGTGCTTATTTGACACCATATTTTAGTTATTCAGTTGAACATCATCTCGTGTTTGCTGTTTACTTCGTTTGTTTGTAATAAAAGTGTGTAATCGAAGTTATATAATCTTTGTTATGTAGGAATGTCTTCTAGGGTTACCCTTTATTTACATCACCATAGGGTTTTTAAAGTTGAACCCGTGAAGGGTAATGCTGGGTATGTGGGGGGGTCTGTAGAAGTAATTGAAAATGTTGACACTGATGTAATATCTGTACTGGAATTTGAAGATTATGCAGAAAAATATAATTATAGCCCAACTGATTTGTACTACTTCCAAAATGATGGTCATAGCTTCAAGAAAGGTATTAGATTATTATATGATGATGTCTCTATGAGGGATTTAACTAAGATGTCTCTACCATTAAAAAAAATGAATGTTTATGTGGATCATCAAAATCAATCTACTGATAAACCACCAACTACTGATGATATAATGGATGAAGATGTTAGTGGTTCTGCTGGTGGTAGTAGGGGTCATAGGACAGATGAACTTGTTGAAGAAGTAGAAGAGTCTTTAAACAAAAATGATGAATTTAGTGATGAGGACAGTGAAGATTTAGATTATGAGGGGTTGACTGATAAGGAAAGTGATGAAGAGCTTGTGGAGGCAAGAAACCTGAGGAAACAAGTTATACCTGATACTGATAGTGAAGGGAGTGATTATGATGAGGAAGACTACAACAGTGATGAGTTAAGGTCTGATGAAAGTTCAAGTGAAGATGAAAATATCAAACAGGGATACATTGATATTCCACCTGGGAATAAAAGAAAGAAGAGAACAAAAGTATTTAATCCAGATAAAAGTGAAGGGATAGTAAAATGGGAGGTTGGGATGAAATTTGCATCTATTGAGGAGTTCAGGAAAGTGGTAAGAGAGTATGGAATTAGAGAGAGGAGAGCTTTGCATTTCATAACAAATGATAGTAAGAGGGTGCAAGTAGGTTGTGAGAAAGGGTGTCGGTTTATTTATGGTGCAGTAGGCTAGAAAATGCAGGAGGAGCTGTGCAGATCAAAACATGTCTTGATGACCATTTGTGTACAAAACCTTATGAAAATAAACTGGTGAGTGTGAAAGTACTGACAGAGATGTATGGTGAAAAAATCAGGAAGAATCCACAGTGGAAGGTGAAAGAAATGCAGGAAACAATAAGGAAAGAGCTTGAAATAGAATTCCCTAGGATAAAGTGTTCTAGGGTTAGACAAGCTGCTCTTGCTGGGGTTATAGAGACATTGAAAGACCATTATGCCCGGGTGTGGGATTTTGGTTTTGAGATTCTAAAAAATAATCCAGGAAACAGGGTTGACATCAGCACAAACAGGATAACCGATGATTCTCAGAATAAATTTCAAAGGATTTACATATGCTACCATGCATTGAAAGAAGGATGGAAGTTGGGATGTAGACCAATTTTAGGTATAGATGGATGTTTCCAGAAAACTGTGTGTGGGGGTCAGTTGCTGAGTGTAGTTGGGAGGGATGGTAATAACCAGATGTACCCAGTTGCATATGCAGTGGTAGAATCTGAAAGTACTGAAAGTTGGAGATGGTTCCTTGGACTACTTAGAGAAGATCTTATTCTTGGAAATGGAGTTGGACTCACAGTGATTAGTGATCAACAAAAGGTATGCTTTATTTATTTGCAACTTACATTACTATGCTTTTTGGTTGTTGTTTCATATTGAATTCGTATTCTTATGGTATAATAAATGCTAGGGACTTGAAAATGCAATGAAGGAGTATCTACCCCATGCAGAACACAGATTATGCACAAGACACTTATACAATAATATGAGAAAAAAGTAAGTAGTTACATTATAAAGATATTTCTATTAAAGATGGCCCTAACTGATTTTGACAATTCTAAGTATTATTATATGTGTAGGTGGCCAACTGGATTAGTTAAAAATTATTTTTGGATGGCTGCATGTGCAACATACCCAGCTGGCTACCAGAAAGCAATGAAAGCTCTTCAAAGGCACTCAAAATCAGCATATGAGCACCTCTCCAAACTGGATCCCAAAAGCTGGTCAAAAGCATTTTTTCAGAATAAATGTGATGCTGACAATGTGGAGAATAATATGTCAGAGTGCTTTAATTCCTGGATAGTTAATGAGAGGTACATTATCTCACAATTATTTATTGCATATTTTCTGATTTCTTTTATATTTATCTGATTTTTTTTTAATAATGTTTGTAGGTACATGCCAGTTCTTACAATGTTGCAGGAACTTCATTTCAAAATAATGAGGAGAATCAGGACAAATAGGGAGGCTATGCAACATGCTGGCATTGTCATTTGCCCCAGAATAAAGGGTAATCTTGACATTTCAGTAAAAAACTCTAGAAAGTGGCATGCCAGTTGGGATGGGGACAAAAAGTATATGGTAAAATTTGGCACAAAAGCAGTGACTGTCAACTTAGAAGATAGGACTTGTGATTGTAGGGCATGGGACCTAACAGGGATCCCATGTTCCCATGATGTGGCTGCTATACATGATAGGAGACATCAACCTATCATGTATGTTTCAAAGTATTACACTAAAGAAATGTATATGAAGTCTTACAATCAAACCTTGCAAGCTTTAAGAGGGGAGGATTTTTGGGAGATGACAGACAAAGCAGTGATGTTGCCACCTGACATTCCTAAGAAATTAAGAGGGAGGCCCAAAAGATTAAGGAGAAGAGAGCATTGGGAGGGGGGTAGTCAAAGTAAATCTACAGAGGGAGTGCCTGGTTTGCAGAAACTAACTAGTGGGAAGAAAATGCATTGCAGTTTGTGTAGACAAGCAGGACACAAGAAGCCTAAGTGCCCACAGAACCAACAGAACAGGGGGGAAATGAAGCTGAAAAACAAGATGAAGGTGGTGAAGGTGGTGAAGGTGGCCAAGAGGAAGGAGAATCTGAATAGAGACAGGGACAAGAGGAGAGGCCTAGGACTAAGTTGCCAGTAAGGAGGGCCTTACCAGGTATTGTCATTGGAGAACCAAGGGAAACATCCAAGGTTAAAGCATCTACTGGGAAAGGGAAGGGGAAAGAACAGATGAAGAACAAGTCTCAAACCAAGAGAAAAGATAGGCCCTTCTGGATGGCCAAAAAATGTCAGCAAAAACAAATTGAACCAGTGATTGACGAGGAAGAATTTGATGGTCAGCTAGAAGACATCCTTGCAGCCTATGATGACAACATTCTTCATAAGACATATGATGACTTGATTGAGGCTTCTAAAGAAAGCAACAAAGTGCCTAGCAACCATGAAACCTTGACTACTCAACCTACTCCAAGGACTCAGTCATTTCAGGAAATGCTCTTAGGAGCTTGTGGAGGTAAACTATTCATGCTTAATCCTGGGTTTGTGTCAACAGGCCATATGCCAAATGGGACTCCATGTGTTAGTACTCCACCATTTAAACATGGTGATGCACATGTAACTCCTACTATGGCAGCAGATGGACCAAGTACAGAGAAAACCATGGAAGGCCTTGTTGAAGAAGGTGTTGAAGTAGACAGTGGAGAAGAAGGTGATGAAGAATCTGAAGAGGTAGATCATGAAGAATCAGAAGGAGAAGAAGAGGGTGATGAAGTAATGTCTGAAGAAGAAGAAGAAAGCAATGAAGATGAGGTGGAACCAGAACCAAGGAGGAGCAACAGATTATGGTTGAAGACAAAGTTCACTTTTAAAAATACGCTGGATGATCCTGTCAACCTTGATGATGATTAAGGGTTTTTAATTATGAACTTTATAGTTTTGGGTTTAGTGTAATCAGTCCCAAACAATGTACTTATGTTAAGTATGGTCAGTTGAATCATAACTTTGGGATGGCTATATTTTTGTCTTAAGTATGGTCAAGTAGACCTCATTTTGGTATGGTTAAGTATGTAAAACTTATGTTTCAAAATTTGGGACCATGTAATGACTGAATGAAGTTATCTACATTAGCAGCTTATTTCACACCAATCTTCATAATGCTATAATTGCATTCATTCCATTCATTTAAATATTGCTAGTACATGGACACTGAGCCATACTGATGCATTACAATTGCACAAAATTCATCTGTGGCAACACAATATGAAGCCATCCACTAACTGAAATTCACAACACTAACATACAAATTACATAACATAGAGCCATCCACCATTCACATTCTTCTTCTGCTGGGACTTCATCACCAACACAGCAATGAACACAACAGTTACAAATCCAAATATCTTTAGTATCTTCCAATACTTGCCAAATTTCACTTTCTTCTCCCTGTTCTTTTCCTTCTTCTTTGCTACTTTTTCTTCGAGCATCACAATCTTCTCTTCGAGCAACTCTATCTTTGCTTCTAAGTAAATTCTTCGATTATTGAGATGAGTGATAACTTCAGCATTCCTTCCCCGAAACTCCGTATCATACCATTGAAAATAGTCACACCTGCTATCCTGCAAGTTTCAAATTTTAATTTTTTAATTCAAAATTAATTCACTAACATCATCTTTAATGCTATCACAAATGTCTTACTTGGGAGTGAGAACACGTATAAAACCTTCGTCCTGGATTTCTCAAGGACCAAGACGTATACATTTTCCCCCTATCACCACAATCGCAAATGAACCCAGAAGAGCTTCTTGAGGACATGGGGTGAGAAGATCTTGTTGTGCTTGTTGTTGCCATGGAAAAGAAGAACCCTAAAATATTTAGGAGATAAATATCAAGTATGGGTTGTATGTATATGTATGTAAATGGCAGATATAGCCGTTGCCACGTCATCTACAGCTCAGCTGATTGGTCTCTGTTCATGCCACATCAGATCTGACCGTTACAATCTTCATTGACTTTTAACGGCCTGTACATTTTAATTAAATGAGTGAGTAAAGTGAGTCAAATTTGTAGTCAGTGACCAAACTGAGTCATTTGGCTGCAATCAGTCATGAACTTGATATTTATCCCAAAAATCTTTTGGGGATCCCCAGAGGAAATAATTAAAGGGGAATTCAGCTAATGTTGATAAATAACTAAGTGAAATATGTTAAACCTATAGGTTTAATGTAATTAACTAAGGAAAATACGTTGTATTACCTTACTTTATTACTTGCAATGATTACATATATATGCAATACATGAAAAGCAAACTAGTAGCTAAAAACATGACTTCTTGATAACTAATGATCCTTAAACTACACTTATTCAAACGTTAACAAAAACAGACTCATAAAAGATCTTCATGACTATCTTGACTGTTTCTAGCAGCTAGACACAGACTTGCAGATCAGCCCAAAACAAACAAAAGCAAAACCGAATAAAACTACTCTTCTTTGGTAAGAAGTAATTGATGCCCGTTGTTCTTAGACTGTCATCGCAATCGCTCATCATGTGCCTTTAGGGAGCCCACTGTCTCCTCGATTGTCATCTCATCAACATTCCCAAATTGCTCTATTG
The DNA here is from genome assembly GCF_009905375.1 of Apium graveolens. Classification (NCBI taxonomy): domain Eukaryota; kingdom Viridiplantae; phylum Streptophyta; class Magnoliopsida; order Apiales; family Apiaceae; genus Apium; species Apium graveolens. The sequence goes on from NC_133654.1 coordinate 112,640,049, forward strand.
TGGAAGCAATTTGGAAAAACTTAGGAGGTACAGCCCTGAGTTACTTCTTTACTACATATGAATCAACCACTCTCTCCCCAAGTGCTCGTATATTGTCACCAGTCCATTCATCTTTAAACATAAGTCGTCCAGTGAGTCATTATCCTTCATATTCATTGATTCAAACTCGGCTTTAATAGTTTGAATCCTCTCCTTCTTAACTCATGCAAATTCATGGCAGAGTACTTTCACTGCTTCCCAAGCTTCCTTCACGATTTTCTTTTTGGCCAATATCAACAGAATGACTTTAAGGACACCTTGATAAAATGTTTTCAGGGCTATCTTATCCGTCTTTTCTTCCAACAAAGTCTTTGACCCCTCCGGATCAATGGCTGCACAAACACCATGGGCCTGCATGTACACTCTCATCTTCATAGCCCACAGTGAATAACCCTTCAGACTTATCGTACCATCCTTGCATTTTCCAATATCTGTCAACGTCATTCTGGGCATGATCTTTGGCATGCACGAGCTCACTTGTAGCTCTAATACCAGATTATTGATAAATAACTAAATGAACTATGTTAAACCTATAGGTTTAATGTAATCAACTGAGGAAAATATGTTGTATTACCTTATTTTTTTACTTGTAATGATTACATATCTATGCAATACATTAAAAGCAAACTAGCAGCTAAAAACCAGGACATCTTGATAACTAATGATCCTAAAACTACTCTTATTCAAACGTTAACAAAAACAGACTCCTAAAAGATCTCCATGACTGGCTTGACTATTTCTAGCAACTAGACACAGACTTGTAGATCAACGCAAAACAAACAAATACAAAACCCAATGAAACCAAACCAACTATTTAGAATAAAGGCCCAACAGCTATGGGTGGGTACTGATACCCAAATCCCAGTCCCCGCCCATATCTCCGAATTTTGTATATTAATTTTTTTTGAATATTCGCCAAGTCAGAGAAGACAAAATTTTAATTATTTTAATATGTAAGTTTTTTATTCTCATGAATTCTCTAACATAAACTTTCCTCCTTTGAAAAACATTTTCCTGGTAAGTAAAGGAAAAAATCTTTGTATATATAAAAGATTTCAAAAATCCTTACTTAACATTTTCGTAGAAAATTTTTACCAGATCTGAAATAAATATTACAAAAAATTTTAAAATAAAAATATTTTTACACCATGAAACATTAAGTCGGGTAAAACTTCCCAACTTAAATATAAATTTTTCTATCCATACAAAAATAGTTGAAATAATTGAATGTAATATCATTCCGTTATGTCAACTATTTTTTAAAAATATTAGTAAAAAATAATTTACATGACACGTATAGATCAAATACATAAGCTAATATAATCTATAATATATAATAACTATAATAACTTGAATGGGGTATAAATTGTAGTTTGGTTAACCCCTCATTTTGGTTATCTATTCCATCATGACCGTCAGATATTTTTCATTAAATAATGAGAGCCGTTACATTCATATACTAAAAAAATACACTCTACAAGTTCTCAGGTTGAGATCTAGTAAAGAACAATATTAATATTATTATTTATAAATGTACATATAAGTTTTCAAGTTCGAATCACGTTAACATCAATCATTTATATTATCTTTCATAAAGGTACATATAAGTTTTCAGGTTCGAATCTCACCAACATTTATATTATCATTTATATTTATATTATTATTTATGAATAATATCTCATCAATCATATATTATTGATACTATTTGAATTTAACTTGAAATTATACACAATGAAAGTATAATTATATAATCATAATTGAGTATTTAATTATTTATATAGAACTTTAATAAAATTATATAAAATAGAATTGAAAATATATGAATATTAACCAATACGCGTGCATGGCACGCGTGGTATGCTAGTATGAATAACATTAGAATATGATATACCAAGTTGTAAAAAAATATAGATTCTAAAATTGAATATCTCATACACAAAGTTATAAAGGAAATATATTGTAGAATTACAAATACACCATGGAAGTAAATGTGTATAAAAAACTAGTAAAATAACAGTTTCTAATTTAAAAGCTGGAAAGTTATTAATTCCACACACAAATAGTTTGAAAAAATTGTTGAATGATGTATAAATTAATTTTTTCATTAAAATATCTCTTTCTTTTGCGAATTATTAATGATGTAGCTAAAACTTCCTTACATAGAAACTTGTATTATCGTGCCATAAGGATTGGAGCTCCAAGACCTTCACTACAGCTTTGTCAGGATCTACATGTAATCTTGGAATTTAAATATGAAGAAGTGTTATATTTTAATGAATGAAAAATTGGGGATATTGAAAGAAATCTATCAAGATTGAATTAAGCCCTCATTTATTAACATTGGGTCAAAGAAATGAAGAATAGATCTTAAAATTTAAAAAAAGAAGAAACATTCAATTTCGATTTCCATGCATGACAAGTTGGATAGATATTCAAAGAAATATATCAACATTGAATTAAACCTCATTTTTCAACATTTACTCAGGAAGCAATCTTAATGGACCTAGAAGACTTGTAATTTGTTATTTAGTAAAGATTATATCTAAGTGATATATAAACTAAATAAAAGAAGTGTTATCACTTAATAAAAAAATTTAGAAGTGTGTATCTTAGAAAAAAATATCTTGAGAGAAAAACTAAAAAAGCAGCTATGAAATTATTTTTGTAATTTACACATTATTTAAAAAATAAACCATGTAAAATTAATTTTTAACTATTGTATTCTATTTTAATTTAGCTATTTCATTTCCTGTTAAAAATATTAAAATGTCTTGATTTATATTCAATCCCATTGATTGTTAGAGAATAACACACAATTATATTTATAAATATTTAATTAAGCAATACAACTTTTATATAATAGTAGAATTAGGTATAAACATGTACAAAAAAATTCTATAATGGTATTAACATCTTTTTGGATAGAATTAAGTGTATAATAGCGAAAATATTATGTCTACTGAATAACAAATTGCATCGTCTACTATATTCAACAAAGATAAAATAAGTCTTTTTTTGAGAATAAAATAGTGTAAATTAAAGTTGTTTGGATTTAAAAATATTTTATAAGGAGATTAAACGATATGAAATTTGAAGTTTTTGGCTATATATTAATTATGCCCTAAATATTTAGATAAATTCATTTTTATATAGCCTTGTTGAAGATTATATCGAATTTTGAGTAATTAAATTAATATTATTTTACTATTAAATAATATATATATATATATATTAAAAATTGGTCTAGTTAAAAATTAGTTTATTTTTTTAATGGTGATGTAATCATACCGAAGTTTTATTTATTGTCATATTAAAAATATTATTTTTTAGAAAATTGAAATTATTTATTATAAAAAATTATAGAAACAATTTTGTAATTAAAAATTTAATCACAATTGAAAATACAATAAGAATTAAATATATATTTAATGTCAAAGAAAATCAATAAAATGGCTATCAAGTTATCTTTTAACCATTGTATATTTTAAATTTATAAAAGTTTCATCTATTTTTTATATATTTTTAATTTATAAAAATATAAATAGGCAGGAAGTCTTGATTCACTTACGATCTTTAGTGTTGTCTCCTAAGGGTTTAGAGAAAATATAAAATCTATGAAATACTCTAGCAAATGTCCAAACTCTATTAAAAATAACATCCATTGGTGATAACACAGTTCCTCTAGTTTCTCTAGCTCGGTTGGCCCTTGTTGGCTGCCTATAGCCTGACTCCTCTCCATATCCCTCCTTAACCTTAGGATTTCTGCCTGATGGGCACGTATACTTTTCTCCAAAGTCTGGGATGCCACTCCCTGAATGGCGACTGACCGCATTACTGAGTTGCGAGGTGTTAAGTGTCGAGCGAACTCCTATACTAGCATACCCAAAAGATTTCAGGACTGCTACCCCGGCCCTAGCCGGGACTTCTAAAATTATTTGAAAAAAAATCTTAATACAAGCATAATTAGGAAATGATTACATTTTTCAAACTACTATTTAAACTCCAAAATGTAATACGATGTCATGTGACTCTATCAGCTTCTGTCAAGTCAATATCAACTACTATCTTGGTGATCATCCGTTGAAGTTTTATTGATGTTATCCATTGACACTATATTAGTGTCATCCGTTGAAGCTTTATTGATAGCATTCATTGATAACTTTATCTGATATCCGTTGAAGGCCTCTAGACTAGCTTATCCGTTGAGGGCATATTGAGTTATTTGTTTGAAGTTTGTAAAGTCATCCGTTGAAGTTTGTACAAAGGTAGCACTAGCGGATGAAACAGTCAATAATTGTTACATTTGGGGTAACGTATCACAAACATGGTCAAATGTAACACTAGGTAAATGTTATGGATTAAAAACTAAGGTATATTAATTGTTGTACTTACTATTAGGGTTCGTGAGCTTCGAGACGTGATTTGACTACTCTTATGTCTCGTGACTCGATTTGCCTTAACAAGATGACTACGTACCTTGCTGATTGCCAAGGATCAAGTCAAAAAACTTAGTTCTGATTGGTGGCGGTGAGACCCCTTATATAGATATTTAAAGTCCTTGAATTGGACTAGATCTAGGAGACTTGGTGGGCAAGTCTCATAATTAGAATGGACTTTGAAGTCCTAGGAAGTAGGAAACTGATTCCTTATCCTATAGGGTCCCTTGAAGGCTAATCTAGAAGGATTTATATCCTCACTAGGACTCATCTTAACAGCTGATTTATCCCTTAATTACAAAATTAATTAATATTCATGGTTTTGGGCCCTTTCAAATGGGCCTAACTTTCAGCCCAATTCTGATATAATTAATACTCAGGACTTATTTTATTCCTATCATTTTCCCCCAACTTCTGGAAACCGTAAAAAGATTTCGTAGAAGTTAAGTTCATTTGTTCCCTTACAGGGTATTGTTTTTGCGTAAAGTGTGGAGCGACCTACACAATTACAACGATTTGCCTTAATCCTACTACTTAAGAGTTTATCTTAATCTCGAGGAATTTTCCCTTAATTTCTTGTATTTCCCTTAATTTCCAGGAATTTTCCCTTAATTTCTGGGATTTTTTCCTAAATTTCGGGATTTTTCCTTAATTTCTGGGATTTTTTCCTAAATTTCGGGGAATTTTCCTTAATTTCCATGATTTTTCCCTTAATTTCTAGGAATTTATTCCCAATTTTCAGAATTTGTCCTTGATTTCTGGACTTATTCTTAATTTTCAGGAATTATTCCTAATTTTCCAAAAATATTCATAATTTTTAGGAAAATTTTAAGGAATTTCCTTAATTTCTGAAATTTTTATGATTTTTTTCAGGAATTTCCCCTTTTTCTGCTTTTTTTTAAAATACTCCCCATTTTTTGACCAGGAATCCTATTCGACCAGGTCCTTTCAGGCAGAAGTTTTCGAGCAGGATTCCTGGCCGAATTTTGATCAGGATTTTATCCATATTTTTTCTTCCAATTCGACCAAGATCTTGTCCTTTTCGATCAGGATTTTTTGTTTTTGACTGAATTACGCCCCTACATAGTCCTAGTCGACAGCTATTTCCATTAAAAGTATTCGACAAGGATTCCTAACCCTTTCGGTCAGGATTTCTTTTGTTTTTCTGACCGAATTCAGCCCTCCTTTTGATTCTGGTCGTGGTCTTTTTTGACAAAGAGTATTCGATCAGGAATATAACATAAATCCTGATCGAATTAGGTCAAGGATTTTCTCGTATATATTTTGTTTTTAAATAATTTCTTGGAGCCAGGATTTTTTGGGCTTCTAAATGGGCCTTAGTACATGAGCCTGATTTTATCCCATCCTTTAGCCATAGCTGGGCCTTAATTCTGGTTTTTCTAACCAATTGGGCTTCCTTCCTTTTTCATTTTCTTTTAAAGACCTTGAGTTTGGGCTCTAAGCTGGGCTTCTTGCATTCTTTAGGCCCAAAGATTTGAGTTTATTGTATTTTCTTATTTGGGCTCTTACACTGGGCTTTCATAATCCCAGGACTAGTAAGATTTGGGCTGGGCCTTTATTCTTAAGCCCAAATTGCAGAATTTTCTGGAATTTCTGAAGTATTATCCATTCTTATTAAATTTGCTTCCAGTTATTTCTGGATTCTTCCAGAATTCCAAAATATATATTTAAACCAAGTTCTTAATTAGATTCTTCCTAACATCCTCTATAACATTCCAGATTCTTCTGATTTTTGGGCCCAAATGGGCTTTTTTCAGGCCCAATTAGCCTTCCTATAGGCTATATAAGAGTGAGGTGGGAGTGCGATCTCCTCACACTTCTCATTTCATTATTCCTTACTCCTCAAAATCCCCTCTCCTCTCTCAACACTCCTCCTCTTAGGAATTTTCCGGAGGTCTTTCTAGCCTTTTCCGGCCTTCCTCTCCTTCTAAGGTTTCAAGCTTTCTTCTATATCCACCAATGGTAGACAAGAATTCTGAGAGAGCTGCTAAGATTTCCTCTGCTTTGAAACGAGGTAACGATATCGAAATCCGCTCTTCTTGTTGGGAACCACGGACTTAGGGTGTTACTACGTTTTACGATAAAGATTACGAAGAGAGGATTACCTTGTTAATGGTTGATTCCACGCTCTTCTATTGTATTCCCAAATTCCCTTGAGCGAAGTGTGGCCTCCGTCTTCTCAAGTTATCCTCTCTTCCTGCTCCATGGTGGCTATAATATGTTTTCACACAATTGTCAAGCAAGAAGGGAATAAGAATATATATAGGCTACAATAGGGACCATGGATAATTAGGTTGGGCCTTCTAATTACATCTTGAGCCTAGCCCAATGTAATTAAATATTAATTCAATCCACTAAAGAATTAATATTTGCACTACCTTTCCTAATACCGTAATATAATTAATTCGGTTCCAATATTATTTGCTTATTAAATTCCCCATGTTTAAAATATCATATGTCCATTAATTAAATAAATTACTAATAATTTATTTAATTAATTTCTTTTATCATTGATCATCCACTCAACCTTTATTTAATTATGCCAGAATAAATTCCACCTGCAGGGTTTCACATAATTAAATCTTTTTGGGCTTTCAAGGGGACATCATTAACCCGAATATTATCAGGACATGGATTCCTTCAATAAATAATATCCACCATGTATATAATTCCATCACCCAAAATATAATGATATAATTCAAAAGAATTATTTGATATATAAATCAAAGCATGTAAATAATATACACGTGTCAATTACTATTTCCGGATTAAGAACCTAAGCATTAATAATAACATAGAATCTTAGTTCTCCTTCTAAATCAGTATTTAGGGAACAATTCTAATTTTGATCCTGTTCAATATACACAAAGTATACTAGTATTATTTATTAGTCAATATAAACTAATCTAAATAATACTACAGTCATGCCAGTGGATTGTCCAACACCACCTGTGCTGTGAACCTTATTATATTATATAACCGTATTTAACAATCTAATATTCTGTATCCCATTTTATACTAGATTGTTCACAATATATAATATTAGATAACATGTAAACATTCAAATGATTCTCAAATAAACTGGCCAGAAATAAATGTACATACTTCAAATAAATATTTTCAATATACACTAACACTTCTTACATGTCATTACTAGATATGATTAACACAAGAGAGGATAAGTACCCCTCTAATGCACATCTTGATTCATTTGACTATTGTAACGCATGGCATAAAATAGATTTTAATAAAATGAACGAACTTTATAACGTTCATCCTCCCCTTGGGCTAGTTCCTGTTAGTGGTGGTGATCGTACTTGTCACTAGAAACCAGATACTCTTTTTATTTACATAGATGCCCTTAAAATAAACGTACGGTGCAACAAATAAACGTACCCATATCTAGAATAATCATCAATGAAAGTGACGAAATATTCATAACCACCTCTTGCTTGGATATTCATGGGTCCACATAAATCAGAGTGAACCAATTCTAACAGTTGTTTGGCTCTATTCCCTTTTGCCTTGAAAGGCCTATTAGTCATTTTACCTTCCAAGCAGGATTCACAAACTGGAAATGGCTCCACTGCCAATGAGCTTAAAGGCCCGTCTACTACCAGTCTTTGAATCCTCCTCAAGTTAATATGACCTAATCTCAAGTGCCAAAGATATGTTTGGTTCAAACTAGAAGGTTCCTTTCTTTTAGTAGAGTTAGAAGATGTGTTGTTCAATTCCCTAAATTGCAGTTGCAGTGCAGGTTGACTAGGATTAATTATATACAAATTGTCTTGCAATGTACCAGAACATATAATTCGTTTATTCATCATAATAGAAACATTACGATCCAAACAAACATTATAACCATCCAAAGCAAGTTTAGAAACCAAAATTAAATTCCTTCTAAAAGAAGGTACATAAAGACAATTGTTCAAAACCAAAATCCTATCAGAACCAAAAGATAAATGAATAACTCCCATTGCAACTACTGCTACTTTCGTAGCATCTCCCATGAACACGTATATCTCACCATCTCTAAGCATTCTGAATAGTTGGAACCCCTGCATAGAATTACAAACATGATCAGTGGCTCCTGTATCTACACACCAAGTGCTCGTAGATATAGCCGCTATAAATGTTTCTGTAACTAGAGAAAGAGACATACCAGTATTGTTTGTCTTCTTAGGAAGAGGACAATCCTGTTTCCAGTGACCTGACTGTTTGTTATCGAAGCACTTTCCCTTAGGCTTTTTCACACCACCCTGAACTCCCACTGCCTTCACAGCTTTCTGTGTCTGAGCCTTTTTCTTCTTCTTAATACCTTTCGGCTTAGAGGAAGAACCTTTCTCAGCCACATTCACTTGAACACTCTGCCGAAATAATCCTTCAGCTGCCTGAAGTTCTGTCAGCAGTTCCGCGAGACTATACTGCCTCTTGTTCATGTTGTAATTCAAGCGGAACTACTCAAAACTCTTGGACAAGCTCATAAGGATAATGTCAATCTGGGTTTCCCCGTCAAGTTCAGCACCAAGGATCTCTATCTCATTCAGATGCGATATCATCTTGAGAACATGATCCCTTACAGGTGTGCCTTCATCCATCTGAGTGTTCATTAAAGCCTTCATGGCTACTTGCCTAGCAGCCCTATTCTGATCTCCAAAAAGTTCCTTGAGATTAAAGAGCATATTTGAAGCAGTGGCCATAGACTGATGCTGATGCTGCAAAACACCCGATATTGCTGCCAGAATGTAACATCGCGACATCTTATCAGCCTTAATCCACCGTTTATAATACTCTTTCTCATCTTCAGGAGCATCAGCAACAGGCTGTTCAGGCTTGGATTCATAAGTGCAAAACTTGTACTCATCAACAGTCAACACAATGTCCAAATTTCGTTTCCATTCAATATAGTTAGGTCCAGTAAGTTTGTTATCCTTAAGTATGGTGAATAGTGGATTAAAGCCCATTTTATCCTGAGAATCATGCATAAAAACATCACATAAATAAGGGTGCATTAATTATTAAGATCTAAATTATTAAAATTTAATGCACTAACATCTAAACACCATAAGCTTCTGGTACGCCACGATGTGTGACATGTATACCACCTAATTTTGTTTAAATGTTACTTCGGTCCTATTACTAAACAATATGCCACGTTGGGGTGGACTATATTATTTTTCATAGCTAAGTGTATACCATCATCAAATCTTAAATTATTCGAAATCTATGGAACTTGGTACGCCACGATGGGTGGCGTGTATACCTTCCAATATTCGTAATTTTCCTTGAATAGAATTCTTCAATTCAATATTCATCAATGGTTTAATTTCCAGGTAGTGGAGGAGTCACATCGGTCTCGCTTAAAACCCACAGCCTTACAAGTTCGATGAACCCGTTTTTGACAAAATCGCCCCAAATCAGAAATAAAGAAAATCCGTATTTATTCCTTTCAAAATTTATTAATTTAAGAAGTTTGTTCTAGTAATTTCTATAACATTCTAGACAACATAAATTACATGCCACGATGGGTGACATATATATAATTTATATTCGTCTTTATGTTAAATTACCTACAACCAATAATGGACACCATGTGATTTAATTTCATATTAATTCCCTCTCCCACTTAGAATTTTTTTTATTAAAATTCAGGAATTTTAAAATTAAATGGGGCCCTATGTTGTTATAATTATGTCTAATCATGCATTCAAAATACACACATAATTCTAGCAACATATAACATTTAATTAAAGCAATAAATAAAATTTATGTCCATGTCGTCCTAATGAAGTTAAACATGCAATTTTAAAAGAATTACACACATAATTAATGACACACATAATCAATAAATTAAAGCAATAATTAAAATTTAATGGAAAAAATTAAAATAAATTTTCTACTATTATGGCCCTTGAAACAAAATCCAGCTCTCAAAAAAAAATCTGCCCCAAGCGCGCCCCGACGCCCCCAGCAGCCCCAGCAGCCCCAGCAGCCCCAACAGTCCCAGCTGCCGCAGCGGCCCCAGCAGCCCCAGCTGCCGCAGTGGCCGCAGCGCGTGCGCCTGTTGCTTTTCTGTGAGTTTTGTTTTGATTTTGTTCGATCCAAACATCAACAGCAGCCCCTTGTAATCGCACAGCGGAACAAAAAACTGCTGAAACAATTACAAAAAAAATAGATCTAATGCAAAACTAATTTTGTAAAATCTATTCTAAAACGATCAACCCTCGTGTAAATTACAACCACGATTAAACCACGTGGAAACCAAAACAAAAATTAACCACGATTAAACCACGTGGGATCCAAACACATAATTAAAATATACATGGCCATAATAGTGGATTAACAACCTGCATCAAAACCAATACAAGCAAAACACTATATACACGCATATATAATTATGACATGGACATTATATCATAAAACGTAGAAACCATTACCAGGCTCTTGATACCAACTGTTGGGAACCACGGACTTAGGGTGTTACTACGTTTTACGATAAAGATTACGAAAAGAGGATTACCTTGTTAATGGTTGATTCCACGCTCTTTTATTGTATTCCCAAATTCCCTTGAGCGAAGTGTGGCCTCCGTCTTCTCAAGTTATCCTCTCTTCTTGCTCCTTGGTGGCTACAATATATTTTCACACAATTGCCAAGCAAGAAGAGAATAAGAATATATATAGGCTACAATAGGGACCATGGATAATTAGGTTAGGCCTTCTTATTACATCTTGAGCCTAGCCCAATGTAATTAAATATTAATTCAATCCACTAAAGAATTAATATTTGCACTACCTTTCCTAATACCGTAATATAATTAATTCAGTTCCAAAATTATTTGCTTATTAAATTCCCCATGTTTAAAATATCATATGTCCATTAATTAAATAAATTACTGATAATTTATTTAATTAATATCTTTTATCATTGATCATCCACTCAACCTTTATTTAATTATGCCAGAATAAATTCCACCTGCAGGGTTTCACATAATTAAATCTTTTTGAGTTTTCAAGGGGACATCATTAACCCGAATATTATCAGGACATGGATTCCTTCAATAAATACTATCCACCATGTATATAATTCCATCACCCAAAATATAATGATATAATTTAAAAGAATTATTTCATATATAAATCAAAGCATGTAAATAATATACACGTGTCAATTACTATTTCCGGATTAAGAACCTAAGCATTAATAATAACATAGAATCTTAGTTCTCCTTCTTAATCAGTATTAAGGGAACAATTCTAAATTTGATCCTGTTCAATATACACAAAGTATACTAGTATTATTTATTAGTCAATATAAACTAATCTAAATAATACTACAGCCATACCAGTGGATTGTCCAACACCACCTGTGCTGTGAACCTTATTATATTATATAACCGTATTTAACAATCTAATATTCTGTATCCCATTTGATACTAGATTGTTCACAATATATAATATTAGACAACATGTAAACATTCAAATGATTCTCAAATAAACTGGCCAGAAATAAATGTACATACTTCAAATAAATATTTTCAGTATACACTAACACTTCTTACATGTCATTACTAGATATGATTAACACAAGAGGGGATAAGTACCCCTCTAATGCATATCTTGATTCATTTGACTATTGTAACGCATGGCATATTATAGATTTTAATAAAATGAACGAACTTTATAACGTTCGTCCTCCCCTTGGGCTAGTTCCTGTTAGTGGTGGTGATCGTACTTGCCACTAGAAACCAGATACTCTTTTTATTTACATAGATGCCCTTAATGTTGGGCTTCCTTTTCACGACTTTATCCCCCACTTGCTAGCAGACTTACAAATCAACCCCTGTCAGCTTCCTCTAAATGCTTGGAGGAACATTTTATGCTTTATAGTCTCCTATCTTAGGGAAGGTTTTCCTTTGTTAGTAGAAGTTTTTAGGAAAATCTTCCAGTGTTATAACAGTTTTCAATGTCTTTGTGGTTGGGTCTACAGTAAATAAAGGCTCAAGTGTAAACACATTTTTAATAGTGCTTCCATTTTCGGCAATAACCAACATTGGAGGAGTAGTTTTGTCGGGTTAAGGTGGGAGAATGGGGACTGGGGCACCCTCTTCAGATCTTCCTTCGGGAAGGTTAGCGATGGTAGCCTCAAATCCATTCACCTAACCCCTGAGGAGACTGCGATTTATAATGAGCTCATTCGGGATGATAGTGCCACTCCTTTTTGGACTCTTTTAGAGGAGTTTTCCCTCATCCAAGTGGGGCTCTCCTAAGTTTCTCCTCAGGGTATTTTTCTTTCCTTCTTGTTTTTACTTTCTTCCATACATTATTGACACCACTTATTTTTGTTTTTCTATTATTTTTGCAGCTTCTAAGGAAATTATTGAGGATAACGTGCATGTTGTTGAGGAAATTGTGAGGATGAAGAAGGCTCTGCTTGCGGGACTGAACACCCGGGGAAAGGCTACGGAGCCTAGCTTCTTAAGGAAGTACAAGGAGCCTATGGTGGAGGCTCCTTCTGAGGGTACTGAAGCCCAAAATGCTCCTATTTTTGCTTCTGCTCCTGTCTCTTCTGCCACTGATGCTTTCCAGCCTCTTTGGGGATTTTGCCAAGGTGATACTGTGGTTGGATCCACAAAGCATGTCTGGGATTGGTCTTATCACAGTGTAACCCCCAAGGACTTCACTAATGTTGTGCCTGCCCCAGACTTGGAGAGGATAAAGCTCATGGGAGCTCATTCCTTGGCCTCGGTACGACCCTTTCTTAAAATTTTGCTCTCTTTTTACTTATAGCATTCACTTTCCTTATATCTTTGTTTATTTTTTCATTTCAGTCTAACACCTACTTCCAAGGCACTGTGAGGCAAGCTGAATCATGAAAGAGGGCCTCAGAAAAGGCTGACAATGCCCTCTGGAAGCAGCAGAGGAAGTACGATTCTTTGCAGAGAAAGTTAAAGCGTAAGGAGGAGGAGCTCGGAGAGTCTAATGCTGAGCTGGTTGTGCTGGACTGAGAAGGACAAGGCGATGGACAACTATTTGGACTCAGAGGAGTTCACTCAGTCTATGAGAGTGAGGGATTACTCGGTGTTCCCTGGGTTTTTTAGGACTGGCTGGGACAAGGCCATTGGAACCGTGAATGAGGCTTGTCCCGACATCAACCCAGCTGACTACATCTGCCCTGATGACGCGGCTTTACTACAGAGGTTTCGCACCTGAGTGGTTGTCTCGGACCGTGCTCCTCAGGCCCAACTTCTTCCTCATCCCGAGTCATCTTCTCGGCCCTCAGCCGATCATATCTCTTCTTCCTCCGAGACCACTGAGACATCCAATGAGAGTGGCAGAGACGATGATATGGATATCGAGGGCACCTCTGCCCCTTAGAGCTTTTCTAGCCCTGCGTGGCTTATTTATTTTACTTTGTCTTTGAGAATTTATTTATTAGACTTTGTATTGCTTATTTGAACTAGTCTTATTTATCGAACTTTATGCTTTTATCTCATGCACTTAGTTTACTTGCCATGTCATAGGGATTTATTAAACATATTTCGGAATCTTTCTAAATTTCATAAACTGTTGGGATTCATCCCTTACATGGGTCTTAATAAACTTCAAACTTAAAATATAAAACTAAAACATGTAATTATAAGCAAGCAAAGCTTCAAGGTTCTTTTCAACTTACTTGCCATCTTGACAAGTGAGAATCGTGCTCAACCATTTTACATATAGTAAATCTTCAGGTTTTGTGCATGACAGGTCCTTGGGACTTCAAAATCATCCACAATCTCCAGCTTGTATGTTCCTCTTCCTTGACCACTTTTGCCCTTGTATGGCCCTTCCTAATTAGGGGAAAGTTTTCCTTTATGCCCAACACCGAAAGCTTCCACCTTCCTCAGAACCAAGTCACCTTGCTTGAATAATCTTTCCTTAACCCTTAGGTTGTAGTAGAACCAAGCCTTTTTCTGATATTCCACTATCTTCGCATGTGCCTCATCTTGTACTTCAATAATTAGATCCAGGGCTAATCTTTACCCTTCCTGGGAGACGAATGTGATATCTGCAATGGAAAAACCACCTCTGCCCCATATGCTAACATGAAGGGAGTTGCTCCAGTTGTGACTCTACAAGTAGTCCTATAGGCCCATAGTATTGGGAATATTTCATCCACCCAGTTATTCGTCGACTTCTCGATCCTTTTCTTTAGTCCATCCAGGATTATTCGATTTACCACTTCCGCTTGCCCATTGGCTTATGGGTGAGCTACGTAGGTAAATCACATCTCAATCTCATTCTCCTCACAATACTTCTTGAATTCCTCATTGTTGAACTGTGTTCCATTATCGGTAACTAGGATACGAGGAATTCCATATCGGCACATGATGTTTTCCCATAGGAATTGTGCAATCTGCTTAGTTGTGATCTTGGCCAAAGGCTTGGCTTTAATCCACTTAGTAAAATAATCAATGGCTACAATCAGGAACTTCCTTTGTGCCATTGCCATTGGGAAAGGCCCAAGTATATCCATTCCCCACATGGCAAAGGGGGGAGAGTTGATGGAAGTCAACATCTCGGGGGGTTGTCGAACAATAGGTGCATGTTTCTGACAACGATCACACTTCTTAACATACTCTTTGGCATCAGCCATCATCTTTGGCCAATAGAAGCCTAAACGGGTTATCTTATGAGCCAGCGCTCTGCCCCCCAAGTGTTTCCCACAGACACCTTCATGTACATCCTCAAGACCCAAGCGTGCCTCACCGGGTCTGAGACATCTTATAAGTAAGGAACTACATAAGATCTTTTGTACAATATCCCATCGATCAAGGAGTATCTCAGTGCTCGAATAGCCAACTTCTGTGCTTCAGTCACGTCATTTGGCAGCCAACCAGTTTGAATATGGGCCTTAATGGGATCTATACATGACATCCCCAGCCCTATAGGAGCTAGAAGCTTAACAGCAATACTTCGTGTCTTTAAAATATGGAAGTATACGCTTCCTGAACTTTCCTCTATCTCAGATGAAGCAAACTTTGACAATGCATCCGCCTTAGAATTTTCCTCCCTTGGAATGTGCTCAACATGACACTCATCGAATTGAGTCATCACAACTCTTACTAGGCAGAAATACTTCGCCATCGTATCATCCCTTGCCTCACACTCTCCCTTCACCTGGGATATGACCAACTTCAAGTCTCACAGACCTTCAAGTTCTTGACTCTCAGTGTCCCTGCTAGGCCGAGGCCAGCTATCAGAGTTTCATATTCTGCTTCATTATTTGTGGTTGGAAAGTCTAACTTCATAGCATATTCAATCAAGAACCCATCAGGACTTTGTAAAACTAGCCCTACTCAACTTGAATTTTTTTTTGATGTTCCATCAAAATAGAGAACCCAATATCCCTTCTCCTTAACATCCTTTTCTTTGCCTCCTTTATCAACTTATGTGTCTTAAGGTATAGTGTCTTCCTGCACCCCGACATCTTGGTTGGCTAAGGTACATTCCACCACAAAGTCAGCCAATGTCTGGGCTTTTATTGCCATTCCTGGCTTGTACTTGATGTCAAATTCTCCCAACTCTATTGCCCACTTAATCAACCTCCCACTAGCCTTGTGACAATGAATAATATTTCTCAAGGGCTGATTTGTTAGCACCTTAATGTGTTGAGCCTGAAAGTAAGGACGCAACTTTCTTGAAGCCATTACCAAGGCTAAAGCAAACTTCTTAATAGTTGAATAATTCAACTCATCCCCATGCAGAATTTTGCTCATATAGTATACGGGTTTCTGAACTTTAAATTCCTCTTTAACCAATACAGCACTCAAGGCATTTTCTGAAGTGGCCAGGTACAAGTATAAAATTTCATTCAGAGCTGGCTTGGCCAACAATGGGGCCAGGGCCATATATTTCTTTAATTCTTCGAATGCCTTCTAGCTTTCCTCAGTCCATACGAAATCCTTAACTTTCTTCAAGGACTTAAGAGCTTTTGAACATCTTTGATAGTTTTCAGTGGCTCCATGTCCAGGATTGCCTTTATTTTATCGGGATTGGCCTCAAATCCTCTTTTGGAGACAATCAGTCCCAAAAACTTTCCAGATCCCACTTCGAAAGCACACTTTGCAGGATTTAACATCATCTTGTTGTATCTCAGGACCTCAAAAGCTTCCCTCAAATGGGTTATATGGTCAGTCTTTACTAGACTTTTGACTAACATGTCATCGACATAAACTTCCATGGTCTTACCAATCAGATCCTTGAAAATCTTATTTACCAACCTTTGAAGGGTGGCTCCTGCATTCTTGAGACCAAATGCCATAACAAGATAACAATAAACACCACACTACAAGAAATTTATAGTCAGACAACGGTTGACAGACAATGGTTAAAAAAAACCGTCGTCCTAAAAAATCAAACAACGGTGAATTGATTTTACAGAAAAAACAGTTGTGTGAGCTCCAAAACAAATAACGGATATTCAACTTTTTCAAACTGTTGTACAAGTTGTATCCTCTCATCGAGTCGAACAACGGTTTTTTAAATATAGTCTTATAGTTGATCTTTCACACGACGATTACAAACCGTTGTTACTATGTTAACGTATAGGGATATAAGACAACGGTTTTGACATTTTATTGTGTAATTCAGACAACGGTTTTTCAAAAAGGTTGTCCTCTAAACCATCAAACAACGGAATGAAAATAGTTGTCTAAGGAATTTCAGTGGGTACCACATATTGAGGTGGCAGCACGTGATAGGTGGTAAATCATTCACAAGGATTGTTGAGGTGGCGAAATAAGAGCCCTTCTTTGATATGAGATTTGATATGGGCCGTTAGATCGAAAAATAGCTGATATTCTTATACAACGGTTTTCTATTAAAACAAAAGTGTTGTCTTAATTGGTCTCATGCAAGCTTTTAGATATTATGTTGTGTAATTCACACAACAGTTTTTAGAAGGGTTGTCTTAGATACTTTCATACAACGGAATAAAACAGTTATCTGAAATAATTATTTTATAATTTCGATGGGCACATCTGATGAGCTGGCACCCGATGATAGGTTGTAAACATTTTACTCGGATTTCTGAAGTGTCGGAATGACAACCCTTGATTGAAATGAGATTAGATTGAAAAAAGAGATATGCTTCCACAACGGTTTTATAATAAAAAAAGCGTTGTGTTAGTTTATCTTTACACAATGGTGTTTCAAGGAAACCAGTATAAAAGTATTACTGTATAAAATGAGATTCCCGGTTAACAAGTTAAATTTTTAAATGATTTTTTCGATGATCCAACCCTACCGATGTTAAGATATATCAATTTTAGTCATATGAAAAAATTATCAAAAATTTAAAATTCATCTTGCCTGTCAGGATTAGAAAAATTCAGTAAAAGTACCACTCCCGACAACGAGACTCGTTCCAGATTTACAAGATTAATTTTTAAAATGATTTTTTCGACGATCCAACCGTACAGATGTTAAGATATATCAATTTTAGTCATATGAAAAAATATTAACAAATTTTAAATTCATCTTGCATGTCAGGATTAGAAATATCCTTTAAAAGTACCACGTACTCCCGACAACGAGACTCGTTCCAGATTTACAAGATTAATTTTTAAAATGATTTTTTCGATAATCCAACTGTACGGATGTTAAGTTATATCAATTTTAGTCATATGAAAAAATTATTAAAAAATTTGAAATTAATCTTGCAGGCCAGGATAAGAAAAATCTAGTAAAAGTACCACTCCCGACAAGGAGACTCGTTCCCGATTTACAAGATTAATTTTTAATATGATTTTTTTGACGATCCAACCGTATGGATGTTAAGATATATTAATTTTACTCATATCAAAAAATTATTAAAAAATTTGAAATTTATCTTGCCTGTCAAGATTAGAAAAATCCAGTAAAAGTACCACCCCCGACAACGAGACGCGTTCCCGATTTACAAGATAAATTTTTAAAATGATTTTTTCGGCGATCCAACCGTACAGATGTCAAGATATATCAATTTTAGTCATTTGAAAAAAATATTTAAAAATTTGAAATTCATCTTGCATGTCAAGATTAGAAAGTAAAAGTACCACTCCCGACAACGAGACGCGTTCCCGATTTACAAGATTAATTTTTAAAATGATTTTTTCGACGATCCAAAAGTACGGATGTTAAGATATATAAATTTTAGTCATATAAAAAAATTATTAAAAAATTTGAAATTCATCTTGCATGTCACGATTAGAAAAATCCAGTAAAGTACCACTCCCGACAACGAGATTCGTTCCTGATTTACAAGATTAATTTTAAAAATGACTTTTTCAACGATCCAACCATACGGATGTTAAGTTATATCAATTTTAGTCATATATTTTTCTAAAAAAATTTGAAATTCATCTTGCATGTGAGGAATTGAAAAATCCAGTAAAAGTAACACTCCCGACAACGAGACTCGTTCCTGATTTACAAGATTAATTTTTTAAATGATATTTTCAACGATCCAACCATATGGATTTTAAAATATATCAATTTTTTTCATATTAAAAAAATATTAAAAATTTTGAAATTCATCTTGCATGTCAGGATTAGAAAAATCCAGTAAAAGTACTACTCCCGACAACGAGACTCGTTCCCGATTTACAAGATTAATTTTTAAAATGATATTTTCGACGATCTAACCATACGTATGTTAAGATATATAAATTTTATTCATATAAAAAAATATTAAAAAATTTGAAATTCATCTTGCATGTCAAGATTAGAAAAATCTTGTAAAAGTACCACTCCCAACAACGAGACTCGTTCCCGATTTACAAGATTATTTTAAAAATTATTTTTTCGACTATCCAACCATACAGATGTTAATATATATTAATTTTATTCACATATAAAAAAATTATTAAAAAATTTGAAATTCATCTTGCATGTCAGGATTAGAAAAATCCAGTAAAGTACCACTCCCGACAACGAGACTCGTTCCAGATTTACAAGATTAATTTTAAAAATGACTTTTTCAACGATCCAACGATACAAATGTTAAGTTATATCAATTTTAGTTATATATTTTTCTAAAAATATTTGAAATTCATCTTGCATGTTAGAAATTGAAAAATCCAGTAAAAGTAACACTCCTGACAACGAGACTCGTTCCTGATTTACAAGATTAATTTTTAAAATGATATATTCGACGATCCAACCATACAGATGTTAAAATATATCAATTTTTTCATATTAAAAAATTATTAAAAATTTTGAAATTCATCTTGCATGTCAGGATTAGAAAAATCCAGTAAAAGTACTGCTCCCGACAACGAGACTCGTTCCCGATTTACAAGATTAATTTTTAAAATGATATTTTCGATGATCAAACCATACGGATGTTAAAATATATAAATTTTAGTCATATAAAAAAATATTAAAAAAATTGAAATTCATCTTGCATGTCAAGATTAGAAAAATCCTATAAAAGTACAATTCCCGACAACAAGACTCGTTCCCGATTTACAAGATTATTTTAAAAATTATTTTTTCGATGATCCAACCATACGGATGTTAAGATATATCAATTTTAGTAATATAAAAAAATTATTAAAAAATTTGAAATTCATCTTGCATATCAGGATTAGAAAAATCCAGTAAAGTACCACTCCCGACAACGAGACTCGTTCCCGATTTACAAGATTAACTTTTAAAATGATTTTTTCGACGATGCAACCATAATGATGTTAAGATATATGAATTTTAATCATATGAAAAAATTATTAAAAAATTTGAAATTCATCTTGCACGTCAGGATTATTAATTCATTTTTATAATTCATTTTTTCAATGATCCAACTATACAAATATGAAGATATATTGATTTTAATCATACGAAAAAATTATTAAAAGTTTCAAATTAATCTTTTATGTGAGGAAATACTACTCCCGACTACGAGATTCTTTTTCTATCAACATGGTAATTTTTTGATATGATATTCAAAAAAATTTACAAAAAATTATTCAAAAAGTTTTAAATTTATCTTGTATGATTTTATAATGAAAATCGAAAAGAATTGCAACTCCAAAAAATAAGACTCTATTTTGATTAAATATTACTTTATTAAAAAATGTTTTTACAATCATCTTGCACAATATTACTATATATTAACTTTACTAATATAGAAAAATAATATAATTTTTTTAAATTTGTTTCAAATAATTTATATAAAAAATTATTTGAAATTATTTAAAATAAAAATTATTCTATTAATATAAAGTAAAATAAAAATAAGTATTTAATTATAATATATAAATAAAAAATTTATGATTTTTTCTTTTTTCACACAACTTTTGGTTTTCCCCCTTTAATTTTCATTTCCCCCTTCCTTCTAATTTTTATTTTCCCCTTACCTCTCCCCTTCCCCTTTCTTAGATCTGACCCCTCTTCTTCTCCTCGTTCCCTCTCCCTACTCTTCCATCTCTTCTACGACTTTTCTCTCTCCTCTCTCTACCTGGTTTTGCTTAAAATCACATGAATTAAGTGTGTATTAAGATTGTTTTAGGTTTTTTAGTTTTCAACCCTAATTATCTCCCTGACCCACTCTTGTTTCACTTTCACAAAATTGCATATGAATTCAGCTTCTCAAGTAGAAAAATGAAGGTTGGAAGTTCTAATCTCCTTGCAAGGCTTATATCCAAGACTTATCCATTTAAAACCACCTGGTATGTCACTAAAAAATTCATTATAAGGCTTATATTTATTTTATAAGTCTAATATTTATTTTATAAGTCTAACTTGATTTTAAGTATGTCAACCACACATAGGGCAGACTATAAACTACATAAGAAAACTGAGAATTCATATTATACATAATGCATATTATATATTTTAATGTTATACAATTTATTATAATATGATATGAATCGATTTGTAATGTATTACGTAATTCATATTAATGTATATATAGTACTAGTACATTTATTATAGTACTAGTACTATATATTAACTAGTCATTCAATACTTAATCTATAATCACTATATAATTAACTATAATTAATCATAGTATAATAGTCAGATCACAGATGCAGATTATCAAATTATAAATGTACTATTTTCAACTAAACACTTGCATGCTCAATGACTAAATTAACCACACACTTGCATACAAAATTCAGAACACTGCTACATTTAAATATAACATACTAATATTAAAATGAATTCTCCTGCACATAATTACAAACAAACCAAAACTGAGATTTCATATAATACATAATGCATATTGTACACAAAACATAGATCAACATAATAACCAACTACATATCACATAGACAAAAAAAACACTATCAAAACTAACAAAAAAAATCAAATGTATAAGCGTACAAAACAAAGTTGGAAAAGAAAACTCACCGAAGATCGAAAAATCAAACAACACTAATGTCCTGCAAAAACAAATTATAACATTACAAACAAATGAAAACCTAATTTAAAAAAAAATACAAATGTACAACCAAAAACACCCAAATTACGTAAAGTTTTAAATCTTTTTCTTAGATTAGGTCCTATATACAAGAAGAAGAAAAGTATTAGCAACAAGTTTAGACACTAAATTAAGAAAACAAAATAAGGATTTCGAATTAGAAAAAACCCCAATTTACAAAATTAGGGTTTTGAATTCAAAAATCCTCAACTTTTAAAACTGGTCTTCATGCAGAGAAGACCAGTTCGATTCAAGTAGATACAACACTTACCGAAGTAGAGAGGATAACTGAAAGAGGCTTAACGGAGAGATTAAGAGTAGAGAGATGTTCAGAGAGAGAGAGAGAGAGGTTCCAGAGACAGGTTCGAGAGAGAGAGGTTCGAGAGAGAGAGAGAGGTTCGAGAGATTGTGATGGTGAGATGATGGCCGGAGTTCAGAGAGATTGTGAGGGGAGAGAGGTTCGATCGAGAGAGACAGGTTCGAGAGAGAGAGGGGGGTTCGAGAGAGAGAATTTCGGTTTGTTAGTTTTTAGTTTTAATTTTTTAGTTTTTATTTTTTTGTTTTGATTTTGTGTCTGAAGCACTACAAGAAATCAGGCCATTTACGACGGTGTTTTTGAACTAAAATCGTCGTAATTGAGGCATTTACGACGGAAAAAAACCGTCGTTTTTGCTCGAGTAGTAAGTTCAATTTTTCGTCATAAAATAAAATTGCGTCGGAAGTTAGGAAGTAGGGGCCCACATTCTCAATAAAATAATAAATCTACTTACGACGGAATATTCCGTCGTAAGTTATCAACATACGACGAATAATAATGTCGTATGTTAGTTACTTACGACGGAGAAAACATCGTATGTTTTCTTGCGAGACCCATCTTTAATAAAATAAAACACAAATTTATGACGGAACTATACGTCGTAAATTAGTAACTTACGATGGAATATATGATGAACAACCGTCGTAAGTTTGTATTTCCAGGATTAAAAAAAAATATCTAGCACGATTCCGGTCACTTTCCGGAAACGCCAATTCAACTATTTGAACCACTAGTATTATCCCAATTCGGGAATAGCGGTCATCTCCAAGTACAACACACTATCGAATCGCTCTCTAACGAATCGACAAGCTATGTGTAGAGCGCTGAGTTTTCCATATTTAGCTAATTTTTCCCACCTTACTTTCTTCAACATATCACACAACCAGGTTCAAGGTGAACTGCCTGTTGGTGGTTTCTTCAACAATATATCCCCATCCTCCCTATCGGGTAATCCATCTCTTTGCGATGCTGTAGTCAATAAGAGTTGCCCCTTGTCCTTCCCAAGCCTATTGTCCTCAATTCTAATTCTTCTGATTCCTTTTCCAGACTCAATCTCCTGGTCACAAAAAGATAGTAAATAGGCTAACACATAACATTAAAGAAAAACATAAATTTACCATAAAACCAGTAGAAAATCAAATGCTGCAAAAGATAAACTAACCTATAATATGTCCGTGAAGTTCACAGTCAGGCGCCTCCCAAACTCCATAGGCAACACCTAGAGTGGACAACCCAGCAGTTTTCCTAAAACTCCAAACCAATCTTTCAACATCCAACAACAACAAATACTCTAAATTTGTCTGTTGAGCATGTCCATGTATAGAATTAGGCTCCAATCTCACATCTTTCAACTCCACTTGCTTTAAAAAATCCCGAGAACCACTAAACTCACCTAAATTCTTTGCATTTATGTGCATCATAATCGAATCCATTTCGCTTTTTTGACTCAAAATCTTCCTAGAAGTCGAAAAAATCTGATCGTTGATAGTGTGATTGTTTGATCTTAGCAGGTGATATTTAAAACTATGTGATGATAATATGATTACTATAATATTTAGCAAAAGCATGATCAATTAATAAAACTAAATGGGTTGTATCAAATTTTGGTTTTCGTTGATGTATGGGGATTAAGATTGTAGATCTGGGCAGTGAGGCAGAGGAGAGAGGAGAGAGGAGAAGTATGTGTTTGTCCTGTTTGTCTATATTATCTAAGGGCTGTGAGTTGTTTACATACCGGAAATCCGTGTGACACGGGTTCGTCAAATAAATAACTGACACATAGTCTATTATGTACCTCATATTTCTATTTTATTCCAATTAACACAGGGTAACAAAATTATTAAAAGGTAAATTAGTGGTGTTAGAGATTTTGATATGGAAAACTTTCAAATTTCAAGCGAGTTTTATTTAATTTTTACAATCAGATTAATTCTTATATAATTTTTTTATAGGAGTATATATAAAAAGTTAATAAAATAAAAATAGTATATTCATATAAGAAGACCAATTAATATTTAATTGATCTCCTTATCACGCTAAACTACGATATACTACTAAACTACGATCACAACTATTTTCTAATTTCTGTATAATTTTTATTATAAATAAATAATTATTATATATTTAAATAAATATATTAAAATTAATAT
This sequence comes from Apium graveolens, assembly GCF_009905375.1. NCBI lineage: Eukaryota > Viridiplantae > Streptophyta > Magnoliopsida > Apiales > Apiaceae > Apium > Apium graveolens. The sequence goes on from NC_133654.1 coordinate 112,664,457, forward strand.
ATGATTGAATAAAATAAAATTTAAAATTTATTTACATATTAACGGAATTCAAGTATAGCACGAGATTTAAGATATTATTATTTAATAGTGAGTTTTTAGAATGCTCTTCAACCCTAAAGTTATAACTTGCAATTTTATATCAAAATACTTTTTTTGTTTGCCATTTTATATCAAAATATTTCTCAACGATCCAACCGTATGGATGTCAATAGATATATATATTAGTCATATAACCAAAATTTCATATCAAAATAATTTTATTTGATTTGTCATTTTAAAAGTCAAACATGAGTTTGACTACTACAACTAACTAGTATTTACTTCTGAAAATGTGTTTCGATTATTTTAAAAATATTTCTCAACGATCTAACCATATGGAGGTCAATAGATATATATATTAGTGATATAAATAAAATTTCATATCACAATAATTTTATTTGGTTTGCCATTTTAATAGTCAAACATGAGTTTGACTAGTACAGCTAACTAGTGTTTACTTCTGAATTTGTGTTTCGATTATTTTAAAAATATTTCTCAACGATCCAACCGTATTGATATCAATAGATATATATATATATTAGTGATATAACCAAAATTTGATATCAAAATAAATTTATTTGGTTTGCCATTTTTAACAGGCAATCATCAATTTGAGTAGTACACATTACTAGTGTTTGATCCTGAATTGGTGTTTCGATTATTTTAAAAATATTTTTCAATGATCCAACCGTATGAATGTCAATATATATATATATATATATATATTAATGATATAACCAAAATTTCATATCAAAATAAATTTATTTGGTTTGCCATTTTTAACAGTCAAGCATCAGTTTGAGTAGTATAGCTTACTAGTGTTTAATCTTGAATTGGTGTTTCGATTATTTTTTTAAAAAAATTCAACGATCCAACTGTATGAATGTCAATATATATATATATATATAAATATATATAAGTGATATAACCAAAATTTCATATCAAAATAAATTTATTTTATTTGTCATTTTAACAGTCAAGCAAGAGTTTGACTCGTACAACTAACTAGTGTTTAATCTTGAATTGGTATTTATGTGGTGTTTTAAATAAATGCTAACATTAATATGGTTGGATCATTAAATAATACTTTTTTTAAAAATTAAAAATATCAAAAATCATGTGCTAATTTATGACGGAATTTATCATAAATTATTGGCCGCCAAAAATTTGGAAAAAGTCAAATTTACCGCCAAAATTTTGAGGGAAAAGTTGAATTTCCCTCTTTGATAACTGACGACGGAATGTAATTTCCGTCGTAAGTTTCTATAAAAAAATATTATTTTCGAACGGCTAACAAATGCTAGTATAGATGGTATTTATTGTGGTTGGTGGGAACAATTACGACGAAATTTCCGTCGTAAGTTATACTTAATTACGACGGAAATTCCGTCGTAAGGTATTTAACTTACGACGGATATAACATTCCGTCGTAAGTTTAATGACGTCGTTCTTCCACAAATCTTCCTCAATCCTTTTTTATTCAGTTGGTGATAGTTTTAATAATAAAATATTAAATTTATGACATAAGTTTTTTTTCATCGTAAATAATTACGACGAAACAGTTTTTCCGTCGTAAGTTGACGCGCATTTCTTTTCTATCGTAAGTTGGCCGTCGTAAATGGCCAGATTTGTTGTAGTGAAGATTGATTTGGGGGGAACCAAAATTTGGTTAAGGGGGGAGAATTTTAGGATTGTGGGGGGGAATTTAGAACTAAAACTGAATGAAAATTTGACTAGGGGGAAATTAAAGGTGGGCGCTAAATTATTCTTGTTTTGGTGAATTTTAGATATCGGTTTAATTATAACCGATGTCTACAAAGAACAAAGACATCACAAAAACACGGGGTGATGTCAATACTTTTATTAACATCAGTGGCAAAGTTAACCGATGTCTAATGTGTGATGTCTATTAACTTTATTTATGTAGTGTTGATTTTCAAGTTCAAAGCGACAATTTTGAGGAATATTTTTTGGAGTTCTGATTTGACCTTTCAAGCTTAGGGCATGACTGATGAGTAGATGTTTATCATTTGCAAGGTTAGGTTCTATGTTTGTTGTGCTTAATTTACTCCATGGAAATAGCTTCTATGAGAAAGGCATTCGGGGGAATGAATATGAGTAGTTGTTGTTCCACCACTTATCTGACCACCAATTATCCATCTCATTTCATAAAATCTCCGACAACCCCCTTCCTCGTTTTATTACTTCATCTCTTTCCAACAAAATCACCATCTCAGTAGCTGGAGTTGAAAATGATCATGTTTTTCATGATTTTATTAAGGATAGAGAGAAGGGAGATTTTGTTACTAAGATTACGGACAGTCTCTAGCTCAGGGATGTCAAACACATTGTCAATGTCAAAACTCAATTGCGTTCTCACTCGTCACAACTATACCAGGAGGTCTGAAACTTGTTACCCACTTTTTTCTTTTTTTTTTATTATTATTGAGTTATAATTTCTAGCTTAAAACTGAATACAACCAGTGAGTGGCTTCTTGGTGACAACACTGCACCAGTCAATAAGAAAGTAATTTATGAGGTTATTTGTTCCTTATGTTTTTCAATCTTCATGCTTCTATATTACGGTATCATTACTCAGTCATCAGTATTAGCTTTTAGCCTGCTAAACCCCTTATACTTGTGGTCATGAAACAGGAATTTCAGAATGACAAAAAAAGAAGGAAGAGACTGAACCTCCACAAATACGAAACTGTATGATACGGCCTGAATTGTACCACATCTTTACTTGTATCTTTCATTTTCTATTAATTTCTAAAATTTTCTCGCTAGTTAAGATATTAAAGAAACAGTCTGGTTCTTAGTAGACTTGATTTAGTAACTAGTAAGATTGAAATTGTGATATAAAAATGATTTGTCTTGAGATAACTGTTGAATGATTTTGCAATGGCGTATGGTTTCTTTTTATTCAACTAGTGAACAAAACAAGATATATTACTAGTAGTGTCTAGCAGTAGATATAGTTAATCTAGCAGGCTTATTTGTTCTCCTGGAGCATAAGTTGATAAAGGTGTAGTTTAGATCGCGACTTAAGAGCTATGAGCCCCGTGAGGATACATTTGTATAGAATTCCTAATGTTTCACTTTTGGGGAATTTATAAAACAAATTATTGATTGCCAAGTTTTATATCATTCTTGTTAAGTACGTCTATAATCACAGTATTTTTGTTTTTTTTATGAATCAATGTAAATAGCGTCTTTTTTTATATCATTCTTGTTAATAATGTATATCGATTTAGTGTGACTAGCTCTTTGCATCCTGCAGTTCGTATTGTTCTCCCACTCAGCTAACAATAATCATAATTGTGTCCTCTGACTTTTAAGTTCAGTTGCCCCATAAAGTATAACATTTATTTATTTTCTGCGTAGAAAATATCCGTGAAAGGAAAATATATGTTGTTATATTATAGTGTTAAGGGAGTTCTTATTTCTTAGGCAAAACAATGTGTATCACTAAGGAAAATATATGTTGTTATATCATAAGTTCAGTGTACAAGTGAATGTAAGACGTAGCAATGTAGCTTAAGAAGTCGATGTACTGATTTATTAGCGACACTAATGATGATGTGTTGAATAGGTGTTTTCAAATGATGATGTAGCTTAAGAAGTCTATGTACTGATGGGAGAACATTCGGCCGGTAGTACTGTACGTTTATGTAGTAATGTCTGTAACCTTAAATGTTGAAATTTGGAAGTTTATTTTAAGTATTTCCCTTTCAATATTCCGTATGATACATCAAAGGTTTTGTTTCTCACTAAAGTTGGTTTATATAGGAACTTCGTGAGATGTTAAAATTCTGGGTTTTGGTTGATAATGATGATTATGGGATCTAATCCGTAAAATTCTCAAGCGATTCTAAAGAGATTATTGCAGGAACTAGTGATTCATCAATATATGTTTATGATCTGGGAATGAATAGACTTTCCCTCCATTTTAAGGCTCATATGGTAAGGTTTTGCCATTTTTTGCTCTGATGATCAGATGACATTGTTATATGTGGATATTACGCCATACAAAACTACTCGTTGCTTTGTTTAAACTATTGTTTACATTAATGACTTTATACCTCAGAATATTAGTGGTTCGCAGTTATTCTCTTATACACCTATCAAGTTTAAGATTGCTTCATAGGATCCCTGAAGCATCTGCAAATTCTACATATGAGGGATAAAGGCTCTGGCTTTAGCAGGAGAGGAAGGGAGCCAATATCTCCAGGAAGTGGTGACGTGAATGATTCCTGGAGTGGTTACAGGAATAATTCTAGTAGGAATAGAGAAATTGATACAAACTTACTAGACTAATATATGTATGCTCTGTTTATGTTAAGAATTAATGAGCATGTTTAGAAATAGATTTTAATTTATAGTTGTAATTCTTGTAGAGGACCTTTGTATTGTAAATTTAATTTCATTTGTGAAATAATAATTGAATTATCTTAATGCCATTTTATTTTAAAACTGGTTTATTTTAAATAATGGGATTAATTTTATAAACAGTTGTGTGAAAGACACTTTAAAAATGATGAAACCCGTTGTATGTGTCATTATACATAATATTTTTTAAAAAACAGTTGTCTATTGATATTCTTTGCAATGGTTTAAATCTTTTACACAATTGTCTTTTAAACAAAAAATATTCATGGCAACGGTTTTAACTAGCTAAATAAGTTTATAAACTGTTGTTTATGAAAATATCGAATAAGTTAACAACAATGGTTTTTCCATAAAACCATTGTTGTTAAGTTAGGTAGATAATAGTTGAATAAAGAAACGGTTGTTTAAAGAATTTCTTAACAATGGTTAATATAGAATACCTATTGTGAATTTTTGATTATAACCAGTATTAAAAACGTTGTTGAATCTCACTTATTACAAGTATATAAACAATCGTTGTCCAACCTTTGATCACACAACGGAAGCTCTACATGTCACACAACGGCAAAAAAATAGTTGTATGATTGCAAATATGTTGTAGTGCCAAAGTCAGTGATGAATGATACCTTTGGGATGTCATCCTTGTGCATCTTGATCTGATTATATCTACTGAATCCATCCATGAAGCTCAGCATCTCATGTCCAGCAGTAGCATCTATTAATGTATCTATCCTTGGAAATGGGAAATAGTCCTTGGGGAATGCGTCATTCAAATCAGTGAAATCCACACACATCCTTCATTTTCCATAAGCTTTCTTTACCATCATAGGGTTTGCTAACCATTCCGAAAATTGTATCTTCTCGATGAAACCATCCTCTAAGAGCTTCTCTACTTCTTGTTTAATAGCTTCTTGCCTCTATGGAGCAAGACTTCTTTTCTTTTCCTTCACTTTCTTTTGATTCGGATCCACATTCAGCTTGTGAGTAATCAGTTTCGGCTCTATGCCTGGCATATCAGCTCCCGACCATGCAAACACATCACTATTTTCTTACAAAAATTTCACCAACCTTCCTCCAAGGGGATCCTCTAGTGTGGCTCCAATGAAAGTCACTTTCTCAGGATCCTCGGGAGCCAAAGGAATCGAGACCAAGTCTTCTGCTGGCTTCCCTCTTTTCTCATCATTCTCTCAGATATCCAGATCTTCAATAGGCAGAACTTTCCCCCCAACTCCATCTTCCCTAAGATTGGCCACGTAACAACTCCTTGCCATCTTGTGATCTCCTCTCTCTTCTCCAATCTCATTCCGGGCGGGAAACTTCATCACTGAATGGTAGGAGGAAGGGACTGCCTTGAAGGCATGTATTCCTGTTCTTCCCATTATCACGTTGTAAGTTGAACTATCCTTTACCACCACAAAGTCCATCATCTGAGTTGCTTATCTTGGTTACCGACCTATGGTTGTTGGCAACTTAATTATCCCTTCCACTGGGCACTCCACTTCTGTGAATCCATATATTGGCATATCGGTCGGGGTTAGTTAAGAATCATTGTAACCCATCCTTAAAAATGTATCATGGAGTAAAATGTCCACCGAGGCACCGTTATCTACAAGGACCCTCTTCACCGGGCTATTCCCTATTATTGGTGCTATGACGAGCGGGTCGTCATAATGAAATTTCACACCCTTCAAGTCAGAATCATCAAATGTCATTATTACTCCTGTCCTGGCCCTCTGCGGGGCTTCCTCAACAATATGCATAACCTCTCTAGTATACGCTTTTCTGGAGTTCCTGGATAATCCAGCAGTAGTTGGTCCTCCAAAAATTGTATTTATCACAGGCCCACAGGGTCGCGGCCCTCCAAAGATTGCATTTATCACCGTTTTCCTAGGTTGGGGATTCCACCCCTGATCGTCTTGGTCCCTCTTACGATCTTCAAAGTTCTTTCTCCCATTGTTGTTCCTATCTCCTCCGTCTCCAGTGTACTTGCTCAATCTTCCTTTTTGAATGAGGAACTCTATTTCATCTTTCAATTGCGTACACTCATCAGTGTCATGACCAACATCCTTATAAAATCTGCAATATTTGCTCTTATCTAGCTTGGTAGGATCAGCCTTCAAGGGTTTAGGCCAACGAATATCTCTATCTTTCTCGATTTGCATCAAGATCTGGCTTCTACGAGCATTCAACTTAGCATATTCAGTGAACTTTTTCCCAGGTCCTCCCTTTTCGGGGTTGAACCAGGGTTTTGCTCAGTTCTAGGATACTTGTCCTTAGAAATATATTCCAGATCTGTTTTCCGCTTCTTGCCTCCAACGGGCTAATTACTTACTATTGTCTTCCTCATGCTCTCCTCCACTTTGATGTATTTCCTGGCCCTATCTTGGAGCTGCAACATACTTTCAGGGGGCATTTGGCCAATGACATCTTGAAGAACTCGTCCCTTGTTCGATGTTGCAGTGTTATCATATCTACCTTGCCGTCAAGGTCAGGGACTTTCAAGGCTTCCTTGGTGAAACGATTCAGGTAGTCCCTCAATGACTCTTTTGCTCCCTGCACAATGCTCATGAGGGATGCTGAACTTTTCTCATGCACTCTCCAGCTGATGAATTGCTTAATAAAAGCATGACTTAATTCTCTGAAGGACCCAATAGAGTTCGGGGGCAAAAAACTATACCATCTTTGAGCCATTCCCGACAGGGTTTGAGGAAAGGCCTGACACTTAATAGCGTCATTCACGTGTTGCAATAACAGTGCATTAGAGAATGCCCTGACATGATTAGCGGGATCTCCAGTGCCATCATAAGCTTTGATGGTGGGAATCTTGACCTTTCTTGAGATATGGGCACTCATTATCTCTTCAGTGAATGGTGGAGTAGGATCATCAAGATCTCTAAGGGGAAGAAGATTACTTGGATCAGCCCTTGGGACAACAACCCTTGGAGGTGCGGGCTTGGTGGTCTGGTGCACCTCCAAGTCACGCTTCAGCCTTTGAATCTCAGCCTCATAAGCCTTGATTTTCTCTTGCACTTCTTAGGGATTCGTCCCTCGGGTGCTCCAAGGATGCTGGTTACCATCAGGCATCGGCTCTTTACCAGCACGCCTCCTTCTTGGGGCCACACCATCATCCGAAGATTCAGAGTCTCTCTCAGTATAAGGACACGAAAATTCTTGATCCTCAGGGATAGGAGCCAAACCACGTATATATTGGGGAGTCTGCCCTTATGCTTCACTCCTATTGGCATGTCCACTTCCTCCAACCTCGGGGTAAAGGGGCATCCCATAAGAGGGGTTAGTGGTCATAATAGTTGAATACTCATAGCCAACGGGTCGAGAATTCACAGGTGTATGTAGTTGTTGAAGTTAGGAATTCGTCCCTTGAAAAGCCAGTGGAATCGTCCCTTTTGGATGAGGTTCAGTTTCCCCTACCTGGGATCCTCCTTTGGTGGCAGTATAGGTTGAAGGTGGAGGTATCTCCACGGTTGACGAAGTCGTTTGGGATGTTTCCGCTGGTGTTCCTCCTTCAGGGGCGCTGTTTCCTCTCCGTGTTCTCTCCATGATTGTTGTTGTAATTCCCACAGACGGTGCCACATGTTTTGGATTAAAAACTAAGGTATATTAATTATTGTACTAACTACTAGGGTTCGTGAGCTTCGAGGATCGATTTGACTGCTCTTGTGTCTCGTGACTCGATCTGCCTTAACAAGATGCCTACGTACCTTGCTAATTGTCTAGGATCAAGTCAAAAAACGTAGTTCTGATTGGTGGGGGTTAGACCCTTTATATAGATATTGAAAGTCCTTGAAGTGGACTAGATCTAGGAGACTTGGTGGGTAAGTCTCAGAATTAGAATGGACTTTGAAGTCCTAGGATGTAGGAAACTGATTCCTTATCCTATTAGGTCCCTTGGAGGCTAATCTACAAGTATTTATATCCTCACTAGGACTCATCTTAACAGCTGATTTATCCCTTAATTACGAAATTCATTAATATTCAGGATTTTGGGCCCTTTTAAATGGGCCTAACTTTCAGCCCAATTATGATATAATTAATGCGATGTTAATCACATACTCAGGGTTTATTTTATTCCCTATCAGGAAGTGTGGCATTCTGCCATCTATGACGTAGTGGTCAGAATACCACGAATTAAAGTCATTTCCTATACTCTGGTGACAAGTATATATATAAAAAAAATACAACCATTAACTAAGAATATAATATTTTTATAACGTTTTTCTAATTCAAAATTTATAATTTCGATTTGAAATTTGCCATATAACCCAACTGTATCGGTAAATCGAAAAGATTTAACAAAAGCTAGTGAATACTATAAATTCAAAAATAAATTATAAAATTTACAGCCGTTCATATTTTCAGCAATTTTTGCCTTCATCAAAAGGAAATGTGGTTATTGAACCTTCATCAAAAGGGTTTTCCACTATGCCTTACAACCTTGTTCAAAGAACCGAGTCAAATATTTTAAGAATAAAGTAGTATTTTTGCCAAACTTTCAGAAATTAGTAAAATTGCAAATAATTTTACAAAAAGTAGTATTTTAAGTTTTCCCTTTAATATTTATTGAAACTCTTTAGGTTTTGAACTAGTATGGAAAGATAGTATTTATTTCTCCATTTCATAATCAATACATGGATAAATCAAATTGTAGAAATGAAAGATTATAGAAATTAAAGTCCTCTATGAAGGGGAATTTAATTCTCGCTCAAAATGTGAGGGATCCCACTCAGTGTTGTATTTTTTATTCGTATCAAAGTTACTGAATAGATAAAAAATAGATTTTTTGATTTTTTTTTGGCATTATCTAATCACCAACCCCTTTCTTATAATTTTACATCAAATTGAAGTTTGTTTTAAATATTTGGTTAATTAAATTACATTCTGTAACCGAAGCTTTTTTATTTGAACTTTTCAGTAAATAAAATATTAGTTTATATTATTTATAGAGATAATTGCATAATGCACCCCTTAAATTTGGCCAAAATTCAAAGTTGTATACATGTTTTGAACAATTGCAGATTACATATCATTACTTTCAAACCCGTTTCAAGTTGCACCTCTTTTGTAATTTTTCATCAAATATGACCTTTAACATTAAGTGTTTGAAGGGTAAAGTTGGTATGTTATTATTTGAACGGTAATTGCAGCATGCAACCCCTAACTTTCAGTTCGTATGCAAAATGCACCCCTTTGACAGTTCCAACTAAAATAATGAGGCTAAAATAGGAATTTTAATATAAAATTTAAATAAATTTTATAGTTATAATTCGAAAAAATCGAAAAATATTTATAATAATGAATTCTTCCCCTACACTAAAAAATAATAATAACGTCATATTATTTTAAAAAAATTGGTGCAACTGGATTAAAAAATAAAGAGGGTATTAATTTATTGGATTATAAATTTTTGGAATTAACACCATGTAATAAAAACTAAATTTGAAACTATGACTCAAAAACTAAAAGATATAAAATATATATATATCATTCAATTTTTATAACATTTATAACATATAAATATTTTTTAATTCAATTTTCAAGCTGAAATTCCTATTTTTCCATGTCCAATAAAGGAAATTAGGGAAAAGGGGTGCTTTTTGTACCGAGTTTCAAAGAACATGGATGCAAACTGCAATTTCTGAAAATAGGTGTATAGTATTGCTTTTGGACCAAACCCAAGGGATGTAAAATGCAATTCTCTCAAAGATGTATGTATGTTTTAGTATGTTTTAGTTATAAAAGTACTAAATTACCCCAGTTGACTAACTTAACGGTACTATTTGACGGAAAATTATAAAGGGGCAATGTGAAACGGGATTTAAAGTGATGGGATGCAATCTCCAATTGTTCAAAACACGTATACAAGTTTGAATTTTGGCCAAAGTTAGGGGGTATATTCTGCAATTTTCTCTTATTTAGATGAATCAGTTTTCTTTAAGTTTTGTAATTTTATGTTTCCTTATGTATTTATTGTCATTCTCCGCTGAACCAACTAACCTGTCTTTTTAAGTTGATTAAATGGCTTAAAAAATAGATACATGATTGTATTAAAAAAATTAAATTGAAATAAAGGGTTTGTTAGACATTTGATATTTTTTCAGCCAACACAACTTGATTTCTATTTCTATTTTTAATTATTATTTGATATGTGTTTAATTATGTGTTTTATCTAACGAAAATATATTATAATTTTATTTATAGCTTTACAATATCACCTTATATGTTCACCTTATAATATAATATTATTTAATGAAATTATATTTCTACGGAGAACTAAATATTAGAAGTAGTTGTAAATCAAAAGTCTTATAATTTTTATGCTTACAATATTATTTATATTTTGAAAACTTATTTAACGGACTAACTGTGCCAAACACAAATCAAAAAAGGATGAGTAACGTTGGGTTATTAGTTTAGTTTTGATTGATTAGTTTGATAATATTCAAATTAATTCAATTAGGTCTGACTATAAATAAGATTTCCACCGGACTAGGTGGATACATGGAAACCTGATATATATTCCCAAAAATATAAATTATTAACAATTCCACGCATTCTATTCATAAAACATTTTATAATTTCAACTTAAAGAATTTAGAATACGTGATATTATAGAAAGTGGGAATAAAAGTTAATCGATGCAATCACCGTTCATAAATTAATCGGATAATTGGAGACCGGTTGGAATAGTTTTTCAAGTTCTAACAGAAATAAAAATAGTAGTATATTTTTAAAAATTTATTAACTTAATTATAATAAATAATTATGATACGGTAAAAAAAAATTAAAAACAATATTCAGTTTTAAGTTATGTTTGTTCTTGCGGGGTGTTGATATAGATCTTATTTGTAAATTTATACATATTATATAATCGACTTACATACGCAATTATAGATTTCAAGTTTGAAAATTAAAAGAAACGAAATCTTCACATTATAAGTATAATAGATCATAATATATATTTACCATATAGTCCTCATTTTTTACAAAATACAATATAAGTACCCCATTTTATATTTAATAAATATAGGGTTATTTCTTTAAAATCACAAAAGTATACATACGTCCACCTTCATATCAAAATAAATTTTTTTATAAAAAATTAAGATAAATTTTAAATACTTTACCATATTTTAATTACAAAATTATTTTAATATATGTATATATTCGTATGAGAAATTATTATTATTTTAATATATATAGTGACTCATTCTTTGCTCAAATTTTTACGCTAATTTTATATTAGTGTGTAACACCCCAAATCTAACCAAATCCAAGGCATGCTATGGTAGTCACACTTTAGTCTTAATACAACATAAACACATTTATATTCAACTCACTTTATCCATATGTTTGGTCCCCGTCATCTGTAAAGATTTGAATCACATTTTCGGGAGATTTAATGCAAGCTCTTTGAGAAATTCAAATTGACGACAAATACTATGGGTTTTTCTTTCCAAGACACTCGAAAATCAATGATTAATCTCATGAACAAATCAAGAACCTTAACCTTAATTTACCAATAGTTTATTTTTTTCTAATTTTTAATGATTATTATAAATTTATTAATAATTAACGTGGAATTAAAAATAATCCTAATTTTATTTCAGGCCTAATTATTTCATTTCTGAAAACTAATTAGCCCAAACTTAATAATTATGTTGAATAATTCTTTGACTATTATTTTTCATATAAATATAAAAAATAAGCGAAAATTTCCAAAATCAATAAAAGTTTGAAAATCCTAAATAAAATAAAAAATTTGAAAGATCTTAGATTTTAGTAAATTAAAAATATGAATTTTGTCGATTTTGACGTCATAAGGTCCTAAACATTTAATAATATGATACATTTTCTAAATTTAAAAATAAATCTCAAAAACAATTATAACAATAGCCAACTTATTCGAAATAATGGAAAACACGTCACAAGTAATGCATGCTATGAGAAATAAATCCATCCAACCTTTAATTTCATGTAATTGTATTTTAACATGTAATAAATATCTTAAGAATATTATCTAGTTGTTTGTTTTACTTGTTTTGGACTTGATTAGTATAGCTAGTTGTTTGTGTTGCTTACTGTATTCGATATTTTAGTTTTCGATTATAATAAGCTCAGTTAATTTCAGATTATTTAGTGGATTTCAATAAATAATGAAAAATTTAGTTTTGGTTAATTTGGTGCATATAAATATTATTGATATTTCAATAATTATATCAAAGTCTAGAATTACGTAAACCTCAAATTGCAGGCATACAAGCTAATAAGAAACTGATGTCCAATAACTTTTTAGGCATAGGTTTTTTGGATATAGGCTATAAGGAAACAGGACAAAACCGACCGTTAAGAGACAAAACGGTCGGTTAAAAGGGTCATAACCGACCACGGGACGTGGTCGGTTTTAGCCTGGTCGGTTATGACTTTTGGTCGGGTTTAACACTCATAACCGACCAACAAAGTGGTCGGTTAAGTGCCTGGGCATTTTACTAAAACGTGGGGTCACTGTGTACACGTGGTAACACGTGTGCCAACGTGTCGCCACGTCACTGAGTCATAACCGACATGTCTATTTTTAAAATATTGACTGGAACTCATAACCGACCGTAGTCAAAGTGTGCACATCGGTCGGTTTTATTTCAGAAGCTAACTTAAATGTCATAACCGACCGTCTTAAAACCGACCACCCTCTAAAGAACACGGTCGGTTTTATGAAGAAGGTGGTCGGTTATGTCACCTAACGGTCGGTTTTCTGGGTTTTGTAATGGTCAAAACTGGTCGGTTATGCCTATTGTCGGTCGGTTTTTAGGTCTGATTTTAAAAAAAAAATTGCAGGTTTTTCTGCAGCCCCAGGATACCAAACCAAATCAATACACAAATCCAATCCAATCACAACCAAACAACTAAATAACCAAAACAAACAACAATGATAATTATTAAACTATAATACTCAAAATCATTCGCAAAAACTAGTAAATTTCATAATTAAATCATAGTAATTAACTCCAACGCAAACATTCACAAACTCCGATAACCGGAGGATTAAACCGACAAAGTATCAAACCATCACAATGTATTATATTACATCCCATAACCATCAAATTACAATAGTCTTAAAACCGATCAATATAAACTAATCTGATAAATCAACACTACAACATATTTGCAATCATATAACTGTTTTTTTTGCCGTTGTGTGACAGGTAGAGTTTCCGTTGTCTATCCAACACTCGTGCGATCGAAGGTTGGACAACGGTTGTTTATACACTTGTAATAAGCGAGATTCAACAACGCTTTTTTAATACAGGTTACAATCAAGAATTCACAACGGTTACTCTATATTAACCATTGTTAGGAAATTCTTTAAATAACTGTTTCTTTATTCAACTATTGTCTACGTAACTTAACAACAATGGTTTTGTAGAAAAACCATTGTTGTTAACTTATTCGATATTTTCATAAAAAACAGTTTATAACCTTCTTTTAACTAATTAAAACCGTTGTCATGAATGTTTTTTGTTTAAAAGACAATGGTGTAAAATATTTAAACCATTGCAAAGAATATCAAAAGACAACATTTTTTTAAAAAAAAAATATGTGCAGTGAGACATACAACGGTTTTTATCATTTTTTAGTGGGTTTCACACAACTGTTTATAAAATTAATCTCATAATTTAAAATAAATTAATTTTAAAATAAAATGATATTATAATAATTCAATTGTTATTTCACAATTGAAATTAAATTTACAATAAAAAGGTTATCTACAAGAATTACAACTATAACTTCAAATCTATTTCTAAACATGCTCATTTTGCCATCGAGTGCCATCGAATTCCCTCTTGAATCTGACCTTAGAGCTTGCTTAAATTATTTTGCTCCTTACCTTTAAAGTATGAGGACACCTTTGCAACCATATACACATTCAAATAAATGAAATTAAATAAATGGAATGCAAATAAATCAATAGATTCACATATTTGAAGGCATTATCTTAAGAAATTGGTTTTGGTTTGTCAACAATAGAGTCTTTGAAAATTGTTCCAGTTCAACTCTTCCTGAAAACAACAAACATGGTTCCGTTAGAATAGCCCTTACAAAAACTCCACAGATTCAAGAAAAAAGCTATAAAAACACATACCAAGGTCACAAAAGTTATTTCCTTTTCTTGATACTAGAAGGTGGGCTTTCAGCAGTCTCCCTTGCCACGGACCGCTTTGAAGGTGTCAGATTCTGGCATAAAAGAAATTGAGAAAACAAAGTTCATAAAAAATTGTCGGGAACTAAATGATAAGGCCAGCGAAATGCTAATGATTCTGACAAATACAAAGTTTATTTGGTATTTTAGAGGCGCAATCTCAAACCAAGAAAAAATCACTTGTAATAAAGCCAATAATAGATGAACTACTAAATACCCCAAATCATGCTACACTGCGTTAAAGGAGTAAACTAGAGGTGTTTTGTTACTTAATCTTTGCAAGTTTCTTCTATTTTAGAGGCGCAATCACAAAAAAAAGAAAAATCACTAGTAATACAGCCAACAATAGATCAAAACCAAATAACACAACCCATGCTAGACTGCGTTAAAGGAGTAAACCGGAGGTGTTTTGTTATTTAACCTTTGCAAGTTTCTTCTCTTTTTGAGCCTTCCTCTCCCTCTCATCAAACTCTTGGTTTTCTTTTTCCACCCACCGAATGAAAGTGTCACATCTCCTCGTGATCTCTATGGTAGTACGTGATTTGACAAACCACTCAAAGCGAAACAAAGGTGATGTCCGGAATCCTGCTTTAAGCTCATCCCAGTTCCCATACCCAAGTTTGTGAGTCATGCATAATGTTAGGGCGAAAACACGCGCTAATATTCACGCAAGTATACGCGTTCGCAAGTAGTATAAAATATTTTCTAGTTCGTTCCCTCAGAGACTCAGACTAAATTATTGTCTAATTAAACTCACTCACCAATGTATGATTACTTCTCAATGTTAAGACACTAACACTTAAAATTGTTGATTAAATATTAACTACAATTAACTACTTAATTAATCACTTAACTAACACTTCAATTTATCAATAATAAAATACTCATGAGATCACAACTTCATTATTACTTCCTTCTATAGCCATTATTATTACCTTTAGCATGTGACATTGATGATATTAATCGAATAACACGAAACTGATAAAAGCCAACTTTCATTGTACTAATACCATTCTACCAAGCATCCACAATTAAGATAGAAGTTAATTAGTCATCAATTATGTTGAGTTCCCATATGTCTACAGAAATTGACAACACAACGATTTAAGCACAAGTTATTCCTTTTGATTACACAGGGCAAATAAAACTGTTAGAATTACCCACTAATCATGCATAACGTACATAAACCTATGCTAGCATGGCAAGTTCTAAATCTCAAGATCCACCATCGCTTCATAAGAGATTAACACCCTATCTTATATGTTCGCGACGCACATAAGACGAATACGCACAACCAATACTAGATATCATGCAATCATCACACACTAAAGTATTAAACGATTAACTAAAGAATTTCATAATAAATCCGTTACAACCCCATGATCACGATTAGCCCATAATAGCACTTATCGTCATCATGGGTTCATATGAAATCATGATAAACAAACACAAGAAAATAATAACTAAACTAATTATATTAAAATAGAGTACGTCACAAGAATAAATAAGTTCAAAGTAAGAAAACTAGCATCCAACGTTACAACGAAACAAGAATCACAAGAAGATATGCTTCCTCTTCGTTGCGGTGTGCTAAATCGGTCTTCTTCCTTATCTCCTTCACTTCTTGCGTAAACACAATCTTCTTTTTTCCACACTTGTGAAAATGTCTCAAATCTACTTATATAATAGTCTCATAAAACTCAGATTACATAGAAGTGGAAACCAAACAGAAGTAGAAGTCCTAAAATAATTTGTCTTTTTTCCCAACCCTGCGCGGCCGCTCAGCATAGCTGAGCGGGAGCTCAGCTTGCTGCGCGGCCGCTCAGCAATGCTGAGCGGGCGCTCAGACCTCTACTGGAAAAAAAAATGATTTTGCTCCGTTTCTTTGCCGTAATCTGCCCGTTTCTTTCCTCTCGCAACGGTGAACACATGCCAAGGCTTATTCTTGATGATTCCTCCCCCGAAATGCAACTAAAACCCTGAAATGCATAAACACTAGAAAAACGCATCAAATACACAAAATACTTGATTTCAAGACACCAATTTAAGCCATTTTAAGACGTTCTAAGTGGTATAAAATGCCACTTATCACACCCCCAAACTTAAATCGATACTTGTCCTCAAGCGTCACAGACTCAAAAATAAATAAAAACATGCATGAATGCAATCTATATGAAAATGCAGCGATCCCCCTTACTACAATTAACCAACCAAATTGTCACATCTCAACGAATGCAGTTAGACAACTAAAGATCAATAAACTCATGCAAACGGACATACAGCCAGAAACGTGGTGTGTGCAAATGCTTAACAGATATGCTTCGGAACTAGACCAATTACTATGACTAGACTATCCTCAAGACAATCCTACGATTATACAAAGAATAAAAATTCTAGGCACAAAGTGATATACAACACTACAAGAACTCTGGAGCTTATTACGGAATCGTGCTTTTTATTTACAACTCAAATGCTTATTTGACCATGCAATGAGTGAGGTCCACAAAAGACTTATACAATGGTATCCATGTAACGAGCGTTAGGTTAGCGGATCCCAGACTCTAAAACCCTTAGGTCACTAGGCACAAAGTCCCCTAAGAACTTAATAACTCGAATACCAAAGAGCCCACTCTTGATCAATTATGCATAATTTTTTTTTTTCTGAGCAAGTGCGTTTCGCTCCATCTTGCTCAACCCTAGACTACTCGCACCATATGCGAGCCGGCTACTAGCCATTTGACGCCTAGCCACAACTAGCAACAACTTCCATATTTTTTTTTCTCCAAAATTTTCTTTTTCATGCCTTTATCACTAAGAACCTATAATCGAATTCTAAGCATAATAAGTAGATTGACCTTGAAAACAACCAATTCATAACAACAATCTAGCCCTTACGCATTCTCTAAGACTTAGTGGACTTACAATTGTTTCTAGCATGCATATCAACCTACACAACTTAATATCATTTTAATGCTATCACTACACTTGCATCAATATCGCAATTCAGTCGATAAATCATTGCAAAAGGGATCATGGTAAATGCATGAGCTACATGACATTCATAAAAAAAACTATATGGCATAAATTATGCAACTATATGAACTAAACTATCATGAATATGCAACTAAATGACACACACACAATATTCCTTAACTACCACCCCCAAACTAAAAATCTTCACTGTCCTCAGTGAAAGTAGTAGAAAGGAACACAGGGTATACCTACTCGGAGTCATCATCATCATCACCATCAATGGGTGGAGTATCAGGCGGCGGGTATGGAGAGTCCTCACCAAAAACTGGCCACTGGATATCAGCTCCAAGGCCTCGAAAAGTAGTCCCTAACGCAAGGGTGAGCTCCTGAGCAAACCTGCTCTGCATCTCATACATGGCATCCATCCGCCGTGAAAGCCTCCTATACTGGGCATCAACCACCCCAGCACCCTTCTGAGCTCTCGAAGAACCAGCCTCATCACGCCCTGGCCTAGCCACAGTAGCACCTCGTGTTGGACGCCCTCCTGGAAGACGATAACCCAGCCCATGCTCCTCAGGCTCACCACCGGTCCACTCCTGCATCCCATTCAGAGTGCCAGAATCAATCGGAGCTGCTGGCAACTGCAACTGCTCATGAGCCGGCCAGTTCACTCCCACTGCTCGGCATAGCTTCGTAACCGTAGATGCATAAGGGATGTTCATATACTTCGCTCCCCTCAAAAACTTCAGAATTCCTTGGTAGTATTCCTCATTCAGAATTCCCCACAACAACTGTGCTCTCTCAACTGTGACCTCGTGTGCATGCGAAGAAGGCAAAATATTAGCACAAATAAATACATTCCATGCACGGGCATACCTGTTCATGGCGATCGCCGGAAAGTGACAATACTCATTAGTGTCGATCCTGCAGGCCCAAACTGTGCCCGGTCGACAGAGAGTCGCACAAATCAAATCCAAGTCAAAATCCTCAGCAGTCTTTTCATTCCAGTTCTCCTCCTCGGGCTTCCTCTCTCGCTGTCCAATCACATGGCGAATCGCCGCAGGATGATAATCAACCGTCAGCCCACGGACCACAGAATACCCATTCTTTTCGGCCTTCGCGTTCGCGTAGAACTCGCGAACAACGCTCATCGGTACTGCTTCGGGTGACTCACAAAAAGATATCCACCCCTTCTCTGCAATCATAGGCAGCAACTCACCATCCCTCCCCGATGGTAAAAACCCACTCTCCTTCAGAATCGGCTTCCCCAACAGCCTAGTGTACTCCTCCTCCGCAGCTCTGTCAGTTAACCGAGGCCTTGCAGCAGTACTCCTTGATGAATCAGCAGTAGGAACTGTGCTGCTGCTGTCAATAGTGCGTGCTCTCTTGGGTGCCATTGATTCGTGAATAAAAGTGTGTAAGAACTAATTTTTGATGTTTGTGAGAGGGTTTAAGTGTAGAAAGTTTTGTTGGAGATATGTAGGATATGTGTATGTATATATAGGGTGTGGATTAGATTAGGGTTTGGGAATTAAGGGGTAAAATGATGGGGTAGTGGTAACAAATCGTGGGTTTATGGGCTAAAACTGTTTTTGTTTTTGTTTTTTTTTTTCTGAACTGTAAAAAAAATTTTGGTACTCGACCCCTGAGCGGTCGCTCAGCAAAACTGAGCGGGCGCTCAGCTTGCTGCGCGGTCGCTCAGCAAAGTTGAGCGGGCGCTCAGGGGGTCACTGGAAAAAAAATTTTGCAGCCCCTGTTTTTTGATTTTTTTTGTGTTTTTGGATAGGTTATTAACTTCTAAGGGTTCCTGTAACAACAATTCATGGGTTGCCTCCCACGCAGCGCTTCTTTTTCGTTATTAGCTTGACATTTCGTACCCTTCTGAAGTAGTCAACAAAATGGCACTAACCACTTCTCGGTTTGCCATGTCCCCATAGTAGTGCTTCAACCGCTGACCGTTAACCTTGAATGCTTGGTCCGGATCATTCTAAAAAATTTCCACCGCTCCATGTGGAAACACAGTTTTGACAATAAAAGGTCCAGACCACCTTGATTTCAACTTTCCAGGAAAAAGTCGGAGCCGAGAGTTGAATAAAAGAACTTGTTGCCCTGGCACAAATAACTTAGGATGTGGCTTCCTATTGTGCCACCTCTTCACATTTTCCTTATACATTTTGTTATTTTCGTACGCTTGCAGTCGAAATTCATCAAGTTCATTAAGCTGAAGCATTCTTTTCTTACCAGCTGCATCTAAATCCAGGTTCAACTTCTTCAATGCCCAGTAGGCCTTATGCTCAAGCTCCGTAGGTAGATGACATCCCTTACCGTACACCAACTGAAATGGTGACATCCCAAGTGGAGTTTTGTATGCTGTTTTGTAAGCCCGAACAGCTTCATCGAGCTTTAAAGACCAATCCTTCCTTGACGGACAAACAACCTTCTCTAGAATGCGCTTTATCTCTCTGTTAGACGCTTCCGCTTGACCATTTGTTTGCGGATGATAGGCAGTAGCTACTCGATGATTTACATTATGACGCTGCATCATAGAAGTGAACTTACGGTTGCAAAAATGCGATCCTTCATCACTTATGATTACCGGAGGTGTTCCAAACCTTGTGAAAATTTGCTTATGAAAAAAATTTAGCACTGCCTTTGCATCATTTGTCGGTAAAGCTTTAACTTCGACCCATTTTGAGACATAATCGACTGCCAGCAAGATGTACTGATTATTGCAAGACGAGATGAAAGGCCCCATGAAATCGATTCCCCACACATCAAAGACCTCGACTTCAAGCATCACATTTAATGGCATCTCATCCTTCCTTGACAAATTTCCCACTCTTTGGCAACGGTCACACCTTAAAACAAACTGATGAGCATCCTTGAACAAAGTAGGCCAGAAAAAACCTGCTTGCAGAATACGAGCTGCCGTCTTCTCACCACCATAGTGTCCACCATAAACCGTGGAATGGCAGTCTCGTAATATCCCCTCCGTCTCACAGAACGGGATACATCTCCTGATGATCTGGTCAGCTCCCTGTCTAAACAAATATGGTTCATCCCACATATACCACTTCACCTCATGCAGAAACTTCTTCTTTTGAGCGGATGTCAAATTAGGAGGCATTATATTGCTGACGAGATAGTTTACAATATCTGCAAACCATGGTTCTTCCTCCTGAATTGCAAACAACTGCTCATCCGGAAAAGATTCATTGATTAACGTCCTATCTTGTGAAGTAGAATCGGGATTCTCCAACCTAGAGAGATGGTCAGCTACTTGATTCTCAGTACCTTTTCTATCTTTGATCTCTAACTCAAATTCCTGAAGTAAAAGTACCCAACGAATGAGTCTCGGCTTCGAATCCTTCTTGGAAACTAGATAGGGAATAGCTACATGATCAGTGAATACTGTTACTTTCGTACCAAGTAGATATGATCGAAATTTCTCAAACCCAAAGACTATAGCCAAAAGCTCCTTCTCAGTAGTGGTGTAGTTCAATTGGGCACCATTTAAGGTCTTACTCGCATAGTAGACCACATGGAAGAGGTTTTTCTTGCGCTGTCCCAGAACTGCACCTACCGCATAATCACTCGCATCACACATCATCTCAAACGGTTCTGTCCAATCTGGTGCTGTAATAACTGGTGCAGTGATCAAACTCTTCTTGAGAGTCTCGAATGCTGCCAAACATTCATCATCAAATTTGAAAGGCACATCTTTCTCAAGCAAATTGCACAATGGCTTAGATATCTTTGAAAAGTCCTTGATGAATCGCCGATAAAAACCCGCATGACCAAGAAAACTACGGATTCCTTTCACAGAATTAGGTGGGGGAAGATTTTCAATGACTCCCACCTTGGCCTTGTCCACCTCCAGACCCTTGCTAGAGACCTTATGCCCAAGAATAATGCCTTCACGCACCATAAAATGACATTTCTCCCAATTGAGCACCAAATTAGTTTCCACGCATCTTTTGAGTACGGCGCGCAGATTATTCAAACATTCATCATATGAGTGTCCAAAGACGAAGAAGTCATCCATGAACACTTCGACGTTATTTCCAATCATGTCAGAGAATATAGCCATCATACATCTCTGAAAAATGGCCGGGGCGCCACATAACCCAAACGAAACTCTGCGAAAAGCAAACGTGCCAAATGGACAAGTGAAGGTAGTCTTTTCCTGATCCTCTGGTGCAATACAAATCTGATTATACCCGGAATAACCATCCAGAAGACAAAAATACTCATGACCCGCCAATCTGTCAAGCATCTGATCAATAAATGGAAGAGGGAAGTGATCCTTCCTTGTGGCTTTGTTCAATTTTCTATAATCCATGCATACTCTCCATCCTGTAACTGTTCGAGTAGGGATGAGCTCATTCTTTTCATTTGCGACCACAGTGATACCTCCTTTCTTAGGTACACATTGTACGGGGCTCACCCACGAGCTGTCAGAAATAGGATAAATGATGCCTGCATCCAGCCATTTCAGAATTTCTTTCTTCACCACTTCCTTCATGATGGGATTCAGTCTTCGCTGCTGTTCTACAGTTGGCTTACTACCTTCCTCTAGCAGAATTTTATGCATACAATATGAAGGACTTATCCCCTTGATGTCTGCTATGGTCCATCCTATAGCCGATTTGAATTCTCTCAAAATCCTTAAGAGCTTGTCTTTCTCACTACCTGAAAGGTCAGATGAAATAATAACAGGTAACGTAGATGAATCACCTAAAAAAGCATACCTCAAGTGTTCAGGTAATGGCTTGAGCTCTAAGGTAGGCGCTTCCTCTATTGATGGTTTGAGCTTCCCTTCAGCATTCTTAAGGTCAGAAGTACCAAGAGATTCAAATGCTATGTCCAGCTTTCGCTTCCAGGGAGAAGCGTTCAGATATTGTAATTGCTCGTTACCATCTTCATCATCGCTGTCAAAATCCCCCACTAAGGCCTTTTCCAATGCATCAGACATTAGCATGTGATCGAGTTCCGAAGTAACCGCAGAATCAATCACATCCAATTTTAAGCCCTCCTCATCTTCGGTAGGGAATTTCATTACCTTGAATACGTTGAATGTCACATCCTGATCTTGGACCCGTATAGTAAGTTCACCTTTTTGCACATCTATCAAGGTACGGCCAGTAGCCAAGAAAGGCCTTCCCAAGATTATGGGAATCTTCTTATCTTCCTCAAAATCCAGAATAACAAAATCTGCAGGAAAGAAGAGCTTATCCACCTTGACGAGCACATCCTCAACTATGCCCCTTGGGTAAGTAATGGAACGGTCAGCCAATTGTAGCGACATGTATGTGGGTTTTGGATTAGGCAGATCCAGCTTTTTAAAGATTGACAACGGCATCAGATTAATGCTTGCTCCCAAATCACAAAGGCACTTGTCAAAAGTCAGATTGCCAATGGTGCAAGGAATGGTGAAGCTTCCTGGATCTTTCAGTTTTGGTGGTAACTTTTGCTGCAGAACAGCGCTGCATTCTTCCGTGAGAGCAACGGTTTCAAGGTCATCCAGTTTCACCTTCCTTGAAAGAATAGTCTTCATAAACTTCGCATAACTAGGCATTTGTTCAAGAGCCTCAGCAAAAGGTATATTGATGTGAAGTTTCTTGAACACCTCCAGAAACTTCCCGAACTGTCTATCCAGCTTTTGTTGCTGCAATCTCTTAGGAAAAGGTGGTAGAGGATAGAGCTGTTTCTCCCCTGTATTAGCCTCAGGCAGAGTGTGTTCAACAGTAGTCTTCCTTGGTTCCGCCGCTTTCTCCTTTTGCTTAGATTCTTCATCTCTAATTTCAGCTTCTACTTCTTTTGCCTTTTCAGCATCAGCCACTTTTCCAGACCTTAAGGTAATAGCCTTGACTTGCTCTTTAGCTTCCTTCCTACCTGGTACTTCCGTGTCACTGGGAAGAGTGCCAGGTTGACGATTGAGCACTGCATTGGCTAATTGACCGATTTGATTTTCCAAGGTCTTGATAGAAACCGCCTGACTCTTGCACAACAGCTTAAGTTCCTCAAAATCAGCACTAGTAGGTACAGTTGTACTTCCCTGTTGAGGATATGATTGCCTTGTAACATACTGTTGTGGTTGCTGGAATCCAGGTGGGTTAAACTGTATACTCACTCCTTGCTGATATGGTGGCTGAATAACATTCTGATTATTTCCCCAGCTGAAATTTGGATGATTTCTGTTGTTAGGATGATAGGTCCCTGGCACAGGCTGCTGTTGTCGCTGATAATTATTCACATACTGAACAGATTCATTGACAAGAGAACACTGATCCGTAGCATGAGAACCTGCACAAAGCTTACAAATCATAGTTATTTGATTAACTCCATATGTAGCCAGAGAATCAACCTTCATTGATAGCGCTTGGAGCTGGGCTGCAATAGCGGTAGCTGCATCAACTTCCAGAATACCTGCTACCTTGCCTGACGTCATCCTCTGAGTTGGGTTTTGATGCTCATTCGCAGTCATCGTCTCTATAAGATTATATGCCTCAGTATAGCTTTTAGCCCATAAGGCGCCTCCAGCTGCTGCATCGAGCATGGGCCGAGATTGGGCCCCCAAACCATTATAGAACCCAGTGATCACCATCCAATCCGGCATTCCATGATGTGGACATTTTCTCAACATTTCCTTGTAGCGTTCCTAAGCCTCGCACATAGACTCTGTAGGTTGCTGCACAAACTGAGTAAGAGCACTCCTCATAGCAGCAGTCTTTGCCATCGGATAAAACTTCACCAGAAACTTTTGCGCAAGATCTTGCCACGTAGTGATGGACCCAGCTGGTTCAGAATGTAACCAGTCTTTAGCCTTGTCCCTCAGTGAGAATGGGAAAAGCCTCAACTTGATAGCTTCATCAGTCACGCCATTATACTTAAAAGTGCTGCAGATCTCGACAAAATTCCTTATGTGCATGTTGGGGTCTTCAGTTGCCGCTCCTCCAAAAGAAACAGAATTATGCACCATCTGAATAGTGCCCGGCTTGATTTCAAAGGTGTTAGCTTGAATAGCCGGATGAAGGATGCTTGACTGAATGTCATCAATTTTAGGCCGAGAAAAATCCATAAGAGCAGGATCAGCTTGAGCAATACGATCTCCCATGTTTACTGGTTCTTTCTGCTTAGTTCCTGAATCTGAATCCTCAAAATCTAACTTCTCCGGAATATCAAGAACTTCGTCTGTCTCCTCAGCTGTATCTAAAGTCCTCTTGCGAGCACGAGAACGAGTTTGCATAAACGCTTGCTAAAGTACCTGAAACACAACCGGAAAAAAATAAGTAAACTAAACAAATACGCCGAGTCCCCGGCAGCGGCGCCAAAAACTTGTTAGGGCGAAAACACGCGCTAATATTCACGCAAGTATACGCGTTCGTAAGTAGTATAAAATATTTTCTAGTTCGTTCTCTCAGAGACTCAGACTAAATTATTGTCTAATTAAACTCACTCACCAATGTATGATTACTTCTCAATGTTAAGACACTAACACTTAAAATTGTTGATTAAATATTAACTACAATTAACTACTTAATTAATCACTTAACTAACACTTCAATTTATCAATAATAAAACACTCATGAGATCACAACTTCATTATTACTTCCTTCTATAGCCATTGTTATTACCTTTAGCATGTGACATTGATGATATTAATCGAATAACACGAAACTAATAAAAGCCAACTTTCATTGTACTAATACCATTCTACCAAGCATCCACAATTAAGATAGAAGTTAAATAGTCATCAATTATGTTGAGTTCCCATATGTCTACAGAAATTGACAACACAACGATTAGCACAAGTTATTCCTTTTGATTACACAGGGCAAATAAAACTGTTAGAATTACCCACTAATCATGCACAACGTACATAAACCTATGCTAGCATGGCAAGTTCTAAATCTCAAGATCCACCGTCGCTTCACAAGAGATTAACACCCTATCTTATATGTTCGCGACGCACATAAGACGAATACGCACAACCAATACTAGATATCATGCAATCATCACACACTAAAGTATTAAACGATTAACTAAAGAATTTCATAATAAATCCGTTGCAACCCCATGATCACGATTAGCCCATAATAGCACTTATCGTCATCATGGGTTCATATGAAATCATGATAAACAAACACAAGAAAATAATAACTAAACTAATTATATTAAAACAAAGTACGTCACAAGAATAAATAAGTTTAAAGCAAGAAAACTAGCATCCAACGTTACAACGAAACAAGAATCACAAGAAGATATGCTTCCTCTTCTTTGCGGTGTGCTAAATCGGTCTTCTTCCTTATCTCATTCACTTCTTGCGTAAACACAATCTTCCTTTTCCACACTTGTGAAAACGTCTCAAATCTACTTATAGACTAGTCCCATAAAACTCAGATTACATAGAAGTGGAAACCAAACAGAAGTAGAAGTCCTAAAATAATTTGTCTTTTTTCCCGACCCTGCGCGGCCGCTCAGCATAGCTGAGCGGGCGCTCAGCTTGCTGCGCGGCCGCTCAGCAATGCTGAGCGGGCGCTCAGACCTCTACTGGAAAAAAAAATGATTTTGCTCCGTTTCTTCGCCGTAATCTGCCCGTTTCTTTCCTCTCGCAACGGTGAACACATGCCAAGGCTTATTCTTGATGATTCCTCCCCCGAAATGCAACTAAAACCCTGAAATGCATAAACACTAGAAAAACGCATCAAATACACAAAATACTTGATTTCAAGACACCAATTTAAGCCATTTTAAGACGTTCTAAGTGGTATAAAATGCCACTTATCACATAACTAGAAAAAAAAAGAATATAAGTATTGCTCACTAGTAAACAAGAATCAAGTTCTTAATAGACTAAACATCCTTCATATACTCACTATGAAACGATCACATTCTTCATTATATAATTTTCCTTTGTTCTGACCATACTAGATCATTAATTCCAGCCAAGGGTTCTTATAACCTCATCCTTGCGGGAAATTCTAGCCTCTCCTCTTTCACTATTTTTTATGATTCTGTCATAATCTGGAGACAAAACATTCAACAATTAACAGTCTTTATAACATTGTGTTCCTAACCTATACTTAACCAGGGAATATCAGGATTCAGGACTCTAAGAGCACAAGTTCTATTTTATCATCACAATCCTCTTTTTGATTTCAAAATATTGCAATAATTATACATATTTTAGCAACGCCATTGGACTGGATCATAGCAGCTAAAATTACAAAAAAGCATGCATAGAGAATGTAAGAAAAAATTCCTTACCCTGATTACCTATTTATATTTACTACCAACACCAGGATGTTTATTTATTCTACTGATATGTGCTCAAATGATGAAAATCATACACAATTATTTTTAAACAAAAATCATCTATGCAGAAAACAAGCAACGCACTTACCATTCAAATCTTTGTATCTTTCTTTGAAAACTTCTGCATATCTCTCAACCTCTTCTTCTGTTTTACCTTCCATTTCAGAGGCATTACCTTTGACAACATTGCGGCCATACTTCTCACAAGCCCTAATGAAACTATTGAAATCTTTCTTGCTCCATGTTGAAAACCCCTAAAATCACAGGCATTTGAGTTTCTGGTAAAGAGAGGGAGGTTTAGATTAAAAATTAAAATTTTATAAAAAGGTTACAGACCTCTTCCAGCAACTGCGCCTTCTCTTCTTGCTCTTCAGCCGTCAAAGGATAGCCTACATCTGGCATAATAATTAGAATGTTACTACAATATAAGATTGATTAACTATAACTAAACATATAAAAGTTGAAGCTCACAACCTTCAGATTCATCAACATCTACAGAGTCTTTTGTCTGATTTTTTATGCTGAGCTAGCTACACAACATTATTAAAACAATGATTTCAGTTAGAATTATTGTAAGGCTAAAACAATACAGCTAGTCCGTCTTATTACAAGCAACAACACATACCCACCATTTGATATTGAACTTCTTTTTCATACAGCTCACTGAGCCTTTGCATATTAAAGAACTGAAAGTCATGCCTACACAAAGGGAAAAAAATTGGTCCATTAATCATTAAGAGAAAGAATAATCAAAGAAGAAAGCCAAAGTAAATTGAATGACAGAACTATTGTAAAAATGGTCAGCAGATAGTTTAACATGATTTTGCTTGGTGCATAGCTTGCTTTACGTCTCATGTACCACTCTGTCAATTCGAAATCTGTACAAATATACAGCAAGTAGTTGAAATATTACTACAAAATGGACCTACAAACATCACTCTCCAGCTAAAATCTAAAAGCCTGGTGGAGTGGGGATATACTAATTACAGCCAATTACTCAATCCTTGACTACTCAAAAGTAATTAAAAAATCAAAGCCTCAACTAATTAAAAAAATAGGGTTCAAAATTCAAACCCCAATTTAGAACTTGATTTTTAAAACTTACCCAATTCAATCTTTACACTCCAATGTGTAATTCTTTGAACTTTTCAACTCACAACCCCGAATCTTCAACTCAAAACTTTGGTATGACCTGGAAGCTTGTGTAGAGAGCAGAGTGAGGGGAGATGCGAGTTATTAGATTCTCACTATCGAGAGCTGTTAGAGTTGAATTCTTTCTCAATTCTTCAGTTTAAGCTTTGCCCTCATATCCAATTAGCACTACAGAAGCCCTAAACCATTATGTTGCAATTGGAGAGAGAGAGAGAGGAATAGAGAAAGTTAACCAACATAGGAACAATGAGAATGAAAAATTATCAATAAAGAACAAAGTCAGAGACTGATTTGTGAAGCAAAGATAAATGGGAGATATAAGTTTTGATAAGGTCTGAGATTGAAAGTAAAAGGGGAAGATAAAGGAGGGAACCAAATTTTGTGAAGCGGGAAATAATTGACCGATGGAGGGAAATAAAATATTTGTGTGATATTTTTAAAAATTAAAATTTAAGTAGTTAATTTTTAAATAATTATTTTTTCATTTAATTAAGATCAAATCAAAAGAAATATAAATTTCAAATTTTTTAATTATTTTTATACATGACTAATGTAAATATATTTGTCGAAAAAGAATTTTAAAAATTAATCTTGTAAATCGGAAACGAGTCTCGTTGTCGGGAATGTTACTTTAACTAGATTTTTCTAATCGTGATATGTAAGATGAATTTTAAATTTGTTAATAATTTTTTCTTATGACTAAAATAGATATATCTTAATATTCGTACGGTTGGATTGTCGAAAAAATAATTTTAAAAATTAATCTTGTAAATCATGAACGAGTCTCGTTGTCGGGAGCGGTACTTTTACTAGATTTTTCTAATCCTGACATGCAAGATGGATTTCAAATTTTTTAATAATTATTTCATATGTGTAAAATTGATATATCTTAACATCCGTACGGTTGGATCGTCGAAAAAAATCATTTTAAAAATTAATCTTGTAAATCGGGAACGAGCCTCGTTGTCGGGAGAGGTACTTTTACTGGATTTTTCTAATCGTGACATGCAAGATAAATTTCAAATTTTTTAATAATTATTTCATATGAATAAAATTGATATATCTTAACATCCGTACGGTTGGATCATCAAAAAAATTATTTTATAAATTAATCTTGTAAATCGGGAACGAGTCTCGTTGTTGGGAGGGGTACTTTTACCAGATTTTCATAATCCTGACATGCAAGATGGATTTCAAATTTTTTAATAATTTTTTCATATGACTAAAATTGATATATCTTAACATCCGTATGGTTGGATTGTCAAAAAAATCATTTAAAAAATTAATCTTGTAAATCGGGAACGAGTCTCGTTCTCGGGAGGGGTACTTTTACCGGATTTTTCTATTCCTGACATGCAAGATGAATTTCAATTTTTTTAATAATTTTTTCATATGACTAAAATTGATATATCTTAACATCCGTATGGTTAGATCGTCGAAAAAAGAATTTTAAAAATTAATATTGTAAATAAGGAAGGAGTCTCGTTGTTCGAATGGGTACTTTTACTGGATTTTTCTAATCTTGACGTGCAAGATGAATTTCAAATTTTTTAATAATTTTTTCATATGACTAAAATTGATATATTTTAACATCCGTATGGTTGGATCGTCGAAAAAATCATTTTTGAAATTAATCTTATAAATCGGGAACGAGTCTCGTTGTTGGGAGGGGTACTTTTACCGGATTTTTCTAATCCTGACATGCAAGATGAATTTCAAATTTTTTAATAATTTTTTTTATAAATTGATATATCTTAACATCCGTATGGTTGGATCGTCAAAAAAATCATTTTAAAAATTAATCTTGTAAATCGGGAACGAGTCTGGTTGTCGGGAGGGGTACTTTTACCGAATTTTTCTAATCCTAGACATGCAAGATGGATTTCAAATTTTTTAATAATTTTTTATATGACTAAAATTGCTATATCTTACCATCCGAACGGTTGGATCGTCGAAAAAATCATTTTAAAAATTAATATTGTAAATCGGGAACGAGTCTCGTTGTCGGGAGGGGTACTTTTACCGAATTTTTCTAATCCTGACATGCAAGATGAATTTCAAATTTTTTAATAATTTTTTCATATGACTAAAATTGATATATTAACATCCGTACGGTTGGATCGTCCAAAAAATCATTTGAAATATTTATTTCGTTAATCGGCAACGAATCTTGTTTTAGGGAGTTGTACTTTTACCTCATTTTCCTTAAAAACTCAAACAAGATAAATTTTAAAATATTTTATTATTTTTTTACATGGTTAAAATCAATATATTTTAATATCCGTACGGTTGGATCGTCCAAAAAATCATTTAAAAAAATATGTTGTTAATCAGCAATGGATCTTGTTTCACAGAGTTGTACGACCTCATTTTTCTTATAAAGTCAAGCAAGATAAATTTTGAAATTTTTTATTATTTTTTTACATGGCTAAAATCAATATATTTTAACATCCGTACGGTTGGATCATCCAAAAAACATTTCAAAAAATTATTTCCTTAATCAGCAACAAATCTTGTTTTAGGGAGTTATACTTTTACGTCATTTTCCTTAAAAACTCAAGCAAGATAAATTTTGATTTTTTTATTTTCTTACGTGGCTAAAATCAATATATTTTAAGATCCGTACGGTTGGATCGTCCAAAAAATTATTTGAAAAATTTATTTCGTTAATCGGCAACGAATCTTGTTTTAGGGAGTTGTACTTTTACCTCATTTTCCTTATAAAGTCGAGCAAGATAAATTTTGAAATTTTTTATTATTTTTTACATGGCTAAAATTAATATATGTTAACATCCGTAAGGTTGGATCGTCTAAAAAATCATTTGAAAAGATTATTTCGCTAATTATCAACCAATCTGAATTTTAGATGTTACACAACGGTTTCTGCAAAATACCGTTGTGTGATAAATTCTCACAATCGACGTTTCTCATTCTTCCAACTAAGCAATCCAAGTAAAATCAATCAACGACTCTCATTTCGCCAACTCAGCGTTCCAAGTGAAATATTTTCCACCAATCAGGTGGTGATTTCTTGTAAACAGACGACAGTTATTCTGTCAAAATTGTAAAACCATTGTATGATGCTTCTCTGTTGACTCATTTATACAACCGACTCCGTAAACCATTGTTTATATGTATATTTCGTAACAACTGTTTTTTCAAATTAGTCCAAAACCATTGTCCGAGATTACAATAAGTTAGCTTATTAACAACGGTTTTGGACTGTTATGTTAAAGATCTATGACAACAATGCAATTTAAGAACTGTTGTCTACCTCGATAAGAGGATGCCAAAGAGACAAGTCTTTCGAAAAACTGATATAACTGTTGTTCTACATGTTGTCTAACAACAGTTATTCGCGGAAAAAAAATTCTCCGTCGTCTCCTAATTTGGGGCAACGGTTTTTTGGTCAACCGTTGTTTCATAGGTGTTGTGTGATTGCAAATTTCTTGTAGTGCAACATCGGACGATCCACCTCCATCACCGCCGCCATCACCGCCGCCATCACCAAAGTCCTCATCATCGGAGGTCTCATCCTCGGACGTGTAATCCTTATCGACTTCCATAGCACGCCGATTGTTTTCCTAGATACATAAGTTTAATTAAACTAGTTAAAAAGAAGAAACAAAATTTACATGTGAATGAAAATAATAAATAAACAAGAAGGTCAAAAATTATACCTCCGCAACACGAGCTTCCGTCTTTTGGACGATATCTTCAATTAAGGAGCCCACGATATGCATGATCTCGCCACCGATAAGGTTATTCCATTGCAACCTTTGGCTAGGATCGGAGGATGGATCCGAGGCCTCGAGAGCGGTACGTGCAAATGTAGCAATTTCTGCATCGAAAAGTTGGCGAGCAAACCGATTTGGATTAGCACGGATCTCTGTAAGCACATTCCTCACGATGGCAAGATATACATTGTCGGGGATGGCTTCACGTTGTCTCGGAGCGGATGAGGATGAGCCGGCTTCATTCCGTGTGAATCTCGGTACCGGGTAGCAAGTGTAGGCAAGAGATCGGTGGCCCGAGCATTGGGGAACCTCACCACATAATTCTTTTTCGGCTTTGTACCTTGGGGGACCTCCAACGCTTCCATCCACCAATCCCACGGCTCTTCCCGATCACCCGTTTGTGTAACCTCCATGGGCATGCGCTCGAGAATGGCGGCATATCGTTCCTACAAGTTCATTTAAAACAATTAACGATGCATTTAAAATCAAATAAAAATGCATATAAAATCACATATAAAAATGCATTTAAAATCACATAAATACATATAAAATCAAATATTAAGGATGCATTTAAAATCACATAAAAATGCATATAAAATCACATATAAAAATGCATATAATCACATAAATACATATAAAATCACATATTAACCCTCATTTAAAATCACATAAAAATACATATAAAATCACATAAAAATGTATTTAAAATCACATTAAAATACATAAAAAATCACATATAAAATCACATTAAAATGCATTTAAAATCACATTAAAATACATATAAAATCACATATTAAAGGTGCATTTAAAATCACATAAAAATGCATATAAAATGACATAAAAATGTATTTAAAATCACATTAAATACATATAAAATCACATATTAAAGATGCATTTAAAATCACATAAAAATGCATATAAAATCACATGAAAATACATATAAATTCACTTATTAAATATGCATTTAAAATCACATAAAAATGCATATAAAAAACATAAAAATGCATTTAAAATCACATGAAAATACATATAAATTCACTTATTAAAGATGCATTTAAAATCACATAAAATGGTAATAAAAGTACATAAAAATTACCGCAATACGCATGGCGCCGGTGTAGTGTAGACCGGATTTTCTGGATCGGATCCAACTTTCCTATGGCATTTATCCCACACCTCGTGTCTCGTCGGCTTTTTCTTGTTCTTATTCGTCATTACCTTTCAAAATATTAAACAACTTATATTAGCACGTCCTAATAATTAGTTGATTGTATTAAATATGGTGAACGTGTATGTATGTGTGTGTGATGGAATATAATAATATTACCTCCCGAACTTTATTGAATGACCTTGCACCAGCACTATGCAATCTTTCAACTTGTTGTCGGTTGGTGGATCCAACCGATGACCGGTGCAAGTGTCCTTCATTATTCTCCCAATACTCTAAAAGGTCCTTCCAAAAAGGAATGGACCAATAAGGCGGCTTCAAAGACAACTTGCTCACACCCTCCTCTCTTGCTTTTCGCTCCACCCTCTTCTTAAGCTCGTTCAAAGTCCTTTTTATCGTCACTTTAATGTGATCTTCCACAATTTTTTGGGCCTTTGAACGGCTTTGCCCCTTAAGATGCCTATAATATTTCTTAAATTGCAAAAAAAACGAGGATAAATGCATCATAAAATTATGAAATAAATGACAGTTACAAAAAAAAATAACTTACTTGAAACTCCTCGACTCTTGCATTCAACCAACCCGGGTGACGTTCTTCGATATCGGTATAAGTGTAACGCCCAAGAGGCCACTTCTCCCGAATCATAGCCAAAAGCGTTTTCTTAGCCGTATCATCTTCAATACTATATTTAAACAAAAGAAAACAATAAACATTAACAATTCACACAACAATATTGAACATCAACAAAAATATAAACATATATGAATAATGCAATTTAAAAACTTTTAAACTTATTGTCCATCGGAGATATCAATGCGATATGGCTTCAATGGCGGTTTCTCCCCATATATGCCACTCGAATGTGATCGAGGTCGCCTTCCTCGCCATTCTCGCTCTTCCGCATTTGTCATGTGCCGAGTCGGATCATTCGGGTCCGAATCCGAATCCGTCGGCTAATCCTGCAAATGCCAATTCCCTCATTTTCCCTTTGCACCCTTGCCCTTCTTACTCGCGACTTTGGCCTTTCCCTTGGCCTTTGCCTTCCCCTTATCTTTTTCTGGCTCCTTATCTTTCCCCTTCCCTTTTTTCGCCATTGCCAACACCACAAGACTTATCATAACCAATGTCAACATCCAAGCAAAAAGATCCTAAAGTAAATAATAAAAATATATTAGCCAATATGAAAACAAACAAATCGATGAAACGACTTGCATTAGTAAATCACATTACATAAAAAAGCATTTAAAATCACATAAAATGCATATAAAATGCATATAAACGTATCCATTTCACAAATTAACAATAAAAATAAACACAACTAATTAGAGCATTATTTAATTACGCAAATTAAACAATTAAATCAATTTAACCTATATATACAATAAATTAAAGTTCCAAACTCACATATAAAGTGAAATATTTATCCATTTTCGAGTACGGATCATGTTTACAAGAGCAAACCCCTACAAATTAACCCTAAAAATACATTTATACTTCTACCTAAACGTAAACAAACAGACAAAACCCTAAAATTTATACTTATACATATATTCAACAAATTGACAAAACCGACGAATCTTTTACATGCAAAATTTTACATGAAAACTGAAAAATCATATGAACTTCAATTTAATTGAGAATTATCCATTTCGAGTACTTTTATGTGTTAAAAATTAACCCTAAAAATACATTTATACTTCTAAAAAAGTAAACAAACCAACGAAACACCCAAAAATTATGACTTTAACCTATATATAACAAATTGACATAACCGATGAATGTTTAACATGCAAAACTTTACATAAAAACTGAAAAATCAATGATGTTTGATTTGAAGTGAAACACATCAATTTATGTGAGAATAAAACTTTAACAAACACAAAAAACATATAATTTACTTCGAATCATATATATAAACACAAAACATACATACACATACACACATATATGCAATCGAGTAAAAAAATATCTTAATCGTAAGAAAATCTTACATCGAGAGCGAAACTGGAGGCAATGCGAGATGATTTGGGGCTCCTTCGTGAATACGCCATTGAATCGAAGTATTTTAGTGAAGTTTTGAGTGTAAGAGAGAGATAGAGAGAAAATAGAGGGATAGAGAGGGAAATAGAGAAAAAAAAAGTGAACCGTTCTTTTTATTTATAACAGACTTAAAACCGACCGCCTAGCACTTAAAACCGACCACCAGGTCGGTCGGTTTTAACCTTGAACCTTGTGGAGCATGCAAAACGGTGTCGTTTTGCTCTTGGCGGGGTTTTTTAATTTTTCATAAAAAAAACCCGCATTTTTTTAGGTGGTCGATTATGACCCAAAGTGGTCGGTTTTATAGTATTTAATTGTTTAATTTTTTTTTTAATTTTAGGGTTTAGGGTTTAGGGGTTACAAACCCCTAAATTTTAAAAAATCTTATAAAAACATGATTATTATTATTTAAATAGCTTAATTTTTGGTACATTTGCTCGTTTTTACCACGTCGGTTCATCCGTACCGTTCGATCATGTGTATTTTATAATTTATATATTTTTTAATTATTTCACTTTTTTAATCAAATTTGCTAATTTTCTTATAAAACGTATTTGTGATCGTTCAAATGTGCTACTTTTTTGTGCATTAATATATTTTCACATGAAGTTAACATCCGTACGGTTCGATCGTTAAAAATAAATTTTAAAATTATACTTATAGTATCGAATGGTATGTTCAACTTATTATGTCTACAGAATGCCGACATATTTACTGAAATAATTATATTCTATATGATTTTGATTATACTATTTTTAAAATAGCATAATTTTTGGTACATTTGTTCATTTTCACCGCGTTAGTCCATCCATACGATTCGATCATGTGTATTTTATATTTTTCATTTTTTTTAGTTTTTAATTAAATTTGCTAATTTACTTTTAAAAATGTAATGGTACTCGTTAAAATGTTCTATTTTTTTGTGCGTGAGCATATTTTGACATGAATTTAACATCCGTACGGTTGGATCGTTAAATAAACCTTTTAAAATTATACTTTTCAAATCGAATTCATTTTTTTTAATTTTTAATTAAATTTGTTAATTTACTTATAAAAACGTAATGGTACTCGTTCAAAAGTGCTAATTTTTTGTGCATAAGCATATTTTGACATGAAATTAACATCCGTATGGTTCGATCGTTGAAAATAAGTATTAAAAATGTACTTTGACCAAGACTGCTAAAACCGACCGAGGTCAAATGTGCAAAGTGGTCGGTTTTATTTCAGAGGCCAATTTAATTATTATAAACGACCACCTTAAAACCGATCACCCCTTTAAGGAGACGGTCGGTTTTATCAAGAAGGTGGTCGGTTTTAGTCATGGAGACGGTCGGTTTTCTGGGAAATATTACGGTCCAATATTATGATTCTTTGGGCCCTAACCGGACGTAAACGCATAAAAACTTAGCATTAAAACCAAAAATTCACAAACCCATTAAAAATTTACTATAACTTATAAATAAAGTATCCTAATCATTACAAAATTTAGTAAAAATCATCTTTAAAATACAAATGACATTATTCAAAATCATCAAAACCATCATCATCTTCGTCATCATCATCTTCCTCATTGTCACCTTCACTTATTTCTTCTTCTCCTTCATTTTCATCTTCGTCATCCTTCAAATCATCTTCTTCTTCTTCTTCGTCTTCTTATTCTTCTTCTTCACGCCGAATAAACGGTATTTGTCCATATTATGCAAAATCGACAAAGAGCGAAAACGAGGTCGATGCATTAGATCTATCTTCCTGAAAAGCATCCTCTATATCATTTTGCGCAACGATAGATTCATCAATTGGGCGACTTTTAGATTTGACCACCGTATATACTTTTGCTTTTGGATCCAATACACTAGGAGCATAATATACTTGTGAGGCTTGACTAGCTAAAATAAAAATCTCATTTGACTTCAATCTTGAAGTCATATCGATTGTAATCACACGATTCTTATCAATCCTCACACCATTACCAGCACCATAAAACCATATATATTTGAACAAATATACATGATTGCATCCTTGATAAATAAGTCTAATAATTTCTTGTAGTTGACCATAATAATCAAGATTATTTCCGTGTAAATTTCTTTTAACAACAATACCAGAACCGGATGCAGATTTTGTTGAAAATTTATATCCATTAACTTGACAAGTCTCAAAAGTCATAACTTTTAATACCGGCCCTTCAAGTAAGTCCCTAAAACGAGGTCCTTCCACCTCATCTTTATCAACCTAAAAATAATTCAAATCAATAAGACATTGTAATTATAAGAATTTAAAAAAAATTCATGCAAATTAAAAATAGATAAATACCTTTTGTTTAAACCAAGTTTTAAATCGACTTTTGACAATACCATCTAAATCTTGAGGTGTTGTTTCCGGGCGT
Source organism: Apium graveolens (assembly GCF_009905375.1). Lineage (NCBI taxonomy): Eukaryota > Viridiplantae > Streptophyta > Magnoliopsida > Apiales > Apiaceae > Apium > Apium graveolens. The sequence goes on from NC_133654.1 coordinate 112,701,876, forward strand.
TATCGCATAACACGATCTTGGTACTTCCTAAAATATAAAGTAAGATCATGCATGTGTCATTAACAAAAATTATTACGCATATTTTTTAAAGTAAGATTTGGTACCTTAGATAAGGTTGAACTTCAGGAGAATTTAAAAGAACATATTCTTCCGCTAACTCTCGTTCATCATCACTCATGTATCTAGTTCCTTCCTTTCCAAGAGATTGAATTGGATATTTGAACACTTCTAAATTCTCGGAATTTTGCACATCAAACAAAACCTCGTTATGACGTACCTTATTATGGATCGTGTCAGAGGCAAAATAAAAAGAACAAATATTAAGAATCTCCCCCTCCATATATTGTTCGACAATTGACCCCTCAACCCTTGCTTTATTACCGACTTTTTGTTTTAATTTTCCCAATAAACGTTCAATCGGATACATCCAATGCCAATAAGCAGGTCCAGCAAGTCTAATTTCTTCGGTTAAATGTACAACCAAGTGTTCAATCGAATCAAACCAACTTTGAGGAAAAATCATTTCCAACAAACACAATGCCTTGATTACCGATTTTTCCATTATTTCCAAGTTGGTTTTTGTAACCACGGATGAACATAAATCTTGGAAAAAGTTAGAAATTGTCGTGATTGCATCGGCAATAGGCGCCGGTAGAAGTTCACGAATTGTGAGAGGCAATAATTTTTGAAGAAAAATATGACAATCGTGCAATTTGAATCCATAAAATGTACACTCCTCAACATTGCAACAACATGATATATTTGAGGAATAACCATCTGGAAGTTTTAGTGAACTAATCCATTCACACAAAAGTTTACGTTGTTTTCTAGTAAGGGAATAAGGTGCTTTAGGTGACTTTCCTTTCTCATCGATCCACAAATGTGGTAACACCCCAAAATGCTTGCAATCCGCTCTTGCTTTTTTATGATCTTTTGACTTTGCCGCATTGACAATAGTAAAAGAAATGTTTTTAAAAACATTTTTTTCCGTATGCATGATGTCAATTGAATATTGTAAACTATGTGATGACCAATAAGGGAGTTCGTAAAAGATTGGGATATGAGTCCAATGATGCTCTTCCCCGTATCCGACACTCCTTGCCTTCGAATTAGTCTTTCCGGGTGGTGGAAAAACTAAACCATCAAGCAATTCCTTAACACCCTCACCGGATAAATGACCACGAAACAATCTTCTTTCTTCATTATCAAACAAATTACTTTTTTGACGGAGTGGATCATTTGATTCAAAGAATATTCGGTTCGTGCCATAGAAACTACATTTTCCACAATATTTCAATTGAAACCCTTGCACGCTTCCAAGACACACTTGACATCCCATCTTTCCTTTGCCCGACCACCCACTTATCATATTCATAGCGGGATAGTCACTAATTGTCCACATAATAGCCGCTCTCATTGTAAAATTTTATTTCAAAGATTGGTCATATGTCTTCACCCCGGTATTCCACAATATCTTCAATTGATCGATGAGAGGCCTTAGACAAACGTTAATATCTTTTCCAATACTATTTGGACCCGGAACTATATCGGTCATGAACATATAAGGCTTTTTCATACACATCGATGGTGGAAGATTGTAGACAACTATCACCACGGGCCACACACTATATTTTTTTTTCCGGTAGGACCAAAAGGGTTGAAACCATCGGTCGCAAGACCAAGCCTTATGTTACGAATCTCTTGAGCAAATGAAGGATACTGACGGTCAAAATTTTTCCACTCTTCTCCATCCGCGGGATGACTTATTTCTCCATCTTTTACATCTATTTTTTTGTACCATCTCATGTGATCGGATGTATGTCCCGACATATATAAGCGTTGTAATCGAGGGATCAAAGGAAAGTGTCTTAAGATTTTTTTTTCTATTTTTTTACCATCTTTCCTAGAAACATCCTGATAACGATCTTCACCACATATATTACACACAACTTTATCCTTGTCATCTCCATAAAATAACATACAATCATTCTCACATAAATCAATTTTTTCATATTCAACCCTCAAACCCTTCATAATTTTTTTCATTGCATAATAACTTTCGGGTAATGTATGTTTTTTTGGTAACACATCCGTAAGAAGTTTAAGCAAACTATCAAAAGCTTTATTACAACAATGCGAGTTATTTTTGAATTCCAATAATTTGGTGGTAAAACTTAATCTTGTGTACTTTGTATTGCCGGGATAAATAGGTGCTCCATTTTCAACAATAACATCGTACAATTTTTTAGCACTATCATTTGGAGCTTCATCTACATTCATAGTTCCCGTATCCGTAGTTTCATAAAATTGATAATTTTCACCGGCTAAATCATGTAACATCGCATTCAAATCTACCGGTTCTTCTACTCTTGAAGGTTCCCGAACACAATAACGGTGATGTGATGTTCGACTACGTTTTCTTCCAATTTTTTCACCGTGTGACGTCCACACGGTATAACCCTCAAGCATCCCTTTAGCGAGCAAATGAAATCTAACATCATCAATCTTTAACCAATTCAAATTTTTACAACGTTTACACGGACACTTCATTGTACCATCTTCCATTCCATTTTCTCTAGCAAATTTTAAAAAAATTTCTACACCAATTCTATATTCCGGGGTCAATGAAATTTTATCGCTTTGCAATTGATTACCAATCCAACTTCGATCAATGGTTTCCATCTACAATAATATTTTTTAAAATTAAAAAAACATATTTAATAAATAATTTATCATTAATCTCATACAACAAATTATCTACAACAAACATTAATAAATGAAATAAACATATTTCATAAAACACACAAACACACACACTATAATTACAATAAATGAAACTAACATACAAATTATCTACTACCAAACTTCAATTCTCACAACAAACATTATATAATAAAATAAAAACATTAAATACATACAACAAGATTTAATACATACACCACCAACATAAACATACACACACACACATTATTACAAAATATGGAAATAACTTATAATTTTCTGAAACTCCTCCACTTCAATCCTCTATTTTTTCAATATTTTGGCCAAAATCAAGAAATAAGGGATATAAACAAAAAAATTAAAAAAAATAGATTAAAACTGACCGTCAGAGCTGTCGGTTTTAGTCAGAAGAATAAAATGACACTGTTTTCTGTATAACGGGTACTTTTTTTGTACTTTAAATTAATTTTTTATTATTCTACAAAACCGACCACCATATATGGTCGGTTTTAACCTGCAGAATTTGTGTATACAACCGACCACTTGTAGTCCGTCGGTTTTAAAAGTGACACATCAGCAAAACGGTGTCATTTTTTTCTATAAAACTGACCACCAACTGATGGTCGGTTTTATGTGTGCCACGTCATCGATACGGTGTCATTTAGTTGGCATATAACCGACCACTGACGTCGGTCGGTTTTAAGGTGACCAAATCAACGTCGGTCGATTATGTCCGGTCGGTTTTACCCTGTTTTCTTGTAGTTATAAAGGGTATTACCTATTACTACACTGATAAAGATATATCCATTTTTCACTATAATATTGGCTAAAATCAGATGTCTATTGACAAATATCTAGTAGTGAAATTTTACATGCAAGGTTGTTATCTAGTAAGTCTATAATTTTACCCATTGCAATAGCAGAAAATTGGTCATGACCCTTGTGTCTATCTAGTAGATCCTACTATTTTTCAATTTTAATAAAATCCTTGACAAGAACATCGGGTTGTAGTGCCACATAGAGTTCTTTATATGAAGGGAGCTCCAGGTCAAGCAATTTAATTTTGTTTAGATAGTAAATTATCATTAAATTATCATTGCACAGTTGGTGAAACTCGGATAGGGCTACATATCCTCTTACTTGGAAAAAGATGAGCATCCAAAATCAATGTAAAGGTCATTAGTATAGTCTCAGTCGATCTAAAATATTAATGTAATTAGAGAAAGTACCGAATAAAAACTTGTACTTCTTAGGATTCCCCCTCACTTGTATAAAACCTCAATAGCACGATACGTTTTGTAACGATTGACAATAATAAATATAATCAATAATGATATGACCCAATAACAAATATTTAAATTAAATAAATGATGATGGAATGAATTGAACCTGAGTCCCACCATAAATCGAATTCTGATACCATGTTAAATAACTATTTGATCTAATATCCTAAGAAATTAGAGGGATGTAGTAGGAGATCTAATACTATTTATCAATATATAAATGTGTATATATATATAGAGAGAGAGTAAAGTTCTATGGAGATCACTATTTTATTGGAGACCTTGGAGACCACTTATGTTATGTAATTAAAACACTATAAAATTTATAATTTTGTGAAATATGTTCTAGGAATATTACTAATTCATTAAAATTGTTGAAGATCCTTTAACTTTAGTAAGTAGAATGTGTATGTTCTGCAAACTGAATAAATGTTCTGCATACCAAATATGTTTCGCAGAATAAAATATTTTTAGTGTTTTACATACAAAGAAGACCCTTCTTTCAACCTTTTAACGATATAAGCGAGAAGACCCTTCTTTCAACCTTTTAACCATATAAGCTTCAAAGTCATCGTTTAATTTGTATATGGCTCCTGGATCGATAAAAGCATATAAATCCATTAAATTCGCCTTATGAATCTCTGTATGCACAACCCTACAAAAATATATAAATATTTTATAATTACACACATACGAAAACTTCTAAACTTGTAATTCAAATAATAGGAACAAAATACTTATGCCATGTATGCTAAAATTAAAGAATGGCCAACCTTGCCAAACTCTAACAACACCATCACATTCTCATGGAGTATATAAATTTATCAAGTATAAAAATTTACAATGTTACATAATCGTAAAGATAACTACATTTTTTTATTATAAACATTATCTCTAATGTTATTCCATTTTCATACTTATTAAGTTAAAAAGTACTAGTATTTATATTATCATATTACTGTTATCTAATATTACGATAATTATACAATCCTAGGCAAATACCTAAATTAAATAACAAATAATATTACTATCATATTATACAACTAATATTAGTAATTCGTATTACTAGAATTACTAGCCTAATATACTATCATAAGAGGGTATTATAACAAAAATCAGAGCATAACAAGGTAGTGCAGCTAAAATCAGGGCAAAAATCATAATCGTCTACTCAAACAACAAACATAAAAATATTTTGAAAACATACAAAAAGAGAAGCAGAGATAAGTTAAATATTTCATCGATATCATTTGCCCCCCAACTTCCGGGAAAACTTCTTAAGTTTTTGTGGAAATTATAATGGTCTAATCGTGACTCGGAGGGAGTTTCGCCCCTTCTTGGGTTTGGTCATATTATGAAATGTGGACAGACTTACACATTCATAATGACTTATTCATTCTTAAGTGATATTTCACTTTTTAGGCCTTAACGAGGCTAATTGAATAGCGTTTAATGCTACATTTCCCTAATTGGGGCTATATGATGGGCATTGATCAACTTTTAACCTTCGTTAAGGTTAATTATAAGGTGAAAACCACTAACAGGTCCTAATCGGGGATAATCGGCCTTAATCGGGGCTAATTCTAGGATAACAATTGCTAATTAGGCTCAACATAGCCTAATTTTGAGCTAAAGTATGCTAGTTGGCCTTAAACGTGCTAATCGATCCTAATCCGGGTTAATTATTGAGTTAAAATTTCTAATTATCCTTAATAGAGGCTAATTTTAAGCTATAGTATGATAATTTTCCTTAATCGAGGCTAATTGCCCTCATCAAGGCTAATTTTGTCTAATTTTCAATAATCGACTTTAACTAAAGCTAATTATCAAATCTGAGATTTCGATTTTTCATCAAAAAATTATTAAAATATTTCATCCGTGTTCTCCTTGGTGGACCAAAATTTTCGCTCGTGGTTGCGACGGGGGGAGCTGATTTTCCGTCGTCTCAGTGACGGAGGATCGACGGATCCCCTAGAGCCTACTCGACCTGTTACACTCGGCTGACAGGCTCTATGGTGGGGACCTATTTGGCCAAAAACTCCTTTTTTTCATTACCATCTGGGAGACGGTGGCCAAGAGGCTCCTTTGTAGGCCACTCGACTCAGTCCACTCAGTCGGGGGTCGCCACCATTCCCCCACGCGGCTAGAGGGGGTGGTCGTGGCCTCCTCGGCTGAAAATTCTTCCTCTTTTTTCATCGCCATTTAGGCGATGGTGGCCGAGGGGCTCCTCTGGAGCCCACTCGGCTCACTTTAGTCGGTCGGGGGTGGCCACCATGCTTGCACTCGGTTGGAGGGGAGTGGCCCTGGCCTCGTCGGCTGAAATTCCCCCAAATTGTTTTTTGTTGTTATCTAGGAAACACTGGCCAGGGGCTCCACTAGAGCTCACTCGGCCAAGGGTACTCGGCCTTGGCTGATTTTTCAAAAAATTATTATACTTATTGTTGGGTGGTTTTCCCCTACTCGGCCGGGGAGCTCCTCTGAAGCCTCCTCGGCCACGGGTACCCGACCTTAAAGCTTTGGCATTATTGCGATGCTCTTATATTGCTGAAATGCCTTCAAAATTAATACCACTCTTCCGAGTCCACTTTTTTTAGAGCGCTCAAGATAACTACCACGGCTGAGAAGCCTTTAAATATAATCTTACTCTTCCGAGTCCACTCTTCCGAGAGCATTCGGGGTGACTGCCACGACTGAAAACCTTTAAATATAATCTTACTCTTTCGAGTCAACTCTTCCCAGAGCGCTCTGGGTGACTACCACAGCTGAAATATCTTCAAAATATAATCTTACTCTTTCGAGTCCACGCTTGTGAGAGTGCTCGGGGTGACTATCACGACTAAAAAGCCTTCAAGTGTAAGCCTTCAAATATAATCTTACTCTTCCGAGTCCATTTTTCCGAGAGCTCTTGGGGTGACTACCACTATTGAAAAGCCTTCAAATATAATGTTACTATTCCGAGTCCACTCTACCAAGAATGCTCGGGGTGACTACCACGGCTGAAAATCCTTGAAATGTAATCTTACTCTTCCGAGAGTGCTCGGGGTGACTACCACGACTGAAAAGCCTTCAAATGTTTGAAAGTAGTTTTCCGGGAAATTTATTTCCAAGTTTCCTAATTTATTTTCCTAATTAGGTAGATTAGCATCTTAATCGTAATTAGAGACTAGGCTCTGATCTCAGATTTAATTAAGTGTACTCAAGACTCTTTACTTGAATTTAGCTATTGCTCCCCAAATTCTTCCCCGACGGAGCTTTTATTCGTTAGTTACTTTCTTTTCCTATTTTCTTCGTGTAGTTTTAGTCATTTGTAAGAAGTTAACCGGTAAACAATCTATAAACACGAACCAGCCTGAGTGATGACCTGCTTCAGCTGGTACCCTTTTTCTTATTAAGGAGGGGGAAACATTCACTTCAATTCATTTCTTATTTCCCAACTTCTCAAATTCTCTCTAGTTTTATCTTTTTCAATTCTCTCAAGCTTTACTCAAGCTCTTCTCAAAGATCTGAGGGACACAACGACCCTTCTCATGATGGCAATAGCAAAAATGATGGTGGGAACAACGGTCCTTCTCCCTTCGTGTTTGAGATGCTTCTCGTCGAGCAAAAGCAAATTCACAACTAATTCCTTGAAACCTTTTTTAACATCTTTTAGTTCATCAAATATGTTCCAAGACTTGGCTGAGGAGTTCCCATCCACTGTTCATCTTGACTGTTTTAGCGACAAATAGTGAACTCAAGAAGAAGGAGTTCAGGCACATCAAACAAACATATAGCTCCCCTCATAGGATGAAAGCTCGTATGGCCCGTGATAATGAACGAACTTGTCACTGGAGTCCAACTCGCTTATATATATTAAGAGCTCTATCATTTTGGGACTAAGGTTTCCCGTTCATCCTTTTATCGTGGATCTACTTTCAAAGACAAAATCTCATCCTTGCAAACTCTACCCAATGCATGGACTTTGATTATTATATCGATAGTGAGATGCCATAAATTGGGAATTCCTTTAAGCACCACCATCTTTAGGAGCATTTTTTGTACAAGAACTCTCCCTTGGTGAAGGCTGGATGGGTTCAATTCAATCATAAAACCAGAGTAGACAACATCGTTAACTCACTTTCCCTTCCTGACTCTTATCATGGCTGGAACAAGAAATTCTTTGTTTTTGAACTAGAAGACGGTGAATGGGTGGATATCTTTGTTCCTAGCTTTGGAAATGTAATTGATCATCATGATCATATTTTAAAACTTATTATTCCTGAGTGTTATGCCTGAGATGCTCTTATAAGTGATAAGGGTCAGACTCACCTTCGACATATTTTGACCGAGAGAGCATCAGTCAAAGCTGGACTTAGAGGTCTTTCACTTGAGGGTATTTTACTTATACATTCTTTGATTTTGATCAAGTTTATTCTTATACCAATGTTTTTCTTGATTTGTATCAGCTCTTGTCGCCTAAGACACAAAGGCTGCCAAGAAGGCCATAAAGCCCACACGGAGAATGACCAATCAAGCTGTTAGAGAAGAAATCCATCTTCCTCCCAAGGTTCCGTCTTTCTTGGATGAGTCCTCTGCAGGAAAGAAGAGGGTCAAAGGTTCCGATGGAATTAGCAAGACTCCTTTTGAAATCGTGTGGGGGATATGTGTCCAATACTCTGTGATGGGGAGTTCGGAACTTGCTCTAGGCTGGTGTAGGTGTGCTATCATGGCTCGTGACCTAATCGAGGTCACCACCCCTGACAAGCTTCTGGAGGAGGGTATGTTGGGGACTCATGCCTTGTATCAGGTATGTTAAATTTTTTAGCACATTTCAACTTCTCTAGTCTGTTTGTGTGCTCTTCTTGAGCTTAATCTGATTAGTAAAATCGGCTTCACTAACTCTTTGATGCTTTCCCACTCTCTTTCAGGCCAATGCTCATTTCAACACCTTATTTCTTCAAGGGAGCAATCTGATGATACAAAATATTGCCTTAGAGAAATAAGAGAATAAGTGGGAGAAAGATTCCAAAGAGTGGGAGTCAAGGGTTGTTGTAGATGAGGACAGCAAATCTGCGCTCCAAAAGCAGTTTGACAGCCTTGCGAGGAGGAAGAAGATGGAGTGGGATACGATGGTTAATCTCTACCATCAGACTAATGATTTCCTTCACCTAATAGATCATCATGATGATGAGATGCATCCAGTGAACATGTTACTTGGTTGGAATTTGGCCGTTACTAAAGTTCATGGTGTTTAACCTGACATTTTTTAGCCAGAAGACTTTCATAGTCCTTAGGCTTCATCTGACACTACCATGGTCGCCCAAGTACCTGACTCAGGGCCATTCGTGGCTCCTCAACACTCCGACTCTAGCTCAAGCCACTTTAGCTCCAGGGGAATGCGCCTATTCTATAAAAAGCTAAAGGGAAAGCCACTGCTCGAGGAAGTCAAAGTGGGAAGGCACCGTTCAAAGGTCCTTTGAATGGAAAGGTTCATGATACCATTCAAGAAAGAGGCTTCAGAATGAGGCTTCCTTTTCTTCCTCTTCAGGGAGCTCTAATAGCGAGACCAATGAAGATTTTGCTGATAGAGATGTCACCAAGATGGCATATAATGGGGGTGAAGAAGCATTAGGATCCTATGAGGAGTAATCTCCCGGTCTTGCATGTCCTTGATCACCTCTTGTGGCTTTGATTTAGGGTTTATTTATTTGTGGCCCTTTGTGGCCTTAAGATATTTCAAATTTATTTTATAATTGTCCTTCGGGAATGACTTTTGAACCTTCGAGATCTTCTATCTTTTATTTTTGGTATTTGGCCTATCATGTCTTACACTTATCCAATGCTCATACATAAAATAATTTATAGAAAAGATGGAAAAACAAACTTGCATAGATAAATAAAAGCTTGAAAAATGGGTTCAACCCTTACATTGAATATAAATGGTTTCATCGTCCTTATTACAAGGCATTTTACTAAGTACTAGAAATATATGTTTCTTGTGCTAGACATGATAAACCCTTAAATTCGAAGTGTGCCAGGTTCGGGGTGACCTCATCTACGCCCAAAGTTTCCAACTTGTAGGATCCTCGTCCTAATGTCTTTTTGACCTTGTAAGGACCTTCCCAATTTGGGGCTGGCTTTCCTTTCTCGCCAAATCCTGATGCCTCAATATTCCTTAAAACCAAGTCTTCTTGGTGGAAAAACCTCTCTTTAACCCTCTTACTGTAATAGAGGGAGGCTCGGCGCTTATGCTCTGCATTATTGGCGTTAGATTCATTCCGGACCTCTTCATTAAGGTCGAGAATGACCATCATGCATTCTTCATTAGTTCCAGGTTCATATGCTTCAAACCTTGGTGATCCGTGGGTGATCTCAAGGGAAACTACTGCCTCGGATCCATAGGCCAACACGAATGGGGTGGCTTTTCATCCATATCATTACAAAAGTAGCCTTGCTTCTAAACTAACATATAATTAATTTGAAAAAAATTAAAAAATTTATTCATTTTGATAAACATTTTGATACTAAAAGGTCTACTTTTGAGTTAAATAACATCAATACATACATACAAATCGAACACATGCTCTACTATATTCTACAAATACATGTTTTTTTTCAATAATTACAAACACATGTTATAACAAATTAACATTACATGTTGTCAGAATAAATGAACATCACATTCAAAATAACATTACATGATTTTTTTAGTGATTTTGCTTGTTTGTGATGTGCTTCTAAACTCTTAATCCTCTAATCATGCAAGTTCCTGCAAATTAAGTAAAAAAAAATTCAAGCTTTACTGCAAATTTAAGGTATGTAATAAAGTTTCAATACAAAAGATAAAATAAAACCAATTCCAAGATTTATAATAGAGTTGCAATTAGCAGGAGAAGTCGTTAACTTTTTGTTGTATCAATGTAGCACTCTCCTGTGAATAAATTTTAATGGATATAGATGATATAGATGTACTGTAGCATACTTCCTTCGATAAAACTAAATTAGATATAGATTTAATGCATCACTCTTCCTCCGATAAAACTAAATTTAATATAGATGTAGTGCATCACTCTCCCTCGATAAACCTTTATTAGATATAAATGTTTAGATGTGCAAGTTACCCACATAATCGGATAATATCTATATTAAAGTTTTAATTTTTTTATAACTTAAATTTTAAAAAATCATAAGCCATCACATTTTAAAAGTCATTAGTAACCGATTTACCGAAATACAGGGTTAAAAAGTTGTACGAAAGGATTCACTACAAGAAAAATGGGTAAATATGATCGATTAAAAATCGGCTATATTTACACTACGCTATAAGTGGGCTATTGTAATGCCTAAATGGTGTTACAATAGGCCTCAAAAGTGTTACAATAGGTCTATTGTAACACCAGGGGGTGTTACGTATACGAGCATTACAATAGACACCCTAATGTAACACTTCACTGATCTGTTGTAATAGAGAGGAAAACGTTACAATAGACACCTACTCTAACACTAACAGACCCAAATGTAACACAAAATGAGTGATACAATAGCTTGATCAAGATTGCATAAGTGGGGCCCCATGGGCTCCACCTGTACCCTATTGTAACACTATATTATATCTATTGTAACATGAATATGTTGTAATTAACCAACATTAGATTTTATAATTCCATGCTATATCTAAATATATTTTATAGTAGAATAGGAAAATGCAACAATTAATATTAAAAAATTTATATACATGCTCTGTGTATACAACAATCCTAATACCAAAATAAAATCTCCAATACGTATCCAAAATACTACAAAAACCAACTAAAATTACAACAATTTGATCGATCAGTAAAATTACAACTAATAAATTCCGTTGTAATCTTTGGGTAACTTTTGACGACCCTCGAGAATAGCTGCAAAAGGTATTACGCTTGTTCGGCTTTTGACAAGCTCAAAATCTTCACCGTATCGAATGGCCAGCCTGTTGTCACCATTCCAAACACCAAACAGATTATGGCCTATTAAACCAACAGAAGCGGCCACTGCTACTGAGTTCCTAATCCATATTAATCCATATTGTGTGAGCAAGACACCACATCACCTGCCCAACCATCTGAACATGAACATAATCCATATAAGCATGTCATTTCATTATTAAATACATACCTAAGCATTATATATCTGAAATGTACTCTGCATAAACTCAATTTCTATCAGTTAAGAGATACAGAAAACAGTCAGTTTTTAAAAAATGAAAGAAAATAACTACAAATGTAAATAGTGGATATTATCACCTGCGGGTGCCTAGTAATTCTCATGATTCCACTTTCCCAAAGATGCATTTTGGGCCTCTCAACTGCTGCTACCTCTAAAAATTAAACATTGATGAATAAAAAAAGAAAAAGGAAACAAAAACTAAAAAAGAAACATCTAAACAGCTAGAATATCTGAAAATTCAACTACTATCGAGCTTATGTTAAAATTTTAGCATTATTTAGCTGATAAAAAGAAACATCCAAACAACTAGAATATCTGAAAATAAAGAATAAATATGTGGATGTAGACTTCTAGCAGATTATTCGTAAAGAAAGGGCTGAAATGCAGTTCGATCAAACACCATAACACTTCTGTAGACAAGATGAGAATATAACAGTTTTAACTCCCTGGGAATGACAGCAATCAGTAGCCTGATGTTCATTAGTTAGATTGAGAACTCGACATTATATTCTGAATTATAATTTAATAATCAACTGTAGTGCAACATCGGCATTCGTCTGCAACAGTAGTTTATAGCTATTGTAACACTAATTTTGAGATGTTACAATAGGACAAAAAAATCTTAGCTAATGTAACGCTGCTTGTAACACTTGCATTACAGTAGCACACTTATGGCGTAGTGTTAGTTAAATTCGACCCTTTCTTGTCTTATTTAACTAAATACGGCCTTTTTTGGACCAGTCGCATTCGCTCGAGTTATATATAGAAAATCAATCATATTTAGTATACGAGGGGCTAAATTTGACCGCTTAAATTCGACCGAAAGCGATCGAATTTGTTTTTTACCTAAAATTTAAAAATCCTGCCCAAAATTTGAATTTTTGAAAATTTTTGAAAATTCCGCCTAAACTATAAATTCAACCTTATATGGTCAAAAATATTGTTCTAAGTTCAATCGAATACGGTCGAATTACTAGCACCAGATTTTAAAAAAAAAACTCGCCGGAAAATTTTCATATTTCGGTGAGCTTCAAAAAATGTGGCAACAATTCCGATAACTCCAATATTGCCAAAATGGGGTTTTTTTGGTTCAATTTCAAACAACAAATCATTTCAAAAATCTAAAAGTAACATCAACAATGATATATCAACGATACAATCCATTTTCCGATCAAAATAAAAACTTTTCCGGCCAAACTCCAATTAATGTAAAACTCAACCAATTATCAATAATTATATTAACATATAACCACTATCAAGAACAAAACAAATGATTCAAAAATAATACCAATTTCTACTTTACACAAATATCGATTTTTCACTTTGAAATTTTCACATACATACTCCTACAACTTTCCTAACTACAAACTCACGATCAAACATGAAATAAAAACACAAAATTTTGAAGACCCGCTTAATATTTTGTTCAAAAAAATAAAGATAAAAAATGGGTTTTAGGGGCGGCTGTTTGCACGATTAGAAAATAAAAGAGGTGGTCGAAAAAATGGGGGGTTGGCCGGACAGGGGCTGGGGGTAGGCGGCGGGGGGAAAGGACAAGGGGTCGGGGGTTAAGTTAAAAAAGATATTCATTTTTAGTTTTTTATAAAAAGTAAAACAAACCGTTGGATTATATTTGCCACGATGGATTTAAATCATGTGGATCGCTGATGTGGCCATGCCAAATACGATAGGGGTGGGGGTTAAGTTAAAAAAGATATTAATTTTTAGTTTTTTTTATAAAAAGTAAAACCAACCGTTGGATTATATTTGGCACGTTGGATTTAAATCAAAGTGAATCGCTGATGTGGCCATGCTAAATACAATTATGGTCAGTTGAATTTTGGAGTGTCAATTTATAAATTGAATCGAGTTCATATATTACGTATTTTCTATTGTAAAAATTAAAATCCGGATAATTTCTATAAAAATATATTGTAATTTTTTTAATAATTTTCATAAAATATTATAATATCATAATTTATTTTAACAACTCATTATTTTAGTAAAGATTGGAATAGTGCTTTTGATCATTTATGATAAATTCCATTAACAAAAGTGTGCGGTGAAATTTAAAATTACGTTTAATTATACTAATTTGTTAAAAAAATCGAGATCTAATGATTAAAATACTTTTATTTTTTCTAATTTTTTTATCGTATCAATAAAATATATCGATCGTATTATCTTTAAGATTGGATCAGTCATAAACATCTTTTAAAAAATCGAAATATCTTTATGACCCTAAACATTACTAACAAGTAGTGGTCAAACTACTACTTAATTGTTAAAATAGCAAACCAAATACATTTAGTTTATTATAAAATTTTATCATTTCACTAAATTATATAGATATTGACAACTGTAAGGTTGGATCATTTATAAACATTTTTTAAAAAATTGAAACATCGATATTGAACTAACACTATTAAGAAATGCTGGTCAAAATACTATTTGATTGTTAAAATAGTGACCTAAATACATTTATTTTTTTCTAAATTTTTTATCATATGAGTAAAATTTATAGATATTGACATATGTAAGGTGGATCATCATAACAAACATTTAAAAAATTAAAACATCGATATTCGACTAACACTAGTAAGAAGTACTTGTCAAACTAGTTGACTGTTAAAAAATGAAACCAAATACATAAATTTTTTTCTAGGTTTTTTAATATATCACTAAAATATATAAATATTGATATATAAGGTTGGGTAAGTCATAAACATCTTTTAAAAAATCGAAACATTGTTATGGGACTAAACACTAGTAAGAAGTACTGGTTAACTACTAGTTGATTATTAAAATATCAAACCATATAAATCTATTTTTTTCTAAAATTTTATCATATCACTAAAATATATATATATTTACATCTTTAAGTTCGGATCATTCATAAGTATTTTTTAAAAAATTTAAACATCGATATTGGACTAAGACTAGTAAGAAATACTAGACAATGTACCATTTGATTGTTAAAATAATAAACTAAGTAAATTTAATTTTTTCTAATTTTTTATCATATGAGTAAAATATATATATATATATTGACATCTGTAAGGTTAGATCATTCACAAATATTTTTTTAAGAATCGAAATATTGATATTGGACTAACACTAGTAAGAAGTACGGGTCAAATTAGTAGCTGACTGTTAAAATATCAAACCAATTACATTTAATTTTTTCTAAAAATTTTATTTTATCAATAAAATATATAAATATTGACTTCTGTAAGGTTGGATCATTCATAAACAATTTTTAAAAAAGGGAAACATCCGTATTAGACTAACACTAGTAAGAAGTACTGGTCAAACTACTAGTTGACTGTTAAAATATCAAACCAAATATATTAATTTTTTCTAAAATTTGTATTATATAACTAAAATACATAAATATTGATATTCGTAAGGTTGGATCGTTCATAAACAATTTTTAAAAAATGGAAACATCCATATTGGACTAACACTAGTAAGAAGTACGGGTCAAACTAGTAGCTGACTATTAAAATATCAAACTAGATACATTTATTTTTTTTCTAAATATTTTATCATATCACTATAATATACACATATTGACATGTGTAAGGTTGGATCATTCATATGGGACTTCTTACTAGTAAGAAGTATTGGTCAAACTACTAAATAACTATTAAAATAACATACTAAATTCATTTATTTTTTAATATTTTTTTATCATATCACTAGAATATATAGATTTTAATACATGTTTCCCAAATAGCTCAGTTCACGAACAACTCTAATGAAATCTTTGTGCACTCATTTTGATCCAATAGTTGGAGTACAAAGTTACCAGGTTACTCAATTAAGTTTTTTAAAAAAAATCTAAAAATAAAATATATAACGGAATTCAGTTATAATAGATAAATACAACTATTTTTTAGTAAAATTATAATTTTCTGAAAGGCGGAAAACATCACCTCACTTTTGCAGCTAATTTTTTAAAAAGGCCGAAAATTTCCCACCATTTCAAATTATTAAATTCGAAAAAAATCGGTTGAATTTAGAAATGGCAAAAAAATTGGCTTGCGGTAAAATTCCCCATATTTTTTTGGTAAGGCTAAATTTGACTAGAGGTGGTTAAATTTAGGAGTACGGTTAAATTCAACTATATATGGTCAACTATATATGGTCAAATTTGTTGCTTAATTCGACCCCCTAAATAAGACTATATATAAATACAACCGCGTCAGTTGAATTTGATCCCGGTTGTATTTATGCTATTGTATTTAGCCTTATTTTCTTGTAGTGATTATACTGAAATTTTTCAGCTATTTATATATGTTGGACCAGAAAAAAAAAAGTCATCAATTAGTTGCTTGAAAACAAAAGCGTACTGTGTTGCCAATATTTAACCGAATTATTTATCAAAAACTTAAGTACAAATATCTATCGACGGGTTAATTCTAACATAGAATGAAAAAATGATAAAAAAAATCTATCTTTACTTAATATGATTTCCATTCAATTTATACTAGATGTGAAATGAGTACAAATTAAAGAATTTAATACCTTTCAAAGTACTAATTAATTGTATTTTTTATTTCAAATAATTTCTTTACATATTATACCGCAAGTTTATATTTCCTTACATATTATACCATTGCTTAATGATCGACTTATTTTATATTTTTAAACACTATAGACAGGAAAAAGAATGGCTAAAGGCAAGTATAAAATTTTAAAAGTTAGTAACGGATGTAATTGTATTACTAGCATTCAGTCGCTAATCTGTCACTATTCTCTGAATTAAGTAGTTAGAAATCTGTTGTTAATTTTTTGTTGATAAAATAACATGAACAAGTATGCAATTTTAGTGGGATATTTTGGAGCCAAATTTTTCCAACAGAATATGTCCGTCATTAGTATTTTTTCATGTTATCGTCATTATATTATTATCAATTTTAGTAACTTATTCTGGTGTCGATATTTACTAATAAAATATTTTTATCACTAATATTTCATCATGTTATCGTCATCAAATTATCACTAATTCTCTAACTAACATTTTTGATGTTAATCCGTTAGCAATTAGTGACGAATTTTTTTCGACAAAATTTTATCATTATATAGATTCTTTTGTAGTGAGTCCAGGTTGTGTGGGACCATACCGAGCCGCACTCTAAGAGTGAATCTTTAAAAAAAATTGCTACCTTCCTACCCTATTCCGAATTGTGTGTGAATAGACCAATCCAGACTATAAACGTTATTCCTTAGAAAAATTTTGCTGCTTTCATGCCCCCGGTCAAAGTTGTGTCGGAACAGATTGAGCGGGACTATAAGAGTGAATCTTGAGTAAAATTTTGTTACGTTCTTGCCCCCTTTACTGGTTGAGGGTGATGGAATGAACCCGAGTTGGAATCTTTGATCTTATACGGAAGTTGAGTCTATTTGCCCTTTTTTCCCTCCTCAAATTCGAGTTTTGACAGCTATTTATCTCCAAAAGTCGTGCCATAATTATTATCCTCTATAATTGTTGCCATATATACAATTATATGTATATATGTCTTTATATAAAAATAAAAACTAACGAATATGATTGTGCCATGCGGTATTGTCAGTTCAGATTTTAGCCCCATTATAAAAGGAGCTTCCCAACTGTACATTTTTACTTTACCAAAACTCATCCTTTTTCTTCAAATACTGTAAGGTTTCTTGCTTTTATCTTCTCAGACCCTCATTTTCTTCTTTAGGTGAGCACCAGCTTTCTTCGGATTTCTCCAAACTTATAAGTCTACAGATTTTCTATTCTCGATTTCATCATTAAATGTTAAATAATTTTATTTCTTTGTTTTATCGGACTGTTTATCTCCATGTTTAGCACCCAATTCGATTTTGTTTGCTTTCAGAATTTTGGTGTTTGCTTTTATTTAATTTTGATGTAAAATTTTTATGGGTTTTTGTTCGCGATTTTCAGGTATGGGTTGCAATAATGGTGCTTGTTTTTTATTTTAAGTTTTTGAACTTCTGGGTTGTTCTTAAATTTCACGATATAAATTATTTTTCTATTTTTTGGTGTTTCATTCTTGGTGTATAGTGGTCCGTATCTGGGTGTATTTAATTTAACATTTTGAGTATGGGTTCGGGTATGTATATGGGATCTAGACCTATATGCTTGTTTATTTTTCTAGTTGGCTTGATTGGTTAGTGTTTTTGGGTATATGTTTGTTCCATGACCAGACTAGTGATAGACAAAATTAAAATTGAAAGTAGACTAGTCCTAAATATGCTCGTTTTAACTTAAAAAATTGGTAGGGATGTGGACTAACCTGGATTTTTGCTTTGATGTTTATGGTCCGGACGAAAGCCCATGCAAAGGTTTATTTTTCCTACTATCCCGACTCGTCTAGCTCCGAAAATAGACCGGATTCTTCTACTACTGACACAATCCACGTAAAACGAGAAAGAAAGCTTCAACTTCTACAAGTGATGTTATTAACTAACTACGAGTTAGGGAGTTGGCTCCTAGGAAGATTTCCTGTACTCCAAAGGCATACTGGATAGATGTTCTTGATTATTTTGTTAACATGCCATAGATAATGATAGGTATTACTAGAGCATTAGTTCGGGTTATGCCAAACAGTCCGACAACCATCACAACCCATTTTACGAGGCGGAATTTAACCAAAAAATTTTCGGGATGATTTGGTTGCTTTAGAACTT
This sequence comes from Apium graveolens, assembly GCF_009905375.1. Taxonomy (NCBI): domain Eukaryota; kingdom Viridiplantae; phylum Streptophyta; class Magnoliopsida; order Apiales; family Apiaceae; genus Apium; species Apium graveolens. The sequence goes on from NC_133654.1 coordinate 112,720,745, forward strand.
GCTGGGATAGATAAGGCAGTCCAGGATTCGTTTCAATTAGATTATCAGGTTGAACGGAGATGGCCTCGCCCCTGGGAGAAGATTTATCATCGTCCAGCCGATGGTTTTGTACCCTTTTTCTTGTTTCGGAATCAAAGGTAGGATGTGGCCTGATTTTTAAAAAAGACTCGAAATTTGACCCGGGTTGTCGTAGTTGGTAATAAAAATAGCACCTCAGGTTGAAAACTCTGAAAGCTTTTGTAGAAAGTTGATATCCTACAAAAATACCTTCGTCAACTTTTAGATAAAATTTTGGGGTTAAATGGCTATTACATCACTCAAGTGAACGCTGACTTGCAAATAGATTATCAAACTGAAAAAACTTGGAGTCAACTACTTAAACTAATCAAAACTATAAATTACATTTCAACCGTTAGAAATTTTAAATATTTAACGGAATGCTGACTTTGATAGGTGATATGTAAACATTATTTTTAGTCTATTTTTTACTTTTCAAACCCGACTCTTCAGACCCGACTTCACTTATCGGTCCTACTTTTAAACTAAGATTAATCATCTTAAAATAGACCCATTTCAAAAAATAAATTACTTGCTACCAATTTGGAACCTTCATGCACTTTCGATCGACTTTTTAAACCTAGCAACAATTTGAATTATTCTGACCTATTACTGTGACAGCCTCAACCCCGGGGTCAGGAGTTGACGTCACAAATAACAATAATAGTAAACATAACGTAATTCAAATCATTAATAAAATATAACCACGACCCCTTTACCAAGACCTGTGCCAGGTTTAAGTATGATTTAGGTTACAACTACTTCAAAACCGACTTACAACAAACCATTTTGACACAGCTAACTTAACACAGAAACTCAACAGACCATCCTTGGCCCAACACAACCAACTTAGAGGAGTCTGACATGGAAGGAACTGGAACTCTGCCGACTATCACGGATGAATCTCCTAGGCATCTGCAATACATATATAAAAAAAATATTCTGCAAGGGTGAGCAACCAATTGCTCAGCGGTACCACTATATGAATAATAGGTAAATCAATTTATAATAAAACCTTGATAGGAATAGAGATTATAACTAGTTTGCAAAACTTGATAAACATTCATAAACTGGATATCAAAACTATCATGCTTTCAACAAAATTAATCAATAGTCGTGTGCTGTGTACAAATACCACAGTTTAATTCTAGCATGCCATTTTCATTTCCAAATCCACTGTATAACTCACTTGTTCCGTTACGAGAACCACAAAGCCAAATCATATATGTACGGATATGTGAATACAGATGTTCAGGCTATCAACACCAGACGGCTCCAACTGCCATCCCATTTAACTATTTCGGAACTCAGAGACTAGCTAGGTCTCTGACCTGCTGGACTAATCGGTTATATAGTGCACGCAACCGAATTAGCCTCTTACGCCACCTCAATAGGCCTACTCTGGCCCTATGTATCCTATATTTGATCATTTTATCCAGTTTCCAAAACACTTGTACCTATCTCATTTTCAAAATCATTCAATTTACCAGCATACAAATAAAATCCAATTCGCAAATCATTTCCTTCGAGATAGGTACCTTTCGAAGTTACTTTTCCCCAAAAAAGGTTTGAAAACAGTGTTTTATAACTACAGGTGTTAAAAACTTAAAATGTTTCTATTCTATTACGAGATTAAAATAACAACTATTCATATATACTGAACCATAAAAGAATGGTCAGGGGTACTTGCCTTGCAGAGCTTTACAACTATTACCGATCGACTCTGAGCCGACTCGGACGCTCAGGCTTTAACGTCTAACCACTAGATCACCTTGGATTAGACTTCAACACTCAGGTTCTTCGGTGGAAATCCTACTGAGCTCGTCTGTGACGCCCTCCAAACCCGGGGTCTAGATTTGGGGGTCACTAGCCAATAAACTATAATAAAATAATCACAGTGGAATAATATAATAAATATGACCCCTTGCATGCAACTGGATCGATCACAGGTTATAGTATGGAACAGGCACTAATATAAACCAACTGTTATTACAAACCATGAGTCTAATTAGTTTTACAACTTATTCAAATTTTATTACAAACCTTTATACTATTCAAGCGTCCCAAACTGTCTACCTGGAAAACACACCAAACTATTTACAAGCACTCGACTTCTGGTCAAACTTGGGACTCAAGCCTGCTCTGGCTTAGCTGAAATATTAGAATAATAAACAAGTATGAGCGAAAGAAATGCTCAGCAAGCAGTATAAAGTTTATAAATGAACAACAATAACAATATCTGAGTAAAATCAGAAGCTGATATAAACTTTAAAGTTTAAGCGACAGTTTAATAAAACACAATTATGTACTATGCTGTTCCTGATGATCAGTCATGAAACAACACCGGTATCCCGCAGCCATACCGTATATATAGGTATCGATATCCCGCAGCCATACCGTACCTATTGGATATCCATGAAGAAGGCATATATTCGCCTAGCAAGATATTACACTTTCGTATAATAACTCACGCTGGACCGGTGCCTCGGTCTCTTGTGCTAACCAAGAATCAATTCACAAAACAATTTTTGATTAAAGGAGTCGGATCAATGACATCCTTATCTATTCAACTCCCCATGTCACATGGTCCGGAGTTATCTCAACAACTGATGGCGAAATAACTAGAACAATTAGTTATTCGCTAATCTCAATTCAAAGTTTCACGGTATAGAGTATATCTGGATAGTATAGTTATTCATTGTCTATCGAATCAAAAGGTTGGTTCTAGCAGAATGATTGCTATAATACGAGAATGTCAATAAATATAGGAATATTGTTATCCAATATGCTATCAAAGTATTTATAACCAGTTCTTATATTTGAATATGTAAAACAATAAGTTATTCTGAATTTAGAATAGGGGAGAATATTTGCATAATATAGTTCTAAATGAACATCACTTGAACGATAAGTGAAGTTAGGGTACTTGCCTGGTATGCTCGACAACTTCTTACTATAACTCTGCTTATAACTGCTGGCTACTATCTCCGTCTAACACTTGACTGCACTCCTTGCTACTCGATTCTATAAACAAAAGAACTATCTTAATTGATAGACCAAACTCAATCGACGTAACTATACGTCTTAACATCTACCCGATCGTTTATAACTAGCATGACATTTTAAAACTGTAACAGATAGCATGTATATCACGTAACACATAATCATGGTATTCGTATAACACGTACTCACATATTTCATGTAACACATAAGTCAGATCATTAAAAAGGTACGTCTCAGTGCGTTCAGAATGAAAATTAGTTCAATAATAATATTTACCGATCAGATACCGACTCAAACTGATATATATCTCACATGACATTGCAATACAAAAGAGATTAGGACTTAAAAGTATTTTTATTGGAAGCGCAATATTTTTCTGAGTCTATACGCGTTCGTTTCATATTAAACGGACGAACGGTTTAATTATTATGAATAAAATAAGAAATAAATAGATTTAAATCAATTAATAAAAATATTAATTGATTTTTAAATACCAAAATATAACTTTTAAAACCCAAAAATAATTTTTAGAAATTATTTGAATTAATTATAAATAATTTACATTTATTTAACTATTTATAAATAAAATTAATTAATTAAATGATTTTTAATCAATTAATTAAATTTATAAATATTTAACTAAAATGAATTATAAATAATTAAATCAAATTGTATTTTGAAAATAATTAAAGAAAATAATTTTAGTAATTTAAAATAATTAAGAAAATATTTTTTAGTATTTAAATAATTATTAAATGATTTTTGAAAACAAATTAAATGATTTTTAAAAGTAAGAAAGAATTTTGAAATAAAAATAAAAAGAAAATAACAGAAACAGGTTTTGCATTGCAGCCTTCTTCTTCGCATGATCTACAGGCGGCCGGAGTGGAATTGCAGGCCGGCGGAGACCAAGAACACGACGCCGGTTTCTGGGAAACCCAGATTCCGGTGGCCGGTTCCGGTCGCCGGAAAATGCCCGGTTATACCCCAAACCACCCTATTTCGTACACCAAACTTCAAGTTATTTATACCAAAATCTTCCTCGCATCTCCAGGAGTCCAGATTCGACTTCATCCTCCTCAAACCACCCCGGGAACACATTCCCCGGCCAAAAGTCACCAAAAATTCCGGCGACTTCCACCAAATTACTGAAAAGCTTCGTTTTCGAACCAAATTCGATGGTTCAACTACCAAAATGAAGTTTAGAACAATCATAATCTATCTACATCATCAACTACCATCAAGAACATCCCAATAATCAAGAAAATCAATTTGAAAAATCAATAAAAACTTAGAATTCGACTTTAGCATTCTGTGCATCAAATAATACAAATTTATAATCAAATCGACTGGAAATCATCCTCTAAAGCTATTGGTAACAACAAAAACAATCAACAATCACTCAAAACTCAAAAACGAATTAAAGAACAAAAGTATAAAAATCAATTTTTCGATTTACCTAACCTCAGATCATGATTCTGGTATCAAAAGATCGGGCTTAAAACAAGGATCGTTTTGGTTACAAGAGCATCAACAGAGGATTCCTAGAACTCCCAATATCATCAATTCTTTGTCATGAACACAATTATACCCCCAAATTTTGTTCTTGCCTAATTCTATTTTCTGATTTTTTTTAATAAAATTAAATGAATAAATTAATCATGTTCAGCTATTTATATTAATCATGAAATTATATCCCCAAAATAAATTAAGGGTGTTTTTATCCCTAAATTACAATAATTAGGGCCCCAAAATAATAATTACGGGGAATAATTTTAAAAATGATAAAATACAAAATTAATGTCAAAATTCCCAAAAATTGTGAATAATTCAAAAATATAAAAATAAAGGGTATTTGAAGTACGAATAATTTTATAAAAATAAAAACATCGATTTTGTGGGGTTTGTCGTCCCGGTGGGGTCCCGGTCCGTTGATTTTTGAAAAACGGAAACGATCCCTAAATTACTAGAAAATCCCGAAAACACATAAAATACATTCAAACGCACATAAAATCAAATAAAACAGGTATCTTAATAAAGACGCTAATAATTACGCGTCTCGGTTGCAGATAAGTTCATATAATTGCAATTTAAACATATTTTTAATCAATTGAAAAATTTTCTGGCCCGCACGAAACACATATAACAGTTATAACATCTCATATGATGGCATTTATCACTTTAAATTTATAAAACACTTAATATTTATTTATTTAACATATAATATTCACATAATTTTCCCGGATATTACATCCTTCCCCCCTTAACAGTATTCTGTCCTCAGAATCAGCCTAGGAAAACAAATGAGGATACTTGGATTGCATTTCGCTTTCCAACTCCCAAGTCGACTCTTAAACCTTGGGATTCCTCCACAAGACTCGTACTAAAGATACAGACTTATTCCTAAGTACTCTTTCTTTTTTATCTAAAATCTGCACTGGTTGCTCTACAAAAGACAAATCTTGCTGAATCTCGATTGGCTCGTATTCTATCACATGGTTCGAATCAGGCAAATAACGCTTCAACATTGACACGTGGAACACGTTGTGAATATGCTGCATGTGAGGGGGTAACGCTAATTCATAAGCAACCTTTCCCACACGCTTCAAAATCTCAAAAGGACCAACATAACGCGGACTCAGCTTTCCTTTCTTCCCAAATCTTGATAGACCTTTCCAAGGAGAAACTTTTAATAGCACTGCTTCACCAACTTCAAATTCCATATCCTTTCTGACAGGATCAGCATATTTACGTTGACGATCTTGAGCTGCTGTTAATCTTTTCCGAATGAGTTCTATTTTTTTCCTTTGTCTGCTGGATCAATTCTGGACCCAAAATCTTTCTCTCACCAACTTCTTCCCAACATATTGGAGATCTACATCTTCTCCCGTATAAGGCTTCGTAAGGCGGCATCCTAATGCTGGCATGATAGCTGTTGTTGTAGGAGAATTCAACTAATGGCAAATGCTCGTCCCAACTCCCTTCAAAATCTAGTGCACATACCCTCAGCATATCTTTAATAGTCTGAATCGTCCTTTCACTTTGACCGTCCGTCTGCGGATGATACGCGGTACTCATGTTCAGCTTCGTTCCGAGACAATCTTGAAAACTTCTCCAAAATCTTGAGTTAAATCGAGGATCTCTGTCTGAAACTATGGATACTGGAACTCCGTGCCGGGTCACAATTTCCTTAAGATATAACCGAACCAATTTATCCATTGAGAATCTTTCATTGATAGGAAGAAAATGCGCCGACTTCATCAATCTATCGATAATAACCCAAATAGCATCATGATTCGCCCTGGTCCTCGGTAATCCAACTACGAAATCCATCGCGATATGCTCCCATTTCCATTCTGGAATGTCCAATGGTTGTATCAGTCCACTGGGCCTTTGATGTTCCGCTTTGACTCGCTGGCAAGTGTAACACTTACTTACCCATTCTACAATTTCTTTCTTCATGCTTGGCCACCAAAAGTTTTCTCTTAAATCTCTATACATCTTCGTACTTTCGGGATGAATTGAGTATCTGGAGTTGTGAGCGTCTCGAAGAATTTCATCTTTCAGCTCGGCTATGTTCGGTATCCATATTCTGGAAGAAAATCTTAATATCCCTTTATCATCCTTTTGACTCCCTATTTCTTCTCCTGTCAAACTGTCTCGTTCATGGCTCATCACTTCTTCCTGACATCTTCTTATTTTCTCTAATAATTCTGGTTGAAAAGACATTGCACACAATACCTCTGTAGACATACTTGGAATATTAACCTCTATTTCCAGCTTCTCAAATTCCCTGATTAATTCCTCAAATGAAGTTATCATGTTTAACCTTTCTTTTCTGCTCAGAGCGTCGGCCACCACATTTGCTTTGCCTGGATGATAGTTGATAATACAGTCGTAGTCCTTGATCAATTCTAGCCATCTTCTCTGCCTCATGTTCAATTCCTTCTGGGTGAAGATATACTTTAAACTCTTGTGGTCCGTGTAGATCTCACACTTTTCCCCATAAAGATAATGCCTCCAAATCTTCAATGCAAATACTATAGCTGCCAATTCTAGATCATGCGTTGGATACTTTTCTTCATGTGGTTTCAACTGTCTTGAAGCGTAGGCTATCACCTCGTCATGCTGCATCAAAACACATCCCAGTCCTTTGTACGATGCGTCACTATAAATTACAAAATTTCCTTGATCATCTGGCAAGACTAGCGCTGGAGAAGATACTAATCTATTCTTTAATTCTTGAAAACTCTCCTCACACTTCTTATCCCATTCAAATTTCTGGTTCTTCCTGGTGAGCTTTGTCAATGGCGTAGCTACCTTTGAAAAATCTTGCACAAATCTCCTATAGTAACCTGCCAGTCCCATGAAACTTCGCACTTCTGTTGGTGTTTTTGGCCTCTCCCAGTTGATTATGGCTTTAATCTTTGTTATATCTACTTCCACTCCTTTATTGCTAATCACGTGCCCAAGAAATCGTACTTCTTTTAACCAAAATTCACACTTAGAAAACTTTGCGTATAACTTTTCTTGTCGTAGTATCTCCAGAACTATCCTCAAATGCTCTGCGTGCTCTTCTTCTGTTTTGGAATAGATCAAGATGTCGTCTAAAAACACGATCACGAATTTATCCAAATACTTCTTGAATACTCGATTCATTAGATCCATGAAAGCTGCTGGTGCGTTGGTTAATCCAAATGCCATCACTAGAAACTCATAATACCCATATCTGGTTCTGAATGCGGTCTTCGGAATATCTTCAGGCTTGATCTTCAGTTGATGATATCCGGATCTTAAATCAATTTTAGAGAACCATACAGCGCCTCGCAATTGGTCAAACAAATCATCGATCCTTGGTAACGGGTACTTGTTCTTAATGGTTAGCTTATTCAGTTCTCGATAGTCGATATAGAACCGCATACTTCCGTCCTTTTTCTTGACAAATAGTACTGGTGCGCCCCATGGGGATATACTGGGTCTTATAACTCCTTTCTCTAGAAGATCTTGAAGCTGAGTTGACAATTCTTTCATTTCTACTGGTGCCATCCGGTACGGAGCTTTAGAAACTGGTTCTGTTCCGGGTGCTAGATCAATTGCAAACTCAATTTCTCTATCGGGAGGTAATCCTGGTAGATCGTCTGGAAAGACATCTGAAAACTTCTTGACAACTGGAATTGTTTCTAATGCTGGAACTGCTTTGCTGGTGTCTACCACATGAGCCAAATACGCCTCGCAATTCTGACGCAATAACTTCTTCACTTGAGCGATCGTTAAGAACTTCTTCTCTTGTTTATTTCCCCGAAATATCACTTTCTTCTTACTATCCAAAGTTTGAAGTCTTACTTTCCTATTCTTACAATCAATATGAGCATTATTTGCTGACAACCAATCCATTCCTAAAATAACATCAAATTCTCCCAACTTAAAAGGTATTAAGTTGGCATAGAAATGATGTCCTCCTACCTCAATATTACACTTCGGGCACACTCGGTCGACGGAAACTTGATCCTTATTAGCTAATTCTATCATTAATGCTTGTTCTAACAACTTAACTTCACAATGCAGTTTATCGACAAAATCTTGAGAAATAAATGATCTTGTAGCTCCAGAATTAAATAAAACTTTAGCATCTACGGAGTTGACTGGAAGCGTACCTGCAACCACGTCAGAACTCTGAACAGCATCCTTCATAGTCATATTGAATGTCCTAGCCTTTGGCTGGTCCTTTGCTGGTGGTCCTTCAATCCTTGGTACACCTTGAGATGATGGTCCTGCAATCCTTGGAACATTTACACTTTGTACTTGCTCTTTACAGTTGTTGGCATAATGTCCTGTCTTCCCACATCGGAAACACGTAACTTCTTGCATCTGATTGCGGCACTCATGTGCATGATGTCCCTTCATATTGCACTTGTAGCACACAGAATTAGCTTTACAAATCCCAGAATGTTTCCTGCCACAAAACTTGCAATCTGGCATTGGTGGACGATTGAACCTCTGCTGATTTGAATTCTGAAAACGATTGACTGGTCCTCCATTTCCTGATTGTGGTCTCTTGAATCCCACATTCCTATTACCCTGAAATCCTGGCCTTTTGTTGAAACGGCCCTAAAAATTACTTGACTGCTGACCTCCCTCTGAGGTTTCCATTTTCCTTTTCTTCCCATCCTTTCCTTTCTGAAACATATCACTCCTACTCTCAATCACCATTTCCTTCTGAACCACTGCCACATATGAAGTCAACTCAAACATGGCCACTCTGTTCTGAATCCAAAACTTCAATCCCTGTTCAAATCTTCTGGCTTTCTTTTCATTCGTATCAACCTGGTCTGGCACGAACCTTGCTAACTCAGTAAACTTAGCCTCGTACTCAGCCACAGTAAGATCACCCTGGGTCAGATTCAAGAACTTAATCTCCATTTGATTCTTCATATACCTCGGGAAATACTTCTCCAAGAACAACTCTGTGAATCTCTCCCAAGTTATAAACTCACCTCCTTCCAATGCTCGCGTGGATTCCCACCAATAGTTCACCTCGCCCTTCAGAAAGTAGCTTGCAAATTTGGTATTCTGCTCAGTTCCTGCTCCGACTAATTCAAAAGCCTTTTCCATCTCCTTGAGCCATGCGTTAGCTTCCACAGGATCAGCACTTCCTTTGAACTCAGGTGGCTTCACTGCTTGAAACTGCTTAAAAGTCACTGCAGGTGGTGCTGCTGCTTGCTGTTGCTGTTGCTGTTGCTGCTGCGTAAGATGTAACATCTGTTGCTGCATCAGTCCCAACATCTGGACAATCGCTGGATCTGTACGGCTCTCGGTACTATCCTCTCCTGAATTATTCCTTCTTTTCGGTGCCATTATTCTGGTAAGAAACAAGCAACATATATAATAATCTGTCAAGCATTGTGTCAAATATGTAGCAATTCCTTAGCATATCAAAATTCTCAAACATTATCTCTTCTAAAAATATCATAAACTTGCTACCATATTAACACAAGCGACATGATTATCACATAATCCTGCTTATTATCTCAAGAATAATAACACAAAGAAAATTTACTCCGAATTATTCAACCCTTTTAAATCCTTGCTTTCATCTTAACTAAACCAACAAAATAGCAGGGCAATGACACAAGGCCTAAAGCTAAACGCAAAACAGGGAACTTAAATAACTTAACTATAACCTAGCCCAATAACCTAAATTTAATCCTATAAAAGCTAGACTACACGCGCCTATCTTATGTGATCTTCCTATGACTCATCTATGACAATCCTAAGCCTGTTTCAGTGACCATAACCTGTAGCTCTGATACCAACCTGTGACGCCCTCCAAACCTGGGGTCTAGATTTGGGGGTCACTAGCCAATAAACTATAATAAAATAATCACAGCGGAATAATATAATAAATATGACCCCTTGCATGCAACTGGATCGATCACAGGGTATAGTATGGAACAGGCACTAATACAAACCAACTGTTATTACAAACCATGAGTCTAATTAGTTTTACAACTTATTTAAATTTTATTACAAACCTTTATACTATTCAAGCGTCCCAAACTGTCTACCTGGAAAACACACCAAACTATTTACAAGCACTCGACTTCTGGTCAAACTTGGGACTCAAGCCTGCTCTGGCTTAGCTGAAATATTAGAATAATAAACAAGTATGAGCGAAAGAAATGCTCAGCAAGCAGTATAAAGTTTGTAAATGAACAACAATAACAATATCTGAGTAAAATCAGAAGCTGATATAAACTTTAAAGTTTAAGCGACAGTTTAATAAAACACAATTATGCACTATGCTGTTCCTGATGATCAGTCATGAAACAACACCGGTATCCCGCAGCCATACCGTAAATATAGGTATCAATATCCTGCAGCCATACCGTACCTATTGGATATCCATGAAGAAGGCATATATTTGCCTAGCAAGATATTACACTTTCGTATAATAACTCATGCTGGACCGGTGCCTCGGTCTCTTGTGCTAACCAAGAATCAATTCACAAAACAATTTTTGATTAAAGGAGTCGGATCAATGACATCCTTATCTATTCAACTCCCCATGTCACATGGTCCGGAGTTATCTCAACAACTGATGGCGAAATAACTAGAATAATTAGTTATTCGCTAATCTCAATTCAAAGTTTCACTGTATAGAGTATATCTGGATAGTATAGTTATTCATTGTCTATCGAATCAAAAGGTTGGTTCTAGCAGAATGATTGCTAGAATACGAGAATGTCAATAAATATAGGAATATTGTTATTCAATATGCTATCAAAGTATTTATAACCAGTTCTTATATTTGAATATGTAAAACAATAAGTTATTCTGAATTTAGAATAGGGGAGAATACTTGCATAATATAGTTCTAAATGAACATCACTTGAACGATAAGTGAAGTTAGGGTACTTGCCTGGTATGCTCGACAACTTTTTACTATAACTCTGCTTATAACTGCTGGCTACTATCTCCGTCTAACACTTGACTGCACTCCTTGCTACTCGATTCTATAAACAAAAGAACTATCTTAATTGATAGACCAAACTCAATCGACGTAACTATACGTCTTAACATCTACCCGATCGTTTATAACTAGCATGGCATTTTAAAACTATAACAGATAGCATGTATATCACGTAATACATAATCATGGTATTCGTATAACACGTACTCACATATTTCATGTAACACATAAGTTAGATCATTAAAAAGGTACGTCTCAGTGCGTTCAGAATGAAAATTAGTTCAATAATAATATTTACCGATCAGATACCGACTCAAACTGATATATATCTCACATGACATTGCAATACAAAAGAGATTAGGACTTAAAAGTATTTTTATTGGAAGCGCAATATTTTTCTGAGTCTATACGCGTTCGTTTCGTATTAAACGGACGAACGGTTTAATTATTATGAATAAAATAAGAAATAAATAGATTTAAATCAATTAATAAAAATATTAATTGATTTTTAAATACCAAAATATAACTTTTAAAACCCAAAACTAATTTTTAGAAATTATTTGAATTAATTATAAATAATTTACATTTATTTAACTATTTATAAATAAAATTAATTAATTAAATGATTTTTAATCAATTAATTAAATTTATAAATATTTAACTAAAATGAATTATAAATAATTAAATCAAATTGTATTTCTGAAAATAATTAAAGAAAATAATTTTAGTAATTTAAAATAATTAAGAAAATAATTTTTAGTATTTAAATAATTATTAAATGATTTTTGAAAACAAATTAAATGATTTTTAAAAGTAAGAAAGAATTTTGAAATAAAAATAAAAAGAAAATAACAGAAACAGGTTTTGCATTGCAGCCTTCTTCTTCGCATGATCTACAGGCGGCCGGAGTGGAATGGCAGGCCGGCGGAGACCAAGAACACGACGCCGGTTTCTGGGAAACCCAGATTCCGGTGGCCGGTTCCGGTAGCCGGAAAATGCCCGGCTACACCCCAAACCACCCTATTTCGTACACCAAACTTCAAGTTATTTATACCAAAATCTTCCTCGCATCTCCAGGAGTCCAGATTCGACTTCATCCTCCTCAAACCACCCCGGGAACACATTCCCCGACCAAAAGTCACCAAAAATTCCGGCGACTTCCACCAAATTACTGAAAAGCTTCGTTTTCGAACCAAATTCGATGGTTCAACTACCAAAATGAAGCTTAGAACAATCATAATCTATCTACATCATCAACTACCATCAAGAACATCCCAATAATCAAGAAAATCAATTTGAAAAATCAATAAAAACTTAGAATTCGACTTTAGCATTCCGTGCATCAAATAATACAAATTTATAATCAAATCGACTGGAAATCATCCTCTAAAGCTATTGGTAACAACAAAAACAATCAACAATCACTCAAAACTCAAAAACGAATTAAAGAACAAAAGTATAAAAATCAATTTTTCGATTTACCTAACCTCAGATCGTGATTCTGGTATCAAAAGATCGGGCTTAAAACAAGGATCGGTTTGGTTATAAGAGCATCAACAGAGGATTCCTAGAACTCCCAATATCATCAATTCTTTGTCATGAACACAATTATACCCCCAAATTTTGTTCTTGCCTAATTCTATTTTCTGATTTTTTTTAATAAAATTAAATGAATAAATTAATCATGTTCTGCTATTTATATTAATCATGAAATTATATCCCCAAAATAAATTAAGGGTGTTTTTATCCCTAAATTACAATAATTAGGGCCCCAAAATAATAATTACGGGGAATAATTTTAAAAATGATAAAATACAAAATTAATGTCAAAATTCCCAAAAATTGTGAATAATTCAAAATATAAAAATAAAGGGTATTTGAAGTACGAATAATTTTATAAAAATAAAAACATCGATTTTGTGGGGTTTGTCGTCCCGGTGGGGTCCCGGTCCGTTGATTTTTGAAAAACGGAAACGATCCCTAAATTACTAGAAAATCCCGAAAACACATAAAATACATTCAAACGCACATAAAATCAAATAAAACAGGTATCTTAATAAAGACGCTAATAATTACGCGTCTCGGTTGCAGATAAGTTCATATAATTGCAATTTAAACATATTTTTAATCAATTGAAAAATTTTCTGGCCCGCACGAAACACACATAACAGTTATAACATCTCATATGATGGCATTTATCACTTTAAATTTATAAAACACTTAATATTTATTTATTTAACATATAATATTCACATAATTTTCCCGGATATTACATCGTCGACTGTCCACTAGGTTATCCTTATTCCAACATCCACTTTCGGTTTCCCGACTAGAACCTACAGAGTCGAAATATTCTACGTTAGACGACCAGGTATGCTTGACATATCCTCAATACCAATTCTACCCAACAATATCCAATCCCGACTCGTAATTACACATATTATAATAACATACCACAATTAAGGTTCACGTTCTCGAGAAATCGATTTGGTGTTCGTTTTCAAAAAAAAATGTATACTCGTCATTTTACAAAATTAGGGTTACGTTGTTTTGACAAAACACTCACCACACCTTACAACCAAGTTCATATAAAGTATAAGTATATATATATTCACTCGACATCCCGATATTTACCAGATACGCTCCCGTATTTCCGTGGTTTGATTTCCCGGAAATCGGGCAGCATCTCCCTTGTTTATCGGACTACCCGTCGAAACAGTTCGACGTCAAACCAATCAATCACAATCCTACTTCACCAGTCCCAACTTACAATTACAATTACAATAACAAATCAGCAAACAGATAATCAATCCAAATAATTCCCGAACTAAATTATTTAATTACTATTACTTTTTATTTCGACTACAATAATATACGAACTAAATTATTTATTTTAAAATATTAGGACTCAGATAACGATCATCACGATCCACCATCGGCTCGCCAAGGCTCATCGTCGACGGCGGTAAAATTTGCGGGTACCCGAATAAATTGGGTTTCCGACGCGAACTTCACCGATTTATAATAATAATTTTCCGCACAAAAATCTTTTAATCTTACGAATATTACTCGAACATTTCTGCAAAAAAAGAAGTATTACTAGAATTAATAAATATTCCCAGATTACAACCGCAAAACAGAATACGGCTAAGAGGACCGAAATCAAGCAACCCGGTAAAGCGACAAAGGCAACAGAGAACAAAGAACTGAGTCCACAATCCATAAAAAGGATCACAACCCATACCAATAATCGTCCAACTGGTACACACACATATGTATATGCGTGTATTTTTCAGCCGAACAAGATTCGGAGTAACCAGGGGATGAAACACGGAAATAACGCCGGGAAAACTCACCGGAGTTGAAACTGCGGCCACCGAAAAAGAGACCAGGGGCGAGACAAGAACATAATAACAAAAAAGAAACGGGGGAATGGGGAGAGGAGAGAGGGACGGGGAGAGAGTTGAGAGAGAGATATGGCAGCCGAGAGAGATGAACAGGGGTGGGGGGTTTTGTTATATATATATTTTTTTCTAATTCCCTCTATTACTGCCATGTATCACTCCAATAAACTGAATGCACACACGTGTCCTGAATTCATATTTAAAGAATTTTCGTGGTTCGTTTATAAATAAAGTAACGAACCAGCTACGCGTCGCAATGCCTCGAAAAATTATAATTTTTGTATTAAAATTTCTGAATTATCCAAAAACAAATAGGATAAAACTTTCGTAATTTTTAGATAATTTCTGAAACGTAAAATATATTCGCTTTTAATAATTAAACGAATCGACGCGCGAGTGAAATTAATCCCATAAATTCCCAAATTAATTTTAAAATTCTCGGAATATTCCAAACTTAAATAAACATGAGTTTCCTAATTTTTAAAGCATTCAGTAATTAAATACAGATTTTATAAAGAAATGCAATCAGAAAATCTTACAGGGCTAAATAATTGATGAAATATTAATTTCCAAATTTTATAAAATCCCAAAAATAATTATTGTAATTATAAAACCATAAAAAAAATTTGGAGACCATCCAAATATTTATGAAAATAAATCTGCCATAAAACCACACATAAATAATAATAAAACAACACATAACAGTTGAAACCAATAACATATTTTATTTAATTAATTATTTAATAATTACAGTTTTAAATAATATAGAAGTATACGAGTCATTATATCCTCCCCCCTTAAAAAGATTTTGTCCTCAGAATCTGATCTAACAAAATAAGTGAGGATATTTGTCATGCATATTTGACTCTAACTTCCAGATAGACTCTTCTACTCAAAAATTTATTCAAAGCATACTCACTATGGATATAAACTCATTCTTAAGGACTCGCTCTTAACAATCTAGGATTTGGCTCAATCATTCCACGCAGAATAAATTTGGATAAGAGCCCATTGGCTCCTATTCAATGACTTAGTTCGAATCAGATATTTATCGCCTTAATATTGACACGTGAAACACATTATATATATATATATATGTTGCAACTGCAGCGACAACATCAACTCATGGGCAGCTCTACCTATTTTTATCAACACCTCGAATAATTCACTATATTTAAGACTCAACTTGTCCCTTCTATTCAAACCTAGCCAATCTCTTTTAAGGTGAAACTTTTGTCAACACCAATGATCCTATTTCTATATACGCACTCATCCAATGCAAGTCCGCGTTCTTTCTCTATCTATTATGAGCTGCTTCAACTCCTTTCCAACTCAACACCACTACGTCCTTGGTGTGCTGAATTATTTCAGAACCTGACAACATCTCTACTCCCACTTTTCCGCAATAGAGGGGAACCTACACTTATGTTACATAGGGCTTCGCAAGATAGCATTCCCCTACTAGCATGATAACTATTAACATAGAAAAACTCAATCAATGGCAGGTGATTACCTCAGTTTCCTTTTAATTTCAAAATATCTATACTCTCAACATATCTTATATTGTCTGAATCATCTTTTCACTTCGACCCTTCGTTTATGGATGATAGGCGGTACTCACTTTCAACTTAGTTTCCAAACATTCGAACACTTCTTACTCTTTTCCATCAGTTAAGGCTGGAAAGTAATCTTATATGTTCACTTCTTATCACCTTCAAGTATTTGAGCTTCAACATCTACTCTTGCCAATTCTTTTGCTAATTCCTTAATAAATTCGATCAAATTCAATCCTTCCTCTCTGTACAAGGCATAAGTCACTACATTGATTTTTCTTAGGTGGTTGCTAATGGAATAATCATAATCTTTGCTAATCTTAATCAAAATTTTTACTTGAAAACTTAACGTTTAGTTACTTCCCTTCCAATCTTCGTAGGGAAATCCTTGAGCGTTCTACACAGACTTTCTTAATCCTTGAATAGCTGAGGATGTTATCAATAAATATAATTTGCTCAACCAAGTACTCCTTATACACCATGTTCCTTAAATCCTTATAGATAACTAATACACTTGTTACTCTATTTAATATCACCCGAACTTACAATGCTCATAACTCATTCTAATCACAATCTTTGATATGTCCTCAGGATGGATCTTAAGTCAATCCCCGAGAAATAACACACTCCTTGAATTAGGCCACATAAGTAATCAATTCCTATTAGATGTTACTTATTCTTATTCGTTGTTTTGTTAAACTACCGATAATCAGTACACAATCTCATAATTTCATCCTTTTTCTCCAACAACATCACTGGTACAGCCCAATGAACTATATCTGGTAAGCTCATTTCCCTTTCTAGTAACTTTTAGCATTATTGAAGTAATTATTTCGTTCCACTGGCCTCTAGAGAGACTCCAGGGCATTTATTTGTTATTCAAACTTCCTCCAGCTTAAATATTTCCTTCTTCGTATCTTTACACATGGTGGATCTACCTTATACCTTCAGCTTATTATGCCTTTTCTCGCATGATTGGAAGAACTTCCTATATTGCTTATGCACCTAAAAACTTACCTTACTACTGGCTTCTATACACTTTACAATTTGCTTCTTCTAAAAACCATTCCTTGCCTTACTACAGGACAACCAACCCGTTCCTAAAATCACATCAAACTCTTCTAGCTCAAAGGGTGTCAGATCAGCTGCAACTATGTCCAAATTCTAAACGCTCGATCTCTTGGTTTTTTTATAAGTTCTGCCTCTAGCTATTCTGGATGTTGGCCCTTGGAATGTAGTATCTTGAGTAACCATCCTACAAGTCCTTACAATATGCCCAACTTTCCCACAATTGTAGCATATAACTCCTCTATTTTCTGGACTGCATTCCGATGCATAATGACCCTTATGACCACACTTGAAACATTGCACATTCTTTCTGCACGAACCACTATGTCTCCTGTCACAGGACTTGCAATCCACTGCTGACTTGACTGACTGGGTTGGAGTTGAAGAACCTGAAGTAGCACTAGACCTAACCTGAGAGAAACTATGTCTCCGGAATCTCTTACTCTTGCTTCGGCCAACTGATTCTGCAATTCTTGACTAGATTCTTCATGATCTGCCTTGTCCATAGCACCACCAAACTTCCTTTGGAAATCAATCTCCATTGGATTCCTCAATCGGAAAAATACTTTTTCAAAAAAAACTCAGTAAACCTAGCTCATGGGACATGACCTTCTCCTTCTAACGCTCTAGTTGACTCCCACCAATGATTCGCTTCATTTTCCAAGAATTAACTTGCACATTCAATCTTAAAATTACCACTTACTTGGACAAGGTTGAAAGCTTTCTCCATCTCTTTTAACCATGCTCCAGCAATCACTGGATTAGGTTCACCTTTAAACTCAGGAGGGTTAACACTCTGAAAAGATTTGAAATTAGCACTTTGGTTCACTCCTTGTTATTGCTGCTGCTGAACCTGTTGGATTAGCTACAACTGTTGTTGCTGCTGCTGGCGCAACAAGTCTAGAATTTCATTTGTAGCTGGACCCTCCGAAAAAATACTACTATTTTCTTTAGATTGGGTAGCTTTATTTGGTAGCATCTTCCTGAAATATATATATGAGTTTATTCAAAATATATCAAAAATATTTGACAAAAGATGTCACCGTTTAAACGGTGCACCTGTATCAGGAAAATGTTGTCCAATCACAGTACCCATGTCTTTAATATTGGGGTCCCTTCATAAAAGAAATCTAGATTGATTTCACTAGCAATCATAGCAACAATGATAGTAGCAGAATCAACAACAGTTCAGGAAATCTAAAATATAGAGAAACTACACACCGTCATACGGCTCCTCAATATATCAACAACTGACCAACTTCCCACCACTACTCTAGTACAACAACTGAATTGATCTGATATACAATAAAAGTTAGATGGCTATATCAGCCACACACCAAGTAAAACAAACTAGTAAATCAAGTCAAACTTAAGGAACACTGACTCTACTAAGCACCGTAGCCCATATTTCAACCAACCATCTCTCTAAGGATAATTTCTTGTCACTCACACATAATCCACCGACCACTGAATTTCTTTTCCCGAGGCTAGAACTCTATTGATAGATTTTGAACCTTCGCGGTTATCCTTATTCTTAAACAACACCCTGATATAGGACTTTCATTCTTCCTAACATTCACTCTTACTTACTTTCAATAACGAGGACTATCTAATCGCAGAGGCATCTGAAAGAATTTATTATCATGGAATACCAAATGAAATTCCAAAATCAAGAAAATCGAATAAGAAGAAATAGTGAAGAAGATGTAGGTATGACTGAGAGCAATCATACAAGTACATAAGATGGCTAGTCTTAGTACCGCATAGCTCACAACACATAATTCGGTGGCATCCCACCAGACCCTTTTGTCACACAGGCAAATTGTCAACTCATATGCATTGTTTGCCCCAATCAACCGATAGAATCAACGAAACAAGAAACAATGTTTCAATAGAAAATTCAAAAATAGGGAGGGAGAAAATCTGATTTGTAATGGGATCAACATGGCCCTAAGTTGCTTACTTCGCATCCTTAACTTTTTCAGAGGAAAATAAGCAACTCATGGGATAGTAAAAAATATTCTGGAAACAAAATACATCTCAAGAAATGCGTATAAAGTTTAAGATATAACAACAGTACTGATCCCCGTACTTCACCGAACTTGGCTGTCATAGTAGCCACCGACTATTATCGTATTGTCCGAACTCACTGACGTCACATACTCGGTCCATTAACATCCCTTGACATCGAAAATGCTATATTTAGGAATAGTATGGATGTCTCTATAGCTGACACACCAAGAGTCCGCTCAGAAACTAAATTCTCTCAATCAGACTCGCATGAGAACTAGAAATCTCTATCGAATATTACCTATAACATATTTACGA
Source organism: Apium graveolens (assembly GCF_009905375.1). Taxonomy (NCBI): domain Eukaryota; kingdom Viridiplantae; phylum Streptophyta; class Magnoliopsida; order Apiales; family Apiaceae; genus Apium; species Apium graveolens. The sequence goes on from NC_133654.1 coordinate 112,740,628, forward strand.
AGGAGACGTACTCTAAACCGGGGCAGTTCCAGTCAATTCCCAATAGACGTCAGGGTTACGCCCTCGAAACCCTTGACTCAACTCATGGACTCGCTCCTCTGATTGAGTTGTTGACTCACATCTATATATAAACCTTCCTGTACTCTTTTGACTCTATTCCTAACCTAAATTAGGAACTCAAACCTGTGGCTCTGATACCAACTGTGATGGCCTCAACCCCGAGGTCAGGAGTTGACGTCACCGACAACAATAATAGTAAACATAACATAATCCAAATCATTAATAAAATATAACCACGAACCCTTTACCAAGACCTGTGCCACGTTTAAGTATGATTTAGGTTACAACTACTTCAAAACTGACTTACAATAAACCATCCTGACGCAGCTAACTTAATACAACAACTCAACAGACCATCCTTGGCCCAACACAACCAACTCAGAGGAGTCTGACACGGAGGGAACTGGAACTTTGCCGACTATCACGGAAGAATCTCCTATGCATCTGTAATATATATATATATATATATAAAACATTCTGCAAGGGTGAGCAACCAATTGCTCAGCAGTACCACTATATGAATAACAAGTAAAGCAATTTATAATAAAATAGTGATAGGAATAGAGATTATAACTAGTTTGGAAAACCTGATAAACATTCATAAACTGGATATCAAAACTAGCATGCTTTCAACAAAATAAATCAATAGTCGTGTTCTGTGTACAAATACCATAGTCTAATTTTAGCATGCCATTTTCATTTCCAAATCCACTGTATAACTCACTTGTTCCGTTACAAGAACCACAAAGCCAAATTAGATAATTACAGATATGTGAAGACAGTTGATCAGGTTATCAACACCAGACGGCTCTAACTGCGATCCCATTTACCTGTTTCGGAACTCAAATACTAGCTAGGTCTCTAACCTGCTGGACTAATCGGTTATATAGTACGCACAACCGAATTAACCTCTTACGTTACCTCAATAGGCCTACTATGGCCCATATGTATCCCATATCTGATCGTTTTATCTAGTTTCCAAAACACTTGTACCTATCTTATTTTCAAAATCATTCATTTTATCAGCACACATATAAAATCCAGTTCGCAAGTCATTTCCTTCGAGATAGGTACCTTTCGAAGTTACTCTTCCCCAAAATAGGTTTGAAAACAGTGATTTATAACTACATGTGATACGTAACTTAAAACGTTTCTGTTCCATTACGAGATTAAAATAATAGCTATTCATATATACTGAACAATAAAAGAATGGTCAGGGGTACTTGCCTTGCAGAGCTTTACAACTATTACTGATCGACTCTGAGCCGACTCGGACACTCAGGCTTTAACGTCTAACCACTAGATCACCTTGGATTGGACTCCAACACTCAGGTTCTTCGGTGGAAACCCTACTGAGCTCGTCGACTGTCCACTAGGTTATCCTTATTCCAACATCCACTTTCGGTTTCCCGACTAGAACCTACAGAGTCGAAATATTCTACGTTAGACGACCAGGTATGCTTGACATATCCTCAATACCAATTCTACCCAACGATATGCAATCCTGACTCGTAATTACACATATTATAATAACATACCACAATTAGGGTTCACATTTTTGAGAAATTGATATGGTGTTCGTTTTCAAAAAAATACGTATACTCGTCATTTTACGAAATTAGGGTTACTGGGTTTTGACAAAACACTCACCACAGCATACAACCAAGTTCGAATAAAGTATAAGTATATATATATATATTCACTCGACATCCCAATATTTACCGGATACGCTCCCGTATTTTCGTGGTTTGATTTCCCGAAAATCGGGCAGCATCTCTTTTGTTTATCGGACTACCCGTCGAAACAGTTTGACGTCAAACCAATCAATCACAATCACAATCACAATCCAACTTACCAGTCCAAACTAATAATTACAATTACAATCACAACTCAGCAAACAGATAATCAATCCAAATAATTCTCGAACTGAATTATTTAATTACTATTACTTTTTATTTCGACTACAATAATATACGAACTAAATTATTTATTTTAAGATATTGGGACTCAGATAATGATCATCACGATCCACCGTCGGCTCGTCGAGGCTCATCGCCGACGGCGGTAAAATTCGCGGGTACCCGAATAAATTGGGTTTCGACACGAACTTCACTGATTTATAATAATAATATTCCGCACGAAAATCTTTTAATATTATGAATATTACTCGATAATTTCTGCAAAAAAAGAAGTATTACTAGAATTAATAAATATTCCAAAATTACAACCGTAAAACAGAATACGGCGAAGAGGACTAAAATCAAGTAACACGGTAAAGCAACAAAGGCAACAGAGAACAAAGAACCGAGTCCATAATCCAGAAAAAGGAACACAGCCCATATCAATAATCGTCCAACTGGTACACACACACATATGTATATGCGTGTATTTATCAGCCGAACAAGATTCAGAGTAACCAGGGGATGAAACACGGAAATAACGCCGAGAAAACTCACCGGAGTTGAAACTGCGGCCACCGGAAAAGAGACCAGGGGCGAGACAAGAACAAAATAACAGAAAAGAAACGGGGTGGGGAGTTTTGTTATATATATATTTTTTTCTAATTCCTTCTACTACTGCCACGTATCACTCCAATAAACTGAATGCACACAAGTGTCCCGAATTCATTTTTAAAGAATTTTCCTGGTTCGTTTTTAAATAAAGTAACGAACCAGCTACGCATCGTAAGGCCTCGAAAAATTACAATTTTTGTATCAAAATTTCCGAAATATCCAAAAACAAATAAGATAAAACTTTCATAATTTTTAAATAATTTCTGAAATGTAATTTATATCCGCTTTTAATAATTAAACGAATCAACGCGCGGGTGAAATTAATCCCATAAATTCCCAAATTAATTTTAAAATTCTCGGAGTATTCCAAACTTAAATAAATATGAGTTTTATTATTTTTGAAGAATTCGGGAATTAAATACAGATTTTACAAATAAATGCAATCAGAAAATTATACAGGGCTAAATAATTGATGAAATATTGATTTCCAAATTTTATAAAATCAAAAATAATTATTGTAATTTTAAAACCATAAAAACAATTTTGGAGACCATCCAAATATTTATGAAAATAAATCTGCCATAAAAACCACTTTTAAAAGTGAAACAAAAATAATACAGCTCAATAACTAATTACGCGAACAAACCTATGCACCAAAAAATCACACATAGATAATAATAAAATAACACATAACGGTCGAAACCAATAATATATTTTATTTAATTAATTATTTAATAATTACACTTTTAAATAATATAAAAGTATACGAGTCGTTATAATTGCTGAGTTTCATCCTCAAAATCTAAGATCTAAGTTGTCTTAAGAATTTTATGATGAGTTTATTCTGCAACATCTCTTTTTCCTCTTATTACTTCTAGAGACTTTTGTCTAGAAAAGATGCATGATGATGCTAATGATTAAGCATTCAAAATTTAAGCATCAGGTTGTTGATAAAAGCTAAGGTGAAAAACTACAGGAAGCAGAAATCTTGACTTCATTTCTTATCCCTTCCGATGTATGTTCATACACATGCATGCACTACAACAAATCAGGCCATTTACGATAATTTTTAACTGAAATTATCGTAATTGAGGTATTTACGATGAAAAATTTTCGTCATTTTGCTGGAGTAGTAAGTTGAATTTTTTGTCACAAAAAAAAATTGTCGCAGGTTAGTAAGCATGGGCCCAAATTCTCAATAAAATATTAAATCAACTTACAACGAAACATATTATCGTATGTAATGAATTTACGATGGAAAATATGTTGGGAACCACGGACTTAGGGTATTACTACGTTTTACGATAAAGATTACGAAAAGAGGATTACCTTGTTAATGGTTGATTCCACGCTCTTCTATTGTATTCCCAAATTCCCTTGAGCGAAGTGTGGCCTCCGTCTTCTCAAGTTATCCTCTCTTCTTGCTCCTTGGTGGCTACAATATGTTTTTACACAATTGCCAAGCAAGAAGAGAATAAGAATATATATAGGCTACAATAGGGACCATGGATAATTAGGTTGGGCCTTCTAACTACATCTTGAGCCTAGCCCAATGTAATTAAATATTAATTCAATCCACTAAAGAATTAATATTTGCACTACCTTTCCTAATACCGTAATTTAATTAATTCGGTTCCAATATTATTTGCTTATTAAATTCCCCATGTTTAAAATATCATATGTCCATTAATTAAATAAATTACTGATAATTTATTTAATTAATATCTTTTATCCTTGATCATCCACTCAACCTTTATTTAATTATGCCAGAATAAATTCCACCTGCAGGGTTTCACATAATTAAATCTTTTTGAGCTTTCAAGGGGACATCATTAACCCGAATATTATCAGGACATGGATTCCTTCAATAAATAATATCCACCATGTATATAATTCCATCACCCAAAATATAATGATATAATTCAAAAGAATTATTTCATATATAAATCAAAGCATGTAAATAATATACACGTGTCAATTACTATTTCCGGATTAAGAACCTAAGCATTAATAATAACATAGAATCTTAGTTCTCCTTCTTAATCAGTATTAAGGGAACAATTCTACATTTGATCATGTTCAATATACACAAAGTATACTAGTATTATTTATTAGTCAATATAAACTAATCTAAATAATACTACAGCCATACCAGTGGATTGTCCAACACCATCTGTGCTGTGAACCTTATTATATTATATAACCGTATTTAACAATCTAATATTATGTATCCCATTTGATACTAGATTGTTCACAATATATAATATTGGACAACATGTAAACATTCAAATGATTCTCAAATAAACTGGCCAGAAATAAATGTACATACTTCAAATAAATATTTTCAGTATACACTAACAATCTCCCACTTATACTCAAAATATTCTATGTGTACATCAGTGTTTATTTAATCCACTATTACATAAAAATCTATGTGTCCATCCATCTGACTCCTATCGCTTCCACATGCTTGTCAAAAACCTTGGTTGGCAAGCTCTTTGTGAAAGGATCTGCTCGGTTGTCTTCTGATGATATGTGAGCCACAACTATATCCCCTCGCTTTACGATTCCTCGTATGAGATGATACTTACGTTCAATATGTTTAGTTGCTTTGTGGTCTCGCGGTTCCTTTGAATTTGCCACAGCACCAGTGTTATCACAATACACCGTCAAGCTCCTAGGCAAATTAGGTACCACATCTAAGTCCAAAAGGAAGTTCCTGAACCATACAGCCTCCTTGGCAGCCTCAGAGGCCGCCACGTACTCGGCCTCTATGGTGGAGTCTGCAATGCATTTCTGCTTTACACTCCTCCATATAACGGCTCCACCTCCCAAAGTAAAAACATATCCCGAGGTTGATTTCCTCTTATCCCTATCTGATTGGAAATCTGAATCAGTATATCCCAAAGGAAATAGATCTGAGGCCTTGTAAATTAACATATACTCCTTAGTCCTTCTCAGGTACTTGAGTATAGTTTTTACTGCACTCCAATGTTCCTGACCTGGGTTCGACTGATATCTACTAACCATGCCTACAGCAAAGCAGATGCCAGGCCTCGTACATAACATAGCATACATTAAGCTTCCACATGCTGAAGCATAAGGAACTGCTTTCATGCTCTCTATATCCTTAGGTGTCGAAGGACACTGCTTCTTAGATAGAGCAACTCCATGCTTAAAAGGTAAAAAACCTTTCTTGGAGTTCTGCATGTTAAAACGAGCTAATACTTCATCAATGTAGGGCTCTTGAGATAAAGCCAACATCCTTTTCTTGCGATCCCTTGTAACTTTGATCCCAAGGATGTATGCCGCTTCACCTAAGTCCTTCATGTCAAATTGTTTGAACAACCATGCCTTTACTGATGACAACATCTCAACATTGTTTCCAATGAGTAAAATATCATTTACATATAGTACTAGAAAAACCACTGCATTACCTTCACTTCTCTTATACAAGCACGATTCGCTTGGACTTTGATCAAATCCATATGACTGGACTGCCTGATCAAAATGAATATTCCAGTCTCTAGAAGCTTGTTTAAGTCCATAATTAGACCTCTTAAACTTACATACCAGATGCTCTTGGCCTTCCTTAATGAATCCTTTTGGTTGCTGCATATAGATGGTTTCTTCAAGACTTTCATTAAGAAAAGCTGTCTTGACATCCATTTGCTAAATCTCATAATCGAGATGAGCTGCTATAGATAAAAGAATACGGATTGACTTAAGCATGACTACCGGTGAAAAGGTTTCCTCATAATCGATACCTTCTTTCTGAGTATACCCTTTCGCAACAAGTCTTGCTTTCCAGGCTTTCACCTTTTTATCTAATCCCCTCTTTTTCTTGTAGATCCACTTACATCCAATAGGTTTTATACCTTTGGGTGGTTCCATAAGCTCCCAGACCTGATTAGAATACATTGATTTTATCTCAGATTCCATCGCCTTTTGCCAAAGATCTGCATCTTTGTCTTGTACTGCCTCTTCGTATGTATGGGGATCATCATCATGTTCACCAGGGACCAAGTCTGAAGACTCTCCCAAAAACATGAATCTATCAAGCTGTTGAACAACCCTCCCACTACGACGAGGCACTGGTGCAGTATTAGTGACAGGTTGTACATTATGTTGTGGTTGTTCTACTTGTACTACAGCTTCATGGATATTATTTGTCCCTCCCACTAGTTCCTCTAAAATGACACTGCTCATGGGTTTGTGATTCATTATATAGTCCTCCTCCAAGAATCTTGCATTGGTGCTAACAATGACATCCCGATTCTTCGGACTATAAAATAAATATCCTTTCGTTCCTATGGGGTAGCCTACAAACAACTTTACTTCTGTATGAGATTCTAACTTAGTCGCGTTCTTGTTCAGCACATGTGCTGGACAACCCCATATTCGAATATGTCTTAGACTCGGTTTATCCCCGGTCCACAATTCTAAGGGGGTTTTAGGAACCGACTTAGAAGGTACTAAGTTCAGAAGATAAGCTGCTGTCTCTAAGTCATGTCCCCAAAACGACTTGGGTAAATCCGAATAACTCATCATCGATCTAACACTCTCTAAAAGAGTCCGGTTCCTTCTCTCTGCTACACCGTTCTGCTGGGGTGTGCCTGGTACAGTTAACTAGGATTCTATCCCATTTTCTGATAAATATTCCCTAAATTCTCCAAGCAAGTATTCGCCACCACGATCTGATCGTAGTGACTTGATACTTTTATTAAGTCGCTTCTGCGTTTTAGCTTTGTACTCTTTGAACTTATCAAAGCACTCAGACTTACGGTGCAACAAATAAACGTACCCATATCTAGAATAATCATCAATGAAAGTGACGAAATATTCATAACCACCTCTTGCTTGGATATTCATGGGTCCACATAAATCAGAGTGAACCAATTCTAATACTTGTTTGGCTCTATTCCCCTTTGCCTTGAAAGGCCTATTAGTCATTTTACCTTCCAAGCAGGATTCATAAACTGGAAATGGCTCCACTGCCAATGAGCTTAAAGGCCCGTCTACTACCAGTCTTTGAATCCTCCTCAAGTTAATATGACCTAATCTCAAGTGCCAAAGATATGTTTGGTTCAAACTAGAAGGTTCCTTTCTTTTAGTAGAGTTAGAAGATATGTTGTTCAATTCCCTAAATTGCAGTTGCAGTGCAGGTTGACTAGGATTAATTATATACAAATTGTCTTGCAATGTTCCAGAATATATAATTCGTTTATTCATCATAATAGAAACATTACGATCCAAACAAACATTATAACCATCCAAAGTAAGTTTAGAAACCGAAATTAAATTCCTTCTAAAAGAAGGTACATAAAGAAAATTGTTCAAAACCAAAATCCTATCAGAACCAAAATATAAATGAATAACTCCTACTACAACTACTGCTACTTTCGTAGCATCTCCCATGAACACGTATATCTCACCATCTCTAAGCATTCTGGATAGCTGGAACCCCTGCATAGAATTACAAACATGATCAGTGGCTCCTGTATCTACACCCCAAGTGCTCGTAGATATAGCCGCTATAAATGTTTCTGTAACTAGAGAAAGAGACATACCAGTATTGTTTGTCTTCTTAGGAAGAGGACAATCCTATTTCTAGTGACCTGACTGTTTGCATCTGAAGCACTTTCCCTTAGGCTTTTTCACACCACCCTGAACTCCCACTGCCTTCACAGCTTTCTGTGTTTGAGCCTTTTTCTTCTTCTTAATACCTTTCGGCTTAGAGGAAGAACCTTTCTCAGCCACATTCACTTGAACACTCTGCCGAAATAATCCTTCAGCTGCCTGAAGTTCTATCAGCAGTTCCGCGAGACTATACTGCCTCTTGTTCATGTTGTAATTCAAGTGGAACTGCTCAAAACTCTTGGACAAGCTCATAAGGATAATGTCAATCTGGGTTTCCCCATCAAGTTCAGCACCAAGGATCTCTATCTTATTCAGATGAGACATCATCTTGAGAACATGATCCCTTACAGGTGTGCCTTCAGCCATCTGAGTGTTCATTAAAGCCTTCATGGCTACTTGCCTAGCAGCCCTATTCTGATCTCCAAAAAGTTCCTTGAGATTAAAGAGCATATCCAAAGCAGTGGCCATAGACTGATGCTGATGCTGCAAAACACCCGACATTGCTGCCAGAATATAACATCGCGACAGTTCATCAGCCTTAATCCACCGTTTATAATACTCTTTCTCATCTTCAGGAGCATCAACAGCAGGCTGTTCAGGCTTGGGTTCATAAGTGCAAAACTTGTACTCCTCAGCAGCCAACACAATGTCCAAATTTCGTTTCCATTCAATATAGTTAGGTCCGGTAAGTTTGTTATCCTTAAGTATGGTGAATAGTGGATTAAAACCCATTTTATCCATAGAATCATGCATAAAAACATCACATAAATAAGGGTGCATTAATTATTAAGATCTATTGATTCCTCTAACAATTATTAAAATTTAATGCACTAACATATAAACACCATAAGCTTCTGGTACGCCACGATGTGTGACATGTATACCACCTAATTTTGTTTAAATGTTACTTCGGTCCTATTACTAAACAATATGCCACGTTGGGGTGGACTATATTATTTTTCATAGTTAAGTGTATACCATCATCAAATCTTAAATTATTTGAAATCTATGGAACTTGGTACGCCACGATGGGTGGCGTGTACACCTTCCAATATTCGTAATTTTGCCTTGAATAGAATATTTCAATTCAATATTCATCAATGGTTTGATTTCCAGGTAGTGGAGGAGTCACATCGGTCTCGCTTAAAACCCACATCCTTACAAGTTCGATGAACCCGTTTTTGACAAAATCACCCAAAATCAGAAATAAAGAAAATTCGTATTTATTCCTTTCAAAATTTATTAATTTAAGAAGTTTGTTCTAGTAATTTCTATAACATTCTAGACACCATAAATTACATGCCACGATGGATGACGTATATATAATTTATATTCGCCTTTATGTTAAATTACCTACAACCAATAATGGAGACCATGGGATTTAATTTCATATTAATTCCCTCTCCCACTTAGATTTTTTTTTATTAAAATTAAGGAATTTTAAAATTAAATGGAGCCCTATGTTGTTATAATTATGTCTAATCATGCATTCAAAATACATACATAATTTTAGCAACATATAACATTTAATTAAAGCAATAAATAAAATTTATGTCCATGTCGTCCTAATTAAGTTAAACATGCAATTTTAAAAGAATTACACACATAATTAACGACACACATAATCAATAAATTAAAGCAATAATTAAAATTTAATGGAAAAAATTAAAATAAATTTTCCACTATTATGGCCCTTGAAAAAAAATCCAGCTCTAAAAAAAAATCTGCCCCAAGCGCGCCCCGACGTCCCCAACAGCCCCGACAGCCCCAGCAGCCCCAGCAGTCCCAACTGCCGCAGCAGCCCCAGCAGCCCCAGCAACCCCAGCAGTCCCAGCTGCCGCAGCAGCCCCAGCAGTCCCAGCTGCCGCAGCGGCCCTAGCAGCCCCAGCTGCTGCAGCGGCCGCAGCGCGCGTACGCCTGTTGCTTTTCTGTGAGTTTTGTTTTAATTTTGTTCGATCCAAACATCAACAGCAGCCCCTTGTAATCGCACAGCGGAACAAAAAACTACCGGAATTGATTTCCGATCACACATAACTATTAAAAAACACCCGGAACAATTACAAAAAAAAATAGATCTAATACAAAACTAATTTTGTAAAATTTATTCTAATACGATCAACCCTCGTGTAAATTACAACCACGATTAAACCACGTGGAAACCAAAACAAAAATTAACCACGATTAAACCACGTGGGATCCAAACACATAATTAAAATTTACATGGCCATAATAGTGGATTAACAACCTGCATCAAAACCAATACAAGCAAAACACTATATACACGCATATATAATTTCGACATGGACATTATATCATAAAATGTAGAACCCATTACCAGGCTCTTGATACCAATTGTTGGGAACCACGGACTTAGGGTGTTACTATATTTTACGATAAAGATTACGAAAAGAGGATTACCTTGTTAATGGTTGATTCCACGCTCTTCTATTGTATTCCCAAATTCCCTTGAGCGAAGTGTGGCCTCCGTCTTCTCAAGTTATCCTCTCTTCTTGCTCCTTGGTGGCTACAATATATTTTTACACAATTGCCAAGCAAGAAGAGAATAAGAATATATATAGGCTACAATAGGGACCATGGATAATTAGGTTGGGCCTTCTAATTACATCTTGAGCCTAGCCCAATGTAATTAAATATTAATTCAATCCACTAAAGAATTAATATTTTCACTACCTTTCCTAATACCGTAATTTAATTAATTCGGTTCCAATATTATTTGCTTATTAAATTCCCCATGTTTAAAATATCATATGTCCATTAATTAAATAAATTACTGATAATTTATTTAATTAATATCTTTTATCCTTGATCATCCACTCAACCTTTATTTAATTATGCCAGAATAAATTCCACCTGCAGGGTTTCACATAATTAAATCTTTTTGAGCTTTCAAGGGGACATCATTAACCCGAATATTATCAGGACATGGATTCCTTCAATAAATAATATCCACCATGTATATAATTCCATCACCCAAAATATAATGATATAATGCAAAAGAATGATTTCATATATAAATCAAAGCATGTAAATAATATACACGTATCAATTACTATTTCCGGATTAAGAACCTAAGCATTAATAATAACATAGAATCTTAGTTCTCCTTTTTAATCAGTATTAAGGGAATAATTCTAAATTTGATCATGTTCAATATACACAAAGTATACTAGTATTATTTATTAGTCAATATAAACTAATCTAAATAATACTACAGCCATACCAGTGGATTGTCCAACACCACCTGTGCTGTGAACCTTATTATATTATATAACCGTATTTAATAATCTAATATTCTGTATCCCATTTGATACTAGATTGTTCACAATATATAATATTAGACAACATGTAAACATTCAAATGATTCTCAAATAAACTGGCCAGAAATAAATGTACATACTTCAAATAAATGTTTTCAGTATACACTAACAAAATATTGTCAGATGTTAGTTACTTACGACGGAAGGATCGTCGGATGTTTTCTTGTGAGACCCATCTTTGATAAAATAAAACCTAAATTTACGACGCAACTATACGTCGTAAATAGTAACTTTCGACAAAAACAAACTATCGTATATTTGGAATTGGGACCAACTTACGATGAAATATGTGATGAAAACCGTCGTAAGTTTATATTTCCAAAATAGCCAAATACTGATTTTTCAGTTTCCAGCCATTTTCGACTTCCAATTTAAATTCTAAACCTGCAAAAATATAATGCAATCACAAACTCAACACAAAATCTAAACGTGCCAAAAGAAAATCAACATTTATTGAAGCAAAATACACAATTATCATTGTATCTAGTTTTATCAATAATTCTAAATCAAACATATTACACAATTACATTCTTTAACTCTAACTTTGAAGTAACTTATATTCTTGTAATATGAGTTCCATGCTCTTCAAAAACAAAAGGGTGGGATAGAGTAAACTGTAAAAAATTACACCAGTACTACAATTAGGCGCCTAGGGAAATATCCCATTGACTACTGTTGTCTAATTCAAATATAGGTGATGAACTTGTCATGCAATCAAAACCTGAAATAAGTGGAAATTGAGTTGTGCACCGAAAGAACACACACTTAGAACACGAGATATAATAAAATCAACATTTTATTGCTAGACACAAATCTAACACAGTAGTGACAAAAATATGTCCTTTATCTTCTATAAACTGCAGTTTATACAAATATAGAAAAAGCAATAAAGTTAAGTTAAAGAAATAATAAATCTTGTTTCATGACTAATTAAGTATGGAAATCATGTTCATGTAGGAGAACCATTTATATCTTTCTGTCAAACTAGCCTTTTACCTGACTATTTAGAAATTAAATGCACATTTAGAAAGCACTTCAATTCTCACCAAGTTGGTACAAGAAGGGTACCATTGTTGTAACCGGGTTGAATTTACTAGACAAAAAACTCAAAATTCCTTAATCAACAATAAATAGTTAAACTCAAAAATAAATGGAAAAAGACTCAGCTTTCTGGAATTTCAACTCAAGATCACTAAAGGTACACTAGACATGCAAAGTTCCTAGATACAATGATTAATTTACATATTGAACCATGAATATTTATTAGGAGAAAAAGAATAAAAAATATATTCATTTATTTAAAAATAGATGTACATTTAGATTTCGAAAGTAAAGATAATCATGTAACAGTATACTCCAGTGATGATTCACTTGCAAGGCTAAAACTCTAAATAACACTTGTGTATATAGTAAGTGAGACATAGAACATACTTGTTTTAAAAATTGGCTGCTCTTGGTATTCAGTAATTGAACCAGTCTTTCACACAATAGCTTAAAAAAGGGAAGGTGTATATCATAATCTCCTACTACTTCAACAGAGATAGAAAGCAAATAATACAACTAATAACATAAGAAATAGAACAAAACATTTTAATAACTGTGATAAAACAGCTACCTTACTAACGCATCCTTGAAGAGAACTCTTTGTATATTCATCTTTGATGGTTGAAGCTTGTGATAAGTGGATTTTTTATCTACTTGGAACTCTTCATTACACACTTAAGTTGATATTTTGGACTCAAGTTATTGGTATTTTTTATGTGTTTTTGTGTTTGTGCATTACTGGCATTAGTTGGATGATTAATTGAGCTTTTCAAGGTAATATGTTGCAACGAGGGCAGAATCTGTTAGGGTTTATACTGAGATATTCATTTGAAGTATATACTTTAATAATAATTATTTGAGAATCTTGAATGCATGTTTTCACATTGTCTGTATATTATATATTGTAGACAATCTAGTATCAAATGGGATAGCAGAAGATTAGATTGTCAAACTCCTTATATAATATAATAAAGGTTCACAGTCTAAGTGGTATTAGACAAACCACTAGAACGGCTAAAGTATTATTTAGAAATAGTTTATCTTGACTATTGAATAATACTTGTATACTTTATGTATATTGAACGGGATCAAAATAGTAGAATAATTGTTTCTTTTATTCTGACAATAAAGAAGAACTAAGATTCTATGATATTATTATTGCTTAGGTTCTTAATCCGGATGTAGTAATTGACACTTGTATTTAATGCACATGCATTGATTCATACATTAAGTAATTTGTTTTAAATTACGAATTTATGTATTGGGCAATGACATTATATGCAGAGTGGGATATTAACTATAAAAGGAAATTGTGTCTAAAATATATATTCGGGTGATGATGTCCTCTTGAAAGCTCGTAAAGATAATTATGCTTTAGTCCTGCAGGCAGATTTGTTCTTGCATAATTATAAGGTTGAGTGGATGATCAAGGATAAAAGATATTGATTAAATAAATTATCAAAAAATAATTTAATTAATGGACATGCGATCTCTTAAACATGGGGAATTTATAAGCAATTAATATGGGAGCCGAATTAAATAATTAATTTACGGAATTATGAAAGGTAGTGCAAATATTAATTCTTTAGTGGATTGAATTAATATTTAATGACATTGGGCTTGGCCCAGAATGTCATTGGAAGGCCTGACCTAATGGTCCATGATCCCTACTGTAGCCTATATATATTCTCATTCTCCTAAAACTAGGGGTGACACACAAAAAACGAAATCACATCCTAGGGTTTGAGAGAGGCAGGCATTTTTCTCAAGGAGCCAGTTAGGGTTTTGGAATTTTGGAGCTTTGCAAGAGGTACACCTTGGGAGATCGAAGCTCACACTTCGTCCAAGGAAAATCAGGGAATACAATAGAAGATGTGAATTTGAATCGCTTGCGCCGTAGCGATTAAGGTTAATGTTCTATTCGTACTCTTTTAATTAATATCATAAAATGCAGGGCCAAGATTAGATAGATCCAATAGAATCTGATTCCACGACCATTCTCATGTTGAAGAGCATCTCGAGAGCTTCACGTGGACTATTGGATCGTCAAATTCTGACAGACAGAACTCAACTTACATCAAAAACAAGAAATTGGAGCAAAAATCCAGAAGCACGGCGCGTCCGTGCTGAGAAGCGGGGCGGCCGCGCTGAAACAACAGTAGCATGGTGCGCCCGCGCTGGAGTGCGGGGTGGCCACACCAAAAGGTAAGAAACAGCGAGCGCCCGCGAGCAAGGCGGGTCGGCCGCGCGGGTTCATTTGGGCAGAATCTTGATTCTACTTGATTTTTGAGAGAATTGAAGCCCTGATCAACCTGAAGCCTATATATACCCTAAATAAGATGTTTTGAATAATATGGAGCCAAAGGAGAGCAATAAGAAGACCTAGAGAGCACGAGATGACTACGCAGAAGAAGACTTTTATATTCTTTGATATAGTTGATACTTGAATGCTTGTTTTTGATTTGTCTTTGAACCCTAGTACTCTTATATTGTTTATTATTATGTTTTCATTGGAACCCATGGTGACGATGAGTTTGATTATGAACTAATCGTTATCGTGGGGTTCTAACGGATTTACTTAGGGATTTCTAAAGTTAATTTGTTTCAATATCTTGGTGTGTGGGGATTGATTGATATCCTAGTATTGGTTGTGCTTATTCGTCTTATGTGCGTAGCTAACATATAAGATATTGTGTTAATATATATTAAAGCAACAATGAATATAGAGATTTAGAATTTGCCATGCTAGCATAGGTTCATATATAATTGTTATGCATGATTCGTAGGTATATTTAACTATCTTACTTGCCCTTTGTAATCACGATAGATAACTTGCGCACCAAACCGTTATGTTATCAAATTCTATAGATATATAGGGTCTCAACATAATTGGTGTCTATTCAGCTTCCATCTCTTTTATGGATGTCTGGTAGTAGGGTATTCATACAACGAAAGATGGCGTTTACTAGTTTCGTGTTATCTGATTACTTGTCATCACCATTGCAAGCTAAGGTTAAAAACAAAGACTTTGAATGAAGTATGTAATGTAGTTAGAATCCCATGTTTGTCTCATATAGTTAATTCAATCACATTTATTCTTAGTTAATCACATGTTAGTTTAATCTTGGTTATAAACATCTCAACTAGTTATTGTCTTAGCATTGAACTATAATCATACATTGTTACATTAGTGCATAATCTGAACTTAACCTAAACCAGTCTCTGTGGGAACGAATCTGATTTATAACTTATACTACTTGCGAACACGTATACTTGCATGTAATTTAGCGCGTGTTTTTGCCCTAACAAGTATTTGACGTCGCTGCCGGGGACTCGGTGTTAATTTTTAGTTTATGTGCTTGACATTAGTGGTCGTTAAAGTTCACTGACTCAGATTCTTTTTCTTTCACGGTTTTCTTGTTGTATTTCATGTACTCATTACAATGGGAGATGCAACAACACCAACAAAAGCATTGATGGATTTTTCTCAACCCAAGATCAATGACATTCAATCTAGCATTGTCAAGCCAGTGATCACAGCTAATACCTTCGAGATCAAGCTTGGCATAATTCAGATGGTGCATAACTCAGTCCAATTTGGGGGTTCTCCAACGGATGATCCAAATATGCATATTAGGGATTTCATCGAAATTTGTGACACCTTCAAGTTCAGCAATGTTTCCGAGGATGCGGTGAAACTGAGACTATTCCCATTCTCTCTGAGGGACAAGGCTAAGTGCTGGTTACATTCTCTACCAGTAGTTTCTATGACTACTTGGGAGGATCTTGCTTTCTTACTAAATTCTTCCCTATGGTGAAGACAACTGCACTCAGGAATGCTCCTACTCAATTTATGCAGCAATCGGGAGAAACACTATGTGAAGCTTGGGAGCACTACAAGGAGATGCTTAGGAAGTGTCCTCATCATGGCATGCCTGATTGGATGATCATCAATTATTTTTATAATAGGTTGGGAATACAGTCTAGACCCATGCTTGATGCAGCATCAGGTGGAACATTATGGGCAAAGATCTATGAGGAAGCTTATGATCTAATTGAACAGATGGTTGCTAATGAATATCAGTATCCAACCCAGAGATTGCCACAGGGAAAGGTAGCAGGAGTTCTGGAAGTGGATACAGCTATGGCTATCACTGCTCAACTAAAGGAATTATCTATGAAGATCGATTCTCTGGCTAACTATGGTGTTAATTAGATAACCAGTGTTTGTGAGATGTGTGCAGGTTCGCATGCAACGGAGCAATGCGCTATATCTAGTGAATCAGTTTGGTTTGTGAGAAACTTTCAGAGATCGCAGCAAGCAGTTCCAGCCACTTATCATCCTGACTTCAGCTGGAGCAATTATCAGAATGTGGTGCAACAGCCTTATCAGCAGTATGCAGGAAAACAATTCAACCCTATGGGTTTTCAACAACCATAATATGCACCAAGAAAATAACTCCAACTTCAACAACAAACTCATGGAGGTGTAGGTATATCTTCGAATGAAAAATTTGAATTGGAGGAGTTGCGGCTTATGTGCAAAAACCAGGCTCTTATATGCCAAAACCAGGTTTTTTATATCAAGACTCTGGAGAACCAGATAGGGCAAATTGCTAACGCCTTATTGAATTGACTACCAGGAACGCTTTCTAGTGATACAGAAGCCAATCCAGGAAAGAGGGAAGTTAACGAACAGGTGAACTCCATCACCTTGAGATCCGAAAAGGTTGCAAGCCCCCAAATTCAGCAAGACGAAGAGTATAAAAACTCTGTCCAGAATGCAGGTGTATCTGCACCCTTGCCAATTCCTAAAAATGAGATTGTAGCTAAAAAAGTGGTGCAGAAGGATGCCGAGGTGGAATCAAGGAAGAAAACTGTGGAACACACTCCTCCTGAGGGTAATATAGGGGATAAATAGGTTTATCCTCCACTTCCTTTTCCTAAGAAGCCGCAGAAGTAGAAGTTGGATAAGCAATTTTCTAAGTTTCCGGAGGTGTTCAAAAAACTTCATATTAACATACCTTTCATTGAAGCTCTTGAACAAATGCCTAGCTATGCGAAGTTTATGAAAGATATTCTCTTGGAAAGTGAAGCTCGATGACTTGGAAATCGTTGCTCTAATGGAAGAGTGCAGTGTTGTGTTGTAATGGAAACTAACTCCTAATCTTAAAGATCCAGGAAGCTTCACGATACCTTGCACTATTGGAAATCTGTCGTTCGACAAGTGTTTGTGTGACTTGGGAGCTAACATCAATCTGATGCCCTTGTCAGCTTTCAAGAAACTTGGACTACCTGATCCAAAACCTGTGAACATGTCTTTGTAGTTGGTTGATCGTTCCATCACTTATCCATGAGGAGTAGTGGAGGATATCTTGGTTAAGGTGGATAATCTCATCTTCCCTGCTAATTTTATCATTCTAGACTTTAAGGAGGATAAGAAGATTCTCATTATCTTGGGAAGACCATTCTTGGCTACGGGCCGAACTATGATCGATGTGCAGAAAGGAGAGCTTATGATGAAGGTTCAAGATCAAAAGGTCACTTTTAATGTGTTCAAGGCAATAAAGTTACCCACAGATAAAGAGCAGTGCTTTAAAGTAGAGTGGGTCGACTTTGTCGTGAATTCGGAGCTTAAGCAATTGCCAAGGTTAGATACTTTAGAGAGAGCCTTCATAGGGGAATCAGTTATTAAAGATGAAGACGGAGCAGAGCAACTGCAGGTTTTGAATGCACCTCCGTGGAAGAGGAAGTTGGATATGCCATTTGATTCTCTTGGGTTAGTAGAGTTGAAAATTTCTCAGCAGAGTCTCGAGCCGTATATTGAAGAAGTTCCCACACTTGGGCTCAAACCGCTGTCAAATCACTTGAGTTATGCATTCTTAGGTGCACCCCTGGACAAGGGGTTGGAATATATCTATGATAGTCTAAAGGGTGGCTGGTCGGTTCCTCCCGTGCTTACAGATGGTCCCTCTCGTGCACCATAGATAGTTGATAGGTTTGGTATTGGTGATGCTAAGTATGGAAGGTTGATCGGTGTATTGAGGCCATGCATGACTTCCACCGATGTTTTCCTAAAGATTTGACACACGCTTTCGGTACTGTTTTGCGAGACACTGATGTCGAGGTTGATTGGCCACCTGATCCTCCACACGACGAGGGTGATCCTCCAGCTAACTAGGTATGCCTTGTATTCTTATTCTTACCTTCAATGAGGACATTGAAAATTTTAAGTTTGGGGGTGATAGTTAAGGAATATTTGTGTATAAGTCCATATAGATGCATATTCATGATAGTTTAGTTCATATAGTTTGTATATTTGTCATGTAGTTATTTGTTTTTGTTTTTTTTTGCATATTTGTTATCATGTTAGTATGTTTCATATAGTTGCATTTGCATGCATTTAACATGATCCCTTAGGTTGAGCTATTTCCGATTGATAAGCTGATGTTAATTTGAGTGTGGTGATGACGAATAGAGGGATGTGTAAGTCTTAATGAATTGATTTGCATGCCCAGAAAAAAAATCACAAGTTTATAGGTTGCTTTTGATCTAGACCATGATTATATTTGTTTATTTTGAGATTTAATCACTTGTTTATATCTAGAATTTTTGGTATTCTCGTAATGGCGTACAAACACTGATTTTTAAACTGGAGACAAACTTGGAATTCCTTGCTAGTTGTGAATAAGGCTAGACATCAAATGGCTAGTAGTCGGCTCATGCATATTTATATGTGTATTCTAGGGTTGAATGAGATGGAGTGAAATGTACTCATTCAGAAATCATTGAAAAAAAAGAAAAAAAAGAAAAAAAAATAGATAAAAGAGAAAAAATATGTGTTATGTATAATTGATCACGAGTGAGCTCTTTAATACTCGAGTTATTAATTATAGGGGACTTTGTGCCTAGTGATCTAAGGCTTTTATAGTCTGGGATCCGCGAATCTAACGCTCGCTACATGGGTATTATTGCATAAGTCTTTTGGGACCTCATTCATTGCACGTTCAAATAAACATCTTTGTTATGTGTTCAATAATAGCATGAATCATTGTATAACTCTAGTAGAAAGGAGGTGTTGTGAGTCATTATGCGTTTATCGTCTATTCTTTTTATAAACTTGTGATTGTTTTGATGATAAGATAAGTTATGGTTATTGATCTAGTATCAAGAGTATATCTATTAAGCAACACACACACACACACATTTCTGGTTTGTGAGTTGGTTTGTGGGATTTATTCGAACTATGTTTTAAGTCATTGCATTTTTAGAGGCATTCGCTTGTTGGTTGGTTATGGTTATTCTGAGAGGATCGATTGCATTATCATTTAGTTACATTCATGCATCAAGTTTTTTATAGTTTTTGAGTCTGTTTATGCTTGAGGACAAGCATCGATTCAAGTTTGAGGGTATGATAAGTGGATTTTATATCTACTTGGAATGCTTCATTACAGGCTTAAGTTGGAATTTTGGACTCAAGTTATTGGTATTTTTGATGTGTTTTTATGTTTGTGCATTACAGGGATTAATTGGATAATTAATTGAGCTTTTCAAGGTAATATGTTGCAAGGACGTCAGACTCTGATGCCATGACCATTCTCATATTGAAGAGCATCACGCGCAAGGCAGGGCGGCCGCGCGATTTCATTTGGGGAGAATCCTGATTCTACATGATTTTTGAGAGAATTAAAGCCCTGATCAACCTGACGACTATATATACCCTAAATAAGATATTTTTAATAACAAAGAGCCAAGGGAGAGCAATAAGAAGACCTAGAGAGCACGAGACGGCTACGTAGAAGAAGACTTTCGTATTCTTCAATATAGTTGATACTTGGATGCTTGTTTTCGATTTGGCTTTAAACCCTCGCGTGTGTTCATTTGGGCAGAATCCTGATTCTACTTGATTTTTGAGAGAATTAAATCCCTGATCAACCGGAAGACTATATATACCCTAAATAAGATGATTTTAATAACAAGGAGCCAAGGGAGAGCAATAAGAAGACCTAGAGAGCACGAGACGGCTACGTAGAAGAAGACTTTTGTATTCTTCGATATAGTTGATACTTGTATGCTTGTTTTCGATTTGGCTTTGAACCCTAGTACTCTTATATTGTTTATTATCATGATTTCATTGGAACCCATGGTGACGATGAGTTCGATTATGAACTAATCATTATCGTGGGGTTCTAACGGATTTACTTATGGATTTCTAAAGTTAATTTGTTTCAATATCTTGGTGTGTGGGGATTGATTGATATCCTAGTATTGGTTGTCCTTATCCGTCTTATGTGCGTAGCTAACATATAAGATAGCGTGTTAATCTCTACTAAAGCGACAGTGAATATAGAGATTTAAAACTTGCCATGCTAGTATAGGTTCATGTATAATTGTTATGCATGATTTGTTGGTAATTTTAACCATCTTACTTTCCCTATATAATCACGATAGATAACTTGTGCATCAAACCGTTATGTTGTCAAATTCTATAAACATATAGGCTCTCAACATAATTGTTGTCTATTCAACTTCTATCTCTTTTGTGGATGTCTGGTAGTAGGGTATTTATATAACGAAAATTGGCGTTTACTAGTTTCGTGTTATCTGATTCGTTGTCATCACCATTGCATGCTAAGGTTAAGAACAATGACTTTGAATGAAGTATTTAATGAAGTTAGAATCCCATTTTGTCTCATATAATTAATTGAATCACTTTTATTCTTAGTTAATTGTATGTTAATTTAATCTTAGTTATAAACATCTCAACTAGTTATTGTCTTGGCATTGAACGACAACCATACATTGTTACATAAGTGCATAATTTGAACATAACTTAAACCGGTCTCTGTGGGAACGAATCTGATTTATATCTTATACTACTTGCGAACGCATATACTTGTATGTAATTTAGCGTGTATTTTCGCCCTAACAGCTTCCAATGACCCTAAAGATGTAATTGTGTTAACCAGTCTCTTTCAAAGGATGTTGCATTGTTCTTGAACTAAGTGACTGCTTCCTATGGAGCTGTTATGAATATCAGTAGCACCTAAAACGTTGGTTTATACGGTTGATAGAAGAATTGATCCAATCTCACTTGCACTCGAAAGTAGTTTTATAGTTGGAGAGCTCTCATCAGCTACTGAGTTCTGATTAAATCATTTGCAAGACAATCAGCTACAAAATTCCTGTTGAATGTTACACTTAATATCAACTCTACTAGAAACTTTGTAGAGTTGAATGTTACACTTTATATCAAATATGATGTAATGCAGAACTAGACATAGTATATATATATCATATGATCATATATTTAAAAAGTAAGGACATAGAAAAAAGGGCATACTGCACAAAGGCATTAAATTTGAACAAACCTGTTAACACCAGTAGTCAAATATGACATGTTTAGAGTTGTATTATAAATGCTCTTTCCAACTTCAAGTATATGTCCAGTATCCTGTAGGCCAGATGCTTCATGCACAACACCTCGACCTTTCACTTTGACTATCACCACACTACTGCCACTGGTCTCTCCTAAAGCTTCAATTTTATACAAAACAAATGGAAGCTTCTTCTGTCTTTTTAAGCAATCAACAGGATAGTTCTCTCTAACAGTAGGTAGCTTCATCCTCCTGCCAAGACAAATCATTTTCAAATTAAAAAAATTACAAAAAAATAATAATTACGAAAAAATGTGTGCATTACCTTGCTTTCTTTACCTCGGCATTTTGACCATTTACCATTTCACTAACAACCAAGCAGTTTGTGTCTGCAATATACATTTTCAATTAGGAAACAAATATATCATAATTACTCCAAACAAAACGTCTCCACCATCACCGACGGGTTCTCTATCACCACCACTATCCGCTCCCAATTACTCCTACCAAAATGTCTCCACCATCATCACCGGGTTCGCATCACCACCACTCTCCGCTCCCAACACCATCTCTGCTCCCAATTACTCCTGACAAAACGTCTCCAGCATCACCGTCAAGTTCCCCATCACCACCACTCTCCTCCCACACTTTTCAACCAAGACAAATTAGAGGAAGAGAGTCTGATAGACTGAGACAATTCCAAGCGAAAGGCAGGGGGCGAGAGACTGAAAGAAATAAAGAGAGGGAATGAGAGGGAGATGGAGGGGAGAGAGAGAGAGATGGGCCTTCCCTTCAATCCAAAATAAGCCCTAAAGCTTTAGTTTTGAACACGAACTAAAACCCCAAATTGAAGTCGAATTGAAACCCTAAACGAAACCATAACTAAAGCCACCATAAAAGAAACATACAAATCAATCAAATGAGGCTAAAATCAAACTAAACATTTATATATCTATAGATTTTGCACAACCAGGAGAGGAGAGGGGGAGGAAAAGAGGGGAAGAGAGAAGGGGAGAGAGAGAATCAAGAAAGAGGGAATGAAAATATATTCAGATCTGTGAAGCAATTAGACTGTCCTATTTGTTAAACATAGGACAAAGCGGTGCATTTGCCGCTTCAATTTTCACCTGTTTTGCCTATATACCACTTATATTACAATAAAATTTTTATTAAAATTTAAGTAGATTAAATATTGACAATTATCTTGCATATATATATATTCATATATTTATAATTAATAATTTGTGTATATGACTAAAATCAATATATCTTAACATTCACACGGTTGGATCGTTAAAATGATTATTCAAAAAAATATATTAGTAAAATTATATGTTACTTTTTTAATACATAAATATTTTACAAATTATTAGGAAATATATTTTTCTATGAAAATATCAAATTGACTATAGAAGTACACTATTAACTTTGAGAAATAATAATAATAACATATATATATATATATTTCAATATTAATTTATTTTTATTTAAACAACTATTTATTAAAATATAATTTTTTCATTTATATATTTCTCAAGGCCTTTGGACAATATATCCTGAAATGGGATAGTATTGAGCAGCGATATAGAAAATAGGTGATCAGTATATATTATACTCTATATTATAAGAGGAAAAACATTAAATGAGCAACTCGAGATCAATATAATATTCATTGATATTGTAAAGTCTTGTGAAAAAGCCTAAATCACAAAAAAAATACATTTCCTAATTTGTATCAGAATTTAATTTAGTAGTATTTAATTACTTATCGGAATTTAATTGGTGTTTCAATTTTTTTTAAAATATTTTTCAACGATCCAACCGTATGAATGTCAATAGATATATATTTGTGATATAACTAAAGTTTCATATCAAAATAATTATATTTGGTTTACCATTTTAACAGTCAAATATTAGGTTGACTAGTATAGCTAAGTAGTGTTTGATCCTGAATTGGTGTTTCAATTATTTTAAAAATATTTTTCAACGATCCAACTGTATAGATGTCAATAAATATATATATATACTAGTGATATAACCAAAATTTTATATCAAAATAATTTTATTAGGTTGTCATTTTAATTGTCAAGCATTAGTTTGACTAGTACAACTAATTAGTGTTTAATCATGAATTAGTGTTTCGATTATTTTAAAAATACTTTTCAATGATCCAGTCGTATGGATGTCAATATATATATATATATATATATATATATATATTACTGATATAACCAAATTTACATATCAAAATAATTTTATTTGGTTTGTCATTTTAACAGTAAAGCATGAGTTTGACTTGTACAACTAACTAGTGTTTAATCCTGAATTTGTGTTTCGATTATTTAAAAAATACTTTTAATAGATTCAACCGAATGGTTATCAATATATATATATATATATATATATATATATTAGAGATATAACTTAAGTTAAATATCAAAATAATTTTATTTGGTTTTCCATTTTAACAGTCAAGCATGAGTTTGACTTGTACAACTGACTAGTGTTTAGTTCTGAATTTGTGTTTCGATTATTTTAAAAATATTTTTCATCGATTCAACCGTATGGATGTCAAAAGATATATATATATATATATATATTAGTGATATAACTAAAGTATTATATCAAAATAATTTTTGTTTTGTTTACCATTTTCACAGTCAAATATTAGTTTGACTAGTACAACTAACTAGTGTTTCCTGAATTGGTGTTTCGATTATTTTAAAAATGCTTTTCAGCGGTTCAACCATATGGATGTCAAAAGATAAATATATATATATATATTACTGATATAACCAAAGTTACATATCAAAATAATTTTCTTTTGGTTGTCATTTTATAGTCAGTATGAGATTGACTTGTACAAGTAACTAGTGTTTAGTTCTGAATTTATGTTTCGATTATTTTAAAAATACTTTTCATCGATCCAACTATATGGATGTCAATAGATATATATATATATATATTAGTGATATAACCAAATTTACATATCAAAATAATTTTATTTGGCTTATCATTTTAACAGTCAAACATGAGTTTGACTTGTACAACTAACTAGTGTTTAATCCTGAAATTGTGTTTCGATTATTTTAAAAATACTTTTAATCGATTCAATGGAATGGATGTCAATAGATATATATTAGTGATATATCTAAATTTAAATATCAAAATAATTTTATTTGGTTTTCCATTTTAACAGTCAAGCATGAGTTTGACTTGTACAACTGACTAGTGTTTAGTTCTGAATTTATATTTTGATTATTTTAAAAATATTTTTCATCGATCCAACCATATGGATGTCAATACATATATATATATATATATTAGTGATATAACCAAAATATGATATAAAATAATTTTTTTTGGTTTACCATCTTAATAGTCAAATATTAGTTTAACTAGTACAACTAACTAGTGTTTAATCCTGAATTGGTGTTTCTATTATTTTAAAAATATTTTTCAGTAGGTTAACCATATGGATGTCAAAAGATATATATATTAGTGACAAAACCAAAGTTACATATCAAAATAATTTTATTTAGTTTGTCATTTTACAGTCAAGTATGAGTTTGACTTGTTCAACTAACTAGTATTTAGTTCTGAATTTGCGTTTCGATTATTTTAAAAATACTTTTCATCGGTCCAACGGTATGGATGTCAATATATATATATACAAATATATATTAGTGATAAAACTAAAGTTACATATCAAAATAACTTTATTTGGTTTGTCATTTTAACAGTCAAGCATGAGTTTGACTTGTACAACTAACTAGTGTTTAATCCTGAATTTGTGTTTCGATTATTTTAAAATAATTTTCATCGATCCAACCATATGGCTGTCAATATATATATATATTATTGATATAACCAAAGTTACATATCAAAATAATATTATTTGGTTTGTCATTTTAACAGTCAAGCATGAGTTTGACTTGTATAACTAACTAGTGTTTAATCCTGAATTTGTGGTTCAATTATTTTAAAAATATTTTTCATGGATCCAATCATATAGATGTTAATATATATATATATATATATATTAGTTATATAACCAAAGTTACATACCAAAATAATTTATTTGGTTTGGCATTTTTATAGTCAAGTATGAGTTTGACTTGTACAACTAACTAGTATTTAGTTTTGAATTTGTGTTTCGATTATTTTAAAAATATTTTTCATCGATCCAACCATATGGATGTCAATATATATATATATATATTAGTGATATAACCAAAGTTACATATCAAACTAATTTTATTTGGTTTGTCATTTTACAGTAAAATATGAGTTTGACTTGTACAATTAACTAGTGTTTAGTTCTGAATTTGTGTTTCGATTATTTTAAAAATACTTTTCATCGATTCAATCGTATGGATTTTAATTGATATATATATCTATATATATTAGTGATATAACTAATGTTACATATCAAAATAATTTTATTTGGTATTTCATTATTAAAGTCAAGCATGAGTTTGACTTGTACAACTAGCTAGTGTAAATCGTGAATTTGTGTTTCGATTATTTTAAATATACTTTTCATGGATCCAACCATATGGATGTCAATATATATATATATTTATGATATAACCAAAGTTACATACCAAAATAATTTTATTTGGTTTGCCATTTTAACAGTCAAGCATGAGTTTGATTTAAACAACTAGCTAGTATTTAGTTTTGAATTTGTGTTTAGATTATTTTAAAAATACTTTTCATCGATTCAACCGTATGGATGTAAATATATATATATATATATATATATATTAGTGGTATAACCAAAGTTATATATCAAAATAATTTTATTTGGGTTGTCATTTTAATAGTTAAACATGAGTTTGACTTGTACAACAAAATAGTGTTTAGTCTTGAATTCGTGTTTAGGTAGATAATCGACTTAGTTAGTCTATCAATGATAATTTATACATCACCATGACCCGATTAGTGGTACTCAATCTTAACATCCATTAAAATACATCTCTCACGGTTGTTATCGTCTAATTATTCAAAGAATCGTTGCTGCATTACTTTAGTTCACCACGGACCTACGGTAGTATCATTTTCCTTGGAATCTTAATAGCTAACCATACGGAGTCTATAGCTGTCGTATCGAATTATTCTAAGGAGGAAACATAATCACCATTCATGATTCATGAAGAACACCCTGAACTTGACGTACATATGCCATAAAGCAGATAAAATTGCTGAAGAGTTTCAATCAAAGCAGCGATAGCAGGTTAATACCATTATTACCCATATATCCTCACTAGGAGACTGGAAACTTAAGGGTTCATTTAGTCCTTTTAAGATGAGTAGCTCGCTCACAGCGATAACATGAATTAAATCTCTACCAACCTACTATATGGTTGAGTATTATACCATCATCAGAAATGAATGTAAATCTTCCACACCATAATACAACCTTTACGGCTTTAACCGGCATTACTGTATTCCTTTGTCACGAGCACCTATAATTGCTCTCTTACACTTAAAGTGTCAGCCACCTCATTGGCCTTTCCTGATAGTAATATTTCTTTACAATCATTGTCATTAGAACCACCTTCAACTAAATTTTCTACCTCATTTCCAATCACTACTTATGTGAAAATGTTCTTCTTAAGTTCGGGTGAGAAAAAAATATCACTATTTTCCTATAAGTTATTGCCTTAGTATTTAAATGTGAACATCGTTACGGCTGGCTCTCGATCATACTCAGGATATCTTTTATCTTGGGTCCTTCTTGCCTTAACCAATTTCGGCCTTCACTGGTTCGATCCATACTTTTTCATGGTTTAACACGTGCTCCACCTAGCATCCTTATTATTATTTCATATTTTCTTTACCAAAAATTCTATTTGGAAAACTTAAATATCACCTCTTTTCTTGTAACCTCTCAATGGTTATCCTTAAATCATTCAACCTATACTCCCCACGTACATGGCATATCGAGATACCATTTACTAATACTAGAACCATTACCTATATAGTGCTGAAAACTTTCTCCACTGATCTTTAAAGGTTGTTGTTACCTTAATCCTTCCAATTCGTACTATTAAAACTCGTACTATCCCTATTAAGGGTAAATGCCAACCCTTATGCATTCCCCTATGGTTCATCTCAAGTTATCGAGGTTTTATCCTTAATTCCACCTTTAAAAGGTACTTACACTATTCCATTGATAAATCAATTCATTTATCCCTGATAAAGGTATCTCATCCAATCATTCCCACCTCGATAGTCTATACTTAGTTTCATGGTAACATCTTTTTCCAAACCGAGGTCAGTCCATATGGCCTCCAAAAGATAACAACGATTATCCACTTTTCTTGCATAATTTGGTAAAGATAGAAGGGATGTTCTGGAAGATATTGGTCGTGTTCAAAATAAACTTTTTAGTTCTAATTACTCATTTACCTTTGTTATTTATCTCAACAGTCATCTCAATATTGGGATATCTTTTATACCCGACATCTCCCTTTTTGGGTATCAAGTCACATGTGTTACTTACACTTCACATTCTTGAAGGCCACTTCCTTCATCCAATATTCTAATTTCTTGCTTTCCTGTCTCCTCAGTCCATCTGTATTTTCATATTAATCCATCTATCTTTCTAAAAGTTTCATTGAATACTCCCAACTTAAAGGGGATTAATTATATGTATCGCTTATTCCTTCAAACTTCGATTTTATCTCATGATCAGTCACCATGACTCTGATGATGACACACTTCTCTATCTTCTCAAAGTCTCTTATCAGCCTTCCAAGGTCATTATCATCTTGAGCCTCTCTTTCCTACTAAGGGCATCAGCCACCATATGGGCCTTTCCTAGATGATAAAGAATCCCACAATCATAATCCTCGATTAGCTCTAACCATATCCTCCGGCGTGTGTAAAGCTCCTTCTGCAAGAAAATATACTTGTGGCTCTTATGGTCGGTGAAATTCTCGCACTTCTCTCCATACAAGTATTGCATCCAATCCTTAAGGAGAAAATATTATCGAGAGCTCAAGATTATTCGTAGGGTATCGAATTTCATATTCCTTTTTTTGTCTGGATGCGTACACGATTACCTTGCAGTGCTACATAAGCACGCACCCTGATCTCTTGTGCCGCATTGATTCCGCTGTATTGATTCCTCAGGGATAATCGGAGTCATCCTATATGTTTTAAATCCTCATTTTCCCTTCATAATATTTTGGGTTCCATATATCTTGATTGTGACCTCCATGCTTATCAAACACAGGGTTTGCCCTAATCTTATTTCTTGTGGGGCATAGTGCTTGGAATTTTTTTGAGATAATCTTTATATTAGTTTCACTTAATTTTCTTAATTCTTTCTTTCGTACAGTCCTCACGTGGTCATAAAATAGGAATTCCCCAGTTCTATACACTTTACGACACTCTTAAGTGTTAATAGTGCAATTAACAATATGAACTTATCACAAAAGAACTTATCTGAACTGAAAGGAACGAATATATACATAACTATTGGTTTGAGATTACAATAGCTAAACACTTGAAAGAGAATTACATCATCAGATCTGATCTATACCAAAAGTACTACTGTATATAATCATCTAGTTAATCTAGACTAATCATTCAAAATTAGGCTAATCCTCCAAAAGTTGTGCTGAATGAAAATCCTTGTCTGATCCCTTTGACTCTACACACTACTCTGGATCAAGGAATACGGGAACGAACAACATTCCTAACTTGCTTCGTCAAAGAAGTGATGAGGTCTAGTATAGTTTCAAGGAGAGCTGGATCAATTTGACCCTCAAGATGGCCTCTAGCTGTAATTAGGATGGTATCTCAATCATATACAGGCTATAAACTAAGCCTGCCGGAAGTACCTCGCCCTCACTCCTCGGTGCAATAAGTTGATCCAATAACTCACTTCTAATATTACATCCCTCAGACAGGCCGCCCAAACTCATGTGATAATCGGCGATAAGAGAAGCCTGAACAGTTGCATCTAGAAGTCCATGGGGTGCATGTGGTGCAGACCCGGTAGATTCAACTAGATAACCAAGCACAATATCAGGTGATAATGGCACATGAGATAAATGAGACATTTTCTCAGTAGGTGTTGGGCTCTGTACAGGAGAGGGAACATAAAGTGGTGGAACCTCATGGATGTCTACAGGAATGACTTGAAGATGGTCTGATACTGGTATAACTTGTGCCATGGAAGGCCCCACTCCATCTGCCCTTATTATCCGTTGTGCCCTTGGTAACTCTCCATCCTCTAGTGCCGCCCTTGTGGCCATCCTAGCTCCGGTAGTCGCCCTGACTACGGTCATCAATCCCTCAGCGGTCATTTCTTTATTCTCGTCAGGATCCTTCACGGGATCCTCCTCAGCAACAATATCCACCGGGATAACATCCTTAATTGCTATATTCTCAACATGAATAACATCCAGTCCCTTGTTAGGATACTATATCAGATCCATAATCTGATCTTCAATAAGTAGGAAAGCATCATCATGCTGATGCTTCTGAACCTCAAGGTTAGGTGCCCCGCTACCCTATACGAAAATGAACTATGTTACTATCATGATATTCATAAGGGTTCCCGTAAGGGTTTTAACTGTCAGTACTACATTAGGTAGTCCAACTATAAACTTGGCAAGAGTTCTTATTATCTTAATGAACTTATTATTCTAACGACGCATCATCTCTGAGGTTTATAACGATTAGCTTTGATACCATTTATGTAACACCCCCAAATCTGGGGTCTGGGATTCGGGTTGTCACGGTCTTTATTTACATTCATTACACTTTACTTTTATTCATTAAACAACTGCACATTATGACCCCACAATAATACTCACTTCACAACACGTTATAGTCTTAGAGATGAAATCCGAAAAATAGTAAAAGTCATATTATCCACAACTTATAAGTTATTACACCTCAAAAGGGTTTTTAAATAAAATTTACATGTTCTTTTCCATTATAACAATTCATAGATATACATAAGTCTGGTACATCAAAATTTGAATGCCTAACATATTGGTAGTTCCTACCTCAGGTACAGCGGTATCAACGCCTACATGAAATGCGAAACGTTTTCTTTCCGCTCGCGAATGGGGAGCTTGGTCCTGTTTATCTTGTCTTACTGTTGTTGTGTGATGAAAGAATAAAGCAAAGGTGAGGAACGATCCCACCAAAATAATATGTATAATCATTAACAATATATGAGCATTCTCATTATACTGATGAAAGTCTTGGTTAAGCAGAAATTACCAAGTTTGATATCTTAAAATATTATATATATATATATATAAATTTTCAAAATCTTTGAAATATCATGGCATGCATAATATACACAGAGTTCCAGTTTTTAACTATATAAAAATATCGTTTCAAGGTGATCTCATATATCTAACCTTGTTTCAACGTTTTTCTGAAAATGTTTATCATGCACAAGATAATCATTTACTAGATATAAGTTGAAAAACTGAAGTTACAAGATACTCCAACATACTTATATCTTTTCCAAATACTACTTGTACTACCACTGTTCAAGGTATAATTAGTTTCAAAAGTTCATCACATAGATGAGACTACAAGATAAGACTTGAATAGAATCAATTATTGAAATATCAAAAGAAATGAAGTTACGAGATACTTCATTAAGTCCCGATATATATACAAACATATATATACCTCTCATATGCTCCTTGAAAACCTCTATTATTAAAAGTATAACAGAATTGCAATGCCCAATGAATTTGAAAGGAAGAAAACTTTTGCATAAACCCGATTTCTTGCTGATCAGGAAAATATACCATTTAAGTCACTTTCTTTACTAGTAGATGGATGAATTCCTCGCCGGTCATCACCCTGGCAGCATTAGGACCTTGCACTAGACCGTTACCCGACCATTAACGCATTGATGGACTGTCACCCAGCCTCTTACACCTTGATAGACCGTACCCCGGCTTGTCGCTTATGCCGACTCATTTAGATGGACTTGGGCAAGTAATCATATCAAATCAGTAAATTTGTTGCGAAAAAATACACCACGGAACCGGATTCCTGAGGTTTTGAGGGAGTATTTAAATCCCCCCACGAAAGGAAAGATTTAAAATTAAAATGAGTTTTGTGATCCGCGCTAACTTTTAAAATTATTTTGAAGATTTGAAAAAAAAAATAAAAAAGTTTGGAGTACGGATGATTTATTAAAATAAATCAGTCCCGATATATTAGAAAAATATCTGAATATTATTATTTAAATAATATTCCCAAAAATAGTTCTTTAGAAAATAAAAGAAGTAGAAGTTTTGAAATTAATACTTGAAATGAATAATAAATACAAAAGATATTCCTATACGAAAGTAAGATCTTTATTTGAATAATAAAAAAATAAAGTTTAATTATTAATCAAAACTATCGAATAACCTTATTCGATTAATATATATATATACATATATATTTTATACCCGGGGGTATCACCTCCCGGTTTAGAAAAATATTCAACTTTGGGTCCCCTATACTAAGGGTATACGCAAATAATGCATATCTCTAGCATAAGTATTATGCAGTTTCTTAGCAATTGAAATGATAATGAGATATCAAGATTTTGAAAAAGGCATGCATATATATATATATATCATATCAACATGCTTCAATATATAGCAAGAATTTCTAATAACAATCATGCACTTATCACAAGATAATGCATATATATATACATCACAATAATAGTATACGGGTAGAAAACTTTCCTGAGTGCTCCGGGGTAGACTTAAGCTTAGAGTGGGTCCGGTAACCTATAAACAACAACATAAGCCGGAATTAATCCTCGGTTGCTTAAGAAACTAAACCTTGCTCATACATATCCTAACGTTCGCTTTTACGCTAAAGGATTTACGTTAGTCCCTCGAGTACTCTCGGCTCCATCATTTTTATAAAATTAACCGGTAAATATTTTAAGGAGACTCTTTCGAGAAGACTTTACCAAGTGTCTCATACACATTACATAATTGTTTTGTGTTTCAATAAGTCCTTTAGGGGCCTTAAACATGATCTCAAAGTTACTCGAGGGGTAGGGGTTCGTTCGCGAAAAGCGTAACTTAAAACGGTCGTTTCTCCTAAACCGTAAATTGGATCTAAGCGAACCACATATCAAAAAGAATCTTACGACATAATATAGCTAAACATAGCAATTGTAAGGTTTAATATTTGGGGTTTTGAGTCCGAATGTTACTTACAAAATAGGGGATTAAAAAATTGGAAATTATAACTTTATGTTTAATATGATTCCAAGATTTTAATCTTTGACATCCATTCAAATAACAAACCAAGCATCATCAACTATAGTTTTCCTTCACAAATATCTCAGGAACATCATATAATACTCAATTTTCATCAACCCAAGGTTCCCAGCATTAAAACATGCTTAATAATGGTTCGAGGTAATAAATCTAAGCATACATGTACTAAAACATAACTATCATCAATCCCAATAATAAACATCAGGATAAAATAAGAGGTATACCTTTCTTGGATCCTTGAACACACTAACAAGAGCTTGTAATCCTTAAGAGATCCTTGATCTATGTTTATCATGTTCAAACTTTCAAAGGAGTTCAAGAAAAAGTCAGGACTTTCAGAGTTACTATTAGCCCGCTTCAAAGAACTGGAAACATATGTGTGATATCCCGGATTTTCAAGAATTAATATTACTATTATTTAAATAATTTTATGTGATTTTTTCAATTTGAAGGGAATAAAATTATGGATATTTTATTCCTTCTTGATGAATTTGTGTCTTTAACTGAATTAATGTGTTAATTGGTAGCTTGTGTCGATCCCTTTTGTATTGTGAAAGTATTTAAAGACTTTTAATATTTTAAAATTTTATCTGAAAGCCGATTGTTTTATTGATATCGGTAAAATTGAGTATATTTTCCAGTCTTGGGGATCGAGTGGATATTTTACTCACCTCAATATTTTTTTATCTGTGTCATAAATAATATTTGGTATTTTACCCGTGTTCACCTGCGCATTGGGTGAGGTTTAAAAATATTAAAAATAATATTTTACAGCTATTTCGGTACATGTTAAATAAATTATTGTGTGTTCAATATTATTTAAAATTTTGTCTTTCCATGATTTAGCAGATGGTGGATTTATGTGTGGTCCCGTAAGGACCAGAGTATTTTTCGGATACTTGTTACGTGTTTAAAATGCATTTATATGAAATTATCCGCGATCTAGACGCGTGTTTATTAGCGTCTTTATCGAGGTACTTGTTTTATCTTGTTTTATGTTCGTTTGCATGCATTTTATGTGTTTTTGGGGTTTTCTTTTAATTTAGGAATTGTTTCAATTTCTCAAAAATCAACGGACCGGATCCCACCGGGACGTCAAAGGCCACAAAATTCATATTTTTACTTTTATAAAATCATGCATATTTCAAATGTACATTATATTTGTATTTTTAGATTATTCATAATTTCTGGAGAATTTTGATATAAATTTTATATTTATTTGATTTAAAAAATATTCCCCATTATTATTTTTGGGCCTAATTATTTTAATTAAGAGATAAAAACACCCTTAAATAATTTTGGGGTATTAATTTTCAGATAATATAAATAGCCCAATTATTTATTTTATTTCATTTTATTTTATAAAAAAATAAATTTGAAGAATAAAAATTGGGGGTATAATTTTGTTTTTCATACAAATCCAATGATTTTGGGAGCGTTTCTGATCCGTTCTTGAAGCTTGAATAACCGATATGAAGCTCTTGAAGAGCCCGTTCTTTTAGTACCACAATCACAAATCGAGGTTGGGTTTTTGTTAAAATCGATTTTTTGTTCTTGAGCATGAATTTGGATGTTTGATTTTAAGGTTGTTTTGATTGATTCTGATGTGTTAAACACGTTCACCATGATTAATACAATCGATTTGATGTATTAATATGTATGTTATATTAGCCGAATGATATAGTCGAGTTTTTATAAATTTTTCATTTTTGATTTTCGGATTATTGATATAAGGAGGGTTGATTTTGATGTTAGGAATTGATTGTGCATATTTAGAGCTTTAATTCGAGCCATATTTCACGAAATTTGGTTTATGATTAATTGGATTTGTTTTTTCGCCGGAAAACCTTGAATATTCGCTGGCTTTAATGGAGTTTCTGTCGGCGAATGGTTTTTGGGATCGGGTGGACGTCGTTGCTGTTGTTTCTGGACTGTAGGAGTAATTTGGGATCGATTAAGACAAAAATCGGAGTCAACATGGGCTGTACGGAGACAAACCGAGGTTCGCCGGAGGTCCGGGTATGCCGCCGGAATCTGGGTTCGTCCAGAAAGCCGACGACTTCAACTCGACCCGACATCTGATTCTTCTTGACCCGTTTTGGTCTAAGATTCAACCCGGTTTTGATCCTAATTACCCCAAAATTTTATATTGAAAATGTTTCTGCAGTTTTCTTTTTATTTTTAAGTCAAAAATTCAGTTTTAATTTCCAAAAATTATTTTTAATTCCAAGATTAATTTAGTTAATTTTTTTATTAATCAACTGATTATTTTAAATTCCAAAAATTATATTTCTTTATTATTTTCAAAAATCTAAATTTGATTTAATTATTTATAATTTATTTTAATTATTTATTTATGAATTTAATTATTTAATTAATTCATTTAATCAATTAATTTTATTTATAAATAGTTTAATAATTATAATTATTTATAGTTAAGCCAAATAATTCCTAAAAAAATTATTTTGAACTTTTAAAAATATATTTGTGTATTTTAAAATCAATTAATATTACTATTAATTAATTTATTCTTATTTTATTTGTAACAAATAGATCGTTCGTCCAATTTACGTGAAACGAACGCGTCTAGACTCAGAAAAATATCTCGCTTCTATTAAAAATACTTTTAAGACACAAATCCTTTTGTTTCAAAAGGTCTCTTGTTTTACGAGTCATTCTGAGTCGATTATTGATCGATAAATCATATTTTTGACCCGATTTCAGTTTTAAACGTACCGAGTTGAACCTTTTGACGAACAGAGGCATATGTTATTTGAATTATGTGATACGTGAATTATGTATTTTTATGTTATGTGAATTACATGCGTATGTGGGTCAAGAGTCTTGTATTTGACTATCTTCTTTATGTGTGGGCTATCGTATGAGTAGACGATAGGATTTTGACGTGCAGTTCGTCGAGTAATTATCATGTAGACGATTTAAATTATATCATTTAATTATAGATGCGAATCATTCGAGTTGATGAGTACCATATATTGGAAAGAATGAAATGGAATGATATTGGATATCTATCTTCTAGCAATCGCAGGAGCAACATATCTATGAAGTGTTGAGAAGAAAGACAATGATGTCTTAAGATGCCATACAGAGATAATCGCATTGCTTTGAGTGTGGCTAACTGCTAAAAATCAAAGGAAAGTTTTCTACGCTATTCTAGTTCCATAATAGTTCAATATTTTTCATATCCAACTGCTTATAATTATGCAAGTATTGCTATTTTATTCTCAGTTCGGAATAGATAAATGTTTTACATATCGCTATTCTAAGTTCAGAATAGGTAAGTGTTTTTACTTATCCAAATACTGGATTTCTAAAAATATTTATACCTTGAGAAAAATGGTTTTGTTGCGAGTATTCCTGCCAAGTGAATGGGGGAATAAAATTATTTAGGATGTCGATTGATTCAGCTCCTTTTCAATAAAATATACTAAGATTGGATGGTTGCGTAAGAGGCCGTGGCGGCGGTCCAGTGTGAGCTATGTATTATACAGGATATAATACCTTGCTAGTCCAAATGTGATTTGGGTACCCTTTGTTTAGTTGGATATGCTTCGGCATACCGGTATTGCTCCGCGACTGATCACCGGTGGCAACACACCGTCGTTCGAGGATTCCAATCTAAACTGTTATTTCTAAATAGTTTTGATAATCATATAATAAATGATTTATCAAGTGTTTCTGTTTTGATATCTAATTTGATATGACATCAAAATGAGTATTGATATCAAGAGTTGAGTTTTGAATGAAGTTTATAATTCAGTCCATAATCACTGTTTCATGTTATTGTTGTTTACGATATTTCCTTAAACACTATTTTACGAGTTTTATTCTAATCAAAATTTAAAGTATTGCTGAAGCCTTTCGCTTAAAAATAACAAAAGGATTTTTAATACTTTTAAGGAACCAATTTTGGGATTCCTTAATTGAAATTTTTGGATTCAACAATTATGATTTTAAATATTCTCTCTAGTGCAGGTGTCGGTTTTATATCAAAAAGACCATATATATATGCTATAATGAACTTGCTGAGCATTTCTTTTGCTCATACTTTCCTGTTTTTAAATTTAACCTTTCAATGAGGAATAACTAGCGCTGTTTAGCTGCATAATTTGAGAAAGCACAGAAAAAGCTTTTGAAAGATGGTTGGTCCAAGGTTTGCGTACTTGACTAAGTTCTATTGTATAAAGTTGCATGTATATATGTATTAGTTATGTATTGAATCGTTGGTCTATTATACTTCTTTTCGAAGTTATACTGGTGGGTTAAGTTTGAGTTTCAGAATTATTGAAAAGAGTTTTAAAAGAAAGTGAAAATTTATTCATGGAAATTTGGATTTCTTATTTCTAGAACTATAACCTAAAAAGATCTTGGTGTAGTTTGGGTTTACAGATGCTATATTTAAGTTGCTGGCATTTATTTATCGATTAAATAGGATGTTTTGGATTGAGGTTTCATTGTGACAACCAAATCCTCTGACCCTGGATCTGGAGGCGTTAAATTGAGGGTCTTAAATTGCTTATCTGGACGAGACTCTTGAATTGGAGTTGTAGGCTATCTCAATATTTGAGTAAAAAATGAAGGAGATAGAGCAGTTTGAAGTTGTTGTCTCTAATTTGACCGAAAGCAAAGTGGTGAGGGAGAAATGAAATGCTTTTTGTTTGTGTTTTGTGAAATGTGTGGTGAATTAGACTTGGTTAAGCTTAACCTTGGCTTAATCAAGGTTAATTTACTTGGACACAAATCACCCAAGAAAAATATCTACTTAACC
Source organism: Apium graveolens (assembly GCF_009905375.1). Taxonomy (NCBI): domain Eukaryota; kingdom Viridiplantae; phylum Streptophyta; class Magnoliopsida; order Apiales; family Apiaceae; genus Apium; species Apium graveolens. The sequence goes on from NC_133654.1 coordinate 112,778,674, forward strand.
TAGGTTAATTGGTTGGTTAAAACACTTGGTCCAGGTTCAGAATCATTCATACATAAATATCTTTTCCAATTGCTTACATCATCCTGCTTACTTCATTCCCTTACCACTTATCTTTATCTTGTGCTTTGATGATGTCACCTTGTTTTTAGTTCCTTGCTTCTTGTACAAGCTTGATTCTTGGTCGCTTATCCATTTTAAGGTTCGCTTAACCCTTATTCTCGTTGATCGTTTGAGGGATCATATTCGGGACCTTATTACTTGGGCTTCCCTGAACCTCTCTTAATATCATATATTCCTTTAATGATCCTCTATTGTAATCCTTGATTTGTATTCCTTTTAAATCATGTTACTCAATTCCTTCAGTATCTGGTGGATTTTCGAGAAAAATGAAAGTGTTCGAATTCGAAATCCGACGATCTTTACATACACTCATTTACTTTATGGAATACTAATACGATCTCAGAATTTCCTTAACAGTACTCCTATAGAGTATGGTCTGTTAATTGTACTCAATCAGCAAAATCAGCTAAAGTAACTATTCATCAGGGTTTCAAAGTTTCCAAAAATTGGGGTTATTATAGTTTACATGAATTGCACTAAAATAGACTAACACAATTTTAAAGCTCTTTTATCTATCTTTATTATAAGTGCTACAGATCTGCAGACAATCGCCCAGAGCTGCTACACTCCTTTGCCCAGTTCATCTTGGCCCTTGGTCTTTGGACTCTTCAAGGTGCATTTGTAGACTTTCTATTTTAATGATAAAAATGGTTTGTCGAATGGTAATTTAAAATCTTCATGATAATTATATTCTGTAAACGAAACTATAATCGAGGTTTTTAAATAATAAAGTCTTGTCGATATCTCCATATTGCGACACAAAAAAATTGTCGATATCTCCATATCGCGATATGAAAAGACTTGTAGACACCTCTACATCGCGACATAAAGTGACTTGTCAATATTTCCATATCACGATATAAATTGACTTGTCGATATCTCCACATCGCGATATATATTGACTTGTCGATATCTCCATATGGAGATATATATTTGACTTTTCGATATCTCACATCTCTATCTGGCTTCGTGATAGAGATCTTTCTAGCTTTTAGAGACTTCTCTATAACTTCCATCTCTATATCACGTCTCTACAGGCTTGGACGGTTCTCGACATGACTTCTTTACAGGCTTAAATAGTTCCCTATATGACTTCTTGATATCCCTTGATTTGTGAACCCTCGACATTTGTCTTGAAACATTTTTCAATGTACAACATCATTCTTCTTCAAGATGTGTATCTTCATTCTAAGGCATGATCAGGCATAAAGTTAGATATAATTGATGATATCAGCAGAAACTATCAAAAGTTCATATCAGGACTTATATAAGTATTTACTGAAGAGTGATGTCATCAGTACTTATATCAGTACTTGATGATCAGTAAATGATGTCATAAGTACTTGTCACCTCAGTAGATATTTCAGAAGGAAAAGCAAATAGAAATTCAAGGCGGTGAATGACTTTATCTCAGTAGCAATCAAACATTGATATGGAATAGGTTTCCTTACTGTAACAGAATAGGATTCCTTATTTGATTGTATAGCTATGCTCTATATAAAGCATATATTAGGTTCATTCTATATGCATTGTGAACATTGTTATATCATTCACATAACCTAGAAGCTCTCAAGGATAATTTTTCATCCTTTCGAGAGAGTGCGTTTGTAATCAATTTTTATCTGCTAATATAAAACTATTGATTTTGTTGAACCTTTGTCGAATTGAATGAATAAACTGTATTCAGCCCCCTGTACAGTTGATTACGGGCTTAACAATTGGTAATAGAGCTTGCTGTTAACATACAAATAGTTTAAGATCTGAAAATCAATCTATAATGACAGACAAAGAAGAAGAACCACATAATCTAAAACCACCAACCCCAGCCACATCACATATTAGCAGCAACATGAGTAGGTATGAAGTATTCAAGGTGCCCATACTGAAGATACATGAATATCCAATATGGAAAGTCGGGATGGCCATGTGTTTGGAAGCCACAAATCCAGAATATCTAAACAGGATTTATGATATTCCTCAGAAACCAATGAAGGTATTTGTTTCTGTTACAGGAAAACCAGAAAAAATGGTTGACAAAGACAGGAAGGACTACTCTTCTGAAGATCTTTCATCTATTATGAAGGATGCTAAGGTCAGACACATCTTGCACATCAGTCTTGATAGTGTTATGTCCAATAGGGTTATTGGATGTAAGACAACAAAAGAGATATGAGATGTTTTAGAGGTAAAGTGTCAAGGTACAACTTCTATCAAGAAGAATAAGAGGACAATACTTACTCAAGAATATGAGCAATTTGACACAAGATACAATGAGTCCTTAATTGATATCTATGATAGATTTCAGAAGCTTCTGAATGACTTATCTCTTGTCAACAAGGAGTATGATTTGGAGGACTCAAACTTGAAGTTCCTACTTGCTCTCCCTGAAAAGTGGGACTATAAGGTCACATCAATAAAGAATAATAACTATGAACTTAATAACACACCTCTAGATGAGATCTATGGAATACTGAAAACTCTTGAACTAGAGATGGAGCAAAGAAGCAAGAGGAAAAGATCTAAATATAGACCAGTAGCACTTAAAGTTGAAGAGAAGCCAAAGGAGATTGCTAGGAGAAAAAGCTACTCCAAAGGAAAAGCTATGATTGTGAAGTCATATACTGAATCATCAAACTCTGATGATGACTCAAATACTGATAATGAATCAGATACTGATAGTGATCATGACAACAATGAAGATATTGATCAAATGGCTGCATTATTGGTTAAAGGTTTCAAGAAGACGGTCTACAAGAATTTCAAGAAAGGGGGAAGATTTTCAAGAAAAGGTTCCACCTCCTCAAACTCTGATAAGAGGAACAAAAAAAGAAATATTGATTGGAAGGAATCAATATATGGAAAACTTGACCAGTCAAGGTAGAGATGTTACAACTGTGATGGAATTGGACACTTCGCAGCTCACTGCAGGAAACCCATAGCAGAGAAGAAATAAGCCTTGATCTCAAAGAAGAGAAACTGGGATGATTCATCAGAATCAGATGATAAGGTTAATTATGCTCTTATGGAAAATGCTGATGTTGAAGCTGATAATGCTGAATTAAAGGTACCTCAGAATGTTCTTGCTTTTGATACTGATGATATCTATGAATTAAGATTATTTCTTAAGACTCTGCATGTTAGTCATAGGGATCAAACCTTAGAGAATAATAGAATCAAGAGTGAAAACTCTAAGTTAAAGAAAAGGAATGATCACCTAGAAATTAAGTTGCTTTCCATGCTAGAAATTCAAAAAGGAAGAGATAATATTGTTTATGTTAAAGAAAAATTGTTAGAAAAACATGCTTATCTAGAAAATGAGTTAGCTAAATAAAGGGAGGTTATTAAACTTTGGATTAACTCAGGAAAAACAACTCAGGAAATTTTAGAGAATGGCTGTTGGGGATCAGGATTAGGATATGCTGCTACATCTAATTCTGATAAGAAAATTGAAAAAGAAATTGAGAAAACTAAACTAGTAAATACTGATAGCAAGGTCAAACAGAACAAGGTTAGCAAGGTCAAACTGAACAAGGTTCAGATAAAGACCATTAAGTTTAATCCAAGTGCTAATACTGTCAAGTTTATCAATGAGGTAGGATCAATCTCAACACCTAGATCAAACTTAATTTCTGTTAAGAGTGAACATGTTCACACAAAATCAATAAATATTGGTTCAATGACTCAGAAACAGCTTAAGCAAAAGATGAAGGATCAACACATGAAAGACAAGAAGAAAATGCCTAGGAAAAATAGGAATCGCAATGTAGGTGTTAATAAGAATGTTAATTATATAACTCCTCCCAATGCACCTAGAAAGACATGTTTGAACTGTGGTAGTACTAATCATCTTGCTAATTCTTGCAGGAAGAATAAAGAGATAAATACTGTTCCTTCCAAATCAAAGTTTAGGAATAGAACATTTAAATATAAACCACAGAGTCCTTGTTTTCATTGTGGTAGTGTTTGGCACTTTATTTATACATGTAAAGAGTATCACGGTTTATATTATGATTATTATAAACTAAAACCCTCTTTAATTAAAGCAAAATCTGTTTCTGCATGTATAATACTGATAGTAAGGATGTTAACATAAATTCTAATAAAAAGTCTTCTTCTGCATATGTTAAAAAACTTAAAAAGGCCAAAGGATCCAAGCAAGTCTGGGTCCTTAAAAACACTATCTGATTTCAATTGTTCATTGCAGGGTAATAGGAGGAATATTCTAGTCTTGGACAGTGGATGCTCAGGAAACATGACTGGTAATAAATCCATGCTATAAGAATTCGAGGAGAAGGCTGACCCAAGTGTTTCTTATGGAGATGGAAACTTAGGAAAAATCTTGGGATATGGAGAAATCAAAGTTGGAAATATCATCATTGAAAATTTAGCTCTGGTTGCAGGACTCAAGCATAATAAGATTGGTGTGAGTCAAATCTATGACAGAGGTTACCATGTCAATTTCTATGAGGAGCATTGTGAAATTATCAGTAAGTCTGATGGCAAGATTGCAGTGACTGCTGTAAGACATGGTAATTTATATGAAGCCAGGGTCTCCACAAATACTGTTAAATCAGAAGTTTGTCTATTCAGTAGAGTATTTGTGGAAGACATCTGGAATTGGCATAAACAACTTTTTCATCTAAACTTCAACAATATCAATGAACTTATGAGGAAAGATCTTGTAAGAGGATTTCCCAATACAGTGTTTATTCCTGATGGCTTATGTTACTCATGCCAGGAAGCCAAGCAAAGGAAAACATCGTTCAAGAGTAAAACTGAATACTCCATTCATGAACCATATCATCTACTTCATATTGATCTATTTGGTCTAGTAAATGTTATGTCAATTTCGAAGAAGAGGTATGCATTGGTAATTGTTGATGAATATACAAGATACACATGGGTGTATTTTCTACATACCAAGGATGAGTCTACATCCATTCTTCTTTATCATGTGATGGAGCTGGAAAAAGGATCAATATACAAAGTGAAGATCATAAGAGGTGATAATGAAACTGAGATCAAGAATAGCTATATGGAAGAGTTCTGCAAACTCGAGGGGATAAAACAAGAGTTTTTCTGCTCCTGAAACTCCACAACAAAATGGAGTTGTTGAAAGAAAGAATAGAACTCTCATAGAAGCTGCAAGAACCACGCTGGAGGAAGCAAGATTGCCTACCTACTTCTAGGCAGAGGCTAAGAAAACTGCTTACTTCAGATCAACATGCATGGAAAAACACCATTTGAAATGGTGAAGGGAAAGAATCCAAATTTGAAATACTTTCATATATTTGGTTGCGAATGTTTTGTTCTCAAAACTCATCCGGAGCAGCTTACCAAATTTGATCTAAAACCTGATGAAGGTATCTTTGTTGGATATCCAGTGACTACAAAAGCCTTTAGAGTCTACAACCTGAGAACAAGAACAGTCATGGAATCTATATATGTATCTTTTGATGACAAGAAGATAACAGGTCTAGAAGATGCAGATGACCATGACAAATTGAGATTTGAAAATGAAGTACTTTATGCTGAACTTTTAAATCCTGATCCTGATACAGTATATCTTGACATCACTCAAAGCTCTGGTGATCCACATGACATTGGAAATTCTTCTAACACTGAAGCATATGTTGTGGAGGAACAACATAATTCAAATCCAGATACTTCTACAAGTGATTCAACTCAAGAGACATCAGTAGATAGATCATCAGACTTGAATTCCTCAACCTCTGATGAGTCAAATACTGATAACAATGGGAACATTGATTCAGGGGGAGCATCAGGACATGATAGAGGTACTATTGAAAGAAATAATAGAGAGTTCATGAATCAAGGGGGAGGGTCTTCTTCAAAGAGTCAACTTCCATCTGTAAGAAAATGGTCTAAGCCACACACACCTGACTTAATCATTGGAAACCCTGACAGTGGTGTAAGTGTTGGGTTTCGAAGGCATAAAACGCAGCGGATAAACGTAAATAAAACAAAAATTTTGAAACCCAAAAACAGGATCCATGTATAATTATGGGCAGATTATGGAGATAACGAATCATCCCTTTCAAGAGCTTAACTTTCACGAACTCAACGGAGATCCTAGCTATCACGCTTTGTGTCTACCTCTCGGAGAAACACCTCTATGGTATCCACACGAGCACCTTCAAGAACGTCTCACGAACTTGACTACGGAATAAATGTACTAGCCTCCTTCTTGACGATCTGAATTGCCTCTGCCTCTCTTTGTTGCTAGGGCTTTTCTCAAAAACGTAGAAGCCTCTTTAACCTATCATTATGTATTTATAATGGCTGATTAAAAAGGCCCATAACAGCAAAGCCCAACCCTAGTAGGTATTGGATTAAATAATAAAAATGAATTTCTATTATTTAATTAATAACTAAGTCATACTTAATTATTATGGGCAAAAACATTACTTTTAATTCAAATTTATATTTTCTCAATTAAGTCTTACTTAATTATAATAAAATTCAAATAATCATCAATTAATTTAAATCCATAATTTAAATTAACTATTCCATTAAGTGTTCTATTTGTGCGACCTTATAGGCTATTATTTAATTGCCAATAATTTTATTCTCTAATAAAATTATAAACAATGAGCGACCATACATATTATAGATTAAACTTGAGGCATGTATTTAGTCATCCTCTTCAACATTTAATCCGGGTTTACTTGATCCATGAGTAGATTATCAAGACAAATCATTATTTAAGCATGACCATGCTTTTATAATCTCACTCAATCAAGAGGCCGATAAAATCTCTCCTAATTATAGGAGGGTTAAATCCTTTATCTATCATTCATATTTCTCATACGACTCATGATATACCCGATGTCCACTTTTATCATCACCCGATCAAAAGTAACTTTTAATGTAGTCAAAGTATATTAATCCTCGTATAGAAATATAATGATTTCAAGTCAAAGGATCGTTACACCATTATCACTGTGAGTCTTTCTTATGACTTTATTAAACATGAAGAATCTCACTGTGGGTCTGTCCAGTACCATGTACTCTCACATGTACCTATGTATTGACTTTAGTATCCCCATACTTATAACCAATGAGATGTGGTTATCTTGTCAAACAACATACTAGTCTATCTATGTATTATTATTGTCCTATATAATAATACTCCACTAGGGACCTTTAAGAATATGATATATTATATAATCTCAAGTTCAAGTCATGTACTTAAACTATACAATTTGTATCATGATTCTAAGGACATTTATTATGCTAACAAAATATCGCAGTAATTAAGGTCATAATAAATACATTTATTGAATGATCAACTGACATAAAGATTTAAAAGAATAATGTATTGCCTCTAGGGCACCTACACTAACAATCTCCCACTTGCACTAGAGCCAATCACCCATATATCTAATACCCATGGAACTAGTGTGACCATCGTGCTTTTGCTGCGACAAGCCTTTGGTCAGTGGTTCTGCAATGTTATCATTTGTGTGCACTTTACATATGTGTATATCACCCTTTTCATTAATCTCTCGAATAAGGTGAATACTCCTGAGTATATGTTTAGCCCGGGAGTGTGATCTAGGTTCTTTAGCCTGTGTAATGGCTCCATTATTATCGCCGTATAGATCAATGGGATCTGCGATCGATGGAACCACTCCCAAATCAGAAATGAACTTTCGAATCCAAACAGCCTCCTTAGCTGCTTCACAAGCTGCAATGTACTCAGCCTCCATTGTAGAATCAACTACTGTTTCTTGCTTTGAACTCTTCCAGCTTACAACACCTCCGTTTAGACAAAACACATAACCAGACTGTGATACAATATCATCTCTGTCTGTTTGGAAACTTGCATCGGTGTAACCTTTTACAACGAGTTTCTCTTCTCCTCCATACACCAAGAATGAATCTTTAGTTCTTTTCAGGTACTTAAGAATATTCTTAACTGTCGTCCAGTGACCTTCACCCGGATTAGACTGGTATCTGCTCGTCATGCTCAAAGCATACGAAACATCTGGGCGAGTACATACCATTGCATACATGATAGATCCAATTGCTGAAGCATATGGAACTTTATTCATGTGGTCCTTCTCATCCAATGATTTTGAACACTGGTCCTTAGAGATCGTTATCCCTTGAGACATGGGGACATATCCCCTTTTTGCATTTTGCATTCCAAAACGATGCAAAACCTTATCAATGTATGTGCCCTGACTTAGACCGATCATCCTTCTAGATCTTTCTCTATAGATCCTTATTCCTAGAATGTAGGATGCCTCTCCTAAGTCTTTAATGGAGAAATTGCTCCCTAACCAAGACTTAACAGCCTTTAGAGAAGGTATGTCATTCCGAATTAGTAGTATATCATCAACATATAGTACTATGAATGCCACATAGCTCCCACTAACCTTCTTGTAAACACACGGTTCATCTTCGTTTTGAATAATGCCATACTATGTGACTATTTCATCAAAACTGATATTCCATCTCCTAGAGGATTGCTTCAATCCATAAATGGATCGACGCAATTTACATACCTTGCCAGCATTCCATGGATCGAAAAAACCCTCAGGTTATGTCATGTACACATCCTCTTTAAGGCTTCCATTAAGGAAGGCTATTTTGACATCCATTTGCCAGATTTCATAATTATGGAATGTTGCAATGGCAAGTAAAATCCGTATAGACTTGACCATAGCCACTGGTGAGAAAGTTTCATCATAGTCAATACCATGAATTTGTTTGAAACCTTTTGCAACCAGCCTAGCTTTATAGGTCTGAACATTTCCATCCATGCCCTTTTTCTTCTTAAAAACCCATTTGCACCCTATGGGTTTTACCCCTTCAGGTGGATCAACCAAAGTCCATACTTGGTTTTCATACATGGAATCTATCTCGGATTTCATGGCTTCAAGCCATCTCTTAGAGTCTAGACTGTTCATAGCATCTCTTAGAGTCTAGACTGTTCATAGCCATCTATGAGCATCAAATCACCACACTGAGTCATGAGAAATCCATATCTCTCTGGCTCATGGCGAAATCTACCAGATCTACAAACAACCTGTGTTTGTTGAGCATTATCATTATTCTGCTCTTGTTCCACTTCAGGTTCAATGCTATTTTGCGGTTCTCGATCTTCATCGAGATCTATAGTTCTCCCGCTGTTTCTTTTGGAAACAAAATCTCTTTCCATGAAGACAGCATCTCGAGCAATAAACACTTTCTGCTCAGAAGGACTATAAAAATAATACGCCTTTGTTTCATTAGGGTATCCCACAAAAATGCACTCTTCGGATTTAGGTCCAAGCTTGTCAGATTCTTGACGTTTCACAAACGCCTTACATCCCCAAACTTTCATAAAGTTCATGTCTGACCGTTTCTCCTTCCATATCTCATATGGAGTCTTTTGAACCTTCTTAGTAGGAACACGGTTAAGTGTGAAGGCCGCTGTTTCTCGAGCGTAACCCCAGAAACTTATTGGAAGATCTGCATGACTCATCATCGATCGCACCATGTCCAACAAGGTGCGATTTCTCCTATCTGAAACTCCATTCCATTGAGGTGTTCCTGGCGGAGTGAGTTATGATACAATACCACACTCTTTCAAATACTCTCTAAATTCGGTGCTTAAGTATTCACCCCCATGATCGGATCGTAAGATCTTAATACTTGCATCTACGCCAATTTGTTTCTCTACTTCAACCTTGTATTCTTTAAATTTTTCAAAAGAATCGGATTTGTTCTTCATAAGATATACATATCCATATCTACTGAAATCATCAGTAAATGTTATGAAGTAGTAGTAGCCTCCTTTAGCCATTACACGTATTGGGCCACATACATCACTATGTATTAGCTCCAGACGTTTAGTGGCCCTTTGACCCTTACCAGTGAAAGGGGCTTTAGTCATCTTACCAAGCAAACAAGATTCGCATTCTTGGTATGATTCAAAATCAAACTTATCCAAGTATCCATCCTTATATAATTTGGATATGCGTTTCTCTTTTATGTGGCCTAAATGACAATGCCAGAGGTATGTTTGATTTGAGTCATTTAAAGTCGTTTGTTTTCTATATTACAGACAGGGTAATCTAAATCAAGAACATATAAACCATTAAATTAATGCGCAACACCATAGGGTAAATCATTCAAAGCAAAAGAGCAACTGTTGTTCTTTATTGTAAATGAAAAACCTTTCTTGTCTAAACAAGAAACAGAAATAATGTTTCTGCGAATCGCAGGCATGTAAAAACAGTCTTCTAGTTCTAAAACAAGCCCAAAGGGCATAGATAAATAATAAGTCCCTACAGCTAAAGCAGCAACTTTTGCTCCATTGCCTACTCTTAGGTCCACTTCTCCCTTAGCCAAAGTTCTACTTCTCTACAGGCCCTGCACATATATACAAATGTGAGAAGCACATCCAGTATCAAATACCCAAGATGTAGAAATAAACAAATTGACTTCTATAACATAAATACCTGATCCAGAAATCTGAACTGCTTTCTTTTTCTTCAGATCCTCCAAGTAAATTGGACAGTTTCTCTTCTAGTGACCATCTTTCTTACAGTAGTGACATTCACCCTTGGCCACACCACCTTTAGGCTTTAAATCCTGTTTGGGACCTGACTTTGGCTTGGGTGTAGAATCAGATCCAATCTTCTTCTTACCCTTCCATTTACCCTTCCCTTTGGCCTTACCTTTATTTCCCACCATCAGTATGGGAGCAGGTTCAACTTTCTTCATGTTGGTCTCATATGTTCTCAACGTATGCAACAATTCAGTAGGTGTTTTGTCAAATTCATCCATATTTTAGTTCACAACAAACTAAGTGAATTTGTTGTTCAAAGAATTCATGATTAGGTCAATACCAGTTTCCAGACCAATCGGGAAATCCAAAGTTTCAAGGTACTCAATGTAACCAATCATCTTCAGAACATGTGGGCCAACTGGTTCACTCGCCCCTTGTTTGCAATTAAAAAGTGACTTACTCGTGTTGAACCTTTCTTGACGAGTTTAGCTTGCAAACATGCTCTGCAAGTGCTCATTGATAGTATATGCATCCATATGCACATGCTGTCTTTGAAGCTCAACACTCACAGTTGCCAACATAAGACATGCAACATCATTTGCATCATTCTCATCCCTTGTGCGTGCTGCTCGTTCATCAGCAGTAGCACCCTCAGGAAGGGGGCCTGAAGGAGGAATATCAATGACATGAAGCTTGCGCTCCTGCCTGAGGACAATCCTCAAATTCCTCTGCCAGTCTAGGAAGTTGTTTCCTCCTATCAACTTGTGCTTCTAAAGGACTGAACGTACGAATAATGTGTTTGTGTTATTTGTCATTACTCAGTATCTACAATAATAAAAGCGCAAAATAAACATTAGATTGTCTGAGTTAAAATTTTATGTTCATATGATTATGATATATTCATAATATATCTCCCACTATTTTTTTTATCAAATTAATAGCCCTAAATATTAATTCGGAAAGTATATCCCATAAATCTTTCTAGTGAGCCAAGATCCATATTTCGTCATGTTCTAAGTCAACCACTGGTATCCTTAAAACATGATTATTTAGGTAGACAACAGTTGTCAATTATATCATATATAATTCTTGGATAATTTAGTGAACAACAATTGATCTTATCTATCTAATAGATTTTTAACCAAACTCTATGCTTCTAAGTTCATAATAGTTGAATATAACTGTTTATATTCACCTTATTATGATGACTCCGTTAAGTTAGACCCAATGATACAACGTCCGAATATAACCGTTTATATTCGTCGCATTTCACCACGATAGATAGGAGTCCCCCGCCACTGACAGCCCTTCCCCTTATCGATCTAGGATTTAATGATTGTTCATTCATTAGAAAGCATCTGATTAAAATTTAATATTTTTACTTAGGAATTTTTAATTTAGAACGATCATGATCCCATCATAAAGAGATTCCTAATTTTTCCTTAATTAAAATACTTCAAATCAATACTCGTCAATGGTTTGATTTCCAGGTAGTGGAGGAGTCACATTGGTCTTGCTTAAAACCCACAACCTTACAAGTTCTATGAACCCGTTGTTGACAAAATCGCCCCATGTCAGAAATAAAGAAAATTCATATTTTATTACGTGTTTCATAAACACGAGAATCTCATGATCGTTTGTTAATTTTAAATCTTGGGTCGTTACAAATTTTATCTTATTTAAAGGCATGGCATGTGTGATGTATCTAATATATATGCATCATTAATCTAATTAAAACATGCATTTTCTACTCTACACATACTATTTATACATCATATGAAAAGTGCGTAAAGTAAACGTGCAATAGTTATGGCCCAATCCTATGTGATATTTTCAGGCTAATGAAAAGATCAAGGTCAATCTATGGTGTAAAAATAACTATTACATATGTCTTCTCTATTGCTTCCATTGTCTCCTTGGCCTCCATAGGATGCCTCCTCTTTCCCTTGTCCTTCTTGGATGTTACATTAAGAATTATACTAATGAACTTATAAAAGAACTCGAGTTACATTCGAGATAAAACAACTACAAGTAGAAAACGACATGCAAGTCGTATTTATTACAAACCAAAAGAATAAACCATTACAACTAAGGTCTTAAGCCCATAACTATGCACCATGCTCAAGTAACCATTAAAGAACATGATAGATCATATAAAGATGACATACTATTTATCATTTATCATGATCCAATCAAGAATAATAAATAAGTAAAGCATATGTCATAAGCACAAATTAAAAATGAAACCCTAAGCACGCGGATCGACCTTTCATAAGTAAGGCATAAAATGCAGCGGATAAACATAAATAAAACAAAAATTTCGAAACCCAAAAACAGGATCCATGTATAATTATGGGCAGATTATGGAGATAACGAATCATACCTTTCAAGAACTTAACTTTCACGAACTCAACGGAGATCCTAGCTATCACGCTTTGTGTCTACCTCTCGGCGAAACACCTCTATGGTATCCACACGAGCACTTTCAAGAACGTCTCATGAACTTGACTACGGAATGGATGTACTAGCCTGCTTCTTAACGATCTGAATTGCCTCTGCCTCTCTTTGCTGCTAGGGTTTTCTCAAAAACGTACAAGCCTCTTTAACCTATCATTATGTATTTATAATGGCTGATTAAAAAGGCCCATAACAGCAAAGCCCAACCCTAGTAGGTATTGGATTAAATAATAAAAACGAATTTCTATTATTTAATTAATAACTAAGTCATACTTAATTATTATGGGCAAAAACATTCCTTTTAATTCGAATTTATATTATCTCAATTAAGTCTTACTTAATTATAATAAAATTCAAATAATCATCAATTAATTTAAATCCATAATTTAAATTAACTATTCCATTAAGTGCTCTATTTGTGCGATCTTATAGGCTATTATTTAATTGGCAATAATTTTATTCTCTAATAAAATTATAAACAATGAGCGGTATCTAGTAATACATCATTGTTACCCAATTAAACAATAATTAAATCATGTTTAGATAAAACCTTTCGTGATTAATGTTTTTCGTGTAATATAATCCCTTTAACCATACATATTATAGATTAAACTTGAGGCATGTATTTAGTCATCCTCTTCAACATTTAATCCGGGTTTACTTGATCCATGAGTAGATTATCAAGACAAATCATTATTTGAGCATGACCATGCTTTTATAATCTCACTCAATCAAGAGGCCAATAATATCTCTCCTAATTATAGGAGGGTTAAATCATTTATCTATCATTCATATTTCTCATACGACTCATGATATACCCGATGTCCACTTTTATCATCACCCAATCAAAAGTAACTTTTAATGTAGTCAAATTATATTAATCCTCATATAGAAATATAATGATTTCAAGTCAAAGGATCGTTACACCATTATCACTATGAGTCTTTCTTATGACTTTATTAAACATGAATAATCTCACTGTGGGTCTGTCCAGTACCATGTACTCTCACATGTACCTATGTATTGACTTAGTATCCCCATACTTATAACCAATGAGATATGGTTATCTTGTCAAACAACATACTAGTCTATCTATGTATTATTATTGTCCTATATAATAATACTCCACTAGGGACCTTTAAGAATATGATATATTATATAATCTCAAGTTCAAGTCATGTACTTAAACTATACAATTTATATCATGATTCTAAGGACATTTATTATGCTAACAAAATATTGCAGTAATTAAGGTCATGATAAATACATTTATTGAATGATCAACTGACATAAAGATTTAAAAGAATAATGTATTGCCTCTAGGGCACCTACACTAACAGTAAGAACTAGAAAAGCCACTCAAAATGAATTTCTCTACCATTCTTTTCTATCTCAAACTGAACCCAATAAAGTGGAAGAAGCTCTTTAAGATCCTAACTGGGTTACAACAATGCAAGAGGAGCTTAATGAATTTGAAAGGGACAAAGTTTGGACTCTTGTGCCAAGACCAAAGAACTGATCTGTAGTTCGCACAAAATGGGTGTTTAGAAAAAAAACTGACAGTGAGGGAATTTTTACAAGAAACAAAGCAAGATTGGTTGCAAAGGGCTATTCAAAATAAGAAGGCATTGATTATGATGAGACGTTTGCTCCACTTTCAAGGCTTGAGGCAATTACAATCTTTCTAGCCTATACTGCTCACAAGAAGTTTAAGGTGTTCTAAATGGATATAAAGAGTGCATTTCTAAATGGAGAAATTGAAGAGGGATTTTATGTTGAACAACCTCCAGGGTTCATTGATCAAAAGTTTTCGGATCATGTCTACTTACTGGATAAAACACTCTATGGGCTGAAGCAAGATCCAAGGGTCTGGTATGAAAAAGAATTCTTAAGTATCTCAAAGGCACCATGAATCTGGGATTATGGTATCCTAGAGACTCATATTTTAAGCTAATTAAATATTCAGATGCTGATTTTGCAGGATGCAAAATAGACAAGAAAAGCACATTTGGAAGCTACCAATTTCTTGGTGGCAGATTAGTTTCTTGGTACAGTAAGAAACAAAAGTCAATTCCCACATTAACCGCAGAAGCAGAATATAATGTTGCAGGATGTTGTTGTGCTCAGATTCTATAGGTGAAGAATCAATTGCTGGATTATGGGTTAGACAATTTTTCTATTCCTATATATTGTGATAATTAAAGTGCTATTGCAATGACAGGAAATCCAGTGCAGCATTCAATGACTAAACATATAAGCATCAAGTACCATTTCATAAGGGAATATATAGAAGCAGGTACAATGGAATTGGTCTTTGTTCTAACAGATCAGCAAGTAGCAGATATATTCACCAAGCCTCTCTATGAAGCTACTTTTACAAGATTGGTGAATGAATTGGGAATGATATCAGGACATTTCTCAAACTTAAATAATTAAGTCATAATTGCTGATCATTGAAGCATGGTATCTTATTATATGTTAGTACTTGTTAGATACTGATTTGTGTTAAATTCAGATGCCATGATAACATGCAGATTGACTTCTATGATTTCTAGTTGATAGCTGCATGTTAGAACTACTGATTATGCGTATATGCACTGATATTAGTTAAACTTGCTTTGACTAATAGATTCTGACAGTAGTTGTTAAATCCTGATATTGGTCAAACTAGTGTTGACTGATAAATCTTGATAGTTGTGATTTAATACTGATAATGGTCAGACCATGATTGACTAATATATTTCATTGATTATTTTGAATTTATTCAAAATAAATGATTATTCAGTATTTTCAATTGACAGTGAGTTAGTGGAAAATTGTTTAATTGCTTATTTGGGTTAACTTTTGCTGTAAGTATCTATCAACACTTGAGTACTTACATTGGGAATAGGAAATTACTTTTTGTTTACCTAGATACGCGTAATAGTGTATGCATGTAATGTTTAATTATTACATGGTTAATCAAGGGTCTTTTCAGTTTCTATCTCTTCTTCTATAAAAACATACCCTCCGCTTCCAAAACTTCTCAGTGCCCTTTTATTCACAACTCCTCTTCTTCTCAAATATTTTGTTCAAAACTTCCTACACTCATCAAAAATAGCTCAAACCCAATTCTTCACTCGCACTGAGTGTAACGACCTCAAATCTGTGGTCTAGATTTGGGAGTTACTATACGATAAACAATACTAAAATATGCACAGTGGAATAAAATAATAAATATGACCCCTTACATGCAACTGGATCGATAACAGGTTATAGTATGAAAGAGGCACTAAAACAAACCAAATGTTATTACAACCCATAAGTCTCATTTATTTTACAAACTATTCAAATTTTATTACAAAGCTCTAGACCAGTCAAGCGTCCCAACGGTCTACCTGGAAAACACACCAAACTATTTACAAGCACACAACTCCTGATTAAACCTGGATCTCATGCCTGCTCTAGTCTAGCTGAAAGATCAAAATAATAAACAAGTATGAGCAAAAAAATGCTCAGCAAGCTGTATATAGCTTATGATTAAAACAACGACAACATGTCTAAAGAATAAAACCAAACAACAATACCTGAGCAATATCAAAAGCTAATATCAGCTTTAATGATAAACGATATTTTTATATATATTTTGGATTGGAATCCTCGAATGACGGTGTGTTGTCGCCGGTGATCAGCCGCGGAGCAACACCGATATGTCGAAATATCTAACTAAACAAAGGGTACCCAAGGCACATTTCACGCCCCAAACATTTACAAAAGACAATATACGAGTAATTATATTAGTTAGCAAAAGGAAGTAAATACATTCGAATCCAAGATCTTACAATTTAGGGTTTGGAACAGCCCAACACTATTAACTATTACAACCTGATTTCAATATCGACTACTCACACGCAAAATCACTAACTGCCTGAGCTCGAACATACGAATCGTCATCACAAGTCTTACGCGCTGTTTGCTTGAATCTAACCATATCTGCTAGCTGTAATATCAGGGTAAGCAAGTAGTGAGCCAAATGCTCAACAAGCGCTATAATATACATAAACAAGAATAATACATTAACAATGGAATTGAAAGATTCAACAATATTGTATCAAGAGATAAACTTTCAGGATGATGGCATCTTTTATTGTAATAAAACCATTCAAAACCATTTCCTTATCAAAAACCATTTTATGACGCTACGGATTACAGCCGGTGATATGCTGCGAAGTAATCCCGAACTTTGCTAGTTTCTAGAACATTAATGGGATCCCTAGGAAAATTTTAAGCCTACAAATTAAGAGCGGAAAGGACTTGCGTCTCAGTCCAGATCCACTATCTAAAGAAAATATTTGTCCCCCATTGGGACTGGAAATCCAAATTTTAACTTTTTATTTTAAAAACTGATGCCAAGTGACGGTTAATTTCATAAACAGTGAGCATCTTTATCAAGGGTTCTAAATCAACTTTGAAGCACATGGAATGGGTCCACTAAATTTTAAGGCCATGACCAACTAGACTATACTTTATCAAGGGAATTGTGAGGTTTCTATTCATAAGGAATTTGACAATGAGATTTAGCAGGGTTATCAGTTAAAATGAAGGAACTAAGTCAAACTAGGTTCAAGGTAATGGTTCCATATAAGACATAGGTATTTAAATATAAAGAAGGTGAGCATCACTTCAAAGTATAACAGGGTATCATGTTTTAGGGGTAAGAATAGGTTTATCAAGCAATCATGAACGGCTTTTAATGGATAGCTACCTTTTAGGTATCAAGATAAGGTTACTGAGTATAACCTGCACAGGGTTCAACATCACAATTGCTTGGTATATTAGCATGGTATGACTTTTGAATTACTTGCATAGAAATCTCCAAGCAAAGTTAAACTACTTGCAATAGATACTTGAGGGTTCATGGCATTTGCATATAATATGGAAGATATATTTGAAACCATTTGGATCATATATATCAAGGTGAATTAGAATACTCGCATCATATATGAAAGCTGGGCTAACACTATCTTGTAGTTTAAACAAAAAGGTAGGTTGAAGCACTTGCCTTGAGAAAGGCTTGACTTGACTGCCAGGTGGGAGCAACTGGAACTTCACTCGACTTTAATGGAAAGTTTCCCTCGTCTTGAGAGCCTACATAAAATAATAATATCCTCATTATAATATATACTCACTAACTCAACATAATTACAAACCAAAATTACGCACATTGGCACTTAGGCCTATATACACATAAACGCTTATAATTACCTTATAAGCATAGTAGTTCACATAGCCACTCATGTTCACATAGAACATTTAAGTACATAATAATATATCTATATACACTATATTGCATCACTAGGCTTGGATGATCTCACTCCACTTACTCAAGTCACTTAGTTATGCTAAACTAGCCAAAACTCTTAATATCGTCCTCATACCTCGAAGTGCCTTTTCTAAACCATCAAGTTCTTATGGACCCTGACTTAGGCCTTACACTCTACTGACCTCATACTATCTTACAACTATGGTGGTCAACCTAGGCCTCACTCATAAATGCCCGAAAACTAATGGTTCAGTGATTTTGCTCATTATAGTGATTTTGGGGTGACACTAATGGGTTTATGGGTACAATTCACACCCTTACACTTTAATTTTTCCTCTCAACCTTCGACACTAGACTATTCTGACCATAAGGCAACTCTCAAACTTGGTTTGGCTCAAGGGCCAAGCTTGGGCCTACCCGGGCCTAAGCTTAAAGTCCAATATTCACCTGTTTTCTGGACAGAAAAGTGTCCTGTTTTGCACTTACTTATGACACATGATTCTAACTCAATTACTACGAACTATGGATGGAAAAACTCCTCATTTCTAAGTTACAACAAAACTGTCCCCTGCTGGATAGATTCTAAATTTTGGTGTTTGCACTTCACTAAATGGTTGGGTTTCTCTAATTTGTGATTTCTAGACTCAATTATACCCCAAGTATTAACTCCCCATGGCTTGGGCCTAACAATGCCTAAGAAATGCCCATTCAAAATCAACAAAAAACTGACATGCAAATCTGGAAAAAAATTCAAGATTCTACCCTAGCCTTTCCACCTTAACTCCCACTTTAAAACAATGAATTAAATCTCAAACAAGGCAAATTTACTACTATAAGACTCTAAACTTAGGCCTCAACCAATAATGGAGATCATCCATGCCCTATAGTACCAACATGCAAAATAAAACTTAACATGCAACTCAAGATGATCACTAAATCAAGTTCGACTAAACAGGAGGGTTACTAGCTCATAAATTCGACTTAAAATACTTAACTACTTCAAAAGATCATGCACAATACCTTTTAAGAACTAATATTAAGCATAATATCAAGGACACAATTCGTTTTAAGCACATATAAGATCGAATTTAACACCAACTAAGCATGCATGTACATTTTCGAAAAGAATAGCATATATAATATGATTATACTTGAAAATAATGCCCTATCTCTAACATGCAAAGTAGAATATGATGTTACAACTAAATATCAGTAGCATGCAAAGGTTTTAAAAGAGTTTTATTCATGGAAACACTTAGTTTATGCACATAAAAAGTATATCTCATAGAGAACTCTTTAATCCACATGAATTAAAAGTTTCTCTTTGGAGATCACATAAAATTAAGACATGCAAGCATTAAACTTCATCTCCTAAGCATGGAACTTCTTGTAAAGTGTATATTATATGAATGGGTAATGGAATTACACTAGAATGGCAAGGATTTGATGAAGAAAAATTGAAGGGAATGGGGGAAGTGGCTTCGGCCGAATGAAGAAAAAGAGAGGGGGAGCAGAGAAAATTTGAGAGTGAAAATGATGAGCTTGAGTGGAGTGTGGTTTTGGGTTAACTCCTCTCTTTATGGTTCATCATGCACTAATTCAATAGTGGAATTTGGAATGTACTAAAGTGCCCTTCTCCAATAACCAAGCAAATATGCATGCAACGATAATTTAGTCTTTTGGTGGATAGAAGAAGGTTAGTGGGGTATGAATTGTCTCTTATGCCCTTTTAAATTGAATTGGAGGGTATTTGCATGCATGGGCAACTAAGTAATTTGCAATTTAAAAATCAACAAATTTATATAAAACAATTTTTATAAATATAAATGCACCTCCATAAATCACAAAATAAATATCATAAAATAGCTTATGATTTTAGAAATTTAATGATATAAAATTTGAAAGTTTATTATTAAAAGATTTTTTAAAATTAATTTTTCATATAAAATGAAGTACTTTTGATTATCATTTTAAAATACTAAATGATAAGATTTTCTTTTCAATTTTTTTTACATAAACTAATACATTAAACACTTAGTTTATAGGCACTCAGACATATAGATCATCCATGTTTATAATTCCATATAATTTTAATTTTAATTATAATCACACAATTATATATAGATAGGGTTTAGAAATACAGGTTGTAACATCCTCTCCCCCTTTAAGGATTATGTTCTCAGAATCTAGGAGAATAAGTGAGGATACCAGCTACGCATATCTGACTCTAGTTCCCACGTTGACTCTTCAACCTTGGGATTTGTCCAAAGTACTCTTACCAACTTGACCAACTTATTTCTAAGACTCTTCTCTTGCTAGTCGAGTATTTTGACAGGTTGCTCCACAAATGACAGGTCTGCCTGAATCTCTATAGGTTCATATTCTATCACATGGTTGGCATCAGGATTATACTTCTTAAGTAATGACACATGAAATAAGTTATACACATGCTGATACCGAGGCCGCAAAGCTAATTCATAGGCCACCTTTCCTACTTGACTCAAAACTTCAAAACGACCAATATATCTAATTGCTAACTTCGCTTTCTTGCCAAATCGAGACAATCCTTTCCTCCGTGATACTTTCAGCAATACGGCTTCACCTACTTGGAATCTGATATCCCTGCGTGCCGGGTCTACATACTTTCTTTGCCTATCTTGAGCATCAAGTAATCTCTTCTGAATCAATTTGACTGTCTCATGCATTTGTTGCACCGATTCTGGGCCTAAAATCATTCTTTCTCCCACTTCATCCCAGCTAGTTGGTGATCTGCATTTCCGTTCGTATAAAGCTTCGTATGGTGGTATGCCAATACTGGTATGATATCTGTTGTTATAGGAGAATTCTACCAATGGCAGGTGGTCATCCCAACTTTTCGCAAATTCAATTGCACAGCTACGCAACATGTCTTCAATTGTTTGAATTGTCCTCTCGCTTTGACCATCAGTCTGCGGATTATACGCCGTACTCATATTCAACTTGGTGCCAAGACTTTCTTGAAATTGCTTCCAGAATCTCGAGGTAAATCGTGGATCTCTGTCCGAAACTTTTGATACAGGTACGCCATATCGTAATACGATTTCACGCACATACAGGTGGACCAATCTGTCCAATGAAGACCTCTGGTTAATCGGAAGAAAATGTGCCGACTTCGTAAGGCGATCAACTATAACCCATATAGCGTCATGTCCGGATTTGATTCGTGGTAATCCTACTATAAAGTCCATGGCAATGTTTTCCCACTTCCATTCTGGAATCTTTAAAGGCTGAATTAATCGACTTGGTCTTTGATGTTCTGCCTTCACTTTCCGACAAGTATAGCACCTCGCAGCCCATTCTGCTACTTCTCGCTTCATATTTGGCCACCAAAAGTTCTGCTTCAAGTCCTGGTACATCTTGGTGCTCCCGGATTGATTGAAAATATAGAATTATGAGCTTCTTGCAATATCTCACTCTTCAATTCAGTCACATGAAGAATCAAAATTCTTGAGGAAAACCTTAATATACCATGTTCATCCCTTTGAGTACAAATCTCTTCTCTGGTCAATTGATTATTCTCCTGTTTCATCATTTCTTCTAGACATTTCTTTATCTTTTCCAACAATGATGGTTAAAAAGTCATAGTACGACAAATCTCCTCATCTTTTTCGAAAAAACACAGTTCTAATTCAAATCTCCTGAATTCTCTAGATAATTCCTTTGATACCGCTGCCATATTCAACCTCTTTTTCCTACTCAAAGCATCAGCTACCACATTTGCCTTTCCCGGATGATAATTTATCGAGCTATCATAGTCCTTAATTAATTCCAACCATCTCTTTTGCCTCATATTGAGCTCCTTCTGAGTGAAAATATACTTCAAACTCTTGTGATCCATGTAGATCTCACACCTTTCTCCATAAAGGCAATGTCTCCAGATCTTAAGTGCAAATACTATAGCTTCTAATTCCAAGTCATCTGTAGGATACTTCAATTCATGTGGTTTTAACTGTCTTGACGCAAACGCAATCACCTTGTTTGTGTTGCATTAGCACACAACCCAGGCCCTTATGTGAAGCATCACTGACAATCATAAAGTCTCCTTGATCGTCTGGTAATACTAGTACCGGAGCTGTAAATAACCTCTGTTTCAATTCTTGAAAACTATCTTCACATTCTGTATTCCATTCAAATTTATGATTCTTCCTAGTCAACTTAGTCAATGGCGTGGCGATTTTCGAGAAATATTTAACAAACCTTCTATAATATCCCGCCAATCCTAGAAAACTTCGCACTTCCGTAGGTGTCTTTGGTCTCTCCCAACTCATAATTGCCTCAATCTTTTCCGGATCCACTTTGACTCCTACATTTCCAATAATATGTCCCAAAAATTGAACTTCCTTTAACCAGAACTCACACTTAGAAAACTTGGCATAAAACTTCTCTTGTCGGAGTAATTCCAATGCTAATCATAGATGCTGCATATGTTCTTCTTCTGACTTTGAATATATAAGAATATCATCAATGAATACCAATACAAGCTTGTCCAAATATTTTTTAAATACCCGGTTCATCAGATCCATAAATGCTGTAGGAGCATGAGTCAACCCAAAAGGCATTACTAAGAATTCATAATGTCTGTATCTTGTTCTGAATGCTGTCTTCAGGATGTCATCTTCTTTGACCTTCAATTGATGATATCCTGATCTTAAATCAATCTTGGAAAAACACTTAGCTCCTTTCAGCTGATCAAATAAATCATCTATCCTTGGTATCGGGTAACGGTTCTTAATCGTCATCTTATTCAACTTCCGATAGTCTATACATAACCTCATGCTTCCATCCTTCTTCTTTATGAATAGAACAGGTGCTCCCCATGGTGACGTACTTGGCCGTATCACTCCTTTGACCAACAATTCCTGTAGTTCACTCGCCAACTCTTTCATTTCTGCTGGTGCCATTCTATAAGGTGCCTTCGAAACTGGTTCCATTCCTGGAGCAAGGTTGATCTCAAACTCAATCTATCGATCGGGCGGTAAACCTAGTAGTTCATCTGGAAACACATCTGGAAATTTGTTGATTATGGGGATATCTTCCATACGGAGGCTCTCTCTTTCTAAATCCACTACATAGGCTAAGAACGATTCGCAACCTCTCCAAAGCAATTTCTTAGCCTGGACGATTGTAAGAAACAGTCGCTCTTGCCTCTGACCCTTAAATACCACTTTTCTCCAATTTCTATCTTTAAATATACTTTCTTAGATTTACAATCTATCTGGGTGTTATTCTTCCCTAACCAATCTATGGCTAAGATTATGTCAAGCTCCCCTAACTTGAAAAGTATCAAGTCTGCTGAAAATTTATGTCCCGAAATATCAATCTCACACTTAGGACATAATTGACTCACAGGAATCTTCTCTTGGTTCGCAATTACCACATCTATTAGCTCGTTCAGTGTCATTTTATCACATTTAAGTTTATCAATGAAAGTTTCTGATATAAAAGATTTAGTAGCTCCAGAATTAATCAATACCTTAGCTTCAACATTATTCATTAAAAGTTTACCAGCTATCACCTCAGAATTCTGAATAGCGTTCTTCATCTTTAAATCAAATGTCCTTGTTGTCGCTTACGGAGTTGCGGTAGATGGTGGAGGTAATGCCAATACCTCAGCTGGCATCCTTGAACTAGTACTTGCCATGTTCATCAAAGCCTTGACTAGTCTGGTTGACTTGCATTCCCTAGCTATATGTCCAGTCTTTCCACACTTATAGCATGTAACTCCCGGCTTCGATATCTTACACTCGTTAGCCAAGTGTCCCTTCTGATTGCATCTATAGCATGTCATGTTCAACTTATTACACACTCATGGATGTGTTTTTCCACAATGCTTGCACTCTAGTCTCTGAAATTTATTTTCTCCAACTTGTCCTTGGCTTGACTGGTTGTCCCCCTTAGAATCTTATTTCTTGTTCAAATTCCCCTTCTTTTGAAAATTTCCGCCTTTGTGGAATCTAATCCTTTTCACACTCCTGTTTTGTGAGCTTCCGGCTTCAGACTTCTCTCCATAAAATGGAACCTTTCTCTTCTTGTTATCCTTTTCTTTCCTTGACTGCATCCCATTACTCTCAATCAGAGCAGCCTTCTGTACTACTCCAGCATAAGTATCAAACTCAAATATAGCCACTCTATTTCTGATCCAAGGCTCTAATCGTTTTTGGAATCTCTTTGCTTTCTCTTCCTCAGTGTTGGTATACTTCATCATAAACCTTGACAGCTCCGTAAACTTCTTCTCGTACTCCAATATTGACATACTTCCTTGCTTCAATTCAAGAAATTTAAGTTCCATCATATTTTGCATATACTTAGGGTAATACTTTTCCTGGAATAACCTCTTAAACCTTTCCCAAGAAACCGGCTGATTTGTCTCCATAGCTTTCACTGAATCCCACTAATAGATGACTTCCCCTTTCAAAAAATAAGTAGCATATGGCATCTTCTGATCTTCTGCTAACTGAACCAATTCAAAAGCTCTTTCCATTTCCCTAATCCATGTAATAGCTATTACTGGATCAGTGGTATCATGAAATGCAGGTGGATTCACATTCTAAAAAGCTTTGAAAGTAACAATTTGTCGAGGTGGTACTTGTAGATCAGGTGGTTGGTGTGGTTCATGGTTATCTTGGTTTTTGAATTGTTGTTGAAGAGTTAGTTGTTGTTGATCTATAGCATTTGTTTGCTGTTGTAAGGTTTCCAGAAGTCGAAGAATATTAGGATCTGTGGTAGAAGTTGTTGTCGGGTTCTTCTTTTTAGGTGGCATGATCCTGAAATAAAAGTTATATGAAAACATATATGAACAATACAGAAAATTTCATGGTTATGGTGTCACAAGTCATTATATTCATTCAATCAGGTTTCAAATTAAACAATAAGGGTGATGCATATAAAAGCATAAGAACAATTGAAAGCAAATAGAACGATAGTGCATAATTATCAAAATTAGGGTCAAGGTACATCAAGATTGGAATAGAGTCTGAATCTAGGGATAACATGCTTAATTAAAGGAAACAACAGGGAATTCTATAAAGTCCAACAATACAATGACATGAAAACTATATAATGGAAAGAACTAAGGCTCCACTCCATCAGAACGGGGTCCGGTAGTCTTTTCTTCACAAGCATCTTCACAATGCACTAGAGCTCGTCCGCAATCATCTAGATAGTATACTGGATGGTACGGTCTCGGTGCGATGGCAACTCATCAAGCTTAGTGTTAACGTACTGAACCAAGGTCTCAAGTCTCGCAGTCATCTGCTCCTTAGGCTTTCCTTCATAGTTTCGGCTGTCCAGATACACGTTCTTCAATCACTCTAACATTCGATCGTACTCGCCATGAAGCATGTCGAACTCACGCCTCAACTCAGCATACATGGAGAAAGCAATTGTGTTAGACGGTTCAGAAGATGATGAGGAATGCACCCTTTACTGCCAAACAATGTATATATATATATAAGAGAATTAGTAGCGAACGACTCGAATATCCTGTACCTACACTCTCGTATAATATTCCATAAACCTATATACATATATAACCTATTTGGGCTGTCCAGGGACTCTAAACCGTAGCTCTGATACCAAAACCTGTCACGCCCCAAACATTTACAAAAGATAATATACGAGTAATTATATTAGTTAACAAAAGGAAGTAAATTCATCTAAATCCAAGATCTTACAGTTTAGGGTTTGGAACAGCCCAACACTATTAACTATTACAACCTGATTTCAATATCGAGTTCTCACACACAAAATCACTAACTACCTGAGCTCGAACATACGAATCGGCATCACAAGTCTTACGCAATGTTTGCTTGAATCTAACCATATCTGCTAGCTGTACTATCAGGGTAAGCAAGTAGTGACCCAAATGCTCAACAAGCGCTATAATATACATAAACAAGAATAATACATTAACAATGGAATTGAAAGATTCAACAATATTGTATCAAGAGATAAACTTTCAGGCTGATGGCATGTTTTATTGTAATAAAACCATTCAAAACCATTTCCTTATCAAAACCATTTTATGACGCAACGAATTACAGCCGGTGATCAGCTGCGAAGTAATCCCGAACCTCGCTGGGCTCTAGAACATTAATGGGAACCCTAGGCAACTTTTAAGCCTACATATTAAGAGCGGAAATGACTTGGGTCTCAGTCCAGATCCACTATCTAAAGAAAATATTTGTCCCCCTTTGGGACTGGAAATCCAAATTTTAACTTTTTATTTTAAAAACTGATGCCAAGTGACGGTTAATTTCATAAACAGTGAGCATCTTTATCAAGGGTTCTAGATCAACTTTGAAGCACAGGGAATAGGTCCACTAAATTTCAAGGCCATGATCAACTAGACTGTACTTTATCAAAGGAATTACAAGGTTTTTATTCACAAGGAATTTGACAATGAGATTTAGCAGGGTTATCAGATAATATGAATGAACTAAGTCAAACTAGGTTCAAGGTAATGGTTCCATATAAGACATAGGTATTGAAATATAAAGAAGGTGAGCATCAGTTCAAAGTATAACAGGATATCATATTTTAGGGGTAAGAATAGGGTTATCAAGCAATCATGAACGACTTTTAAGGGATAAATGACTTTTAGGTATCAAGATAAGGTACTGAGTATAACTTGCACAAGGTTCCACATCACAATTACTTGGTATATTAGCATGGTATGACTTTTGAATTACTTGCATAGAAATCTCCAAGAAATGTTAAACTACTTGCAATAGATACTTCGGGGTTCATGGCATTTGCATATAATACGAAAGATAGATTTGAAACCATTTCGATCATATATATCAAGGTGGATTAGAATACTCGCATCATATATAAAAGCTGGGCTAACACTATCTTGTAGTATAAACAAAAAGGTAGGTTGAAACACTTGCCTTGAGAAAGGCTTGACTTGACTGGCAGGTGGGAGCAACTGGAGCTTCACTCGACTTTAATGGCAAGTTTACCCTTGTCTCGAGAGCCTACACAAAATAATAATATCCTCATTATAATATATACTCACTAACTCAACCTAATTATAAATCAAAATTACGCACATTGGCACTTAGGCCAACATACACATAAACGCTTATAATTACCTTATAAGCATAATAGTTCACATAGACACTCATGTTCACATAGCACATTTAAGTACATAATAATATATCCATACACACTATATTGCATCACTAGGCTTCGATGATCTCACTCCAATTACTCAAGTCACTTAGTTCTGCTAAACTAGCCAAAACTCTTAATATCGTCCTCATAACTCGAAGTGCCTTTTCTAAACCATCAAATTCTTATGGACCCTGACTTAGGACTTACACTCTACTGACATCATACTATCTTACAACTATGGTTTTCAACCTAGGCCTTACTCATAAAAGCCCTAAAACTAATGGTTAAGTGATTTTTCTCATTATAAAGATTTCAGGGTGACACCAATGGGTTTATGGGTACAATTGACACCCTTCAACTTCAGGTTTACCTCTCAAACTTCTACACTAGACTCTTCTGACCATAAGGCAACTCTCAAACTTGGTGTGGCTCAAGGTCCTAGCTTGGGCCTTCCTGGGCCTAAGCTTAAAATCCAATGTTCTCCTGTTTTCTGGACAGAAAAGTGTCCTGTTTTGCAGTAACTTATGACACATGATTCTAATTCAATTCCTATGAACTATGGCTAGAAAAACTACTCTGACACTCCCTCTAAATAGCGCTAACCAAGGCCTAGTGAGGGACTACCCATGACATGGTCAAAACTCCTCATTTCTAAGTTACAACAAAATTGTCCCCTGTTGGACAGATTCTAAATTTTGGTGTGTGCACCTCACTAAATGGTTGGTATTCTCTAATTTGTGACTTCTAGACTCAATTATACCCCAAGTCTTTACTCCCCGTGGCTTGGTCCTAACATTGCCTAAGAAATGCCCATTCAAAATCAACACAAAACTCACATGTAAATCTGGAAAAAATTTCAGGATTCTATCCTAGCCTTTCCACCTTAACTCCCGCTTTAAAACCACGAATTAAATCTCAACCAAGGCAAATTTACTACTATAAGACTCTAAACTAAGGCCTCAACCAATAATGGAGATCATCCATGCCCTATAGTGTTGGGAACCACGGACTTAGGGTGTTACTACGTTTACGATAAAGATTACGAAAAGAGGATTACCTTGTTAATGGTTGATTCCACGCTCTTCTATTGTATTCCCAAATTCCCTTGAGCGAAGTGTGGCCGCCGTCTTCTCAAGTTATCCTCTCTTCTTGCTCCTTGGTGGCTACAATATGTTTTCACACAATTCCAAGGAAGAAGAGAATAAGAATATATATAGGCTACAATAGGGACCATGGATAATTAGGTTGGGCCTTCTAATTATATCTTGAGCCTACCCCAATATAATTAAATATTAATTCAATACACTAAAGAATTAATATTTGCACTACCTTTCCTAATACCGTAATTTAATTAATTCGGTTCTAATATTATTTGCTTATTAAATTCCCCATATTTAAAATATCATATGTCCATTAATTAAATAAATTACTGATAATTTATTTAATTAATATCTTTTATCCTTGATCATCCACTCAACCTTTATTTAATTATGCCAGAATAAATTCCACCTGCAGAGTTTCACATAATTAAATTTTTTTGAGCTTTCAAGGGGACATCATTAACCCGAATATTATTAGGACATGGATTCCTTCAATAAATAATATCCACCATATATATAATTCCATCACCTAAAATATAATGATATAATTCAAAAGAATTATTTCATATATAAATCAAAGCATGTAAATAATATACACGTGTCAATTACTATTTCCGGATTAAGAACCTAAGCATTAATAATAACATAGAATCTTAGTTCTCCTTCTTAATCAGTATTAAGGGAACAATTTTAAATTTGATCATGTTCAATATACACAAAGTATACTAGCATTATTTATTAGTCAATATAAACTAATCTAAATAATACTACAGCCATACAAGTGGATTGTCCAACACCACCTGTGCTGTGAACCTTATTATATTATATAACCGTATTTAACAATCTAATATTCTGTAACCCATTTGATACTAGATTGTTCACAATATATAATATTAGACAACATGTAAACATTCAAATGATTCTCAAATAAACTGGCCAGAAATAAATGTACATACTTCAAATAAATATTTTTAGTATACACTAACAATCTCCCACTTATACTCAAAATATTCTATGTGTACATCAGTGTTTATTTAATCCACTATTACATAAAAATCTATCTGTCCATCCATCTGACTCCTATCACTTCCACATGCTTGTCAAAAACCTTGGTTGGCAAGCTCTTTGTGAAAGGATCTGCTCGGTTGTCTTCTGATGATATGTGAGCCACAACTATATTCCCTCGCTTTATGATTCCTCATATGAGATGATACTTACGTTCAATATGTTTAGCTGCTTTGTGGTGTCGCGGTTCCTTTGAATTTGCCACAGCACCAGTGTTATCACAATACACCGTCAAGCTCCTAGGAAAATTAGGTACCACATCTAAGTCCAAAAGGAAGTTCCTGAACTATACAGCCTCCTTGGCAACCTCAGAGGCCGCCACGTACTCGGCCTCCATGGTGGAGTCTGCAATCCATTTCTGCTTTACACTCCTCCATATAACGGCTCCACCTCCCAAAGTAAAAATATATCCCGAGGTTGATTTCCTCTTATCCCTATCTGATTGGAAATCTGAATCAGTATATCCAAAAGGAAATAGATCTGAGGCCTTGTAAATTAACATATACTCCTTAGTCCTTCTCAGGTACTTGAGTATAGTTTTTACTACACTCCAATGTTCCTGACCTGGGTTCGACTGATATCTACTAACCATGCCTACAGCAAAGCAGATGTCAGGCCTCGTACATAACATAGCATACATTAAGCTTCCACATGCTGAAGCATAAGGAACTGCTTTCATGCTCTCTATATCCTTAGGTGTCGAAGGACACTGCTTCTTAGATAGAGCAACTCCATGCTTAAAAGGTAGAAAACCTTTCTTGGAGTTCTGCATGTTAAAACGAGCTTATACTTCATCAATGTAGGGCTCTTGAGATAAAGCCAACATCCTTTTCTTGCGATCACTTATAACTTTGATCCCAAGGATGTATGCCGCTTCACCTAAGTCCTTCATGTCAAATTGTTTGAACAACCATGCCTTTACTAATGACAACATCTCAACATTGTTTCCAATGAGTAAAATATCATCTACATATAGTACTAGAAAAACCACTGCATTACCTTCACTTCTCTTATACACGCACGATTCGCTTGGACTTTGATCAAATCCATATGACTGGACTGCCTGATCAAAATGAATATTCCAGTCTCTAGAAGCTTGTTTAAGTCCATAAATAGACCTCTTAAGCTTACATACCAGATGCTCTTGGCCTTCCTTAATGAATCCTTTTGGTTGCTGCATATAGATGGTTTCTTCAAGACTTCCATTAAGAAAAGCTGTCTTGACATCCATTTGCCAAATCTCATAATCGAGATGAGCTGCTATAGATAAAAGAATACGGATTGACTTAAGCATGACTACCGGTGAAAAGATCGATACCTTCTTTCTGAGTATACCCTTTTGCAACAAGTCTTGCTTTCCAGGCTTTCACCTTTTTATCTAATCCCCTCGTTTTCTTGTAGATCCACTTACATCCAATAGGTTTTATACCTTTGGGTGGTTCCACGAGCTCCCAGACCTGATTAGAATACATTGATTCTATCTCAGATTCCATCGCCTTTTGCCAAAGATCTGCATCTTTGTCTTGTACTGCCTCTTCGTATGTACGGGGATCATCATCATGTTCACCAGGGACCAAGTCTGAAGACTCTCCCAAAAACATGAATCTATCAGGCTGTTGAACAACCCTCCCACTACGACGAGGCACTGGTGCGGTATTAGTGACAGGTTGTACATTATGTTATGGTTGTTCTACTTGTACTACAGCTTCATGGGTATTATTTGTCCCTCCCACTAGTTCCTCTAAAACGACACTACTCATGGGTTTGTGATTCATTATATAGTCCTCCTCCAAGAATCTTGCATTGGTGCTAACAATGACATCCCGATTCTTCGGACTATAAAATAAATATCCTTTCGTTCCCATGGGGTAGCCTACAAACAACCTTACTTCTGTACGAGATTCTAACTTAGTCGCGTTCTTGTTCAGCACATGTGCTGGACAACCCCATATTTGAATATGTCTTAGACTCGGTTTATCCTCGGTCCACAATTCTAAGGGGGTTTTAGGAACCGACTTAGAAGGTACTAAGTTCAGAAGATAAGCTGCTGTCTCTAAGGCATGTCCCCAAAATGACTTGGGTAAATCCAAATAACTCATCATCGATCTAACACTCTCTAAAAGAGTCTGGTTCCTTCTCTCTGCTACACCGTTCTGCTGGGGTGTGCCTGGTGCAGTTAACTGGGATTCTATCCCATTTTCTTATAAATATTCCCTAAATTCTCCAAGCAAGTATTCGCCACCACGATCTGATCGAAGTGACTTGATACTTTTATTAAGTCGCTTCTCCGTTTTAGCTTTGTACTCTTTGAACTTATCAAAGCACTCGGACTTACGGTGCAATAAATAAACGTACCCATATCTAGAATAATCATCAATGAAAGTGATGAAATATTCATAACCACCTCTTGCTTGGATATTCATGGGTCCACATAAATCAGAGTAAACCAATTCTAATAGTTGTTTGGCTCTATTCCCTTTTGCCTTGAAAGGCCTATTAGTCATTTTACCTTCCAAGCAGGATTCACAAACTGGAAATCGCTCCACTGCCAATGAGCTTAAAGGCCCGTCTACTACCAGTCTTTGAATCCTCCTCAAGTTAATATGACCTAATCTCAAGTGCCAAAGATATGTTTGGTTCAAACTAGAAGGTTCCTTTCTTTTAGTAGAGTTAGAAGATGTGTTGTTCAATTCCCTAAATTGCAGTTGCAGTGCAGGTTGACTAGGATTAATTATATACAAATTGTCTTCCAATGTACCAGAACGTATAATTCGTTTATTCATCATAATAGAAACATTACGATCCAAACAAACATTATAACCATCCAAAGCAAGTTTAGAAACCGAAATTAAATTCCTTCTAAAAGAAGGTACATAAAGACAATTGTTCAAAACCAAAATCCTATCAGAACCAAAAGATAAAAGAATAACTCCTACTGCAACTACTGCTACTTTCGTAGCATCTCCCATGAACATGTATATCTCACCATCTCTAAGCATTCTGGATAGTTGGAACCCCTGCATAGAATTACAAACATGATCAGTGGCTCCTGTATCTACACACCAAGTGCTCGTAGATATAGCCGCTATAAATGTTTCTGTAACT
This sequence comes from Apium graveolens, assembly GCF_009905375.1. NCBI lineage: Eukaryota > Viridiplantae > Streptophyta > Magnoliopsida > Apiales > Apiaceae > Apium > Apium graveolens. Next base: position 112,811,504 of record NC_133654.1, read on the forward strand.
AGAGAAAGAGACATACCAGCATTGTTTGTCTTCTTAGGAAGAGGACAATCCTGTTTCCAGTGACCTGACTGTTTGCATCTGAAGCACTTTCCCTTAGGCTTTTTCACACCACCCTGAACTCCCACTGCCTTCACAGCTTTCTGTGTCTGAGCCTTTTTCTTCTTCTTAATACCTTTCGGTTTAGAGGAAGAACCTTTCTCAGCCACATTCACTTGAACACTCTGCCGAAATAATCCTGCAGCTGCCTGAAGTTCTGTCAGCAGTTCCACGAGACTATACTGCCTCTTGTTCATGTTGTAATTCAAGCGGAACTGCTCAAAACTCTTGGACAAGCTCATAAGGATAATGTCAATCTGGGTTTCCCCGTCAAGTTTAGCACCAAGGATCTCTATCTCATTCAGATGCGACATCATCTTGAGAACATGATCCCTTACAGGTGTGCCTTCAGCCATCTGATTTTTCATTAAAGCCTTCATGGCTACTTGCCTAGCAGCCCTATTCTGATCTCCAAAAAGTTTCTTGAGATTAAAGAGCATATCCAAAGCAGTGGCCATAGACTGATGCTGATGTTGCAAAACACCCGACATTGCTACCAGAATGTAACATCGCGACATCTCATCAGCCTTAATCCACCGTTTATAATACTCTTTCTCATCTTCAGGAGCATCAGCAGCAGGCTGTTCAGGCTTGGGTTCATAAGTGCAAAACTTGTACTCCTCAGCAGTCAACACAATGTCCAAATTTCGTTTCCATTCAATATAGTTAGGTCCGGTAAGTTTGTTATCCTTAAGTATGGTGAATAGTGGATTAAAGCCCATTTTATCCTGAGAATCATGCATAAAAACATCACATAAATAAGGGTGAATTAATTATTAAGATCTATTGATTCCTCTAACAATTATTAAAATTTAATGCACTAACATATAAACACCATAAGCTTCTGGTACGCCACGATGTGTGACATGTATACCACCTAATTTTGTTTAAATGTTACTTCGGTCCTATTACTAAACAATATACCACATTGGGGTGGACTATATTATTTTTCATAGCTAAGTGTATACCATCATCAAATCTTAAATTATTCGAAATCTATGGAACTTGGTACGCCACGATGGGTGTCGTGTATACCTTCCAATATTTGTAATTTTGCCTTGAATAGAATACTTCAATTCAATATTCATCAATGGTTTGATTTCCAGGTAGTGGAGGAGTCACATCGGTCTCGCTTAAAACCCACAGCCTTACAAGTTCGATGAACCCGTTTTTGACAAAATCGCCCCAAATCAGAAATAAAGAAAATCCGTATTTATTCCTTTCAAAATTTATTAATTTAAGAAGTTTGTTCTAGTAATTTCTATAACATTCTAGACACCATAAATTACATGGCACGATGGGTGACGTATATATAATTTATATTCGTCTTTATGTTAAATTACCTACAACCAATAATGGAGACCATGGGATTTAATTTCATATTAATTCCCTCTCCCACTTAGATTTTTTTTTATTAAAATTGAGGAATTTTAAAATTAAATGGGGCCCTATGTTGTTATAATTATGTCTAATCATGCATTCAAAATACACACATAATTTTAGCAACATATAACATTTAATTAAAGCAATAAATAAAATTTATGTCCATGTCGTCCTAATTAAGTTAAACATGCAATTTTAAAAGAATTACACACATAATTAACGACACACATAATCAATAAAGCAATAATTAAAATTTAATGGAAAAAATTAAAATAAATTTTCCACTATTATGGCCCTTGAAAAAAAAATCCAGCTCTCAAAAAAAATCTGCCCCAAACTCGCCCCGACGCCCCCAGCAGCCCCAGCAGCCCCATCAGCCCCAGCAGCCGCAGTATCCCCAGCAGCCGCAGCGGCCCCAGCAGCCGCAGCGGCCCCAGCAGCCGCAGCGGCCCCAGCAGCCCCTTGTAATCGCACAGCGGAACAAAAAACTACTGGAATTGATTTCCGATCGCACATAACTTTTACAAAATACCCGGGACAATTACAAAAAAAAATAGATCTAATACAAAACTAATTTTGTAAAATCTATTCTAACACGATCAACCCTCGTGTAAATTACAACCACGATTAAACCACGTGGAAACCAAAACAAAAATTAACCACGATTAAACCACGTGGGATCCAAACACATAATTAAAATATACATGGCCATAATAGTGGATTAACAACCTGCATCAAAACCAATACAAGCAAAACACTATATACACGCATATATAATTACGACATGGACATTATATCATAAAACGTAGAACCCATTACCAGGCTCTTGATACCAATTGTTGGGAACCACGGACTTAGGGTGTTACTACGTTTTACGATAAAGATTACGAAAAGAGGATTGCCTTGTTAATGGTTGATTCCACGCTCTTCTATTGTATTCCCAAATTCCCTTGAGCAAAGTATGGCCTCCGTCTTCTCAAGTTATCCTCTCTTCTTGCTCCTTGGTGGCTACAATATGTTTTCACACAATTCCATGCAAGAAGAGAATAAGAATATATATAGGCTACAATAGGGACCATGGATAATTAAGTTGGGCCTTCTAATTACATCTTGAGTCTACCCCAATGTAATTAAATATTAATTCAATCCACTAAAGAATTAATATTTGCACTACCTTTCCTAATATCGTAATTTAATTAATTCGGTTCCAATATTATTTGCTTATTAAATTCCCCATGTTTAAAATATCATATGTCCATTAATTAAATAAATTAATGATAATTTATTTAATTAATATCTTTTATCCTTGATCATCCACTCAACCTTTATTTAATTATGCCAGAATAAATTCCACCTGCAGGGTTTCACATAATTAAATCTTTTTGAGCTTTCAAGGGGACATCCTTAACCCGAATATTATCAGGACATGGATTCCTTCAATAAATAATATCCACCATGTATATAATTCCATCACCCAAAATATAATGATATAATTCAAAAGAATTATTTCATATATAAATCAAAGCATGTAAATAATATACACGTGTCAATTACTATTTCTGGATTAAGAACCTAAGCATTAATAATAACATAGAATCTTAGTTCTCCTTCTTAATCAGTATTAAGGGAACAATTCTAAATTTGATCATGTTCAATATACACAAAGTATACTAGCATTATTTATTATTCAATATAAACTAATCTAAATAATACTACAGCCATACCAGTGGATTGTCCAACACCACCTGTGCTGTGAACCTTATTATATTATATAACCGTATTTAACAATCTAATATTCTGTATCCCATTTGATACTAGATTGTTCACAATATATAATATTAGACAACATGTAAACATTCAAAAGATTCTCAAATAAACTGGCCAGAAATAAATGTACATACTTCAAATAAATATTTTCAGTATACACTAACATATAGTACTAACATGCAAAATAAAACTTAACATGCAACTCAAGATGATCACTAAATCAAGTTCGACTAAACAGGAGGGTTATTATCTCATAAATTTGACATAAAATACTTAACTACTTCAAAAGATCATGCACACTACCTTTTAACAACTAAGATCAAGCATAATATCAAGAAAACAATTCATTTTAAGCACATATAAGGTCGAATTTAACACCAACTAAGCATGCATATACATTTTCGAAAAGAAGAGCATATATAACATGATTATACTTGAAAATAATGCCCTATCTCTAACATGCATAGTAGAATTTGACTTTAAAACTAAAGATCAGTATCATGCAAAGGTTTTAAAAGAGTTTTATTCATGGAAACACGTAGTTTATGCACATAAAAGTATATCTCATAGAGAACTCTTTATTCCACATGAATTAAGAGTTTCTCTTTGGAGATGACATAAAATCAAGACATGTAAGCATTAAAATTCATTTCCTAAGCATGGAACTTCTTGTAAAGTGTAAATTATATGATTGGGTAATGGAATTACATTAGAATGGCAAGGACTTGATGAAGAAAAATTGAAGGGAATGGGGAAGGGGCTTCGGCCGAATGAAGAAAAAGAGAGGGGGAGGAGAGAAAATTTGAGAGTGAAAATGATGAGCTTGAGTGGAGTGTGGTTTTGGGTTAACTCCTCTTTTTATGGTTCATCATGCACTAATTCAATAGTGGAATTTGGAATGTACTAAAGTGCCCTTCTCCAATAGTCAAGCAAAAGTGCATGAAAGGGTAGTTTAGTCTTTTGGTGGATAGAAGAAGGTTAGTGGGGTATGAATTGTCTCTTATGCCCTTTTAAATTGAATTGGAGGGTATTTGCATGTATAGGCAACTAAGTAATTTGCAATTTAAAAATCAACTAATTTATATAAAACAATTTTTATAAATATAAATGCACCTCCATAAATCAGAAAATAAATATAATAAAATAGCATATGATTTTAGAAATTTAATGATATAAAATTTGAAAGTTTATTGTTAAAAGATTTTTTAAAATCGATTTTTCATATAAAATGAAGTACTTTTGATTATCATTTAAAAAATACTAAATGATAAGATTTTCTTTTTAATTTTTTTTAAAATAAACTAATACATTAAACACTTAGTTTGTAGGCACTCAGTCATATAGATGATCCACATTTATAATTCCATTCAATTTAAATTTTAATTATAATCACACAATTATATATATAGGGTTTATAAATACCGGTCGTAACAACACATGTTGGCCTATCAAGGTATTATATCATGTATAATACATAGCTCACACTGGACCGTCGGTACGGCCTCTTACGCAACCATCCAATCCATAAAAACATTTTTAACCAAAGGAGTCAAATCAAACGACATCCTTAACAATATAACTCCTCATTTCACATGGTTCGGAGTCATCTGAACAACCGATGGTGAAATAACTAGAACAATTAGTTATTCGCTAATCTCAACTCAACATTCCACTATATAGAGTAATTTGTAGTGAAATATAAAATGTTTAACTATTCTGAACTTAGAATAGGGAAATAGTACTTGCAATATAACACAAAGAGGTTCGAGGATACCTGCATGATACAATTAACAATATGATAAGTAGAAAGATAAACTATTTTTGAAATTAGAATAGTACAGAAAACATGCCTAGTATGCTCAATAACTTCTCACTATAACCTTGGTTTATAACTGCTGGCTATCAACTCCATCTAATACTTAACTACACTCCTTGCTACTTGATTCTATAAACAAAAGGACTATCTTAATTGACATAACCAACTCAATCGACGTAACTATACGTCTTGACGTCTACCCGATCGTTTATAATTAATCATGGCATTTTAAAATTGTAAACAGATAGCATGCATATCACATAGCATGAAATAATGTTGCTCATATAACACGTAATCACATATTTCATGTAACACATAGGTCAGATCATCAGAAGATAGGTCTCAGTATTTTAATAATTGAAATCGGATCAATAACAATGTTTATCGATCAGATAACGACTCAGAATGACTCGTGAATCAAAGAACCTTTCAATAAAAAATAGATTAGGCCTCAAAAATATTTTTATTGAAAGTGAAATATTTTTCCGAGTCTATACGCGTTCGTTTCGTATTAAACGGACGAACGGTTTATTTATTAAGAATAAAATAAGAATAAATAGGAATAAATCAAATAATAATAATACTATTAATTGATTTTTAAATACCTAATATAAATTTTAAAAGCTCAAAAATAATTTTTAGGAATTATTTGAATTAAATATAAATAATTATACTTTATTTAACTATTTATAAATAAAATAATTTTTGGAATTTAAAATAATTAACTAAATAATTTTAGAATTTAAAAATAATAACTAAATGATTTTTGAAATTAAAAGAAATAATTTTTAGAAAATAGAAAATAAATTTTGCATTATTTTAAAAAGGAAAATCAGAAACAGATTGTTGGGATTAAAATTGAGAAATCAAGAATCAAAACCAGGTCGGTTAAAAACACAAAACGGGTCTAGAAGAAGGAACCAGTTCGGGTAAGAACCCTACCGAAAACTAGGGAAGGAGCCCAGAATCCGGCAGCCCTTCCCGACGTTGGAAGGTCCTCCGATCAACCCCGAAACAGATCCATTTTACACGCTTCTCGGCTGGGTTTTGTTCTGATTCAATACAGAAACTCATACACATCAGTAACAACAACAGACAATCAAAGATTCAAACATCCCGGCTGATTAGCAACCAAAAACTGGCGAACTCGTCGGTTTTCTGACGAGCTAGCAAACAACCAAACTCGATGAGCTTGGTATGAAATTGAAACTTGGAACACGTAGAATTTGGTCATAGCATCCTAAATAACAAACAATCAACATATAATCCAAAAATTAAAAAAATAAAATTGACAAAACCTTGCACATGGATTTAGTAGTTCCCGGAATCAAACAATACGAGTTTATACCCAAATCGACTATAATGAACATAATAAAGCTTAATATAACATCCATAACATCGAAAGATTCAAGAAAACAAAAACCCCAAATTCAGATGATTATAATCAAAAATCGAAAATTTGATTTGATTACCCTTTGTTGAATCTGATGGTACGAATAGGAAGCAGATGATTCAGGCTTCGTTTTGGGTACTCAAGCTTCAAAAACAGAGTTCAGAATCATAGGGAATCACTGAATCAATCTCAAGAACACAAACCCTAATTCCCAAATTGGATTTTCTATTTTTCTGAAAATTTTTGACAAAAATAATGCAAAATGAAATTTTAGCTATTTATATTAACAGGAAAATAAATAACCAAAAATCAAATATGGGTCTTTTTATCTCTTAATTAAAATAATTAGGCCCAAAAATACTAATTATGGGGAATAATTTTAAAAGTAATTAAATATGAAATTTATATCAAAATTTCCCAAAAATTATGAATAATTCAAAAATGCAAAAATTATGGACATTTGAAATATGTATGATTTTATAAAAAATTAAAATACGAATTTTGTGGGCTTTGACATCCCGTGGCGTCCCAGTCCGTTATTTTTGAAAAATCGAAATGGTTCCTAAATTAACATAAAACCCCGAAAACACAAAAAATACATTCAAACGCACTTAAAACGAGATAAAACGAGTACCTCGATAAAGACGCAAATAAACACGCATCCAGATTGCGGACCAATTCATATAACCGTAGTTTAAACACATAACAATTAATCGAAATATTTTTTGGTCCACACAGGAACACAAATTGCAATTACTGTATGTCATATCATGGCAAATGAACATTTTAAACTCATATAGACACATTATATTTATTTATTTATCATAAAATATTCACATAATTTTCGCGGATATTACACTGAGGGTGGAGTTTACTATCTTGCTTTCAATCTAAAAGAGGGTCATATCTACTATGACCCTTGGGGACTCAGAGTTATGATTAATCATCAAATTTATAGTCCTCATGATGTTCCATCGTCAATCTTTGAGGAATTGTCTTTTGATCAACAAATTGATCTCCAGTTCTTTCAACTAGAGACCACTATTGAAGAGGAACTCCAGGCCAGAGAGGCGTAAACTTCAGGCTCTTGAGCAACATGAGAATATCATCTATCTTGCAGGGACATTGAGTAGGATTTATTATCGCAGGGCGATAAGGGCAGAGCAGGCTGCAAAGAAGCAGAAGGAGTCTGAGTAGTTAGATTGTTTTGAGGTTTTATGTTTAAAATTCTATTAATCTTGTACTCGTCTTCTTAAATATTAATGAAAACATTTTTTGCTTCTTTGACTCTTTAAGTGAATGAATGTTTACTGTCTTGTTTGTGCTTGAATGCTTGTGACTGTTAATATTCCAATTAGTACTGAATGCTTAATTTCTGAAATTTTTCAATAATACATGTGTTCAACTAATCGATTGTTTGAGTTGCATGTGTTTACTTCAGTACAGATTGAGCACATTACAGGAAGAAACTTATGTAATAGAAGAAATTTATGAGTGTTATGCTCTATCAAAATTCTTTGAAACTTTCTTTTTCTCACCAAGAAAGTTGTCCACACTCAATCTCAATATTATAAATCTTATATCTTAAATTTTTTCTTACAATTAAAATAATTGAATCCATTTCTCAAATGTTGCCAAAAATCAAGTGACATAGTTCTTCAAATTATGCTCACCACTCAGAAATAACATTAAGCTGGTTAGAGACTATATGTTGAGGTAGATCATAGTGATACTAACAGTGACACAGGGGTTTCATCAGTTTTTATTGAAGACCCTGTGAAAGATTTCAATAAACACATTCAAGTGTTAGTTCTTTGCAAGAAGAACAAGGTTTGGGATCATGGTACATGACAGTAACCTGATCAAATCCTCTCCAATTCAAATGGAGGTTCCCATAACTGGTGAACAACAACTATCATAACCACAGTGTTAACTGTGAGTTTAATTGTGACTTCAGATTCACAAGGTATAAATACTGATTTCACTTTATCAGCATTTAATTTAAATACTGATTTTATCTTATCAGAATTATTATGATAATTCTAAATCCTGTTGGTATGATTATTTCTAGACCTTATTTAAGGACCAACTCTAGATGTATGACTGCAGCTCACCCTTTTCCAGCCACCTCTTACTTCTGTAAGTCAAATTATCTGAACTTTTTTGTGAGATGAGAGAAAAGATTGAGAGAAAAACTGAATTAAAAAGAGGCAGGATCCTTCCAGGCAAAAGGAGAGGTATATGAGAGATAGGATTTAGTAATCCTTATGAGGAAGCTCTAACTCTTAAAAGTCATGAGATGTGTGGTATAAGGAGTAATGAGACTACTTTAAAAGAATAGAGAGATTAATTTTTACTTGTTATATGTTTACAGGTGCAAAGAGTAGTAAAGAAACTGATGATGAGCAACAATCTGTTAAACATCGATTAAACTCTCATGTACCATGTGTTGTTAATTTCCCTGCAAGTCTAAGTACTGATACTTTCTTACAGTCCATTCAACCTACTATTTCACCACATCGAGAAATCCCTGTTTTTGCTGGAAAAATAGTCCATTTACTCGACTATTCCACCACCTGAAGTAATCCTTGTTGTTGATGAAGATGAAGTAGCACAACAGTCCATTCAAAAAGTTTCATCCATTTCAGGGTCACCACAACACTCTACAGGAACTAAGGTTCTGGAAGTAAATTTAGAAGCTCCAGTTCATTTATCTACAATTCTTGAAGATGTGGAGTTAACTGCTAATGATATGGAATCTTCTGAAACTGGTGGATAACATATTGCACTACTTTCTAATTTTATCTTAAATGCTGAAGCTGGTGATGAAGTTTAGCAGATAGTGCAAAATCCAGTTGATCATGATCTTTTCTTCCCTGAAGATATGTCTACACATGTAAGGCAACATAAACTGAAGGAGTTAGATGACAGAAAGAAGAAGGATTATCTTGGTGATATCTGGAATAAGAGATGGGAAGATGTTAATTATCCAATATCCAGAAGCAATGTTGTTGATCATTTAAAAATAGCTAAACAGAAAATTCAAAATCCTGATATGCTGACTGTTATGCCCAAATACGGACATGGGCTCTAAACAGGCCCATTACAAGAATTATTAATAATAGTGGGCTTAATAAACAAGCTCAAGAATATGGAAGAACTCTCCTAATTTCTATATGGATCGGGACCATGTACCGGATGTTAACCAAGATTTCGCATGATGACACGTGGGAATATATAAAGGAGGATAGTCATGTTCACCTCTTACTAGGAGATGACACATGTCCTCCTCTAACTAGGAGGTGACGCCTGCCCATCTTTTACTAGGAGGTGAGTCATGTCTGCCTCTCCAACAGGAAGGGGCCATGTCCATATCTTACTAGGAGGCGAGTCTTTCCCTCCTCTTACGAGAAAGTGAGTCCTGCCCTCCTCTTACGAGGAGTTGAGTCCTGCCCTCCTCTTACGAGGAGGAGAGTCTTATCCACCTTTCCAGCAGTAAGGGGGTCATGTGCACCTCTCAACAAGACTGGAGTCTTATCCACCTCTCAATCGGGAAGGGATCATGTCCACCTCTCAACAGAAGGGGAGTCCTCTCCCCATACTACTAAAAGCGGAGTTCTCTCCTCATACTACTAAGAGGGGAGTCCTCTCCTCATATCACTAAGAAGGGAGTCCTCTCCTCATATCATACATGACTCCATCTTACTAGGAGGGGTGGCCTACCACCATATCACTATGAGGGTAGCATGTCCCCATATTAACAGGAGGGGATTCCTCACCTCATATTTTTAAGAGACTTGAAGAGACAAGTGAGATTCCACGATCACATGTCAACTGCACAAGGAATATTATTACAACACTTTATGACTACATGACCCTATTGGGGCATATCATGGAAATCTAGAAGGACTATAATACGCTTGGAAGGACCTCTTCGAGGTCAGCACTACTTATATATTTCTGGGTCCACATCACATGACCAGACACTAAGGGGTCGTATGTGAGGCCTCTAGGTGTTCTCGTGCCTCACCAATGAGATATCTTCGCCTAATGCCATGACAGCCTATTACAGCCTAATTGGGCTTGGGCCATGGAATAATATGGGGTTTTTATGAACTATCCAATGGTCAACGAACCTGGGCTTTAATGGACCGGACAAAACCCAAGCCCATCTAGGTAACTTGTCCTCCAAGAACTACGTGTAGCTTGAACCCCTATAAAAGGGTACGTAGGCCTCTTATTTACGGATGATCAACAGTTTGAAATAAGAGAGAATAAACACTATTCCTCTGGCATTCTAAGAATCATCGAACAAGATCAGCTATAACATCCATCAATTTTCATCATGCGTTCTTCATAAAAATAGACTCAAATCAACATAATTTGCTCTGTGATTCCAGCAACCTCCGAATTCGTGTTGTTACGGAATTCTCTCAACAATATTTGGCTCTAGAAGGAGGGGATTTGACATCTACGGGAGAAAGATGTCTCGATTTCATAAAACGGAGCTAACAGCTATCCAAGAGGCGAAGATAAGGACAACCGGGAGACCACTACCCTGAGAGGTCCCCTAGTACTGGAGTGTTGTCCACCATAATTCAATCTCATCTGAAGTACGTTGCTCAGTAAGGGGTGGTCATTTATCTAATTAGGTGGTCGACCTCCGGATAACCATCAATATGATCTTTCATCAGGGACGGTCGTATCACGCATGTCCCTTCTTGAGATGCCTCTCCATGAGATGCCTCTACGTGAGATGCCCCCTTGTGAGATGCCTTTGTGTAAGTTCCTTAACGGGCCTCTCTGTATGAGATGCCCCCTCATGGGATGCCTCTGCGTGAGCACCTTAGCGGGTCGCTCTGCATGGGATGCCTCCACAGAGATGCCTCTACGTGAGATGCCCCCTTGTGGGATGCCTCTGCGTGAGTGCCTTAACAGGCCTCTCTGCATGAAATACCTCTATATGAGATGCCCCCTCGTGGGATGCCTCTATGTGAGCACCTTAGCGGGTCGCTCTACATGGGATGCCTCTACGGAGATGCCCCCTTGTGGGATGCCTCTGCGTTAGCGTTTTAACGGGCCTCTCTGTATGAGATGCCTCTACGTGAGATGCCCCCTCGTGGGATGCCTCTGCATGAGTTCCTTAGCGGGCCTCTCTATATGAGATGCCTCTTTATGAGATGCCCCCTTGTGGGATGCCTCTGCGTGAGCACTTTAGCGGGTCGCTCTGCATGAGATACCTCTACGGAGATGCCTCTACGTGAGATGTCCCCTCATGAGATGCCTCTGTGTGAGTTCCTTATCGGGTCGCTCTGCATTAGATGCCCCCTCGTCAGATGCCTCTTTCTGCGATGCACTTAACATGACACCTCTTCTTCTTTATGGAGTGACGGTCTCACTAAGCAAGGCCGCCCTACTTGGATGACCAACAAGGTCTTTATGGTTTGTTTGTCTCACTTCAAAAGGCCCCTTATTTGTGCTACAAGCCCGATCTTCTTCATGGTTTGGTGGCCTTTTAGTGGGCCCTCTACATTGCCGACTATCAAGATTTTTATTGGAATTCAGGCTCTCCTCATCTTTCTCAGTAATTCGAGCTCTTATTACCAGCAGAAATAAGGCTCACCTCTCTAAAGAAATTCATGCTCTTCTCACCCTAAAGGATTTAGGCTCACCTCTCCAAAGGATTCAAGCTCACCTACTTATGAGATTCGGGCTCACCTATTCAAGGGATTCAAGCTCACCACTCTAACCAGGTGCACTAGCCTTACGTTCCTGGAAGAAGCCCCGACCCTCATCAATGGAAGGATTTAGAAGAAGATTTGGGGAACCCACCACAATTGAACTATTATGAAGACTTAAATTGACTGTTGATGAACTCTTATTTCCCGGTAAATTGTTGATGCGACATGACTGTGAAGAGGCTTCCCAAAGATCAAGGCACACCTGGGTCCCCCCCTCTCAAGTAAATTGTGGAGTTAGGGCACTTTGGTGTGGCATATTAGCCTGAAGGCACTTTGAAGGGTCAAGCATTGACCAACTTCATGCTTGAGTTCCCACATCACTCCAAGGATGACTCTAGGGAACTCATAGCGACCCTAAGAGGAGTGGAACCCCCTTCTCACAACGTGCCAAATCTACCCCTGATGGGCCCTATATATTGATGACGCTCTTATTAACATCCTCAAGCTAGCTCTGGAGATGAAGGTGGTTGATCTCAATATCTACAATAACTTCATGTTAGTGACTCCTCATATTTGTTGTGAAAGGATTGTCAAGTTCTTCAATGAAGGTAGGGTGAGCCCATCCGAAGGATCAGAATCAAAAGACAGATGCATTGACAAAGTTGAGCTCTCAAAGAGAGGCCATACCACTTGGAAATATTTTCCATGAAATTTCAAGTCAAGGCTAGCGTGTCTGGTGAATTCACCAAGCAGATAGCGAACCCGGGGCCTATATTGATGACCCTCTCCGGGACTATGTCAAAATGGAGTATTATCTCAAAAAAGGATGGAAACATTAACTATCAGATAACAAACGACCTTCTATCTTATTTATGACAAGGTTCTATAAGGGAAGCTTCAACACACCACTACTGAGGTGTGTGGATAGACTAAAGGGAACTTACTTAAAATTAAATTACACGAAGACATTAGTGGCAATCACCCCTGGGTAGCGCTGATGAAGCCTCATGTCCCCGGGATAGCATTGAAGAGATCAATTGAGTCGTGATAATGTTGTACATATGGTGTTAACTCATATAGCATAAAAAGAGCACTACAATATTTTGATTTCTCGTCGCATCTCTAATGATAACAAGGAATCGGGGGGTAGTGGTACTACCGAAACACCTCCTCCAGCATGATATTAAAAATTGTAGGGCAAGGCCAACATTTAGTGACACGAGGCCGCAAATTTGGAATCTTGCAATATGAGACTTCTTGACCCCGCTGAAGATCGATGATGGGCCAGTCTGTAAGTCCATACATTATGAATCGATCTCAATGCATGTGCTAAAGACAATCTGTCAGCATGGAGAATTATTTGAAGACTCAATCAGTTATCTTAAAGCACTTGGAAAAAATTAAAAAAAATTATGATCTGCACGAGGCAACGCGAGTCTCTCGAGGCTAACACTTATGATACATCGCGTTCTTGCATGAGTCAAGAAGGTAGGGACATCGTCCGCTATGTGAGATCGATAAGAGTTATATAATAATTTTATAAGGATCCTATTTGCAACATATATTTTACAAGAAGGTGAAGATATAAATCTCTATTCTCTAATAGCCAATCTTCAATGATGCGAGGCCAACCAACCATCGTATATGAAGCAAATTTAGAGCCAATATCTTGCGGTACGAAACCTGTCTGAAAGAGATCAAAATTATGCTCCTAAAAATCACAAGACCTCTTCAAATGATTTTGGTTGCCTTGTGGAGTTCCCTCCTCAAGTCCTTGATGTAAACCTCATTCTCTAGTCCGGAGTTACAAGTAATCAATATAGAATCTTTTTTCGGCGTGGAGCTTATGTGAAAAAGATCCCACCCAAAGTTGAGCTCTATGATCATAACATTATTATCCACAATATCAGTAGACCAAGAATTCATGTCAATCACGCATAACAACCTTAAAATTGGCCTATGTCTGAGCTACTACATTAGAAGAAGGTGAAAGAAGGCTAGAGTCCTTGCTCTACTATGGTAATCAGTTTCACCAATCATTTGGCGGTGATCCCCCAACAAAGGTTCCCTTCTTCGGCACCTAGCGGTCACTCAGAAAGGCTTCCTGTTTAGATGCACATTCAATGTAGTAACTGGACCTTTCCCTTACGTCATTTCAAGGAGGAATAATACTTTCTTGATTCTACATTGCATTCATACTGACAACAGGATATCGGGGGGTAGTTGTTATGCCCAAATATGGACATAGGCTCTAAGCAGGCCCATTATAAGAATTATTAATAATATTGGGCTTAATAAACAAGCTCAAGAATATGGAAGAGCTCTCCTAATTTGTATATGGATCGGGACCATATACCGGATGTTAACCAAGACTTCACATGATGACACGTGGGAATATATAAAGGAGGATAGTCATGTTCCCCTCATACTAGGAGATGACACATGTCCACCTCTAACTAGGAGGTGACATCTGCCCATCTCTTACTAGGAGGTGAGTCATGTCTGCCTCTCTAACAGGAAGGGGGCATGTCCATCTCTTACTAGGAGGTGAGTCTTTCCCTCCTCTCACGAGAAAGTGAGTCATGCCCTCCTCTTACGAGGAGGTGAGTCTTATCCGCCTCTCCAGAAGTAAGGGGGTCATGTGCACCTCTCAACAAGACTGGAGTCCTGTTCACCTGTCAATCGGGAAGGGATCAAGTCCACCTCTCAACAGGAGGGGAGTCCTCTCCTCATATCACTAAGAAGGGAGTCATCTCCTCATATCTTGCATGACTCCATCTTACTAGGAGGGGTGGCCTACTACCATATCACTATGAGGGGTAGCATGTCACCATATTGACAGGAGGGGAGTCCTCACCTCATATTTTTAAGAGACTTGAAGAGACAAGTGAGAGTCCACGATCACATGTCAACTGCACAAGGAATATTATTACAACACTTTAGACTACATGACCCTATTGGGGCACGTCATGGAAATCTAGCGGGACTATATTACGCTTGGAAGGACCTCTTCGAGGTTAGCACTACTTACATATTTTTGGGTCCATATCACATGACCAGACTCTAAGGGGTCGCATGTGAGGCCTCTAGGTGTTCTCGTGCCTCACCAATGAGATATCTTCGCCTAATGCCATGACAGCAATTGGGCTTGGGCCATGGAATAATATGGGCTTTTTGCGAACTATCCAATGGTCAACGAACCTGGGCTTTGATGGACCGGACAAAACCCAAACCCATCTGGGTAACTTGTCTTCCAAGAACTTCGTGTAGCTTGAACCCCTATAAAAGGGTACGTAAGCCTCTTGTTTACGGATGATCAAAAGTTTGAAATAAGAGAGAATAAACACTATTCCTCTAGCATTCTAATAATCATCGAACAAGATCAGCTATAACATCCATCAATATTCATCACGCATTCTTCGCGTTCTTCATGAAAATAGCCTCAAATCAACATAATTTGCTCTGTGATTCTAGCAACCTTCGAATTCGTGTTGTTACGAATTTCTCTCAACAACACTGACTCATCTGAAAACATCTACTCTGGTTGTCAAATCCTTACATACAGCTCAAGAAGTAACTACTTCTCAAATCAATCAGATCAAAGAATCATTGATTGCTTCAAAGCTGACTACTCATCAGGAAATTCAGAAACAAATTACACCAATAGTTTCCAGACAAACTACAATTGTAGCCAATCAAGCTAGAATGGAAGCTAAATAAGTTCAAATATCTGATCAACTTATCGAGGTCCAAAATTCAATAGAGCTGATTCTTTCTCTACTACTTGGTGATGATGCCAAAATGGGGGAGAAAATTGTTAAATCTAAAATTGTTAAATCTAAATGCAGGCAGCTGACATTGACAAATACTGATGATAAAAATCCTGATGGAGGTAATAAAGGTGAACAGAAGGATAGTGAAAGGAGAAAATGTGAAGATCTAGTTGGAGTTAGTGGTTCATCAAAAGCAATCACTAGATCTCAATTTAGACAAGGTGGAAAGAGTAAGAGAAATGAAAGAAGAGTTAGAGAATTAACTGTGACAACACCAATGCAACAATCTTTACACGTCACAACTGGTGATGAATACCAAGGTATTATGGAGATAGAAGCCAGTGTTGAAGTAAGTGAATATCTTCAAACTCTGAAAATAAAAGGAAGAAAGACAAATCTAGTTTACAAGGATTCAAAGATTCAAGCATTTGACTCTGAGGCGAGTAAAAGAATCTTTGAAAGAGAAAATCATGGAGTTGATCTAGAACAACGAAAGAGAATGGAGGAAGACTTCAAGAACCCAATGAAGATATTAAATTATGATATTGCTATTATCTCGGAAGAACTTTATGAAGATGATCCTTCTAACAGACCAACCAAGGGTATAGTCATAACAGAGGAAAGTCAGGCAGATGCTGAAAGGTGTTTCAGATCTCAAGCTACTTTAACTGCTAACAAGAAGCATAAAGGAAAAGAGAAAATAAAAGAGAAGTCAAAGATTTCAAAGCCTAATTCCAAAGCTGATGAAATGAAGAAATCAGTATCTAAAGCAACTAAATCATAAATACCGATAGATCCAATCTATACAGTTGCTCAATCTTTTGATACTGAAGAAATTAATGAAGAAGAAGAAATAAGCCAAGCTCATCAAAGAAGGAAGATTTATGGAGCTGACTGGGCTGATAAATTGAAATTAACCTCTGACGTTGCTCAAGTTAAAGAAGAAGCTATTATTCAACCAATCACAACCTCTGATTTTACTCATGTTGTTGATTTTTCAAATCCAATTTAAGCATATTTATCAAATTCTGATTTCGAAGACATAGTCTCTGATAAGCCAAAATCTACTTTTGAAGAAAAGAAGAAGCTACTATGGGGAAGTAAGAAACCAGCACCTAGAAGAGATTCTTCTAAAACATTAAATAAGATTTACAGTGGAAGTTCTCAATCTAGAAGACCTGGAATCACAAGTGGACTTGGAAGATTAAATGTTAATCCATTTATAGAAGATGCTTTGACTTTAAGAAAATATTCTAACTTGAGAAAAATTGGAGACAATGTGATGCTTGAAGACTTACAAAAGATCATATCAGTGTAAATTGTTATTGATCATGCTGAAGAGAAAATAATCGATTTTCTGGAGTCTGGGAGAAGCTTAAGGTTGAATGAAGAATAATTAAGAGACAAGCCATGGCAGGAATTGTAACTTATTGCTACAATTCTCAAGGTAACTAATTCTATAACTGCCAGATGGTCTGAATTCATAAAGAATCTGATAAAGTTAAAGTAGAAAGGAATGTCTTATAAATCAAACTACATTCCAAAGTATATTGATCAAACTGAATATGCTGTTGATATGCCTATTGGAGGAGCCATGATAGAAATGAGTCTAGGGACTAAAGTTTTAACCTTTAATCCTGATGGAAAGAATATTGGGTTTCTGGAGCTGGATGATATATCTCTTGGAAATTCAAAGTTACATAATCTCAGGGCTTCCATCTATTAGAATGATGAATCAATAGATGAACTAAAGGAACATAAACAGAAGATGTAATGGTATTTGGATGTAAAAGAATAAATCTGTTGAGGAAGTTTCTTGAAGATTTTCCAGACTTTGTTAGAATTCAGAATGAAGAGTAAAGTCTGATATTCACCGAAGTAAGAATTAATATGCTTACTTGATTTCTGCATTTAGATAGTTTTGACATCATCAATTGAAACTTGTACATATATTAATAATGCACAAGTTGGGGGATATTGTTAGATATAATTGATGATATCAGCAGAAACTATCAGAAGTTCATATAAGGACTTATATCAGTATTTACTGAAGAGTGATGTCATCAGTACTTATATCAGTACTTGATGATCAACAGTTGATGTCATCAGTACTTGTCACCTCGGTAGATATTTGAGAAGGAACAACAAACAGAAATTCAAGACAGTGAAGGACTTTATCTTAGAAGCAATAAAATATGGATATGGAATAGGTTTCCTTACTGTAATAGATTATATAGTTGTTCTCATATTTGATTATATAGTTGTTCTCATATAAAGCACATATTAGGTTCATGATATATGCATTGCGAACATTATTATATCATTCGCATAACCTAGAAGCTCTCACGGATAATTATTCATCCTTTTGAGAGAGTAAGTTTGTATCAGTTTTTATCTGTTAATATAAAAATTATGGATTATGTTGAAGTTTTGTCTAATTGATTGAATAAACTGTATTCACCCCCACCCCCTTTACAGTTGATTATGGGCCTAGTACTTAATTTTTTTCAGAGATTTATTCTATAGCTTAATGGTCATTTATAGAAAAATATTCCAGTCTAGTCTTCTAATCATTTTTACGGACTCAAAAAATACATTTATAGAGTATAAATACTATTACAAGTCAACTAATTCTTAGAATTATCAATATGACTTAGTTTTGTTATGTAAATGCATGTCTCGCTCAATTAAATCTACACCAATGAATGCACTCCCAATCTCCATAGAACCAAAATCAATAGCAAAACTCACTAATCTAACAGATCTGATTTGTATATTGATCAACGAGCTCCAATACCAATTATTAGGTCCAAAGTTCAATTACAAGGAAGGTGAATGTAATTTAATCCTTTTTATCAAAGTTAAATATATGGAATCAAAACTAAAATGGCTAAACATAATATTCAAGGTTAAATTGTTGTATTAAAAAAATAACCTCGAGGGTTTGCTTACAACTCCAAATACAAAAGATTCGATGCAACAAATATAAAAGGAACGAATAGAATAAGCTATAAATCTAAGGTTCTTCTTATAACTCAAACAAGATAAAGATCTTATCAAATAACTTATCAAAACATATATCTAAAGCTTGTTAATTAGATGTGTAAGTCTTTATGGTGTGAATAAATTTTAGAAACACTTCTCCTTGTAAAAACCTTATAAGAATCAAACTGGCTCTCGCAAAAAGAATTTTGCAGAGTTTCGTTACTGTTTTCTGGAGAAGACTACTTGTTCCTTCAAAGATCTGATGGATATATAATAATGTGACTTGATTGAAAAGATAGGGATAGGTGGCTCATTGTAGTCCATTCATTTGAGCTTGGAGTCCTATAAATTGACCAAGAGAAGCTACTAATCAACTCCATTTACCTAGAAATTAACCAAGCATGTCCCTAGTAGCTACAAATCAACTTCATGCTCTTGTACGAGATAGAAGTCAACAATAGATTGCTTTGAGAGCTACGAATTAACCCATGGGACCATATAGGAGCTAGAAATCAACAACAGAAATTTTATTCCCTTAGAAATCGATCAAAAGAAGAAAGAGATAGAGGACTTGATGATGACTTGACACATCCTATGAATCTACAAATTAACCATTCTTTTCTTTGGGAGCTACTAATTGACCATATTTTGAAGAAAGGCTACAAATCGACCATGTTCTTGCAAGTTATGCACTTGTACTTTAATTATTTTCAAGCACTTAAGTTATTCTTGAGTCCCTTGAGCTGTAATCCTATATATCTACAAGTCTTTAGTCCTCAGTCTTCTGTAAGTGTCATTTATATCCACATAGAATGCTTGGTAAAGGATCGAATTGGTGTTTTGTACTCAATTTGTTTGTGTTTTTGATGTGTTTTGTAGTGTTTTGCATTTCAGGGCGTATTTGGAAGAAGAAGAGGGTTTACATTGTTCTTATGCTAAAAGAGTATTAGGATGGAGCCTCGGTCGATTGCACTAAAGAAACCAGCATGAGAATATCACAAAAGCAGAAAAAACCAGTTTTTTCGGAAGGCCAGGGCAGTCGCGCGACATTTGGGCGCGGCCGCGCTCGTTTGGAAGAACTTCAGGGCGGCCGCATGGGATCTCAGAGCGTCCGCGCTAGGTCGATTTTTCAGAATCCTGATTTTAATAGAAGACTAATTTTCTAGACTTCTACTTTAATTTGGCTGGTATTTAAAGACTTTTAAAAGATGTTTTTCATAACAGAGAGCAAGGAGAGAGTAGCAAGAAGACCTAATAGCATAACACAACGAAGGAGAAGAAAATCTAGTTTATACTTGTGATTCTTTGCTTAAGTTGTAATCTTGGATGCTTGTTTTCTTTGTTGTTTTAACCTATTACTCTTGTTAACATACTTTGCTATTATTATTTAGTTTATAAAGACTTAGTTTATTTACCATGCTTTTATTGGAACCCATGGTGATAATGAGTTCGGTTATGAACAAATCATTATCGTGGGGTTCTAACGGATTTACTTATTGATTTATATAGTTAATTGTTTCAATACCTAAGTGTGTGATGATTGTATGATATCCTAGTATTTGTTGTGCTTATTCGTCTTATGTGCATCGCGAATATATAAGATAGCGTGTTAATCTCTATTGAAGTGACAGTGAATATAGAGGTTTAGAATTTGCCATGCTAGCATAGGTTCACGTATAATTGTTATGCATTATTCGTAGGTAATTTTAACCATCTTACTTGCCCTATTTAATCACGATAGATAACGTGTTCATTAAACCTTTATGTTGTCAAATTCTATAGACATATAGGGTCTCAACATATTTGGTGTCTATTTAGCTTCTATCTCTTTTGTGAATGTCTGATAGTAGGGTATTCGTACAACGAAAGTTGGCGTTTACCAGGTTCGTGTTATCTGATTAGTTTTCATCACCATTACATGCTAAGGTTAAGAACAGTGACTTTGAATGAAGTATTTAATGAAGTTAGAATCCCATGTTTGTCTCATATATTTAATTCAATCACTTTTAATCTCTTAGTTAATTGCATGTTAGTTTAATCTTAGTTATAAGCAACTCAACTTGTTATTGTCTTAACATTGAATGATAACCATACATTATTGCATAAGTGCATAATCTGAACTTAACCTAAACCAGTCTCTGTGGGAACGAATCTGATTTATATCTTATATTACTTGTGAACGCGTATGCTTGCGCGTAATTTTAGCGTGTTTTTTCGCCCTAACAAGTTTTTGGCACCGCTACCGGGGACTCGGTGTTAATTTTTAGTTTATGTGCTTGACATCAATGGTTGTTAAAGTTCACCGACTCAGATATTTTACTTACTTTTTTGCTTGTTTGTATTTCAGGTACTTTAGAGAGCGTTTATGCTAATGCGTTCTCGATCTCGCAAGAGAACACTGGATAAAGCGGAGGAAGAATTTGAAGTAGTTGAAGAAGTTTTTGTAAAAGTTGAGAAAGTTGAAGAAGAAGCGATCATTGCAATAGGAGAACCAGTAGCAAATCAGAAAGCTTTGATGGATTACTCTCAACCGAAGATCAATAACATTCAGTCTAGCATTGTCAGACCAACTAGCGTGGCTAATACTTTTGAAATCAAGGGTAGTACGATTCAGATGGTGTAGAACTCAGTCCAGTTTGGGTGTTCTCCAAAGGAAGATCCCAACATGCACATTAGAGATTTCATCGAGATTTGCGACACTTTCAAATTCAACAATGTTTCTGAAGATGCTGTTAAGCTGAGGCTTTTCCCATTCTTTTTGAAGGATAAAGCTAAGTGTTGGTTGCATTCTCTCCCACCAGGCTCTATTACTACTTGGGAAGATCTTGCTCAGAAGTTTCTTACTAAATTCTTCCCTATGGCAAAGATAGCTGCAATCAGGAACGCTCTTACTCAAGTTGCGCCGCAATCGGGAGAACTTTTATGTGAAGCTTAAGGGCACTATAAGGCGATGCTTAGGAATCGTTCTCATCATGGAATTCCTGACTGGATGATTATCAATTCCTTTTATAATACTTTGGGAGCACAGTCTAGACCCATGCTCGATGCAGCATCAGGTGGAGCTACGATGAAGCTTATAAGTTGATTAAGCTGATGGCTGCTAATGAATACCAGAACTCAACTCAGAGACTACCTCAAGGCAAGGTAGCAGGAGTTTTGGAGGTGGATACAGCTATTTCTATAGCTACTTAGCTTAAGGCTTTAGTGATGAAGGTGGATTCTTTGGCTAATTATGGAGTTAATCAGATCACAAGTGTTTGTGAGCTTTGTGCAGGTGCGCATGAAACTGAGCACTGTGCCATTTCTAGTGAATTAGCTCAATTTGTGAGCAACTTTCAGAGGTCGCATCAACAAGTTCCAGCCACTTATCATCCCAAAAACCGTAATCATCCTAACTTTAGTTGGAGCAACAATCAAAATACGGTGCAATAGCCTCATCAGCAGTATGCAGTAAAGCAATTCAACCCTCCTGGTTTTCAACAATCACAATATGCACCAAGACAATAACTCTAACTTCAACAATCTAATGAAAAATCTGAATTAGAGGAGTTGAGGCTCATGTGCAAGAGCCAAGTGGTTCCTATTAAGACCTTGGAGAATCAAATTGGGCAGATTGCCAATGCCTTGCTGAATCGACAACGTGGTACACTCCCTAGTGACACAGAAGTTCCATGCAAAAGTAAAGCTAAAGAGAAGGTTAAGGCAATTACATTGAGGTCTAGGAAGGTTGTGAACCCTGAAAAATCTCAAGTTTTAGAAGGTGAATTTGTGGTTGAGGAAGATGTGCAGAAGGAAGAAGAAGTGGAATCAAGGAAGAAAACTATGGAACATACTCCTCCTGAGGGTAATACAGGGGAGAAACAGGTCTATCCTCCACCTCGTTTTCCTAAGAGGATATAGAAGAAAAAATTGGATAACCAATTTGCTAAGTTTCTGGAGGTGTTCAAGAAACTTCATAACAACATACCTTTCGCTGAAGCTCTTGAACATATGCCTAGTTATGCAAAGTTTATGAAAGGTATTCTCTCTCGGAATGTGAAGCTCGATGACCTAGAGACCGTTGCTCTTACGGAGGAATCCAATGTTGTGCTGCAACAGAAGTTGCCTCTGAAGCTTAAGGATCCTGGAAGCTTCACTATTCCTTGCACCATCGGAAAATTGTCGTTCGACAAGTGTTTATGTGATTTGGGAGCTAGCATCAATCTGATGCCTTTGTCTATCTTCAAGAAGTTGGATCTACCTGAACCAAAGCCTACATATATGTCCTTGTAGTTGGCTGATCGTTCTATTATATATCTACGAGGCATTGTGGAGGATGTCTTGGCCAAGTTGGACAAACTCATCTTTCCTGCTGACTTTGTAATTCTTGATTTCGAGGAGGACAAAAAGATTCCCATAATCTTGGGAAGACCATTCTTGGCTACTGGCCGAACCTTGATTGATGTGCAGAAGGGTGAGCTCACTATGCGAGTACTGGATCAGGATGTGACCTTTAATGTTTTTAATGCTATGAAATTCCCTACCGATAATGTTAGAACTCAAAAATGCTGAGGGGCGTCTCAAGCCATCTATTGAGGAAGCTCCTACACTCGAGCTTAGACCTTTGCCTGAACACTTGAGGTATGCATTTTTAGGTTATTGCATCTACTTTGCCTGCTATTATTGCATATGACCTTTCAGGTAGTGATGAGGAAAAGTTCTTGAGAATTCTGAGAGAGTTCAAGTCGGCAATTGGATGGACTATAGGAGATATCAAGGGAATCAGCCCTTCTTATTGCATGCACAAAATTCCGCTAGAGGAAGGAAGCAAGCCGACTGTTGAGCAAGAGAGGAGGCTAAATTCGATCATAAAGGAGGTTATAAAGAAGGAAATTCTCAAGTGGCTTGTAATATCCAGGATATTGCGTGTAATTATTTTTATCAATAAATGATTTTTATGTGATTTTTATGTGATTTGTGGTGAATTATCTGATGATGGGTGTGGATATGTGGATGCTTATATGTGGTAACGTATAAGTATGTTAATTTTATTATGACCAGAATAAAATATAGATAATTACGGTATTTTTCTGATAATTTTTGGACTGTTATATAATTTTATATTGATTTATGAATTTATATTACAAAATTATTTTATAAACTCGGGAATCGTCCAACCTCAACTGTTTTTACGTTTTTACAACCCGAAACTCTTCCGAAAACTTCTTCCTAACCTAATCTGGTAATTCCGGACATTTTTCGTGTTTTAACTTTTTCGATCCGGATTACGGTTTGACCTGTACGCGTCCTGACGTACAATTTTCGATACGATAATTATTTTCAATATATCAACAAAACTCGTATTCTCGAAAGATGGGATAATATTACATTATTTTCGTATAAAGTGTTTTATAAAAAGCCCGGTGGGATAATTATCCAATAAGGGTATTAAATTGGATCATTTTTGTAGTTACTTAGCGGCAAAGTAACTAATTTAACGATCCAATATGATCCAACACGATCCAATATTCCATAAATATATATAGCCCTTTTATTATTTCATTTTAGTCGTATAATCACAATCAGACTGTTAAAACCATTAATTTACAGAGAAAAACCCTAAAAACGTTACGTTCTTGAGAATCAAACGCACAAATGAAGGCGTTATCGAACTCCGATTCAAGCGTGCAATATATCAAATCGAAGCTCTCAAAAAACTCTTTCTCAATCCACCATCTATTCAATTGCAGAAATCAAGTTTTTCTTCTTATTTATTTATTTTAATTCAAATTAATTAAGGATTTATATATGAATTTTTGTTCTTGATGTTGTTGATATGATTTGATGATTCCATCGTGTAGATAATATTTTTTTGGTCAATTTGGTATATTATATGTCAAAAATAGGATTCAATAACATAGAAAAAATGATGTTTGATTCTTGAAAATAAAAATTAGGGTTTTGAATGTTTGAATGTTCTTAATTAGAATTGGGAACTTTTAATTGATTGATTCTGGGTAAAATCAGAATATATGAATAAGTTCCTTATAGTCAAAGCTTCATTTTCATGGTTAAATCATATTGATTGGTTTCGTTTTGACTAAGATCGTGTTTTGGCGGAGGTTCGCGGTTTTTCTTCGGTTTTAATCGGAATCGAAGCTTCAATGGTTGTTTGATGTAATTGTTGTGTTATCTGGGCTTCTGAAGGATCATTGAATCAACCAGGAGTGAAAATCAGGGAGAAACAGTTCGTTTTGGCCCTCAACAGAGCCTCGTCGTAGCTCCGGCTTTTGCCGGTTTCTTTATAAATACCAGTGGTTCGGGCAGTGTTCTTCACCGACCCGATCGGTTCCAGAAACCCGGTTACCGACCTGTTTTGTTTAAAAACAAAACCCGGTATCGATCTTAAATTCCTCTAAATCAAAAATCAGAAACTGTTTCTGATTTCTTTTATTTCAAAAATTATTTTAAAACCCTGTTTTAATTCTAAAAATATATATTTAATTCTGAAAAATTATTTTTAAAATTCAGAAAAATGTTTTTAATTATTTAAAAATAAAT
Organism: Apium graveolens; assembly: GCF_009905375.1. Classification (NCBI taxonomy): domain Eukaryota; kingdom Viridiplantae; phylum Streptophyta; class Magnoliopsida; order Apiales; family Apiaceae; genus Apium; species Apium graveolens. Next base: position 112,836,938 of record NC_133654.1, read on the forward strand.
CTGATTTATTTTTTAATTAATTTTAATTAGTTTTCAATTATTTTAATTAATCGATTAATTTGATATTAATTAATTAATTAATATAATTAATTTTAATTAATTTAATAATTAGATTTAATTATTTAAAATTGATTTTAAAATCCTGAAAAATAGATTTGAGCTTTGAAATATTATTGAAAATTATTTTCAAAGCTCGACAATTAGTATTAATTTATTTTAAAGTTTGATTCAGGTATTTAAACCCTGTTATTTAATTTTCAAATGATTCGGAGACCCATTTTAATTTCCGAAAAATATTAAAAAAATTAATATTAAATACCTGGAAAATCATTTTAACCCCGAATCTTCTTCGAATAATTATTTTAATTGAATATCTTATGTGCTACGTGTTATATGTGATCCGATTAATGCATAATATGACTGTATGTGCATTGTTTGACTATTTTTGTCCTAACTTTCAATAAGTAAATCGGATTTGGGTAAAACGAAGGGTAGATAAAAGCTTATGACGTCTATGTGACAATTAGAATGAAATGAGATTGAGTATTGATAGATAGTTGTGATGCCTAGCAGAGTAAGTGAGACATAGAAAAGAAAGTCAGTGATCAAAAATAGAACTGAAGTGTAGAAAAAGAAAGCAAGTGATTGATAAATAGAGGCAAGGCATAGAAGAAGAAAGAATGTGATTGAAAAGTAAAACTGTTAGATGAGTACAAGTAAAGTTGGAAATCATTTGTGATAAGGCAAGTACTTCTGAACCTTCTTCAAGATATATTTCAAATATTTTCAAATTTTCTCATAACATGTTGCTAGTATTCAAAATAAATCATGTTTTATATTGCAAGCGCTTTGAACTATTCAACCTTGAACCCTGTTTCTTATTGATCTTGAGCCATAAGCCTTATTCTTCATAAACCATTAATTGTTGAATTCTCAGATATGAGCCATACACATACGATACTGCTCCACAAATACATATCTACCACATACTTATTTCTGATATTGAATTTTTTGACATACCAACCCTTATTCCTTGTTTAACAGAAGACCAATCCTTAAAACCCTTGAACCCTTGGTCTTCTACTTTCTGATTCTTTCCTTGATTGAAAGCCAATCTTTTTAAATTCCTTGTTATACCTTCATGGTATTGTGAATCACCCTATGCTTCAAGATAAATATTGTTTATGATTCAGCTCATTGAATTATATTGGTTATCATATTGAATTATTTTAGAATTGGATGGTTTTATAAATATGGACCAGATTCGTGGTCAGACCAGATTCGTGGTCATAATAGGCCAATACGTGCCTTGGATCCAGTATATAGAGCAAAGCTGGGAGCCTTGCTCGGGGTTAGTGCGTGACTGATCAGCAGCCTAACCTTGGTTTTTAAAATAAAAAGTGAATATCCAATTCTAATCATTGCTTATTCAGAAACTTGATTCTTCTGAATCATTTCAATTGGTTATTGTTTAACCTCATTTATTGCTATTATGACTTGCTGAGCTAGTTAGCTCACTCTTGCAAACCTTTTTATGTTTTCAACAGTTGAAAAGGGAAATTATTGGTAACAAGGATTCCTAGTCTAGTATGCAAGCTAGGATTCTCGGTTAAGTTGAATTGAGCTAGCAGGAGCTTTATATTGTAAATGAGTTATGTAAGATTGTAAGAACGAGATCATTATCAGTTGTAAGTTGAACTAGTTGGGATTTGGTACGATGTAATAAAAGATAAGGTTGTGGCTTGTTTTTATACTTGAACCTGTTGTGATGCATGGTTGTGAAAAGAAAGGTAAATGCATATAATATTTTATATACAGGTTTATATATTGTGTGTGTGTGTTGTGAGCCCCAAACTTCTGACTCGGGTTGGGAGGGCGTTACAGTTTTGGTATCAGAGCCACAGGTTTTAATTCACTGAAACAAGCCTAGATTGTCGGGAATGGATAGAGGGTTAGGATTAGGATTAAAAAATAGAAAGATAGGACGTCGAGAGGTTGAGTGCAACTGTATAATAGGTTTTGGTATGATTCGTGATGAGATGCGAGATTCTTATCTAGCGACGCGATTCCTAGATAACAGCAATGGAAGATTCTTCTATCTCGGTATCCTCTGATTATTCGGAGCCTTTAGTCGAGGACTATCATCCGATCCACGCCCTGCTCTTCCACCGGTGTTATCCATATCACCTCATGTTGTGATGGTTGCACATTTTCCATCTATTATCTCATCTCCTGATGCGAGACTACGAGAATCTCCCACATGCTGATTCTGGTTCTACCAAATATTCAGCTGTAAGCGCATCTTTTCTGTCTACCCTACACCTTGTTCTATAACATCAGTCTAAAACTCGTCTTATGAAGTAACATCACCTATAAAGATGGATTTGAGAGTTACAACATATGGTGAGTACACGAGGTATTAAGAAATGTGAGAAGGAACCTAGAGTGAGAATACTGGTGTTCCGGAAGATAGCCTCTACGAGGTTATATGAAACTACTAGTAAGTATACCACCCATGATTATTTTGTGGAGTGAGCTAGATGGATTTTAAAGGAGTTTGGGAAGATTGGATATCGAGAGTTTTCTTGGAATTGGTGATGATTTTATGATCAATCATAATACGTATTGTAGTAATGTGATGTGATATTAGTCGACGATATTTTATAAAATGGATTTAATGATTACTGGATAGACCTATTATACTTAATAATCGTAAGAGGTGATGATGTGAATGTTACTAATATGGAAGATTTGAATAGAAGCATTGAATAAGATAATATGCAACGGTAACTGGAATTTTTGTTGACCAATGAAGGCAAAATGGAACCAATAAGGGATAGAAGATATATGAAAATAAATGGGCTCTTATCAGATTGTTTTCCTAATTGAATTTCCTTGTGGTAGTTGAGAAAGACGACAACCAACTCATATAGTAATGACGACCAGGTGTATGAACTTCAAAATTTTAAACAGTTTTCAAAAGAGATTTTCCTAACAAATTTTTCTAAAAATCCTTTAAATAAAACAAATTTTAAAACTTGGTTATCCAATTACTCCTTGAGTTTCTCGATTGTTATAAGATTTAGATTATCTAGAAGAATACTTATTACATAGGTTAGTATGGTTAATTTAGAAGGTCAAATAGACCCGCTATTATGGAGAAGATTTGAATGTTCCTAGTAGAAGAATGCAGATATTATTTAATAAGTTTAACGACAGAACCAATGTACGGAGAAACTGTTCATTCATTTTCTGAGACGATTAGATTTCAAAGAATACGTCAATTTAAAAGAAACCGACTATGATCAAAGAAGATTGAGAAATTTCCAGACTTTTCTAAAGGAAGAACGTTATTAGCAAAAGAGGCGATATGTTGAACGATCAGCAGCATAAGCGAAATTTGAAGTTATGAGTGTAAATCTCATAAAACTGTAAATAAAGTCGAATTCTAAACATTGAAACGCAACACGAAAGATACAAGACCCAGTACATGGGAATTTATTCTAATGATCGATTTAAGAAGGCAATTCAGAGAACTTTCTAAAGTTAATATATGACTCGGAATGGGATCTATTGATCGGACAAGCATTGAAGCTGTAAATATATAAAATATGGATGGCTACCAATGATATCATTCTTTCCTATAATCCTATGTATTCTTATGAATTTTGAGTAAAATATGAACATCTCTCATGACCAGCTCTATAAGGTGACAAGAAAATTGTTAAATCCCTTTCAAATCATTCATTCTTTGAAATATTGCTTTCTGATTGAGACAAGCAGTGTTATGGTGTGACGTTTTGTCGAAATGACAAGGAGTTTGGTGGGACACCACCTAATCATGTGTTGTATGCCATATAGTATGAAAGACTGGCCATCTTGTGTACAAATATGGTTGTCTCATTCAGATCTAAATCATTATTCATTCTTTCTTCTTCAATCATGATTTGTTGATTCATGGACCCTTCCGATTGTTTCCTTGTACTCTTATTCCTTAAAAAAGGTATCCAATCAGAATCATATACACAAATTCCTTCTTATGTAAAGTCTATCTTTTTAATGTTTTAAAAAGGAAGTGAAATGAACCCGTGTAGCAGATGGGGTTATATGATGAGTGTGGACAATTTCAAGCCAATAAATAGTGGACATATACGTACAGAGAAGAACTATTATGTCGATAACGGGATTGTTGCGAGGACATCACATCAGATGTGGAAATCTGTATACACGATACATTGCAAGTATGCTATTTTGGCGTGAATTGGAGTAGTTAGCGAACCATATGAGATAAATTAACCATAGAAATGAGAAAGTGAAGCTCCGTATATCAGATAAGGAAAATAAGTGATTGGACATCAGAAGCGAATGAAGACATTCTTAATAATAACCAGAGACTCAATTAATATATTGTGAATATGAAGCATACCTCAATCATGTGAGATATACCTGTCATGAAGATTCAAGATCGAAGAAATGCTAGTTGCGAATAAACTTTAAGTGTGTTCATCAAGGGATAGTTGGGCTTTCCCACTCAAGTAAGTGAGTTATGGTAAAATTGATGCTTATAACCGGGTTAGCAAAGAAGGTTCAGTAAGGTAAGACATAAGGGGAGATGAAGGTATGGTGGTTTGACTGCAATAATTTTTAAGATGTGATGCTTTAAACCAAATGAATTCTTTCGCAAGATTATAATAGTGTTGGTTAAGACCACGTGCTGGTTATCAGAAGTTGAACAAATTAACTAATAAGAACAATTGTATGTTCTCAAGAATGGATAAATTGTTAATTAGAGAGCTTGAATTGAAACACGAACTAGAAGAATTCTAGAATAATTTGTAATTGTACTCAGTAGTGATATTCTATTATAATCAGAAAATATGAGGAAAAAGGTATGGTATAATAAGAATTGTTCGCTATAATCTTAAGTTGAACTAGAAACATGGGTTGTACTGATTAATATTACATGAGGTGGTGAAGTGGTGAGTTCAGAAAGTGGCAATGGATTGGTATATTTTAGGATTGATTGTTGGTTGTTTGATTAATTGTTGGTATCAGATTGAGCCCGAATGGTAGTCAATAATATAATGGAGATGTTGCCCAAATTTTCAGAAAATACCCAACTTTTAAAGATAGAAAGTATATTTCCGTGTGTTATTGATATTCATGTTGATACTCCAAACAATTATGATCTCGGCTCTTGAAAAAGCTTGTTACAGCCAATCTGACTATATATAATTGGTCTTTGATTTCATTTAGCTAGTCATCACTTGGTCTAATTGATCAATTGAGTGAGTTAATTGGGTAATTTTACCAATTAATGGTCAGTTAGATGGAAATCGACTCCAATTAGATTAAGTCAAATTATGATGTGACTTTCAAATTCGAGGAATTTGGAGGAAGTAAGGACACAGGTAGAATTCAGGAATTGCTGCAAGTGTGTGAGGCTTTACTTGGATGAATATGCCCTTTATAATGGACAAGAGAAATAAAAAGTTATTTGTATGGACAAGTAAGGAGTACGTTTTAAGAACTAAAGATTTAGGATAGAGCAAAGATAAGAAAGAAAGGAAAAGGAAAAAGGGAGGTGGAATGAAGAAGAGATTAGTACCTACACCAATATGGATTTTATTAGTCAATCAAAGAGATTTTATCATCTGCAATAAAGTTTTATTAAAGGATGTCTTGTTTCCAAATTGTTTTGATAATCATGCAATAAATGATTTATCAAGTAATTCTGGTTTGGATAAAATGTGAGATACAATTTTAGTTCAGTTTTTGATTGATGTTGATACTTAGGTTGTAATTAAATATCAAAAGTGGTATTAATATAGATGATTGATGTTTACTTTAGAATGGGAGGTTGTGAGAATCAAAGTTCGTATTGATATCTAATTTGATATGACATCAAAATGAGTATTAATGTCAAGAGTTCAGTTTTGAATAAGCTATGAGAATGAAAAACATAAATAAGAAAGGAAGTGGAATCAAAAGGATGATAAAGAAACTTCATAAGATGCAAAGATATACGTAAGATATGGGTATTATGTGGGACGGGAGTAAAGTGAAGAGTTTGAGGAAAATTTGTAAATTGAGATATGGAATGCATCTCAGAAGTACGATCAAGTACCGAGGGCTAAAGGAAAATATCTAGTGACCAGACATGAAGAGAAAATGGGGGGAAACGTAAATAAGTGTTATACCTACCCAATAATTAAGGCGGGACATCAAAGGCTAGATAGATACATTCTGCCAGGAAACGTCGTAGTGAAATCACCTGAGAACTAAAGGTGAGGAAAGCGTTAATTGCATCATTATCGATAGGTTATCCAAACCCAGTCTTGCTCTTTTATTTGCAAGCAGTTCGTCCAATAAGTGGTTTAGTTGCTGCTTGAAAAAATGGTGGTACGTTATCAGATCCAGAAATTGATTGTAAGTGATCAATATTGTTTGATTTGAGATTTGACATGAGTATTCAGAATACGATGAATTATGTTGAACCAGAATAGTATATACCACTCCTAGATGATCGGGTATTAAGTAAGGCGAAATTAAAAGATACGACTTTGGTTACGATAACTCAAGGGATTCAAGCTACTCTGAGAATATGATACGAGATATAGGTGTCAAAGAAGACTTTTTGATAATATGGCACAAAGAAAGGATAAACGTCATATGTGACTAGACGTTAAGGAAGACATTGTAGTCAATTTCGTATGAGAACTTCTTAGATCCAGAATAAATGATAATATGGGTGAGAATATGCTCGTGATGCCTCCAGGTTAGTGTATTTTCTTCAAAGTAGTAAGAGATTTTCGCTCAGCAAATATACTCGATTGTGATTCAAAGAAAATAAGATATGGTGATAAGTTTGTGCGTGAATCATATCCAGTCAAGATTTTCTAGTTGATTCTTAATTCTAAAGTAATATCGAGAACGTCAGAAATGGAATACGACATGGTCTTAGTATATCATTCGCAGATGGACGAGAAGATTAAGGGAGCAATTAAAGAGCCTTGAATGCGATTGGAAGCGATTACAAACTAGGTTAATTGAACAAAGAAATATGTGGGAATGAAGTTTAACAACCAGTTCTATTGGAAATGTTCATGATCACGAATTACTTGAAATAGAAAGAAAAGAGAATTAATATGCGGTATGCTGGTCCATTTGAGACAGTAAAATAAGCAAGATAAGTGTAAGTTAGTTGTCTTCACCGCCGCACGTATAGCAGGTTCATAGGGTGTTTATACGGGTATACTCAGGAAGAATAATTGAGCTCCATTATATATAAAATGGAGACTTGATTTGAGTTATATGAGCAACAGATAGAATATGAAGTCAGCGAGAGGCTGTTAAGTAATGAGTGATGATGCGAGTAAAAGATTATGAAAACTTGTAAGGTTGAGGGATCCACCTGAGAAAATGGAAGTGAGATACTTGAATGTATCATTATCTGATCCTTAGTATGATTTTGAGGACATAATCCTTTTAAGGGGGAAGGATGTAATATCCAGGATATTGCGTGTAATTATTTTTATCAATAAATGATTTTTATGTGATTATTATATGATTTGTAGTAAATTATCTAATGATGGGTGTGGATATGTGGATGCTTATATGTCGTAACGTATAAGTATGTTAATTTTATTATGACCAGAATAAAATATAGATAATTACGGTATTTTTCTGATAATTTTTGGACTGTTATATAATTTTATATTGATTTATGAATTTATTAATTATTTTCAGAATAATTACAAAATTATTTTATAAAGCCGGAAATCGTCCAACCTCAACTGTTTTTACATTTTTAAAACCCGAAACTCTTCCGAAAACTCTATCCTAACCTAATCTGGTAATTCTGGACATTTTCCGTGTTTTGACTTTTTCGATTCGTATTACGGTTTGACCCGTACGCGTCCCGACGTACAATTTTCGATACAATAATTATTTCGATATATCAACAAAAGTCGTATTCTCGAAAGACGGGATAATATTACATTATTTTCGTATAAAGTATTTTATAAAAAGCCGGTTGGGATAATTATCCAATAAGGGTATTAAATCAGATAGTTTTTACAGTTACTTAGCGGCTAAGTAACTAATTTAACGATCCAATACGATCCAACACGATCCAATATTTCATAAATATATATAGCCCTTTTATTATTTCACTTTAGTCATATAATCACAATCATTCAGTTAAAACCATTAATTTACAGAGAAAAACCCTAAAAATGTTACGTTCTTGAGAATCAAATGCACAAATGAAGCCGTTATCGAACTCCGATTCAAGCGTGCAATATATCAAATTGAAGATCTCGAAAAACACTTTATGAATCCACCATCTATTCAAGTGTAGAAATCAAGGTTTTCCACTTATTTATTTATTTTAATTTGAATTAATTAAGAATTTATATATCAATTTTTGTTCTTGATGTTGTTGATATGATTTGATGATTCCATCGTGTAGATAATATTTTTTTGGTCAATTTGGTATATTACATGTCAAAAATAGGATTCAATAACATAGAGAAAATGATGTTTGATTCTTGAAAATAAAAAATTAGGGTTTTGAATGTTTGAATGTTCTTATTTAGAATTGGTAATTTTTAATTGATTGATTCTGGGTAAAATCAGAATATAGGAATAAGTTCCTTATAGTCAGAGCTTCATTTTCATGGTAAAATCATATTGATTGGTTTCGTTTTGACTGAGATCGTATTTTGGCGGAGGTTCGCCGGTTTTTCTTTGGTTTTAATCGTAATCGAAGCTTCAATGGTTGTTTGATGTAATAGTTGTGTTATCTGGGCTTCTGAAGGATCATTGAATCAACCAGGAGTGGAAAACAGGGAGAAACCCGGTTTCGATCTTAAATTCCCCTAAATCAAAAATCAGAAACTGATCTGATTTATTTTATTTCAAAAATTATTTTAAAATCATGTTTTAATTCTAAAAATTCATTTTTAATTCTAAAAATCTATATTTAATTCTGGAAAATTATTTTTAAAATTCAGAAAAATGTTTTTAATTATTTAAAAATAAATTTGATTTATTTTAATTAATTTTAATTAGTTTTTAATTATTTTAATTAATTGATGAATTTGAATTTAATTGATTAATTAATTTAATTATTTTAATTAGTTTTAATTGATTTAATAATAAAGTTTAATTATTTAAAATTGATTTAAAAATCCTGAAAAATAGTTTCGAGTTTTAAAATATTATTTAAAATTATTTTCAAAGCTCTATAATTAGTATTAAATTATTTTAAAGTCCGATTCAGGTATTTAAACCCTGCTAATTAATTTTAAATGATTCGGAGACCCATTTTAATTTCCTAAAAATGTTAAAAAATACATATTAAATACTTGGAAAATCATTTTAACCCCTAATCTTATTCAAATAATTATTTTAATTGAATATCTTATGTGCTACGTGTTATATGTGATCCGATTGATGCATAATATGACTACACATGCTTTGTTTGACTGTTTTAGTCATAACTTTCAATCCGTAAATCGGATTTGGGTAAAACGAAGGGTAGATAAAAGTTTATGATGTCTATGTGACGATTAGAATGATATGAGATCGAGTATTGACAGATACTTGTGATGCCTAGCAGAGTAAGCGAGGCATAGAAAAGAAGGCCAGTGATCAGTAAATAGAACTAAAGTATAGAAAAAGGAAGCAAGTGATTGATGAATAGAGGCAAGGCATAAAAAAAGAAGGAAAATGATTGAAAAGTAAAGCAGTTAGATGAGTACAAGTAAAGTTGGAAATCATCTGTGACAAGACAAGTACTTCTAAACCTTCTTCAAGATATATTACAAATATTTTCAACCTTTCTCATAACATGTTGCTAGTATTCAAAATAAATCTTGTTTTATATTGCAAGCGCTTTGAACTATTTAACCTTGAAACCTGATTCTTATTGATCTTGAGACATAAGCCTTATTTTTCATAAACCATTGATTGTTAAATTTTCAGATATGAGCCATACACATAAGATACTACTCCACAAATACATATCTACCACATACTGATTTCTGATATTGAATTTCTTGACGTACTAACCCTTATTCCTTGTTTAACAGAAGACCAATCCTTGGAACCCTTGAACCCTTGGTCTTCTACTTTCTGATTATTTCCTTAATTAAAAGCCAATCTTTTTAAATTCCTTATTATACCTTCATGGTATTGTGAATCACCTTATGCTTCAAGATAAATGTTGGTTATGATTCAGCTTATTAAATTACATTAGTTATCATATTGAATTGTTTTAGAATTGGATGGTTTTATAAATATGGACCAGATTCGTGGTCGGACCAGATTTGTGGTCATAATAAGATAATGCGTGCCTTGGATCCAGTATATGGAGCAAAGATGGGAGCCTTGCTCGGGGTTAGTGTGTGACTGATCAGCAACCTAACCTTGGTTTTTAAAATAAAAAGTGAATATACAATTTTAATCATTGCTTATTCAGAAACTTGATTCTTCTGAATCATTTCAATTGGTTATTGTTTAACCTCAGTTATTGCTATTATGACTTGCTGAGCTAGTTAGCTCACTCTTGCGAACCTTTTTATGTTTTCAACAGTTGAAAAGGGAAATTATTGATAACAAGGATTCCCAGTCCAGTGTGCGAGCTAGGATTCCCCGTTAAGTTGAATCGAGCTAGCAGGAGCTTTATATTGTAAATGAGTTATGTAAGATTGTAAGAACGATATCATTATCAGTTGTAAATTGAACTAGTTGGGATTTGGTATGATATAATAAAAGATAAGGTTGTGGCTTGTTTTCATACTGGAACCTGTTACAATCCATGGTTGTGAAAAGAAGGGTCAATGCATATAATATTTTATATACAGGTTTATATATTTTGTGTGTGTGTATGTTGTGAGCCCCAAACTTCTGACCCGGGTTTGGAAGGCGTTACATGGCTAGATACAGGGATCATCTATGCTATTTTTGACAGTTCTTGGGTGAGCCCAGTTTAGTGTGTGCCGAAGAAAGGAGGCATCACTGCGGTTGCTAATGAAAAGAATGAGCTCATTCCTACTCGAACAGTCATGGGGTGGAGAGTTTGAATGGATTACAAGAAGCTGGACAAGGCCACGAGGAAAGATCACTTCCCTCTTCCTTTTATTGATCAGATGCTTGACCAGGTTGGGTGGGCATGAATACTAATGTCTTTTGGATAGTTATTCGGGCTATAACCAGATTTGCATTGCTCGAGAAGACCAGGAAAATACTACCTTCACTTGTCCGTTTGGTACTTTTGCCTACAGAAGAATTTCTTTTGGGTTATATGGTGCACCTGCCACATTTCAGAGATGCATGATAGTCATCTTCTCTGACATGATTGGTCAGAATGTGGAGGTGTTCATGGATGATTTTTCTGTGTTCGGGGATTCTTTTAACAAGTGGTTGCAAAATCTTGGCGCAGTTCCTAAAAGATGTGTTGAGACCAATCTGGTTCTCAACTGGGAGAAATGTCACTTTATGGTACAACAGAGCATCATTCTTGGGCACAAGGTCTATAGTAAAGGTCTTAAGATGGACAAAGCCAAGGTGGCGGTCATTGAAAACCTTCCTCCACCAATTTTTGGTAAGGGATTTCATAGTTTTCTTGGTCATGTGGGTTTCTATCGGCGGTTCATCAAGGATTTCTCTAAAATCTCTAAACCATTATGCAATCTATTAGAGAAAGATGTCCCTTTCAAGTTTGATGATGAGTTTCGAGCTGCTTTTGAGAGCTTAAAGAAGAGCTTGATCACGACACCTATCATAACTGCACCTGATTGGAATGAGCCTTTTGAAATGATGTGCGATGCGTGTGACTATATAGTTGGAGCAGTTCTTAGGCAAAGGAAGGACAATATATTTCATGTGGTCTACTATGCTAGTAAGACCCTCAATGGTGCTCAACTGAACTACACTAATACTGAGAAGGAACTCTTGGCAATTATCTATGGTTTTGAGAAGTTTCGATCTTATTTGCTTGGGATGAAGGTGATAATTTTTACTGATCACGCTGCGATTCTCTAACTCATCTCGAAGAAGGATTCGAAACCTAGATTGATTTGATGGGTTCTTTTACTACAAGAGTTTGAACTGGAGATCAAGGATAAAAAAGGTACCGAGAATCAAGTTGTTGATCATCTCTCTCAGTTAGAAGATCCAAGTATATCTTTACAGGATAAGACCTTGATAAATGAGACTTTTCCCAATAAGCAGTTGTTTGGGGTGCAAGAAGAAAAACCGTGGTTCGCAGACATTGTGAACTATCTTGTAAGCAACATTATGCCCCCGGACTTAACTTATGCTCAAAGGAAGAAGTTTCTTCACGAGGTGATGTGGTACATATGGGATGAGCCATTTTTGTTTCGACAAGGAGTTGACCAAATCATTAAGAGATGTATTCCGTACAGCGAGACAAAGGGTATCTTGCGAGACTGTTATTTGACTATTTATGGAGGCTACTATGGTGGAGAAAATGAAAGGAATATGTCCTAAGTCCAATCATGTATTAGGATTTAGGAATAACTTTTATGTAATCTGTTTTGATTTCATTGATATTAATAAAAGACTTGTTTTGTTTTTATTACGGGCTTTATCTATTTAAGTGTTTAAATAAGATATACCAGAGTTTAGAGTAAAGCTTTTTATGGATTATGATGAGATCATAATAGTGAGACCTAAAAGATGATAACTCTAAACTTAAATAGTTCCTGGTCATAGGATTACTAACTGGTAACTAATAATCCGCAAAGATCGTTACATACTATGCTTGCTTCATTATAAAGGATGTCTGTTCTCATAGACATTTGTGTGGTGACACTATAGCTAGTATGTAGGTCCTTATTATAGAATAAGTTCACTGAACATGACTCGTACAGCTGAACAACTGATGGAGTTCACTCACGTGTCAGCAGTTGTTCACATAGTGATAGTTGTACAAGTATCCTTAGACTTGAGGTCATCATAGTCATCTTGTGTACACTGAACTATGCTTTGGTTTAGTTCTTAGTCTCCAGGGACAATTATTAGGGCTCTACTGGGTATAGGAATTTGTACACGAAGATAGTGTATGATCAATAAAGGATCTACCCCTTCCAGTGAAGGAAGCGAATGTTCAAGGCTGATTCACTTATGCTAGTTCGGGAATCTCTGGCCAGAGTGAATGAAATTAGAAAGGAGTTTCTAATTTGCATAGAACTACACATAGTAAATGGTAAGCAAGTGATTGAATTAGATAGGCTTGACATTAGATCCATGCCTTGTATTTAATCGGGACATTGTAGAGTAGAAGGAGTTTATTGTACGGTAACTATTCACTGAATAGGTTCTTGGTATTCTAAGCAGTGAATTCATGTTATCCGGATAGTCGTGATATGCTGAGAAGTATCCCTCACGATGTAGAATAAATGTGATTAATTAATTAATCATATTTAATAAATTAGATAATTTATATAAATAATGATAAAATAGTTTTATTATTATTTATTTTACTACCGGCTTAATATTGAACCTATAGGGTCACACCATAAAAAGAGAATAATTTAATGGTAGAGGAATTAATTAATAATGGCTAATAATTATTTATTTGTGAAATAAATAATTAATTGGCAAATTTAATAATTGATTAAATGAGATTTAATTGATTATAAATTAATTAAGAAAAGTTCTTAATATTATTAATTAAGGATTTAATTTTTGAAATTAAATCATGAGAGATAATTATTTTTAAAGTGTTAAGAAAAAGGATTAATAATTAAAAGGTATTTTAATTATTAATGAGAATAATAAATAGGATGATACCAGAATTGGGTTTTCCAAACTTTTTGGGTTTTTGGGGTTCCCGGGTTCGAATAAAAATAGGGTCTATAATAGTATATTTATAGGCAAAATTTTCAGCTGAAATTTTCCCATAAATATTATTATTATTATCCTATTTATTATTCTCATTAATAATTAAAATACCTTTTAATTATTAATCCTTTTTCTAAACACTTTAAGAAAAGTTCTTATTATTATTAATTAAGGATTTAATTTTTGGAAATTAAATCATGAGAGAGAATTATTTCTAAAGTGTTTAAAAAAAGGATTAATAATTAAAAGGTGTTTTAATTATTAATGAGAATAATAAATAGGATAATAATAATAATATTTATGGGAAAATTTCAGCTGAAAATTTTGCCTATTAATATACTATTATAGACCCTATTTTTATTCGAACCCGGGAACCCCAAAAACCCAAAAAGTTTGGAAAACTCAATTCTCTCCACCTCTTTCCTTTTCCTTAACATCGTTTTCTTGGTGGATACCGGTGGAGTGCTTCACACTTGAGGAGCAACTGCTAAGGATCTCTGATCGTTGTCTCCGAATTATTTTAAAGGTTAGATTCGATCCCTATGTTTTTACCACGATTTATATGCTTTTATTTGGATTTTATATGTGTAAAAGTGTTTTGTCATGCCCCCGCTGTGATTAAAATCCAACAATGGTATCAGAGCATAGGTTGTATGTATATAGATCTGTGGTAAAAATTTCAGAATTTTATGTGCTTGTATGAATTAATTATGATTTTTACAAGTTATATCATGGATTAATTTTGTCTGATGAGAAATCGTTTCTCAGAATAATTTTGAATGTTGATCTGGGTTCTACAAGTGTTGTAGATCATCTGGGTATTTTTTTTATAATTTTATGATGTATAGATTTTTTATTATCAATTTTTGAAGTTGTTTCAATTAAAATTCGTAATTAAATAAGTAAATATATGTATATAAAGTATATATATATATATATGTTTATATCTGTACTGCTGTTATTTGCTTGTTTGTATGTCTGTTGAATGCATGGATAGAAAAGCATACAGGGGACAGGTCAGTTGTCAGGCACGGCAACCGAGAAAGAGAATCTGTCAGGCGGCTGTAGAAAAAAAAAAGGGTGTCGTGCATTCCGGGAATGCGTTACACCTTGTGGCGCATTCACGGAATGCGTTACACCTTTTAATTGGTTAAAAGGGTTGTAACGCATCACCGGAATGCGTTACAGGGCTTGTAACGCGTTCCTGTAATGCGTTACAGCCCGACTGTCCATATTAAAATTGATTTTCTGGGAGTTTCGTAACTCCGTTTTGGGCGTGCAATATACCGTTGGATTCGTTTTTCCGAGACGGATCTAATGGAGTGATCAATTTTAGTTTATATAAAAGTTTTGAACTGTTTATATTTCCAAAATTGTTTTAAAGCTGTTTTTAACTGTTTTAACTGCTTTTAAATGCTTCATGTGATACATAGAGATGTATAATGCTTAGACTAATGTGCTAGATGATATAACATGCCTACCTTGATGTTTATTCATGTTTATATATGTGATATATGCTTAGTTTATCATGCGATGATAGATTTAGGTGAACTTAAATGAACATAAGGCGTTTGTTAGACAACCTAGTATAGTGAAATTGTTTCATAACCTTAATAACAATATTATGAATACAATCATGAGATTCTTGTGTTTCTGAAACACATAATTGAATATGAATTTTCAATATGAGAGAAAGGATGATTCTGTCAACAACAGATTTTTATCTGTAAGAAAGGGTTATTAAGTGACGCCTCTTGACAATGCTCCACCCGATCTGGGAATCATCTAATTATTGATTATTGATTTGAAATATTTAATTTAAAAGGAAGAATCTCTTTATAATATGATTATGATTGTAACGTAATATAATCCCTCTAAAATTAAATAATATCAAGTAGTAATTGGCCAATGACACAACGGGCTTGTGTCGGTCATAGCCTTCTAACATTATAGAAAAGTAGTTCTTATTTTTGAATCATTGTCATTTCGTGCCACAGCCGAGGGCTTTGATTTCGAAATAAGAAATACTTGTCTATTACATAGAGATGTGTACATTGAATAAGAATCTAAAGGTCGTTACGTGCCACAGCCGTGGGCTTTTGGGGACTGATTCAATTGTACGGAATGTTGGGTTAGACTTGACTTAGAATATTGAGTTTGTCGTGCCACAGCCGTGACTCAATTATTCAAGAGGCTAAAGTTTGATTAGGGAATAACATTAGATGTAATTGACAAGAGTTGTCTGCCTATTGAACATTACATGGCGTTTCGTGCCACAGCCGGGGTTGTGTAATAGAATGTAGGATCCCTATTCCCACTAGCATTATGAATGCTTAATTTTTCACATATGGGGTTGAATAAATTAGGTAAACTAGTGGGAGCCACTTATGAATAAAGACCCGATTCATGTAGTGTTTTAAAATGAAATCAAATATTTGCTAAGTGTTGTTATGTGTTTATCATTTACAGATTTACTTTGTACGTTATGTCTTCTGCACTATCAGTCATGAGCATACTGGATGCTCACAAATTGACTGGTCCTAATTATGCTGACTGGCTTCGAAACTTGAGAATTGTTCTCAGGATTGAGAAGCTGGAATACATGATTGACTCACCTAAACCTACTAAACCTGCTAGTGATGCACATAATGATGAACATGTTGAGTATCGTAAGTGGATAGATGATGCAAATGTTGCTCAATGCATCATGCTAGCTTCCATGAACATTGAGCTACAGAAGCAACATGAGCATATGGATGCTCACACTATCCTCATGCATCTACAAGAGTTGTATGATTTGGCAGGGAGGACAGCTCGATATGAGATATCGAAGGAGCTGTTCGGTTGTAGGATGTCTGAGGGATCATCTGTGAATGACCATGTACTTAAGATGATCAATTTGATTGAACGTCTTGGACAACTTGGTTTTGCCATGGATGGGGAGCTGAGCCAAGACTTGGTCTTGCAATCGCTTCCGAGTTCGTTCTCGCAGTTTGTTGTGAACTTTCACATGAATAAGTTGGATGTCAGCCTGCCTGAACTCCACAACATGTTGAAGACTGCGGAATCGAATTTTCCCCCTAAGAAGAGTTCTGTTCTTCTAATTGGTGAAGGTTCCAATCCTAAGAAAAGGAAGAGGAACTCTTCCAAGAAGAAGAAAGTAGGTGAAGAAAAGCCGGTTCCACCAAAAGCTGAAGACCCCAGGAGCAAAGTTGTTTGCTTTCACTGTAACAAGGTGGGGCACTGGAAGAGGAACTGCAAGGTTTACCTTGCAGAATTGAAGAAGAAGAAGGGTAGTGAGACTACCGCTTCTGATTCAGGTATGTTCATGATAGAAGTGAATATGTCATTAAATCAAATTTCTACTTGGGTATTAGATACCGCCTGTGGTTCTCAAATCTGCAATTTGTTGCAGGGACCAAGGAGAAGTAGGACTCTTGAGGAAGAGGAGATGATTCTACTGATGGGAAATGGAGCAAGAGTTGCTGCTGAAGATGTCGAATCATTTCATTTACATATGCCTACGAGCAAGACTATTGTTTTAAATAATTGTTATTTTGTTCCCTCGATTGTGAGGAATATTATTCCCATGTTAGACTTGGCTGGATTTTCATTTATTATTGAGAATAATGAATGTTCTATTCTTAGAGATAATATTCTTTATGGACGTGGTGCTTTAAATAATGGTCTGTATAAATGTGACATAATTTACTTCAGATTGAACAAACTAATAAAAGAAAAGGGATGATGAAAATCTCATTTTATAGTGGCACTGCAGTCTCCATTTAGTAGACATGGAGAGAGGGCTGCAAATTTGCTAGGAATGATACACACAGATGTATGTGGACCAATGTCTACGCAAGCCATGGGTGGATTTTCATACTTCATTACTTTCATAAATGATAGATCTAGATTCGAATATGTGTTTGATAAAACACAAGTCTGAAGCCTTTGAAAAGTTCAAAGAGTATAAGTATGAAGTGGAGAAATAAACCAAACAGAGTATTATAATTCTTCGATTAGATCGAGGTGGTGAATATTTTAATGGAGTGTTTCTGGATTATCTCAAAGTAAATGGTATAGTCTCCCAGTGGACGCCTCCAGATTGGTATCTGAAAGGAGAAATCGAACGCTGTTAGACATGGTTCGGTCCATGATGAGCTATGCAAATCTTCCAGTATTCCTATGGGGTTATGCATTGGAAACCTCAGCATATTTACTGAATAAGGTGCCTTCCAAATCTGTTCCTCAAACTCCGTATGAGATATGGAAAGAAAGGAAACCGAGTCTTAAACACGTTAAGATTTGGGGATGTCCAGCTTATGTCAAGTAAGTTGACCCAGATAAGCTGGAATATCGATCCGTAAAATGTAGTTTTGTAGGATATCCTAAAGAGACTTTAGGGTATTACTTTTACACCGATCATCGGGTGTTTGTCTCCAGACATGCTACCTTCTTGGAAAAGGAGTTTATCCTTGAAGGAAATAGTGGGAGCAAAATTGAACTTGATGAAGTTCAAGAAGCACAAACTACTACGGATCAAGTGGAAACACCTGTTCTGACTGAACAACCTTTTATGGAACAGCCCATTCATAGATCAGGGAGAGTATCTCCCCAACCTGAGAGGTAATATGGCCTTGTCATTGAGAATGACAATGAGTTGTCGATCATTGATGATGACGACCCTGTGACCTACAATGAGGCTATGAGTAGTGTTGACTCAGATAAATGGCATAGTGCCATGAAATCCGGAATGGAATCTATGTATATGGTATACGAAAGAATGATTAGAGCAGATGGCCAGGTGGAGACCTATAAGGCCAGGCTTGTGGCAAAATGATTCAAACAAAGGCAATGGATTGACTTTGATGAAACCTTTTACCTGTAGCCCTGTTAAAATCAGTTCGGATTTTGCTTGCGATTGCTGCTTACTACGACTATGAGATCTGGCATATAGCCAGATGGTTTTCTTTCCGAGGGAAATGAAAACCTAGTGTGTAAGCTACTGCGAACCATATGTGGTTTAAAGCAAGCTTCTCGTAGATGGAATATCCGTTTTGATAAGACAATCAAAGAGTTTGATTTTATCAAAAACGTAGATGAACCATGCGTCTACAAAAGGGTTAGTGGGAGCGCGATAACATTTCTTGTGTTGTATTGAAATAGAGTTGACACATATAACAACATAGCAGACCCACTCACAAAGCTACTTTATGAAAGTCACTTTGATCGTCATAAAGACTAGATGGGTATTAGATACCAGAGTGATTGGCTTTAGTACAAGTGGGAGATTGAAAGGAATATGTCCTAAGTCCAATCATGTATTAGGATTTAGGAATAACTTTTATGTAATCTGTTTTGATTTCATTGATATTAATAAAAGACTTGGTTTATTTTTATTACGGGCTTTATCTATTTAAGTGTTTAAATAAGATATACCATAGTTTAGAGTAAAGCTTTTTATGGATTATGATGAGATCATAATAGTGAGACCTAAAAGATGATAACTCTAAACTTAAATAGTTCCTGGTCATAGGATTACTAACTGGTAATTAATAATCCGCAAAGATCGTTACATACTATGCTTGCTTCATTATGAAGGATGTCTGTTCTCATAGACATTTGTGTGGTGACACTATAGCTAGTATGTAGGTGCTTATTATAGAATAAGTTCACTGAACATGACTCGCACAGCTGAACAACTGATGGAGTTCATTCACGTGTCAGCAGTTGTTCACATAGTGATAGTTGTACAAGTATCCTTAGACTTGAGGTCATCATAGTCATCTCGTGTACACTGAACTATGCTTTGGTTTAGTTCTTAGTCTCCAGGGACAATTATTAGGGCTCTACTGGGTATAGGAATTTGTACACAAAGATAGTGTATGATCAATAAAGGATCTACCCCTTCCAGTGAAGGAAGCGAATGTTCAAGGCTGATCCACTTATGCTAGTTCAGGAATCTCTGGCCAGAGTGAATGAAATTAGAAAGGAGTTTCTAATTTGCATAGAACTACGCATAGTAAATGGTAAGAAAGTGATTGAATTAGATAGGCTTGACACGAGATCCATGCCTTGTATTTAATCGGGACATTGTAGGGTAGAAGGAGTTTATTGTACGATAACTATTCACTGAATAGGTTCTTGGTATTCTAAGCAGTGAATTCATGTTATCCGGATAGTCACGATATGCTGAGAAGTATCCCTCACGATGTAGAATAAATGTGATTAATTAATTAATCATATTTAATAAATTAGAGAATTTATATAAATAATGATAAAATAGTTTTATTATTATTTATTTCTACTACCGACTTAATATTGAACCTACAGGGTCACACCATAAAAAGAGAATGATTTAATGGTGGAGGAATTAATTAATAATGGCTAATAATTATTTATTTGTTAAATAAATAATTAATTGGCAAATTTAATAATTGATTAAATGAGATTTAATTGATTATAAATTAATTAAGAAAAGTTCTTAATATTATTAATTAAGGATTTATTTTTTGGAAATTAAATCATGAGAGAGAATTATTTCTAAAGTGTTTAGAAAAAGGATTAATAATTAAAAGGTGTTTTAATTATTAATGAGAATAATA
Source organism: Apium graveolens (assembly GCF_009905375.1). Classification (NCBI taxonomy): domain Eukaryota; kingdom Viridiplantae; phylum Streptophyta; class Magnoliopsida; order Apiales; family Apiaceae; genus Apium; species Apium graveolens. The sequence goes on from NC_133654.1 coordinate 112,857,418, forward strand.
AATAGGATAATAATAATAATATTATGGGAAAATTTCAGCTGAAAATTTTGCCTATAAATATACTATTATAGACCCTATTTTAATTCGAACCCGGGAACCCCAAAAACCCAAAAAGTTTGGAAAACCCAATTCTCTCCACCTCCTTCCTCCTCCTTATCATTTTCTTGGTGGATGCCGGTGGAGTGCTTCACACTTGAGGAGCAACTGCTAAGGATCTCTGATCGTTGTCTCCGAATTATTTTAAAGGTTAGATTCGATCCCTATGTTTTTACCACGATTTATATGCTTTTATTTGGATTTTATATGTGTAAAAGTGTTTTGCCATGCCCCCGCTGCGATTAAAATCCAACAGAAAAGACAGCAACTCGTATCCTTCAAGCAGGATTCTTCTGGTTTATATTGTTTAAGGATGCGCATCAGTTCGCTTTGAAGTGTGTTTGCTGTCAGCGTGTTGGTAATATGTCTAAGAGGAATGAGATGCCCCTTAATATGCTTCTCGAGGTTGAGGTTTTCGATGTTTGGGGAATTGACTTCATGGGGCCATTTGTCTCATCTTGCAATAATCATTATATCTTGTTGACGGTTGATTATATGTCAAAATGGGTCGAAGTCAAGGCTTTTCCAACGAATGATGCGAAGGTAGTGCTTAATTTTCTTCACAAGCAGATATTCACAAGATTTGGGACTCCAAGAGTCATAATCAGTGACGAGGGATCGCATTTCTGCAATCGCAAGTTCACTGCTATGATGCAAAGATATAATGTGAATCATCGCATTGCTACATCCTACCATCCTCGCACTAATGGTCAAGCTGAGGTATCTAACAGAGAGATCAAGCAAATTCTGGAGAAAGTTGTATGTCCATCAAGAAATGATTGGTCTTTAAAGCTGGATGAAGCTGTTTGGGCATATCGAACAACATTTAAAACTCCGCTAGGCATGTCACTATTTCAACTGGTATATGGTAAATGATGTCATTTTCCTATGGAGTTAGAGAACAAGGCATATTGGTCTTTGAAGAAATTAAACCTTGATATGGATGCAGCTGGTAAGAAAAGGATTCTTCAATTGAATGAACTTGATGAGTTTCAATTTCAAGCATATGCGAACAACAAAATATATAAGGAGAAAGTGAAGACGTGGCACGATAGGGGTCTAGTGCTCAAATTATTTGTGCTGGGGCAATAAGTTCTTTTGTTCAATTCTCGTCTCCGTCTTTTTGCTGAAAAATTGAAGTCGAGATGGTCAGGTCTATTTGTTATCAAAACTGTGTTTCCATATGGAGCGGTGGAGATTTTTGAGAATGATCCAGGCTAGACATTCAAGGTAAATGGACAACGTCTGAAGTATTACTATGGAAATACAGAAAACTGTGAGGTGGCTAGTACCATTTTATTGTCAACTTGATCTCGGAATTCTATGTCAAGCTAGCGACGTAAACCAAGTGCTTCTTGGGAGGCAACCCAAGCTTATGTAAATTAGTAGAAGAAAAAAGGAAGAAAAAACTGGAAGAAAACACAAAAAAAATAGAAAAACAAAAAAAACAGGGCATTTTCTACAGTATCACGGCGCGCCCGTGCTGGGAAGCGGGGCGACCGCGCTGAAATAATGGTGAGTGCGCACGCCCATGCTGGGAAGCAGGACGGCCGCGCTGAAACAATAGAGACACGGCGCACCCGCACTGCCTGGCAGGGCGGCTGCACTGAGGCTCTGGACCTGAAAAAAGAAGAAAAGAAATTCAGAAAATCCAAAAAACAATTAGAGTTCAACAGAAGTTTATTCCCTTTTTTTATACCCGAAATTCCATCCCTCAAAACATCCCATTATCCCCACTAAACCCATATTCATATCCCACTTTTATTCTTATCCTAATTCTAATTTCCTTTATATACATACACCTATATACATCCATCTCCATCACTTTTATTCTCTAAAACCCTAAATCTCTCTACACACCTCTCTTATCTCACTTTATCAATCCCAATGGCACCCAAGAGAGCCAGCACTCAAGTAAGCAGCAGCACTAACCCCGCCACTACCGATTCTTCGAGAGTTGGGGTACGAGACCAAGATTTGTTACTCCGGAGGATAAAGCGGTGTACGTAAGGCTGTTGACTAAGCATATAGCAAAGGAGAGGTATTTTCTACCTTCGGGTAAGGATGGTAAGCTTCTAAAGATGATCTTGGAGATAAGATGGGTTTCATTTTGTGAGGCACCCGCGATTGTGCCTATGAGTATCGTTCGCGAGTTCTATATGAACGCAAAAGCTGATAAGAATGGGTATTCAGTGGTGCGTGGGTTGACGGTAGACTACAGCCCGGAGGCTATTCGCAGGGTTATCAACCAACCGTAGAGATAGCCTACTCAGGAGGAGTGAATTAATAAGACTGGGGAGTACTTTGATTTGGATTTGATTGTGGCCACTCTGTGTATCCCGAATACACATTTGAAGTTCAAGAGGTATTCGAACGAGTATCTCAATTTCCCTGCCTCATGCATGAACAGGTTTGCTCGTGCTTGGAATGCTTTTATTTGTGCGAATATCATACCTTCTTCTCATGTGCATGATGTGACTGTGGATCGTGCAAAGTTGTTATGGGGGATTGTGCAGGGAGATTATATGGATCTCGGTTCTGTTATTTATCAGGGTATTTTGTGATTTTTGCGTGGAAGCACTACGGGGTATATCCCTTATGCTTCGATCGTGACCAAGCTTTATGTTGCAGTGGGAGTTCATTGGCCCGCACATGAGCAGATTCAGTTACCGAGCGCCCCCATCGACAGTTCTACGATCTTAAGCATGTAGGAGTGGTATGGTGGGAAGGCTGACGAAAAAGGACTTTGTTACGCCTATGATCATTTTTCGGGTGGCCAGCCAGCCGATCTGACGTATGCTGGTGGTTCGACTTAGGCACGCAAAGCAGCGTGGAGACATCAGATGGGTGATTGTACTTCTTCGTAGCAGCAGCAGCAACATAAGGCAGAGGATGGTGTTGGATTAGGCTCGGCGCAGTATAGGCATTTGACGAGGCAGATGGATGCGATGTATGACATCCCGAGCAGGTTTGTGCAGGATCTTACTCAGGCACTAGGTACATCTTTTAGAGCCACAGAGGTAGTGTTATGGCGAAAACAAGCGCTAAAATTACACGCAAGTGTACGCGTTCGCAAGTAATATAAGATATAAATCAGATTCGTTCCCACAAAGACTCTTTTTAGTAACTTAAGATTATGCACCTATGCAATAATGGTATGGCTATCGCTCAATGCTAAGATGATAACAAGTTGTGACGTTTATAACTAAGATTAAACTAACATGCAATTAACTACGAATAAAAGTGATAAAATTAACTATATGAGACAAACATGGGATTCTATCTTCATTACTACTTCATTCAAAGTCATTGTTCTTAACCTTAGCATGCAATGGTAATGACAATTAATCAGATAACACAGAAATAGTAAACACCAACTTTTGTTGTATGAATACCCTACTACCAGACATCCACAAAAGGGATAGAAGCTGAATTGACACCAATTATGTTGAGACCCTATATGTCTATAAAATTTAACAATATAAGGTTTAATGCGAAAGTTATCTATCGTGATTACATAGGGCAAGTTAGATGGTTAAAATTACCTACGAATCATGCATAATAAATACATGAACCTATGCTAGCATGACAAGTTCTAAATCTCTATATTCACTTTTGCTTCAATAGAGATTAACACACTATCTTATATGTTAGTTACGCACATAATACGGATAAGCACAACCAATACTAGGATATCAATCAATCACCACACACCAAGATATTGAAACAAATTAACTATAGAAATCCATAAGTAAATCCGTTAGAACCCCACGATAACGATTAGTTCATAACCGAACTCATCGTCACCATGGATTCCAATAAAAGCATGATAATAAATAATATAAGAGTACTAGGGTTCAAAGACAAATTGAAAACAAGCATCCAAGTATCAACTATAATAAAAAAAAGTCTTCTTCTCCATAGTTGTCTCGTTCTCTCTAGGTCTTCTTATTGCTCTCATTGCTCTCCTTGTTGTTAAAAACGTCTTATTATAGGTTTATATAAGCTTCAGGATCAGCGGTGTAATATCCGGGATGTAGCGTATAATCATTTTTATCAATAAATAATTAGTATGTGATTATTATGTGATTTTTGGTGAATTATCTGATGATTGGTGTTGACATGTGGATGTTTATATATGATAAAGTATAGGTATGTTAATTTTATTATGTCCAGAATAAAATATAGATAATTATGGTATTTTTATGGTAATTTTTGGATCGTTATATGATTTTATAATGATTTACAGATTTAATAAATATTTTCTGAATAATTACAAAATTATTTTATAAAGTCGGGAATCATCCGACTTCAACCGCTTTTATGTTTTTACAACCAGAAACTCTTCCGAAAGATCCTTCCTAACCTAATCTGGTAATTTCGGACATTTTCCGTGTTTTGACTTTTTCGATGCGGATTACGGCTTGACCCGTGCGCGCCCCGGTGCAAGATTTTTGATATGATACTCAATTCGGTGAATCAACAAAACCCGTATTCTCGAAAGACGGGATATTATTACGTTATTTTTATTTAAAGTGTTTTATAATTAACCCCGGTTTGGATAATTATCCAATACGGGTATTAAATTGGATCGTTTTTGCAGTTACTTAGCGGTTAAGTAACTAATTTATCGATCCAAAACAATCCAACACGAACCAATATTCCATAAATATATATAGCCCTTTTATTATTTCATTTTATTTATATAATCATAATCGATCAGTAAAAATATGGAATTTACAGAGAAAAACCCTAAAAACGTCGCGTTCTTCATAATCAAACTCACGAACGAAGGCGTTATTGAACTCCGATTCGGGCGTGCAATATATCAAATTGAAGCTCTCAAAAAGACCTTTCTGAATCAACCATCATTTTTTGTACAGAAATCAAGGTTAATTTCTTATTTATTTTTTTATTTCAAATTTATTAAAGATTAAATTATGAAAAATGGTTCTTGATTTGATTTGATGATTCCATCGTGTAGATAATCTTTTTCTGGTAATTTTGGTATATTATACTTCAAATTTGGAGTCCAATAACATATAGAAAAGGGTGTTTGATTCTCAGAAATGAAATTACTGTTCTTGATATGAATGTTCTAAATTCTAAATTGGGTTTTTATGGGTTAAGGGTTATTGTTTAAAATTGATGTTACCATTTTGTAGGTCGTCGAACAACGAACTGATTGGTATATACCAGATTACCAAACGATACCGGAAAGGTGATGATCGAAAAAACGATCGAGGTGGCGGCGGAAAGTTGAAACAGATTTTCCGTTCGATTCATCGATTGTTTGGCTGATTCGTTACTGCAGATGTGTTTCTGGGATTGTATAGATCATACACCCGTGTTTTGGTTGAATTTTGGACTGATTTCGGCTCACCGGAAAAGCTCGGCGGTCGCCGTTAAAATGTCGACCGGCCAGCGAACGGCGGCGAAGCCGAAGAAAATGACCAAAGTGCAGTTTAGCCCCTGTGGTTTTCCTGATTTACAAATATAGTATTCCTGTTTTAAAATCTTATAAAAACAGGATTTCTATTTTATTTATTTTCAAAAATAGTATTTCCTTTTATTTTAATTTCATAAAATGTTTTTTATTTATTTTAAATCTAGAAAATTATTTTAATTATTTATTTATTCAAAAATAAATTGAAATTATTTTATTAATTAATTTTAATTAGTTTTAAATTATTTCAATTAATCAATTAATTTATTATTGATTGATTAATTAATATAATTAATTATTAATTAATTTTAATTTATTTAATAATTAGATTTAATTATTTATTTTTGATTTAAAAATTCCGAAAAAAAAATTCGAGCTTCAAAATATTATTTAAAATTATTTTCAAGGCTCGATAATTAATATTAAATTGTTTTAAAGTCAGATTCAGGTGTTCAAACCCTATTATTTAAATATAAATTGATTCGGAGTCCCGTTTTAATTCTGAAAAATGTTCAAAAATTCGTAATAAATACCTGAAAAATCATTTTGATCCCGAATCTTCTTTAAAAAATTATTTTGATAGAATATCCTGTATGCTATGTGTTACGTGCTATCTGATTTATGTGTTATATGCCTATGTGGTTATTGTTTGACTGTTTTAGTCATAACTTTCAATCCGTAAATCTAATTTGGGTGAAACGAAGGGTAGATAAAAGCTTATGACATATATGTGCCGATTAGAATGATATGCGATTGAGTATTGATAGATACTTGTGATGCCTAGAAAAGTAAGTGAGGCATAGAAAAAGAAAGTCAGTGATCCATAAATAGAATCGAAGCGTAGAAAGAGAAGGCAAGTGATGGATGAACAAAAGCAAGGCATAGAAAGAAAAGGAAAGTGACTGATGAGTAAAACAGTTAGATGAGTACAAGTAAAGTTGGAATCATCTGTGATAAAGCAAGTACTTCTGAACCTTTCTTCAAGATATATTACAAATATTTTTGAACTTTCTCATAACATGTTTCTAGTATTCAAAATAAATCATGTTTTATATTGCAAGCACTTTAAACTATTCAACCTTGAACCCTAATTCTTATTGATCTTGAGCCATAAGCGTTATTCTTTATAAATCATTGATTGTTGAATTCCCAGATATGAGCCAGAAACATACGATACTACTCCACAAATACATATCTACCATATACTGATTTCTAATATTGAATTTCTTGACATACCAACCCTTATTCCTTGTTCAACAGAAGACCAATCCTTGTAACCCTTGAACCCTTGGTCTTCTACTTTCTGATTATTTCCTTGATTGAAAGCCAATCTTTTTGAATTCCTTGTTATACCTTCATGGTATTGTGAATCACCCAATGCTTCAAGATAAATGTTATTTATGATTTAGCTTATTGAATTACATTGTTTATCATATTGTTATTCCAGAATTCGATTTTTTTTTATTAATGTGGACCAGATTCGTGGTCGGACCAGATTCTTGGTCATAATAGGCCAATGTGTGCCTTGAATCTAGTATATAGAGCAAAGATGGGAGCCTTGCTCGGGGTTAGTGTGTGACTGATCAGCAGCCTAACCTTGGTTTTTAAAAGTAAAAGTGAATATCCAATTCTAATCATTGCTTATTCAGAAACTTGATTCTTTCGGAATCATTTCAATTAGTTATTATTTAATCTCAGTTATTGCTATTATGACTTGCTGAGCTAGTTAGCTCATTCTTGCAAACCATTTTATGTTTTCAATAGTTGAAAAGGAAATTTGTTGGTAACGAGGATTCCCAGTCCAGTATGCGAGCTAGGATTCCAGGTTAAGTTGGATCGAGCTAGCAGAAGCTTTATATTGTAGATGAGTTATGCAAGATTGTAGGAATGATATCATTGTCAGTTATAAGCTGTACTAGTTGGGGTTTGGTACAATGTAATAAAAGTTAAGGTTGTGGCTTGTTTTCATATATTAACCTGTTGCGATCCATGGATATGTAAAGAATGGTCAATGCATATAATATTTTATATAAAGGTTTATATATTGGGTGTGTGTGTTATGAAAATCAAACTTCTAACCCGGGTTTGGAGGGCGTCATAAGCAGGGCTTTAAATCACTTAAAAATCAAGTCAAAACAGGATTCTGCTAATCATGGCCCGCGCGAAAACAAGATTCTGCTAATCACGACCCGCGCGGCCGCCCCGCCTTACACGCGGGCGCGCGTTGTTCATGAAGCGCGGCCGCCCCGCATTCCAGCGCGGGCACGCCATGCTACTATTCTTTCAGCGCGGCCGCCCCGCTTTCGAGCGCGGGTGTGTCGTGCTTCTGGATTTTTGCTCCAATTTCTTGTTTTTAATGTAAGTTGAGTTCCGTCTGTCAGAATTTGATGATCCAATAGTCCACACAAAGCTCTCGAGATGCTCTTTAATATGAGAAGGGTCATGACGTACGGTTCTGAACTCCTTGCAACATATTACTTTAAAAAGCTCAGTTAATCATCCAACTAATGGCTGTAATGCACAAACACAAGAACACATCAAAAATACCAACAAATTGAGTCCAAAACACCAACTTAAGCCTGTAATGAAGCATTCCAAGTAGATGCAAAATCCACTTATCACACCCCCAAACTTGAATCGATGATTGTCCTTAAGCATAAACAGAGTCAAAAACTATAAAGCAAACCTAATGCATGAATGCAACTATGTGAATGCAACTAAATGATAATGCAATCGATCCCCTCAGAATAACCATAACCAAGCAATAAGCAAATGCCTCTAAGAATGCAATGACTTAAAATAGAGTTCGAATAAATTCCAAAAACCAACTCACAAACCAGAAATGTGCGTGTGCGGATGCTTAACATATATACTTTTGACATTAGATCAATAACCATAACTTATCTATCATCAAAACAATCATAAGTTTATAAATAAAATAGACGTTAAACACATAATGACTCAAAGCCTACTAGAGTTATACAAGGATCCATGCTATTATTAAACACATAACAAAGATGCTTATTTGACCGTGCAATGAATGAGGTCCCAAAAGACTTATACAATAATACCCATGTAGCGAGTATTAGGTTAGCGGATCCCAGACAATTAAAGCCTTAGGTCACTAGACACAAAATCCCCTAAAACTTAATAACTCGAGTATTAAAGAGCTCACTCTTGATCAATTATGCATAAACACTTTTTTTTTCTTTTCATTTTTTTTTCTTTTTTAATTGATTTCTAAATGAGTATATTTCGCTCCATCTCATTCAACCCTAGACTACTCATATAAATATGAGCCGGCTATTAGCCATTTGATGCCTAGACTTATTCACAACTAGCAATGAAATCCAAGTTTGTGTCCATTTTAAAATTCAGTGCTCCTACGTCGTTACGGGAATATCACAAATTCTAAATATAACCAAGTGATTAAATCTCAACAAACAACCAAATATGATCATGATCTAGCTCAAAAGCAATCCTATAAGACTTGTGGATTTTTTTTCTGGCACGCAAAACAATTCATTAAGACTTAAACATCCCTATATTCGTCATCACCACACTCAAATTAACATCAACTTATCAATCAAAAATAACTCAACCTAAGGGATCATGTTTTATGCATGCATATGCAACTATATGAACTCACATAAAAATGTCTTATATGAACAATCATGTAAAAATATGAATGAAATACAACTAAATATCCAACATGAATCCATATGAATCTATATGGATACTACACACAATTACTCATCCTTACATTATCACCCCCAAACTTCAAATTTTCAATGTCATTATTGAAGGTAATAATAAGGATTTCAGGCATACCTAGTTAGCGGGAGAATCACCCTCTTCGGGTGGAGGATCAGGTGGCCAATCAACCTCGACACCAGTGTCTCGGAAAATAATACCGAGAGCGAGTGTCAAATCTTCAGTAGAACATCGGTAGATGTCAAGCATGGTCTCAATACACCGAATCAACCTTCTACACTGTGCATCACCAAGACCAAACCTATCAACTGTCTGTAGTGCACGAGAGGGACCTTCTGAAAGCAAGGGAGGAACCGGCAGGTCACCCTTTAGATTATTATAGATATATTCCAACCCTTGTCAGGGGGTGCACTTAAAAATACATAACTCAAATGATCTGGAAGTGGGTTGAGCTCAAGTATGGAAGCTTCTTCAATAAATGGCTCGAGATGCTCCTGAGAAATTTTCAGCTCCGCTAACCCCAAAGAATCGAATGGCATATCCAACTTCCTCTGCCACGGAGGTGCATTCAAAACCTGCAGTTGCTCTTCCTCTTCATTTTCACTCTCAGCTTCCCCTATTAAGGATCTCTTTAAGATGGCTGACTTTGGCAATTTCTCAAGTTCCGAATTTACTACAGAGTCGACCTGCTCGACTTTAAAGCACTGCTCTTTATTTGTGGGTAACTTTATTGCCTTAAACACATTAAAAGTGACCTTCTGATCTTGAACCTTCATCGTAAGCTCTCCTTTTTGCACATCAATCATAGTTCGGCCTGTAGCGAAAAATGGTCTTCCCAAGATAATAGGAATCTTCTTATCCTCCTCAAAGTCTAGAATGACGAAATTAGCATGGAAGATGAGTTTGTCTAGCTTGACCAAGACATCTTCCGCAATGCCTCGCGGATATGTAAGAGAACGGTCAGCCAACTACAAGGACATATATGTAGGCTTTGGATCAGGTAAAACCAATTTCTTGATGATAGACAAAGGCATCAGATTGATGCTAGCTCCTAAATCACATAAACACTTATCGAATGACAAGTTTCCGATGGCACAAGGAATAGTGAAGCTTCCATGATTTTTAAGCTTCGGAGGCAACTTCTGCTGCAGCAGATCATTACATTCCTCCGTGAGAACAACGGTCTTTAAGTCATCAAGCTTCACTTTTCGAGAGAGAATACTTTTCATAAACTTCGCATAGCTAGGCATCTGTTCAAAAATTTCAGCGAAAGGTATGTTGGTATGAAGTTTCTTGAACACCTCCAGAAACTTAAGAAACTGCTTATCCAACTTTTGCTTTTTCAGCCTCTTAGGAAAAGGAGGTAGAGGATAGACCTGTTTTTCCCTGTATTACCCTCAGGAGGAGTGTGTTCCACAGTTTTCTCCCTTGATTCCACTTTTGCTTCCTTCTGCACTACTTTTTCATCTACAATCTCATCTTTTGGATTTGGCAAAGGTGCAGACGCACCTGTCTTCTGAATAGAACTTTCAGAATCTCCGTCTTCTTGAAATTAGGGGCTTGCGACCTTTCCGCACCTCAAGGTGATAGCGTTCACCTGTTCGTTAACTTCCCTCTTGCCTGGAAGCATTCCTGGTGGTCGATTCAACAAAGCATTGGCAATCTGTCCAATTTAATTCTCTAGAGTCTTGATAGAAACCGCTTGGCTCTTGCACATGAGCCTCAACTCCTCCAATTCAGATTTTTCATTAGACTGAATTGTACTTTCATACGATAGTTGATGAAGTTGGAGTTGTTGTCTTGGTGCATATTGTGGTTGTTGAAAACCAGGAAGGTTGAATTACTTTGTTGCATACTGCTGATAAGGTTGTTGCACCGCATTCCGATTGTTGCTCTAGCTGAACTTAGGATGATTCCAGTTGTTGGGATGATAAGTGGCAGGAACTGGTTGCTGCGACCTCTGAAAGTTGCTCACAAACTGAGCCGATTCACAAGATATAGCACAATGCTTCGTCGCATGCGGACCTGCACACAGCTCACAAACACTGGTTATCTGATTAACACCATAGTTAGCCAGAGAATCGATCTTCATTGACAACGCCTTTAGTTGAGCAGTGATAGTCGTAGCTGTATCCACTTCAAGAACTACTGCTACCTTGTCATGTGGCAATCTCTGGGTTGGATACTAATATTCATTAGCAGCCATCAGTTCAATTAGTTCATAAGCTTCCTTATAGCTCTTTGCCCATAATGCTCCACCCGATGTTGCATCAAGCATGGGTCTTGACTGTGCTCCCAAACCATTATAAAACAATTGATGATCATCCAATCAAGCATGTCATAATAAGGACACTTCCTAAGCATCTCCTTGTAGCGCTCCCAAGCTACACATATAGTATCTCCCGATTGTTGCGCAAATTGAGTAAGAGCATTCCTGAGTGCAGCTGTCTTCGCCATAGGAAAGAATTAAGTAAGAAACTTCTGAGCAATATTGTAATATCCGCGATATCGCGTGTAATTATTTTATCAATAAATGAATATTATATGATTATTATGTGATTTCTGGTAAATTATCTGTTAATTGATATTGATATTTAGATGTTTATATGTAATAAAATGCGAGTATGTTAATTTTATTATGTTTAGAATAAAATATAGATAAGTGTGATATTTTTCTGGTAATTTTTGGAGTGATATATGATTTTATATTACTTTATGAATTTATTAATTATTTTATGAATAATTACAAAATTAATTTTTTATAAAGCCGGGAATCGTCCAACCTCAACCATTTTTACGTTTTTACAACCCAAAACTCTTCTGAAATATCTTTCCCAACCTAATCTGGTAATTCCGGACATTTTCCGTATTTTCACTTTTTCAATCTGGATTACGGTTTGACCCGTACGCATCCCGACGTACAATTTTCGATAAGATAGTCATTTCGATAAAGCAACAAAACCCGTATTGTCAAAAGACGGGATAATATTACATTATTTTCGTATAAAGTATTTTATAAGAAGCCCGGTTTGGATAATTATCCAATACGGGTATCAAATCGGATCATTTTTGCAGTTACTTAGCGACTAAGTAACTAATTTATCGATCCAATACGATCCAATACGAACCAATATTCCATAAATATATATAGCCCTTTTATTATTTTATTTTATTCAGATAAACATAATCATTCAGTAAATATATACGATTTACAGAGAAAAACCCTAAAATCGTTGCGTTCTTCATAATCAAACCACGAACGAAGACGTTATCGAACTCCGATTTAAGCGTGCGATATATCAAATCGAAGCTCTCGAAAAACTCTATCCATCTCCACATCTATTCAAGTGCAGAAATCAAGGTTTTCTTCTTATTTATTTATTTTAATTCGAATTAATTAAGGATTTATATATGATTTTTTGTTCTTGATATTGTTGATATGATTTAATGACTCCATCGTGTAGATTATCTTTTTCTAGTCATTTTGGTATATTATACATCGAATTTGGAGTTCAATAACATATAGAAAAGGGTATTTGATTCTCAGAAATGAAATTAGGGTTCTTGGTATGAATGTTCTTAATTGAAAATTAGGCGTTTCTTTGTTATGGGTTATTAGATGAAATTGATTTCACCAAGTTATAGATCGTTAAACAACGGTTCGATTGGTATATAGCAGATTAACAAACGATTCCTGAAGCAGCTCAATTGACTTCACTGGAAAAGGTTTGAGTTCGCTGCCGATGAAGTTTCAGACGCAATTTCCGATCAAAACATGCACTGTTTGTTGATTCTGAATTTTGATATAAGTTCCTGGCATAATTTCCTACGAATAAGACTTCCCGGTGAGCTCGGGGTCATCGGAAACGGTGACCGCCGGCGTAGGTCGGAGACGACGACCAAATTGCTATTTGGCCCCCGAGATTTTGCATAGTTTGCATATTCAGTATTTTTGTTTTAAAAACTTGCAAAAACAAGATTTATGTTTTAAATATGTTCAAAATTTATATTTCTGTTTATTTAATTTTCAGAAATTGATTTTTATTATTTTAAAATTCTAAAAATCAATATTTTAATTTTAAAAATTATTTCAAATTTGAAATTAAATCTTAATTATTTAATAAAATGATTCGAAGACCCGTTTTAATTCTGAAAAATGTTCAAAAATTTGTATTAAATACTTGGAAAATTATTTTAACCCCGAATCTTCGTCGAATAATTATTTTAATTGAATATCTTACGTGCTACGTGTTATATGTGATCTGATTGATCCATAATATGACTATACGTTCATTGTTTGACTATTTTTGCTATAACTTTCAATCCGTACGTCGGATTTGGGCGAAACGAAGGGTAGTTAGAAGCTTGTAACGAATAGAATGATTGGGAAATAGTATTGATAAGTACATGTGATGTTTAACAGAGGAAGCGAGACGTAGAAAGGAAAAACAAGTGGTCAGTAAGTGGGAACCAAATGACAAGTGCTAGTAAAGTGAAAGCGAATTGTTAAGGCAAGAATCCCTAAACTTTCTTGTACAATAATTGCAAGTATTCTCGAAATCTCTTCATTATGTTGCAATTATTCCAAATAATTCTTATTCTATATTGCAAGTACTTTAAAGTACTTAACCCTAAACCCAGATTCTTATTGATCTTGAGCCATAAGGCCTTATTCTTTGTAAACCGTTGATTGTTGAATTCTCATATACGAACCACACATATTAGTGTTCGTGAGACTGCGTAGCTGTATGAACAGTTACGTGATAACTCACCACGATAATAACACTAGAACAAGACAGGTTAATAATACTACATCTACATAAGAAATTAGGAAGAATGAAGACAAGGCAAATATAAAGAATCAACAGATTAGAAGAAGGCTTGAAGTCTATTTACAGGTCAATGAAAGAAATTCATTAATATGTTCATGGCTCAGTGAAAAATAAAGGTTAAAGACTTTCAGGGTTTCAGAAATGATGAAGATTCAGTGTATAAAGTGCTACCAGAAGATTTCAGTGTATTGGAATTGATTGAAGATAGACAGTGTATGAAGTATAGGAATCTGAAGAATTGAAGATATTGTATAAATAGAGGTTAAAGAAGACAGCTGCAGTCTTGAAGTTATACTCACTGATAGGAGCTAATTTATATGTTCAAGCGTTGGTGAAGATCAGTGAATGAAGTGTTCAAGATTGTAGTAGCAATGAAGACGTTGTTTAAAGTACCATAAATGATTCCAGTGAAAGTACAGTTGCTTGTTGACGGTCAGTGTAAGAAGCAATGGATATTCAACCAATCTGTATCAACTCAGAAACACAAGACAAATTGAATTAGGTTCTCTTAATGCTAGTTGTTTGTGAACCAGACTAGTGCACCAAACATCAGTATACAAGAAGGGATTTTAATTCAATTACAGAAGAAAGTGTTGATACAGTAAAGAATGGCAAAACAGAAGCAAAATATTCTAAGGTAGAAGACTCTTCACTCTGGTAGCCATAGAAGTGTAAGTATGGTTGCCATAGGGCTCCAGTGGTCGCCACAGGGCTCCAGTGGTCGCCACAGGGCTCCAGTGGTCGCCATAGGGCTCCAGTGGTCGCCACTAAAGCTCCAGTGGTCGCCATAGAGCTCCTGTGGTCGCCATAGAGCTCTTATGGTCGCCATAGAGCTTCAGTGATCGCCATAGAGCTTAATTGATCGCCATAGAGCTGAATTGGTCACCATAGAGCTACACAGATGTTGGTCGCCATAGAACACTTGGTTGATTTTCCAGTGAATTATACAGCAGCAATTCAAGGATATTTGTGGACACAAAGCTGCCACATGTCCAAATGAATTGAAAGTCTACACAGAGAAGCAGAATATATAACAATCAATAATTATCATTGTTAGTAGTTCTGTTCATCTTCTCTCTCACGGGAGGTGATGAAAATAAGAAACAAAGAGAATACAGAGAAGCTCAGCACATTAATATCCGTTTAACTTCTCATCAGAGAAACGTTATAATGCCCGATTTAAGTCTTGTATATTCATAGGGGCATTATAATCGTTATCCGATAAGACAATAAAAAGCTAGTTCATTATTTAGGATTTAATTTGTAGATATTTGTAGTAGCTAAGAACTTTATTGTTCTTAGATTGTAACCGGTTAATTTATTAACGGAGTGTAGCAACACCCCTCGCGGATTTATATATAAATATATACTTCCCCAAATATCTTGTATTCCTCGTTTTATATTCCCAAACACTATTCACCTCAAGAACACAGATTCACTAACCATGCACTAAATCTATATCCGCTAAAGATTCGAAAGAATTTTTAATTTAGTGATTATCGTATTCAACCCCCCTTCTATGATAATTCGGGACCTAACAATTGGTATCAGATCTTGTTGATTGATATAAAGATCAGATCCGGTGTGTCATCCCAAACAGTCAAGTTCTCATATTTTCAGATTTTTTAATTTTAAAATATTATCAACACTTGAGATTTTTGAATTTTAAATAATTTGGACATAACCATAATTTTTATTTCTGATTTATTTATTTTTCCATAAAATTTAAAATTCTTAAATTTAAATTTTTCTTAAATAATAATTTACATTTTATTAAATTTTTAAGAAAATTCAAAATTCTTGAAAATTAGATTTTATGTAAATATTTATTTTTGACTAATTTATTGTCTAAGAAAATTAAAAATATTGGAAATTTAAATTTCTCTTAAATATTAAATTAAGGGTACTCCAAGGATTGGTAGACTCGAGATTCCTCCAGGCTTTTAAAGTGGATTTTAATCTTTCGAAGAAAATGAAGACCATGTGCTATTCAGACGGAAAATTCCCGAATACGGAAATTGAAGATAATGGTTTTCTTACTCCGATGGAAATGATTTTAAGACCTACAGACGAAAATTGTGGATCTGCCTCAAAGGCTTACTCCATAGGATACCAATGGGTTTTCAGACGCAGGAAAGGAATGAAATTTCTACGGGTACAAGTTTTCTCGAAGATTTTAAGTCAACTCTAATTATTCCAGATTATACAGTCACACAGTGGTTTGTACCAATGCTACATTTATCCGGGAATCAATGAGATCATACAGGAAGGAATTGTGGAGGTCAGAGAGAATAGTGGGGACAATCAAACATCTCAGTCACAGGTAGTAAAGTTGGAACCCCTGGACAGAATGTAAGAGTTACTGATAGCTGAATCAGAAGAAGCTCAGGTAGAAGTATGTTGTGTATATGTTGTGTACTTGATGATTCTATGAACAAAACACCTTGGTTGATTTTACTTAGTAAAATTTGTAGCACTCGACGGATAAGATTTATAGTCCCGACGGATGACTCAATATAGTCCCAACGGATGATGACTTATTATCCATCGAGTGAGTAGCTTATGTAATAATAAGTCTGTAGCATATTTCTGTATACACATTGTTTAGAATCTGTAGTAGTATTTGAGTCATGTTTGACTTTAACTAGATATGCAGAATAGGTTGATTAATTGTACATAGATGATGTCTTGTAATTCTGCATAAGTGAAATGAAGTCAAGTGCCTGATTGCTACCCGACGGATATACAACAATGAATTCGATGGATGATCAACAACCTGACGGATGTTCAATAACTCGATGGATGATCATGAACCCGACGGATAAAGAATTCAAATATCTGTTGACAGTGACAACACAGTCACATGCGTCGAGTGGATGCAGATGGAATGTGCAGCCTATTCAACTGGATTTTCGAGAACAAAGAAGCATTGCCATTTCCATGCTATTATGAAGATATTCAAAGATGCTGGAATAGAGTAATGAAATAACATTATAATAGAATAGATAGTTTTTGTTTTTATCCTGTCTCATTACTTTGTAATCTTGGTGATATATAAACCAAGAAGTAGCAACTAAGGAACCATCTGAGATACAAGCAGAGAAACATTTGTAAGCAGAATTCTTAGCATTTCTCTGTATTCTTAGTTGTTCAATTTTTGTAAGAAGCTGTGAGCTTTTTGCACACAGAGTTCTCTTGATATATATTATATATCTCTGGTGGAATTATTCAAATCCACCAGAAAGTTTTTAAAGACTCTTGTTTTTAATTACTTGTGTTTTGATTCATTTAAGTAACTATTCCGCATTGATTATAAAGAGTTTATTTGGAGAGACTGTATGGCATCCTGAAAACATATGAGCTTAAAATAGAGCAAGATGAGAGGATGGAGAGAGGAAAGAAGAAAGGAGGGTCCATTGTACTAGTCGCTGAGTTAGAGAAAGAGAAGGAGATGAAGATGGAAGCTGTTAAGTCAACTTTAAGGGTCTGTGAAAGCAAGGGCAAGGGGCTTGCAGTAGAAAGTAAAGATTTTTTGAGCCAAGATGACATGGAAGAGATTGATGAACATTTAGCATTTCTTTCCAGAAGATTTGCCAAGCTCAAGTTCAAAAAGAACTTTGGAGCAGCCAAGCCAAATAAAAACATGGTGGATAAATCAAAATTCAAATGTTTCAAATGTGGCTTGGCAAGGCACTTTGCCAGTGAGTGTAGGAAGTCAGATTCCAGTAAGAAAAAGTTTGAGCATGTGGATTATAAGCAAAAATACTTTGAGCTGCTCAAACAAAAGGAAAGAGCTTTCATTACACAAGAAAATGACTGGGCAGCAGATGGTCTGGATGAAGATGAAGATGTCAGCTATGTCAATCTAGCCTTAATGACCAAGTCTGATGAAACAGAAACAAGGTCTTCAAGTAATCAGGTAATTACTACAAACCTTGCACATTTATCTAAAGCTGAGTCTAATGATGCCATAAATGACATGTCTACAGAGTTATATCATTTGTGTTTACACGTAAGTCTCTTACTAAAGAAAATGCTAAAATCAAAGAAAACAATTTGTTTTTAAGTGAGAGAAATAATGTGCTAGAGTCTCAGTTCATTGATTTTGAAAAATTAAGAATTAAATGTAAGATTGGAAAGGAGGAATTAACTGAGTCCTTGAAGAAAGAAGAAATATTGAAGAAGCAGCTCGAGCGTGAACATGAGGTGATTAAGGCATGGAAAACATCTAGGGATGTCCATGCTCAAATCACCAAAGTTCAAGGAATTGAGTCTTTCTGTGATGCAGCCTGGAAAAAGAACAAAGAGAAATTAGAACCAAATTTGTTTGATGAAGTGCTAACAGATGTAGACTCGACGAATGATGAGGATCATCCATCGGATAACAAAAAGGGTTATCCGTCGAATGATGAAAATCCTCATCCGTCGGCTGTGAGCAAGCCTATCAGTAAAGCCAAACTTGTTAAGCTGAATGAGAATTATGGATCTATTTCCAAGAACTTTGTTTCAAGAGAATCGAGTCAAGTTAAGAAAGGGAAAAAGGCTAATGTTGGTCACATGACTGTCAAACAGTTAAGTGACAGACTTGAAAAGATTGAGGTAAAAACAGAGGCTAAAAAGAAAAACAATAGAAATGGTAAAGTAGGGATTAACAAACACAATAAATATACACCTGATAAATATGCTCCTAGAAAAATATGTGTCAAGTGTGGTAGTGTAAATCTGCCATGCCTAATTCCATGTATGTGCCACCTCACTTTCCCAACATGAATGTCATGCCTCCCATGCCTATGAACACTATGTCTCCACAGAATATGAATGCACAGTTTGCTAATATGCCATTTGCACCTAATCCTTATTATGCTGCATTTAGTATGCCACAAATGCCATTTAGCATGCCTTACTGGAATAACATGTTTACTAATAGCATGTCATTCCCTGTTGATTATAAAATGCATGATAATTCTGTTGCAATGAATGGTTTCAAAGGCACAACTCAAATGACCAAGGATGAATCTGATATCCCCAAGTAAAATGACATAAAGCCTAAGAAACAGAAAAAGAAAGCTAACAAGGCAGGACCCAAGGAAACTTGGGTACCAAAATTAACTTGATTTGATTTTGATGTGTGCAGGGAAACAGAAAGAATCTTTGGTACTTGGATAGTGGTTGTTCAAGACACATGACTGGTGATTCTACCCTGCTCACAGAGTTCAAGGAGAGAGCTGGCCCAAGTATTACTTTTGGAGATGATAGCAAGGGTTATACTGTGGGATATGGCTTGATTTCAAAGGACAATGTCATCATTGAGGAGGTTGCCTTAGTGGATGGTCTCAAACACAATATGTTGAGTATCAGCCAGCTTTGTGATAAAGGCAACTCAGTAACCTTCAACTCTGAAGCCTGTGTTGTGACTAATAAAAGAAGCAACAAAGTGGTTTTCACTAGTGTGAGAAAAGGAAATGTGTACCTAGCTGATTTCAACTCATCTAATGCAGAATCTGTTACTTGTCTTCTCAGTAAAGCAAGTCAGGATAAAAGTCAGATATGGCATAAGAAGCTATCCCATTTAAACTTCAAGACCATGAATGAGCTTGTAAAGAAAGAACTGGTTAGAGGCATTCCTCTAGTGGAGTTTTCTAAGGATGGACTGTGTGATTCCTGCCAAAAAGGAAAGCATGTTAAAGAATCATTCAGGAAGAAACTTGATTCAACAATTGAAGAACCTTTGCAGCTGCTACACATGGATTTTTTTGGACCAGTCAATGTGTTGTATATCTCAAGGAAAAGATTTTTCCTAGTAATTGTAGATGATTTCTCAAAGTTCTCTTGGACATATTTCCTAAAGTCTAAAGATGAGGCTAGTGAAATTATCATCAATCACATAAGGCAAGTCAATAATCATCCTGATTTCAAGGTTAGAAGAATCACGATTGATAATGGAACTGAGTTCAAGAATTCTGTCATGAGAGCATTTTTTGAGAAAAATGGGATTCTGCATGAGTTTTCAGCAGCAAGAACTCCACAACAGAATGGAGTAGTTTAAAGGAAGAACAGATCACTTATAGAAGCTGCAAGGACAATGCTTGAAGAATCTACATTACCAACATATTTCTGGGCTGAAGCTGTAAATACTGCATGCTACACTCAGAATATTTCACTGGTTAATCAAGCAAGATGCATGACTCCATATCAATTATTCAAGAATAAGAAGCCAACTCTAAATTTTCTTCATGTCTTTGGCTGCAAATGCTATATTCTGAGAAATTAAACTGATCAAAATGGGAAGTTTGATGCTAAAGCAGATGAAGGAATTTTTGTTGGATATGTTGTTGGTAAAGCATATAGAGTCTACAATCTAAGAACCAACATTTTGTGGAATCAATACATGTTGTGTTTGATGATAAAAGGATTGAAGGACTACAAGATGGAGATTACCATGAGAGCCGCAAATTCGACAATGTGGAGATGGTTAGTGATGATGAAAGTGATCAAGAAACAGTATCTAAGGATAATGCAGAAAAATCTACTACCAATGAAGCACAAAACTCAACATCTGTCGAGTTGCATAATGTAACACCCCCAGATCCGGGGTCGGGGATCCGGGTCGTCACGGTCTTTCTTTCCACAATATCACTTCACTTAATTAATAATAAATAACCTTATGCTGTGACCCCACACTAACGCACACCACAACCCGTTATAGTCTCAGAGATGAAATTTAAATAAGTACAAGTCTTTGAATCCACAATTTAAAAGTTGTTACAACCCAAAATGATTACTTGATAAATTTACAGTTAATTGCCATTATCTGCCACAAGTTATAATTATACATAATTGATTCTCAAAAGTAGATGGTCTGATCTACAATAGATCTACCTCTGCAGCTATAGCAGCTACAACATCAACGGGAAGACGCGGGACGCTTCCCACGCGCTTGCGCTGGGTCTGCTGGAGTCTGGCCATCTTTCCTAACTGTTGTTGTGTGATGAAGAAATAAAGCAAGGGTGAGCAGCAAGCCCACCAAAATAATATGTATAATGATTTACAATATATGAGCCTACTCATAATACTCATGGAAGTCTTGGTCAAAAGAAATGAACCAAGTTTGATATCTTAATGCGATGAAGTCGCAAAATATTCAGTATATATACATATATACTTTTCAAAATATTGGAAGTCCTCTTCCATGCATAATATACACAAAGTCCCAGTGTATAACTGTATAAAAAATATCGTTGCAAGGTGATCTCATATATCTAACCTTGTTTCAACGTTTTTCTGAAAATCTTTGTCATTCATAAGACAATTATTAATTAGATATAAGTTTAAAAGATGAGGTTACCAAATACCCCAATATACTTATATCTTTCCCAATACTACTTGAACTACCACCGTTCAAGTTATAATCAGTTTCAAAAGTTCATCACATAGATGAGACTACAAGACAAGATTTGAATAGATTCAATCTTTGAAATATTATTGAATGAAAAAGTTATGAGATACTTTATTTAGTCCCGATATATATATCCACATATATATATCTCTAAAACATTTCCTGGAACCTCTGTTATGTAAAGTATGAACAGAGTTGCAATATCCAATGAATTTGGAAGGAAAAGAAAACCTTTGGCATAAACCAGATATCTTGCTGATCAGGCAAAGATACCCATTAGTAACCTTTTCTACTAGTAGATGGACGAATTCCCCACTGGTCATCACCCTGGTCATAATTAGGACCTTATGTTGGACTGCCACTCAGCCACTTATGCATTTGATGGACTCCCACTGAGCCACTTACACTATCATGGACGCCCACTGAGCCCATGTTGCTTATGCCGACTCAATAGATGGACTTACTTCCCGAACGTTGGGTAAGTAATCAATTCATTTACCAAAACTGCAACCTTGTTGCGAATATAAAATACACCACAGAGCCGGATCCCTCAGGTTTTAAGCGAGTATTTAAATCCCCTTAAAAAGGAAGATCTTAAATATAAAATTGAGTTTTGGGATCCGCTCTAACTTTTAAAAATCATTTTGAAGACTCGAAAACACTTTATAGAGTGTTTGGAGTAAAGCTGATTTAATGAAGTAAATCAGTCCCCAGAATATTTAGAAAATGACTGAATATTATTATTTAAATAATATTCCCATAAGAATAATCTTTATAAAAATAATTGAAGTAGAAGTATTAAAACTTATACTTGAAACGAGTATTAAATAACCAAAGATATACTTATATGAAAGTATTATCTTTATTTGAATAATCGAAAATAAGTTTGATTATTAACACCTTATTCTTTAATAAAATAAAGAATATATTTCAGCAAATAATCGGAGTCATAGATCCTCAAATGAATATTCAAATAATATTCATTAAATAATATAAACTGAGTCATAAGCCCTCGAATGAATATTCAAATAATATTCAATTAATAAAATAAAAGGAGTCATAAGTCCTCCGATGAATATTCAAATCATATTGAAATAATAAAATAAACTGAGTCATAACCCTCGAATGAATATTCAAATAATATTCATTAAATAATATAAAAGAGTCTTAAGTCCTCGAATGAATATTCAAAATAATATTCATATAAATAAATAAAAGGAGTCATACGCCTTCGTTGCAAGGTGATCTCATATATCTAACCTTGTTTCAACGTTTTTCTGAAAATCTTTGTCATTCATAAGACAATTATTAATTAGATATAAGTTTAAAAGATGAGGTTACCAAATACCCCAATATACTTATATCTTTCCCAATACTACTTGAACTACCACCGTTCAAGTTATAATCAGTTTCAAAAGTTCATCACATAGATGAGACTACAAGACAAGATTTGAATAGATTCAATCTTTGAAATATTATTGAATGAAAAAGTTATGAGATACTTTATTTAGTCCCGATATATATATCCACATATATATATCTCTAAAACATTTCCTGGAACCTCTGTTATGTAAAGTATGAACAGAGTTGCAATATCCAATGAATTTGGAAGGAAAAGAAAACCTTTGGCATAAACCAGATATCTTGCTGATCAGGCAAAGATACCCATTAGTAACCTTTTCTACTAGTAGATGGACGAATTCCCCACTGGTCATCACCCTGGTCATAATTAGGACCTTATGTTGGACTGCCACTCAGCCACTTATGCATTTGATGGACTCCCACTGAGCCACTTACACTATCATGGACGCCCACTGAGCCCATGTTGCTTATGCCGACTCAATAGATGGACTTACTTCCCGAACGTTGGGTAAGTAATCAATTCATTTACCAAAACTGCAACCTTGTTGCGAATATAAAATACACCACAGAGCCGGATCCCTCAGGTTTTAAGCGAGTATTTAAATCCCCTTAAAAAGGAAGATCTTAAATATAAAATTGAGTTTTGGGATCCGCTCTAACTTTTAAAAATCATTTTGAAGACTCGAAAACACTTTATAGAGTGTTTGGAGTAAAGCTGATTTAATGAAGTAAATCAGTCCCCAGAATATTTAGAAAATGACTGAATATTATTATTTAAATAATATTCCCATAAGAATAATCTTTATAAAAATAATTGAAGTAGAAGTATTAAAACTTATACTTGAAACGAGTATTAAATAACCAAAGATATACTTATATGAAAGTATTATCTTTATTTGAATAATCGAAAATAAGTTTGATTATTAACACCTTATTCTTTAATAAAATAAAGAATATATTTCAGCAAATAATCGGAGTCATAGATCCTCAAATGAATATTCAAATAATATTCATTAAATAATATAAACTGAGTCATAAGCCCTCGAATGAATATTCAAATAATATTCAATTAATAAAATAAAAGGAGTCATAAGTCCTCCGATGAATATTCAAATCATATTGAAATAATAAAATAAACTGAGTCATAACCCTCGAATGAATATTCAAATAATATTCATTAAATAATATAAAAGAGTCTTAAGTCCTCGAATGAATATTCAAAATAATATTCATATAAATAAATAAAAGGAGTCATACGCCTTCGAATAATATTCAAAATAATATTCATTAATAAAGTAAAAGGAGTCATAAGTCCTCGAATGAATATTCAAAATAATATTCAATAATAAAATAAAGTTAAAGTTATCGAATAAACCTTATTCGATTAATAGTTTTAAAAACTATACCCATATATATATATATATATATAAATAAATATATATATATATATAATATACTCGGGAACATCGACTCCCGGTTTAGAAATATGTTCACCTTTTATCCCCTATATTAAGGGTATACGCAACTACTTGCTTATTTCTAGCATAGGTATTATGCAACTATAAGCATTGAAATCAACAGATAGATAACCAGATTACGAAACAGACATGCATATATACCATATTAGCATGCTCCAATATATCGCAAAATTTGCTAATACCAATCATGCAATATCACAAGATAATGCATATACATATATTTACATCACAGCAACAGTATAACGGGTAGAAAACTTGCCTGAGCGACTTGGGGGTGAGAAAGGCTCGGGACGAGTCTGATAACCTATAAACAACAAGTAAGTTGGAATTAAACCAAAATCACTTGTAAACCTATACTTTAACTAACTTAGACTCTAACGCTTGTTTTGCGCTCACCGATTCGCTTAAGTCACTCGGGTACCCTCGGCTCCACCATTTTTAATAATTTAACCTTTACGAGTTTTAAAGCGATTCCTTCGCGAATGTCTTACCAACTGCCTAACACACTTACCATAAATGTTTCATACATTAATTAACCCTTTTTGGTCTTTAACCTATGTTTCAAAGTAAGGCGAGGGAAAAAGTTTCGTTCGCGAAACGCCGTTACTTGAAACGGCCGTTTCTCCTAAACCGTGCATCGGAATCGAACGAACTACATATAAAAACGAAGCTCGTAACATGAGCTATCTAAACATGGCAGTGGTCATAATCTAGTAGGGGGTTCTCGGGTCCTAATGCTATGCACAAAAACAGTCCAAAGAAAATCGGACGTTACGACGGCTATGTTTACGCGATTTCCAAATTTTAAACCATACAAAACCAACCACAAACCAACCTCAAATCCAACATACAACCAACATCCATCCTTATCACATCATAACAACCCCAACCAATTCAATTTAATCATTCATACTTATGCTTAAACTTAACTTTAATCATACTTAAGTTCCTTTAAATCAAAACCACAACAATTACCATTCCATTTCACTACCATTCCAAATCCCAAACTCTAAATCATAACAACAAGCTACAATATCAACCCACTAATCAAAATCATCTTATAATATATAGGAATCTAGGGTTTGGAGATGGTATACCTTCCTTGAAGTGGTGGGTGGAGCTAGGAAGCCTTAAGAAGCTTGGAGAAGTCTTAAGAATGCTTGGATCTTCAAGAAAAACAAGAAAAAGTTCAAGTTAAAAACTTGAAAACACTATTCATTGTCTTCTTCTTTGATTAAATGAAGAAGATTGAGAAGGAATTAATGGCTTAAACTCATGATATAGTCCTAACTAAGCATGAAGATGATTAGGGAATTATCTTACCAATTTAGGAAGCTTGGATCTTGGATTTTGAATTTCTCTTGCCTTTTGAATAGTGAAAAGCCGTGAGCAATGAAGAACAAAGCCTTGGTTGCTTTTGATTTTTGATGAAAATGATTTTACTTGGCTTGGTTGATTGGTTTTTGTGCTTGCTTTAGTCAATTACTTTCTTGCCCTTGAAATTGTGTGGTTACAAAGCTACCACACCTCCTTCCTTCCCATGTCATGCTTATGTCATCCTCATGATGTCATCCTCCCTTCCTTGTCCTCTTTCTATTGGTTGGATGACATCCTTCCCGCTAATCCCTTTGATTAACTTCCTAATCGTTTGCCTAATGACCGCTGATCTGTTATACGGTTCGCTTAACTTTCGTTCTCGTTTATCGTTTGAAGGATCACACCCGGGATCTTATTACTTAGGTTCCCTTAACCTTTCTCAATACATTATATTCCTTTTTATGATCCTCTATTATAATCCTTTAATTTAAATCCTTTTTATCCTGTTACCTTATACTCAATTCTCTCCGTATCTTGTGGATTTCCGGGAAAAATCAAAGTGTTCGGAATTGGATTCTGACGATCTTTACATACACTTATATACCACATAGAGTACTAATAATATCCCATAAGATCAATAACAGAACCCCTACATAGCGTGGCATGAAAAGTTTTCTCGTTCAGCAGAAACACTATTCATAAGGGTTTCAAAATTTCTCAAAAATTGGGGTTATTACAGTCTCCCCTCCTTAAAAGGATTCCGTCCCGGAATCAGATAGAAAACAAATGGGGATACTTTCTTAGCATTACACTTTCTAACTCTCGAGTCAATTTTCCCACATTGTGGTTCTACCACCAAACTCTGCCTAGTTTGATAATCCTTCTCCTAAGCACTTGTTCCTTTTCACTCTATAACCCTTCCTGGTTGCTCCATATAGGTTACGTCGGGTTGCATATCTATGCGCTCATATGCCTTTATTTATCTGGCATCCGAATTACACTTCCTTAACATTGATACGTGAAACACGTTATGACTTGCTACCTGTTCGGGGGTAGGGCTAGCTCATATGCTAACTTCCCAAACGTCTTAATATATCCAAGGGTCCAACAAATTGGTGGACTTAGCTTTCCTTTCTTTCCGAACCTCATCAATCCTTTCCAAGGGATACCTATAACATTATTAGGTCCCCTATTTCATACTCTTTATCCTTTCGTGTCAAATCAACATACTTATCATGTCCATCTTGGGCTACTACTAGCCGTCCTCTGATTAGATTTATCATATCCTTGGCCTTTGGACTACTGCGGGTCCGAGCATCTTGCGCTCTACAACTTCATCCTAACGTAAGGGAGATCGACATTGTCTTCCCTCAAGGATCTCATAAGGCGACATCTCGATAGTGATATATGATCTATTGTCGTAAGATAACTCAATCCGAATTAAGTGATCATTCCAAATTCTTTCAAGTCTATTGCCCAGACTCTCATTATAGCTTTTATCATTAGAACTTTTGCTTCTCGGTACCCATTCTTTTCCAGTTCGTAATCGCTACTACCTTCTGTTCCTAATATTATACTGGTTATACTTTTGCTCGTTAGCGTTCTATAACCTTTTAATAACCACGTCAACCTTAGTATCACGAATGTGTTCCCATTCCGCATACTACCACCACTTTATTACTCCTTTTTCAGTTGTTTCTATTTTCCAAAATTTGATCAATCAAATAGAAGTAAAGGAATTTGTTGAGAGATCACTATGATCATGAACACTTGTTATATCGTATAGTTAGTACAGAAGGTGGCCAGCCTTTAGTACTTGACAAGCAATTAAACAATAGCTGGTATCCTACTCGGCTTCTATCACACAGATAGATAGTCATTCGGCAATACCTCCCCTTCTGGAAGGGTTGTTCTTCTCAGCTTACACGAAATGAAAAGAAGAGAAAAGAACGAACTGAAGAGAATTGTATATATGAAAAAAAATATACTGCCACAAAATATCTGGCTTGGAACCTACCTCTGAACTATAGAGGTTTATCATAGAAGAACAAAACATATATGTATTTATATCAGCATCAAGCATTATAGCCTCGTATTTCCCATGCCTAAATATTTTCGCTATCCCGTCCATCATTCTATGGACCCATGCTCTTCCTCGAGCTTATACACAATTACCTTTGAAACTCCTTCGACATCGAAAATCGAATCTGGGATCTCATTCTAGACATCATCGTTACTTGAATTCTATGCTTGCTCCGCAACCTTCCTCGTATAATAATACGACTCTCTATTGATAAGAAAGAATAATAATTCACTAGGTAGATACTCTACTTAATTAGTCTATCAATGATAACTTATACACTACCACGACCCGATTAGTGGTACTCAATCTCAACACCCATTCCAATACAACTCTCACGGTTGTAATCAGCTCAATACTCGCAGAATCATTGCTGCCTTACTATGGCCCACCACTGACCCACTGTAGTCATTCATTTTTCATGAAGTCTTAATAGCTAACCATACGGAGTCCATACATGTCATATCAAATCCTTCTAAGGAGGTAACATAATCACCATTCATGATTCATGGAGTACACTCCTGATCCTGACATACATACATGACATGAAGCATATAAAATTACAGAAGAGTTTCAATCAAAGCACCGATAGCAGGTTAATACCATTCTTAATCATACGCCCTAAATAGAGGACTTAAGTCAAAGGTTCGTCTAGTCCTTTTTGAAACATGGTCCTGGCTTATCTCAAGATAGTACCTTCTAAGATAGATAGCCTGCTCATGGCGATTACACGAATTAAACCTTTACCAACTACTATTATGGTTGGGTATTGCACAGTCATCAGCAGGAATGTCAATCTTCCAAACCATAATACAACCTTCATAGCTTTAACCATCATCACTGTATTCCTTTGGCACAAGCGCCTATAATTATCCTCTTACCTTTAAAGTGTCGGCCACCTCTTTGGCCTTTCCTGATAGTAAAATTTCCTTACAGTCAATGTCATTTTAACCACCTCCAAATAAATTTTCTACCTTATTTCAATCACAGCTTATGTGAAAATACTTTCCTTAAAATCTGATGAGTAAAAAAAACATCACCATTTTTCCATAAGTTATCCCCTCAGTCTTTAGAGGTTAATCACTGTCATGACTGACTCTCAATCATAATTAGAACATCTTTTATCTTAAGTCCTAATTGCCCTGAACAATTTCGACCATTACTGGTTCGATCCATACTTTCTCGTGGTTTAACACGTGCCCCACTTGGCAACATTATAATTACGTCATATTTCCTTTATCAACATTTTTATTCTTGAGAATTTTGAATATTACCTTTCTCCTTGTAAAACCTCTAAGGTTATCCTTCAATCGTTCCTCCTGTATTCCCTAGATACAGGGCATATCAAAATACCATTCACTATTACTAGAACCATTGTCTATATACTTTTGAAAAATTTCTCCACTGATCCTTAAAGGTTATTATTACCTTAATCCTTTCCAATTCATACTGTCAAAACTCATACTATCCCTATTAAGGGTGAAATGCCAACCTTTATGCATTCCCCTAGGATTTGTTTTAAGTTACCAATGTTCTATTCTTAATTCCACCTTTAAAAAGGTACATGCATCCTTCCATGGATAAATCAAGTCATATATCCTTGATAGATTATCTTATTCATCATTCCCACCTCGATAGTAAATGCCTAATTTCACAATAACATCTGTATACAAAATGAGGTTAATCAAAATGGCCTCCAAAAGATAACAACGGTTATCCGCTTTTCTTGCCTAATCTGGTAACGATAACATGGATGTTCTGGAAGATATTGGTCGTGTTCAACGTGAACTTCTTCTTAATAATTCCTTATTTACTTTTGTTGTTTATCTCAACAGTCACCTCAATGTTGGGATATCTTTCATATCTGGCGTCTCCCTTTCTGGGTATCATGCCACCGGTCTTACACTTCACCTTCTTGAAGGTCACTTCCTTCATCCAATTTTCTTAATTTCTTACTTTCTTATCCCCTTAGTCTATTCGCGTCTCATTATTTATCCTTCGAATTATCTCAAGGTTTCCTCGAATCTTCCCAACTTACAGGGGAAAAATTATATGTATCTCTTATGCCCTCAACCATCAATTTTAACTCATGGTGAATCACCCTCATCCTGACGATTACATACTCTTCTATTTCTATTTCTACGAGTCTTTAGGGTTTCCTCATACCAAACTCCCTTATCATTCCTCAAACTCTATTGCCGTTATATTCCTTTCCACTTCAATTTCTTTTTTTTTTATTTTCCTTTCTCTTATCATTATTTCATGAACCAACACAACATAAGCATTGATTCCAACATCCCGTCATTCTGGATTCGTGTCCTCAGAACGAATCTTGACAACTTTTACAACTTAGATTCATAATTTTTCATACTCGTCTGCCTTTGTTCTGGCTCTAAAGCTTTTACTCTATCTCTATAACCTTGGGAAGTACTTTCCTGAAAACAATTGACTGAACTTAAATCAGTTTATTATAATCTCTTGCTCCGTGCCTTCCTTGGTCTTTCACCAGCGGGTGGTCTCTCTCTCAGGAGGGTAAGTGATAAAAACAGTCTTTTGAGATTCGTCAATCATTTAGAATCTCAAATGATTCCTATATTTCCTTTAGCCAGGCTCTTGCCTCGACTGGGTCAGCTTGTTCCTTGGAACTCTGAGAGCTTAGTGACTTAAAGGTCATGAAAGAATTTCCTACCGCATTGTTTCCTCAAGGTGGTGGTTGGGGATAATAGTCTAAGTTCTCTTTAGACAGGTCCATGAATTGCCGTATAGGGGTACCATCTCGGGTCTCCTGTCCTTACTCGACTTTTGTTTCCTCAGTCTAAATATTTCTTCCTACTCCCCATAATTGGGGTCATCTTACATAATTTAAATCCTCATTTTCCACTTCATCATGTTATGGGTTCCTTTTGTCTTGGTGGCAACCTCCCTGACTATCACGTTCAGGGTTTGCTCTAACTCTTATTCCTCAAACTAGCTTTCATCTAAGATTTCATCTTTAAGCTCTTAAACCTTTGGAACCCAAATTCTATAGGAATACCTCATTATTCCCTTATCATCTCTCTCGGTATTAATCTCATACCTATTTGTTGGCTCTCTGCCTTCATTCATCACTTTTACTGGCACAATATGTTCTTTTCCAATACTTCGGGCTGTATTGCTATCTCAAACAGCTTTTCGGTACCGGCTCCGGTTACCTTCACTACTATTTCCATTTTCTCAAAATCTCTTATAAACTCTCCAAAAGACATTATCATCTTGAGTCTCTCCTTTTTACTAAGGGCATCAGCCACCATATTGGCTTTCCCCGAATGATAAAGAATCTCCCAATCATAATTCTTGATTAGCTCTAACCGCCTCCTCTGGCGTATGTTGAGCTCTTTCTACGTGAAAATGTACTAGAGCACTTATGGCTTAGGTAATTCTCGCACTTCTCTCTATACAAGTAGTGCCTCCAATCTTTAGGGTAAAACTAGTGCCACGAGCCTAAGCTCATGGGCGGGGATATTGAATTTCAAATTCCCTTAATTGTCTTGACGCAGACGTGATTATCTTGCTGTGCTATATAAGAAGCACCCTAATTCCTTATGTGAAGCGTCACTTACAAATCACAAAATCTCATTTTCCATCCGGCAACGCCAACATAGGGAACGTCACTAACCTTTGCTTCGGTTCTTAAAAGTTGTTCTCGCATTTCTCTGTCCATTCGAACTTCTCAGTCTTACGAGTAAGCCGCGTTAAAGGGGGCTACTATCTTTACAAACTTGAACGAACCTCTGGTAGTGACCGGCCAATCCTACCTCTGGTAGTCGACCTAACCATGGTCATCAATTCATCAGTGGTCCTTTATCCATTCTTGTCAGGATCCTCCATGGGATCCTCCTCAGCAACTATCCCTTCTAGGACAACATCCTCAATATCAACATCATCCGGTCCTGCGTTAGGACGCTCTATCGGATCCACAATCCGATCTCCAATTAGTAATAAAACATCATCGCGCTGTTGCTCCTCAACCTCAGGGTTCGGAGTCCCGCTACCATATACGATAACGAACTACGCTCCTATCACGATATTTATAAGGGTTCCCATAAGGGTTTTAACTGTCAGTACTACGTTAGGTAGCCCGACTATGAACTTGGCAAGAGTTCTTATTATCTTAGTTAACTTATTATCTTAACGTCCCATCATCTCTGAGGTTTATAACGCTTAGCTCTGATACCATTTCTGTAACACCCCCAGATCCGGGGTCGGGGATCCGGGTCGTCACGGTCTTTCTTTCCACAATATCACTTCACTTAATTAATAATAAATAACCTTATGCTGTGACCCCACACTAACGCACACCACAACCCGTTATAGTCTCAGAGATGAAATTTAAATAAGTACAAGTCTTTGAATCCACAATTTAAAAGTTGTTACAACCCAAAATGATTACTTGATAAATTTACAGTTAATTGCCATTATCTACCACAAGTTATAATTATACATAATTGATTCTCAAAAGTAGATGGTCTGATCTACAATAGATCTACCTCTACAGCTATAGCAGCTACAACATCAACGGGAAGACGCGGGACGCTTCCCACGCGCTTGCGCTGGGTCTGCTGGAGTCTGGCCATCTTTCCTAACTGTTGTTGTGTGATGAAGAAATAAAGCAAGGGTGAGCAGCAAGCCCACCAAAATAATATGTATAATGATTTACAATATATGAGCCTACTCATAATACTCATGAAAGTCTTGGTCAAAAGAAATGAACCAAGTTTGATATCTTAATGCGATGAAGTCGCAAAATATTCAGTATATATACATATATACTTTTCAAAATATTGGAAGTCCTCTTCCATGCATAATATACACAAAGTCCCAGTGTATAACTGTATAAAAAATATCATTGCAAGGTGATCTCATATATCTAACCTTGTTTCAACGTTTTTCTGAAAATCTTTGTCATTCATAAGACAATTATTAATTAGATATAAGTTTAAAAGATGAGGTTACCAAATACCCCAATATACTTATATCTTTCCCAATACTACTTGAACTACCACCGTTCAAGTTATAATCAGTTTCAAAAGTTCATCACATAGATGAGACTACAAGACAAGATTTGAATAGATTCAATCTTTGAAATATTATTGAATGAAAAAGTTATGAGATACTTTATTTAGTCCCGATATATATATCCACATATATATATCTCTAAAACATTTCCTGGAACCTCTGTTATGTAAAGTATGAACAGAGTTGCAATATCCAATGAATTTGGAAGGAAAAGAAAACCTTTGGCATAAACCAGATATCTTGCTGATCAGGCAAAGATACCCATTAGTAACCTTTTCTACTAGTAGATGGACGAATTCCCCACTGGTCATCACCCTGGTCATAATTAGGACCTTATGCTGGACTGCCACTCAGCCACTTATGCATTTGATGGACTCCCACTGAGCCACTTATACTATCATGGACGCCCACTGAGCCCATGTTGCTTATGCCGACTCAATAGATGGACTTACTTCCCGAACGTTGGGTAAGTAATCAATTCATTTACCAAAACTGCAACCTTGTTGCGAATATAAAATACACCACAGAGCCGGATCCCTCAGGTTTTAAGCGAGTATTTAAATCCCCTTAAAAATGAAGATCTTAAATATAAAATTGAGTTTTGGGATCCGCTCTAACTTTTAAAAATCATTTTGAAGACTCGAAAACACTTTATAGAGTGTTTGGAGTAAAGCTGATTTAATGAAGTAAATCAGTCCCCAGAATATTTAGAAAATGACTGAATATTATTATTTAAATAATATTCCCATAAGAATAATCTTTATAAAAATAATTGAAGTAGAAGTATTAAAACTTATACTTGAAACGAGTATTAAATAACCAAAGATATACTTATATGAAAGTATTATCTTTATTTGAATAATCGAAAATAAGTTTGATTATTAACACCTTATTCTTTAATAAAATAAAGAATATATTTCAGCAAATAATCGGAGTCATAGATCCTCAAATGAATATTCAAATAATATTCATTAAATAATATAAACTGAGTCATAAGCCCTCGAATGAATATTCAAATAATATTCAATTAATAAAATAAAAGGAGTCATAAGTCCTCCGATGAATATTCAAATCATATTGAAATAATAAAATAAACTGAGTCATAACCCTCGAATGAATATTCAAATAATATTCATTAAATAATATAAAAGAGTCTTAAGTCCTCGAATGAATATTCAAAATAATATTCATATAAATAAATAAAAGGAGTCATACGCCTTCGAATAATATTCAAAATAATATTCATTAATAAAGTAAAAGGAGTCATAAGTCCTCGAATGAATATTCAAAATAATATTCAATAATAAAATAAAGTTAAAGTTATCGAATAAACCTTATTCGATTAATAGTTTTAAAAACTATACCCATATATATATATATAAATAAATATATATATATATAATATACTCGGGAACATCGACTCCCGGTTTAGAAATATGTTCACCTTTTATCCCCTATACTAAGGGTATACGCAACTACTTGCTTATTTCTAGCATAGGTATTATGCAACTATAAGCATTGAAATCAACAGATAAATAACCAGATTACGAAACAGACATGCATATATACCATATTAGCATGCTCCAATATATCGCAAAATTTGCTAATAACAATCATGCAATATCACAAGATAATGCATATACATATATTTACATCACAGCAACAGTATAACGGGTAGAAAACTTGCCTGAGCGACTTGGGGGTGAGAAAGGCTCGGGACGAGTCTGATAACCTATAAACAACAAGTAAGTTGGAATTAAACCAAAATCACTTGTAAACCTATACTTTAACTAACTTAGACTCTAACGCTTGTTTTGCGCTCACCGATTCGCTTAAGTCACTCGGGTACCCTCGGCTCCACCATTTTTATTAATTTAACCTTTACGAGTTTTAAAGCGATTCCTTCGCGAATGTCTTACCAACTGCCTAACACACTTACCATAAATGTTTCATACATTAATTAACCCTTTTTGGTCTTTAACCTATGTTTCAAAGTAAGGCGAGGGAAAAAGTTTCGTTCGCGAAACGCCGTTACTTGAAACGGCCGTTTCTCCTAAACCGTGCATCGGAATCGAACGAACTACATATCAAAATGAAGCTCGTAACATGAGCTATCTAAACATGGCAGTGGTCATAATCTAGCAGGGGGTTCTCGGGTCCTAATGCTATGCACAAAAACAGTCCAAAGAAAATCGGACGTTACGACGGCTATGTTTACGCGATTTCCAAATTTTAAACCATACAAAACCAACCACAAACCAACCTCAAATCCAACATATAACCAACATCCATCCTTATCACATCATAACAACCCCAACCAATTCAATTTAATCATTCATACTTATGCTTAAACTTAACTTTAATCATACTTAAGTTCCTTTAAATCAAAACCACAACAATTACCATTCCATTTCACTACCATTCCAAATCCCAAACTCTAAATCATAACAACAAGCTACAATATCAACCCACTAATCAAAATCATCTTATAATATATAGGAATCTAGGGTTTGGAGATGGTATACCTTCCTTGAAGTGGTGGGTGGAGCTAGGAAGCCTTAAGAAGCTTGGAGAAGTCTTAAGAATGCTTGGATCTTCAAGAAAAACAAGAAAAAGTTCAAGTTAAAAACTTGAAAACACTATTCATTGTCTTCTTCTTTGATTAAATGAAGAAGATTGAGAAGGAATTAATGGCTTAAACTCATGATATAGTCCTAACTAAGCATGAAGATGATTAGGGAATTATCTTACCAATTTAGGAAGCTTGGATCTTGGATTTTGAATTTCTCTTGCCTTTTGAATAGTGAAAAGCCGTGAGCAATGAAGAACAAAGCCTTGGTTGCTTTTGATTTTTGATGAAAATGATTTTATTTGGCTTGGTTGATTGGTTTTTGTGCTTGCTTTAGTCAATTACTTTCTTGCCCTTGAAATTGTGTGGTTACAAAGATACCACACCTCCTTCCTTCCCATGTCATGCTTATGTCATCCTCATGATGTCATCCTCCCTTCCTTGTCCTCTTTCTATTGGTTGGATGACATCCTTCCCGCTAATCCCTTTGATTAACTTCCTAATCGTTTGCCTAATGACCGCTGATCTGTTATACGGTTCGCTTAACTTTCGTTCTCGTTTATCGTTTGAAGGATCACACCCGGGATCTTATTACTTAGGTTCCCTTAACCTTTCTCAATACATTATATTCCTTTTTATGATCCTCTATTATAATCCTTTAATTTAAATCCTTTTTATCCTGTTACCTTATACTCAATTCTCTCCGTATCTTGTGGATTTCCGGGAAAAATCAAAGTGTTCGGAATTGGATTCTGATGATCTTTACATACACTTATATACCACATAGAGTACTAATAATATCCCATAAGATCAATAACAGAACCCCTACATAGCGTGGCATGAAAAGTTTTCTCGTTCAGCAGAAACACTATTCATAAGGGTTTCAAAATTTCTCAAAAATTGGGGTTATTACACATAATGCTTCATCCGTCGGGAGGCAATCTCCTTTATCCGTCGGGAGACAACCAGCTTCATCCGTCCGTACTCAAAATTCACCATCCGTCGGGTTATCAAGAGAAGCTGGAAATCAAGGTAGATCACCTATAGAAAGTTCCCCTTTCTCAAATCAAAGATCCACAAACTCAGTGGGTGTTTCTATTAATCAAAACTCAGTCACACATGAAGACAACAATGAGGCCTCTTCATCTAGAGCTAATCTACCTCAATAAAGAAAATGGACAAAAGATCACACCTTTGAGCTAATAATTGGTGATGTTTCTTCTAGAGTTCAAACCAGGAGAGCAACTCAAGAAGAATGTCTATACAACAGCTTTCTTTCCAAGGAAGAACCAAAGAAGGTAGAAGAAGCTTTGTTGGATCCTGATTGGATTTTAGCTATGTAGGAGGAGCTAAACCAATTTGAAAGGAATAATGTATAGAAGTTGGTGACCAAGCCTAAAGGAAAGAATCCAATAGACACCAAATGGGTATTCAGAAACAAGATGGATGAAAATGGCATAGTAGTCAGGAACAAAGTTAGATTGGTTGCTAAGGGCTATTGTCAACAAGAAGGAATAGATTTTGATGAAACATTTGCTCCTGTTGCAAGACTTGAAGCCATCAGAATCTTCTTAGCCTATGCAGCTCATGCCAATTTCAAGGTCTATCAAATGGATGTCAAAAGTGCCTTTCTGAATGGAGATTTGGAGGAGGAAGTCTATGTCAGTCAACCTCCTGGTTTTGAAGATCCAAATTTTCCAGAACATGCCTATTATCTTTTGAAAGCACTTTATGGCCTGAAGCAAGCATCTAGAGCCTAGTATGACACTTTATCAAAGTTCCTTTTGGAAAATCATTTCACAAGAGGTACTGTAGATAAAACTTTATCTTTCAGAAATGTTAATGGCTCTAGTATACTTGTTCAAATTTATGTAGATGATATTATTTTTGGCTCTACGGATGAGAAACTTTGCAAAAAGTTTGCCAAATTGATGCAAAGTAAGTATGAAATGAGTATGATGGGAGAACTGACTTACTTTCTTGGTGTACAAGTTGAGCAAGTTAGTGATGGAATATTCATTAGTCAAAGTAAATACATTTTTGATCTTTTAAAGAAGTTTGATCTAGTGGATTGCACATCTGCAAAAACTCCCATGGCTACTGCAACTAAGCTTGAATTAAACACTACTGAAAAGTCTGTGGATATTTCAAGTTATAGGGGCATGGTTGGCTCACTTCTGTACTTAATAGCTAGTAGGCCAGATATAATGTTTCCTACATGTTTATGTGCTAGATTTCAGGCTGATCCTAGAGAATCTCACTTAATAGCTATTAAGAGAATTTGCAGATATCTCAAGGGAACACCAAAACTTGGCATTTGGTACCCTAGAGATTCTGGTTTTGATCTAACTGGTTATTTAGATGCAGATTATGCAGGTTGTAGAATTGATAGAAAAAGTAAAATAAGAACCTGTCAATTTCTAGGAAACAAGCTTGTGTCCTGGTTCAGTAAAAAGCAAAATTCAGTTTCTACCTGTACAGCTGAAGCTGAATATATTGCTGCTGGCAGTTGCTGTGCACAGATCTTATGGATGAAAAATCAATTGCTAGACTATGGTTTGCAAGTTGAGAGGATTCCCATTTTATGTGATAACACAAGTGCAATTGTCATCACTGAGAATCCAGTACAACATTCAAGGACAAAGCATATAGACATCAAGTACCACTTCATAAGGGAACATGTAATGAATGGTACTGTGGAACTACATTTTGTTCCAAGTGAGAAGCAGCTTGCATATATCTTTACCAAGCCACTGGATGAATCCACCTTTTCAAGGTTGGTAAGTGAGTTAGGTATGCCTAACTATTATTAAATCTATATGAGTTAATTTGCAAATTGAAATGCAGCCAGAAATTTAATTGATTTTTCAACCTTGGACGAAATTTTGGCTAAGTCAAAATTTACATCTCGGCGGATGATCTTTATCCACCGAGTTTGATCATCCGTCGGTATACTATTTGCTAATAAAAATCAATTATCTTTCTGGAATATTTTATGACTCGATGGATAACAGTTTATCCTCATCCGTCGAATTATCTTAATCTTAACCGTTAATTTCCTGAACATTATCCATCGAGTATACTTACAGTTTGTAAGCATAACACGACGGATAATGGGTGGAATTTTTACAGTTTATTTTTAAACGGATGTTTTAGGCAATTTCTATTGGTCACTTTATTTTACTTTATTATTTTTAACAGTTATTTTTGAAATAGTATAAATGTTTATTTCATTTCAATCACTTTTCTTTTATCATTCTCAATTCAACAGCTCAAACTACATTCTCTCTCAAATCACTTACTCTCTTTCTCTTCAAGCTCTTATTCTCTAACAATGGCACATGTTGTAAAGATTATGTCTCAAACTAGGTTCATTTATGAGAAGAACAATTTCACTGCATTAGTAAACAAGGGTATTTAGCAATCTGGTGATTATCATAAGATGATGGACTTTGTGAAGAATTGCAAGCTTAGCTATGCCATGCTGGAATCACCCACAATCTTTTGTGAAGTTGTTGAAGAGATGTGGAACACTGCTACATACAACTCAACAGATAAGACAATCACACTCACCATTAAAGGTAAATAGTTATGTATCAATAGTGATATTATAAAAGCATGTTTCAAGATTCCTGATAACACTGTGACATCACCACACACTGACACTGATATAATCAACATGCTTAATTCCATGAACTATGCTCTTTCTACTTCTAAATTAAGTGACATTAGGAGAATGGGTCTTAGGAAAGAATGGAGTTTTATGTTTGATGTAGTGACAAAGGTCTTTTCAGGAAAAATCAGTAATTTTGATTCAGTCAATATATCCATGCTTAACATGCTCTACATGCTAGTTATAGATAAATTCTATAATTTCATTGACCTTATCTTGTTTGAGTTAGGCTTTAAATTAGGAGAGTTAAATAAAAGAGGTAAAAATGTGTATTATGCTAGATTCTTTATGATGTTAGCTAACCACCTATGTGAAGAGATTGTGCTTGAGAACCCTAACAACAAATTAGATTGTTGGGTTCAAGAGAGAAGGCTCATTGCAGATTTGAACAGGGCCAATCATCACAAGGATGTGCCATTGTTCTATTTCCCTATAATGGAAGCACCTCAGGTAAGTGAGGTAAGTTCATCTATTCCTACCACTATTCCAACCTCAATAATTTCTTTGAGTTCTAGTGTGGCTATGGCAACTGTGTAAATGACCCAACAGTTGCCTACCCAAGCCACCAAACCTGCAAATATTTCAAAATCCAAATCAAATAAAGCCCCCTCTGGTATCTCTCAAAAGATGCCAGTTGCAAAATCCACCAAAACCAAAGAGGGGAGTGTGCAGGTGGGTAAGACAGGTGAGGGAAGGGGTGAACATAAAAGAAACCCTAAGGATAAGGATGGAGAGTTGAGTGGATCTCATCCTAGCCACACTGCAGTTTCCCAACAAATTGCAGTGCTTAAAAAGGATAAAAGCTCATTTCTAACTGCATCCTCCCAAAAGGATGTAGTTATTGAATAAAGCTCTCAACCAAGAGCACAGGCCAAGAGGGTTAGGGACACAAACTCACCCCAAACTTATGCCAGAAAGAAGAAATCTAAAACCCTTGGGGATGCACAGGGTACACACACTGTGCAAACTGGTGCTAAAGACACAGTCACTGCACCTTCACAAATTCAGTTTGATGTGGCTTCAATAAATGTGGAGTCATAACCAAAATCTCTAGTAATAGAAGCACCTCAAACACCAAACTCACCAACAAATTCTCTGGATCTGGATATGATAAACACATCAATTCCTGATTCTCCTTCTTTAACTCTGTTGGGGAAGCTAAAATCTAGTGCAAGTGAGCATCATCTTTTAGATGATATGTTGGCTCACTTGCCAATTCTTTCAGGAACCGTTGAATCATTTGTGCCCAAAATATCTTCAGTCAGCACAGAGTCCACGATAGTTTCTTTTCCTAGTTCATTGATTTCTACTCTCTCAACAGATATTGCTCATCCGTCGAGTAGTGATTGTATCCCGACGGATAAGCTTAACAGCAGTTATCCGTCGGATAGCAAAACCACTCACCCGATGGATATCACTCATCCGTCGAGTATCTCTGCACAGCCTCAAACTTCAATTATTTCAAGTGCAGAAGATCTAGTGGTTGTACAGTCACTATTAGGATTGAGAGAGAAGAGTGTTTTGAGTGAGAGTCTGGGTTGCTCCCAGGAAAAAGGAGAGGAAATGAGTGAAACTATGCAATCCATTTCTTCAGGATTGGCAAAAGAAAGTGAGAGGAGTCCCACCTTAGTAGGTGAAGGTGAGGGTGTGAGGGTGGGGAGCCAGGGTGAGACCCTGATGCAACAAAAGAGAGAAAATGAGAGAAATGCAGGTACTGGAGCTATAAGGATGGATGTCATTGCTAGTGAGTTAATGAATGTCCAGGATGCAAACAGGGAGGGACTATCTCAGCAACCTAAAGCTGTTATAGATTCCACCTCCCTTGATGTTGAGGCATTTACTTACCCTGTTCCAGCTTACCAACTTCTAGCTGAACAGGCTAATGACAATGCAGAAAGGATGCTCAATCTGGTGCATACCACTCAGTCTATGCTAAGAGCCAAGGATGCCATCACAGCTTTGCCTTCTATAGCTGGTGATGTGGACTATGAGACTGGTGGTTTAGCTGATTTCTTTGGTGATGGAAGTGGGGATAGTGAAGATGAAGCAATGGACATAGGGGGAGAAGTAGGTTCAAGTTCAAGATCAGGTATGCCATCATGGGCATTTTCAAAGCACTGTGATGAGCACTACTTCAAGACAACCCTGATCCAACTAATCAATCAGACAAATACTGCCCTTCAAACCACTACTAATGCCAGAACCAAGAAGCTCCGTCAGGCACATCTAGCCTCTCTGCAACTTCAACAAATTTAGGGCTTCCAACATGCAAGGGATGTAAACACCATCAAGGGTGATATTGAGGAGATGAAGAAGGCCATTTCAGACAAGATGGATTCTAAACTTCCAGAAGCTACAATGCTTGACATCAAGAGGCAATTAAGGAAAAATTCTGATCTTGCAACCAAGATAGATGCCTTGGACACAAGAATGTCAGCCATGGAAGCATCTT
The DNA here is from genome assembly GCF_009905375.1 of Apium graveolens. Lineage (NCBI taxonomy): Eukaryota > Viridiplantae > Streptophyta > Magnoliopsida > Apiales > Apiaceae > Apium > Apium graveolens. The sequence goes on from NC_133654.1 coordinate 112,898,888, forward strand.
TAACAGCCATTCATCTTCATCAAGCCCAACAGACAGATTTACTTCAAAAATTGGTGGTTGCTCAAACCTCCTCCTCTACTCAACTTGATGATAAAAAAAGGGGGAGAAAGGACCAAGTGAGGGGGAGAGGCTTCAGATTCAAATCAGTAAAGTAATTGTACCCTCAATTACTATCTCAAAGCCACCGGTTATAGACAGTATTGATCTGATCAATGCAGCAGCAGCCAACATAAGAGCAGCTGATAAGGATAAGTTGAGTTTAGTTAACTGGGAGAAGATTGATGAGGAAATACAAAAGAAGTTTGAACTAGTCAAGGAGCCAGTAAAGTCAGCCATCCATCACTCTCAAGTCAGGAAGATTTCTGTGAATGAGATGAGCATGAACTATCTGGAAAGTGGACAGTCATCCTGCATCAAATCTCCAAAGGCTGAAATAATTCTGAAACCAAGGGCAAACTATTCAAAATCATCATTGAAGAACCCTTTGGATACTGTGTATGAGACACCTAAGCCTGATAAAAAGAAGCTTCTATCAAGGTCAATTGATTTCTACAAAGATCCAGTTGATTCAGCTTCAAAAAGGAGGGACATCCTCAATTTGCCCAAGCAAAGAGGGAAGAAAAGGCTAGATTGAAGCAGGAAAAGAAGCAAGCTGCTCTAGATGCTAAAAAGGCTAAACAAAAGAAAGAGCAAATTGCTATCTTGGCCAAGCTACATGCTGTAAATTCATCACAACAAATTTTTGTTCAGCCACTTGAAATCATTGAATCAAAGAAGCAAGTTAAACAACAGAAGAAATCTCCAAGAATCAAGGAATTGGCTAAAAGAACTAAAAGGAAACTGGACATTGTTGATAAAGAATTGGAGAATCAGTTTCCCAAGGAATCCACTGTGGTATTTGAAGATATCAAAGTGGTGGATCCTTACAGGAACATCCATAGTGAACCTATTGTGCCTAAGGATGAACTAGTAGAATGGGAGAACATACCAATTCATGACTTCTATTTGCCAATCCTTAACAAGCCAAAGAGAACAAAGTCAAGAGCAGTCAAGAAAGTTAAGCTGTCACCTCTCAAATACAAATCTCTAGTCAAAGCTCAATCTAAAGACAATAAGGGAGATTACATGTACTTGTGTGACATCAAAGAATTTTCTGATCTAAATCTCTATCTAGATGAACTAGATGAAGTGAGAGGAATTGATGCATACAGAAACCTACCTGAAAGGTTAGTGTGCAAGTACAAAGGAGGAAAGGAGATTCAGTGGCCACTTCACAGGATCCTTCAAGAAAGCCAAGTTGTACTGATTAAAGTTTATTCATCCTTCAAGAAGAACTTTGGGTTCAATGTTACTGTAAGAAGACCGGTACTGAAGAAGATTGAAGAACTAAGGAGTGTTAGAGCTAAAGATGCACTCCCAAAGACTCTAATTATCCCTTACACAGGGAGAAGAGTGCATCTAAGGCCCTACTGGCTGATGGAGTTCATGGATGACAAAGGAGTGAGAAGATTTTTCAGATTAGAAGACCAATTGAGCATCTCTAGCAATGAGACTCTTTTGGAAATGCAAGGAAAGCTAAATCTCTCAGAATCTGATGATTTGGAATTCCACAGGCAGCTCCAAAATCAGATTGAGGAAAACAACAGAAAGCTTAGAAAGAGATCCAGACCTTCAAGGAACTAGATAAATCTACTCAGGCTAGAGGAGCATCTTGAAAATGACTGTGAGTAAAACTTTGTACATTTTGTTAATTGAAGCACTTTTCAGTATTATCTACTGTCTTTTAAGAGTTGTATTTTTAGGGTGTTTTGTTATCATCAAGTATCTCTTAATTTATAACAACAATTCCAGTAGACATAAGTTGGGGGAGATTGTTGTGTATATGTTGTGTACTTGATGATTTTATGAACAAAACACATTGGTTGATTTTACTTAGTGAAATTTGTAGCACTCGACGGATAAGATTTATAGTCCCGATGGATGACTCAATATAGTCCCGACAGATGATGACTTATTATCCATCGAGTGAGTAGCTTATGTAACAATAAGTCTGTAGCACATTTCTGCATACACATTGTTTAGAATCTGTAGTAGTTTTTTAGTCATATTTGACTTTAACTAGATATGCAGAATAGGTTGATAATTGTACATAGATGATGTCTTGTAATTCTGCATAAGTGAAATAAAGTCAAGTGCCTGATTGCTACCCGACGGATAAACAACAATGAATTCGACGGATGATCAACAACCCGACGGATGTTCACTAACTCGACGGATGATCATGAACCCGACGGATAAAGAATTCAAATATCTGTTGACAGTGACAACAGAGTCACATGCGTAGAGTGGATGCAAATGGAATGTGGTAGCCTATTCAACTGGGTTTTTGAGAACAAAGAAGTATTGCCATTTCCATGCTATTATGAAGATATTTAAAGATGCTGGAATAGAGTAATGAAGTAGCATTGTAATAGACTAGATAGTTTTTGTTTTTATCCTATCTCATTACTTTGTAATCTTAGTGATATATAAACCAAGAAGTAGCAACTGAGGAACCATCTGAGATACAAGCAGAGAAACATTTGTAAGCAGAATTCTTAGCATTTCTCTGCATTCTTAGTTGTTCATTTTTTGTAAGCAGCTATGAGCTTTTTGCACATAGAGTTCTCTCGATATATATTATATATCTCTGGTGGAATTATTCAAATCCACCAGAAAGTTTTTAAAGACTCTTGATTTTAATTACTTGTGTTTTGATTCATTTAAGTAACTATTCCGCATTGTGCTAATCAATTCACACTTATATACATATTCGAGTTAGAACATTTTTAATCAAGAAAAAGTTTCAAGAATTCCATTCAACCCCCCTTCTGTAACTCTTGTTATATTGTTAAGGGACTAACAAAGTACTTGAGGGACTAGACGTCAAGGCAGTGTTTCACTTGTCAGTGAAGTTTAGTCGAATCAGATTCACAAATAGTACTTATGCTATATCTAAGAATCAAGCCTATCTATTCCGAAGCAGAGATTCTTACAAATTCAGTTCAAGAGGTGACTACAAGACTGAGGTTGGGACATAAACAAGATTTGATAGCTATAGGTTTGACAAGCAATATGTGTCAAGTAGCTATTAGGGATTTTGCTACAACAGAATAAGAAGCTTGACAAACAAGGATGAGTAGGGATTGAGTTGAAGAGTTGAGACAAAGATGAAATGTTTTCTTAGGGAAGCAGCCAGTCAAAACTTATAGTGCACGGGAAAGAGTTGGGATGGATCAGATGACGGGAATAATGAATATCTTGCTTTCACAACAATCTCTGAAGATGGTCTAACTCACATATCTCAAGTTTCTATTTCTTGAACCACTGCAATATTTTGCTCTCAATATTCAATGCATGTTAAGATCTTAGTGTTTAAATGTTTAACACTCTCACAAGCATGATAACATCACATATAGATAATACTGAACCATTCACTAGATTATTTTCTGATAACTAGGATTGATGTTTAACTTGTGCATGTTACTTTAGATGATCTTAAATATGTGTTTGAATATTTGTTGAACATGATTAATTGCTTTAGTGAGTTATATGTTTTTCCAGCATATAAGACCTTTGTTTATGTTTATCTCATGTATCCTAATACAATGTGATTTATTCATTTGATCTGAATTGTTTGTTAAGATGTATTAATTTATAATTGGATTGAGATAACTAGATGAGATTTATCAACAGGATTGGACTAGATAGAATTAGTGATTTATTTGTTAATTCTGTTTGTTCCATATCATGCCTTTCTTTTAATTCTTATGTGTAATGTTTCTGAATGAATGCCATGTATTCTTAATATAATGCTTGCTTAATTATAGAAAGCATGTTTAGGATCACAATAGGGCAAAGACTGCTAGTCCTCCTTATGTAAGGTTGGAACCATTTATCCCCTAGCCTAAGATAAATCTGTCAAGGGTATTAAAATGGAGAGAATGGTCAGTCAAAGACAAGAATTAACATGACAAGGTTGTAGCTGTTGTTATCTCTGTTTATAATAAGATCTCTAATCCATCTGAACCCAAACTCATAAGTTCGGTACCAAGAACTGTTAATCCATTTGTAAGTGCAGGACATAACAGGTTAATTGATTCATATATATTCTTGGTAATTTATACTCAAGGCATATGATCAAAGAAAGAGCCTCACAATCAAATATGATTGACAAAAGCTATTCCGTCAATAATTTTTGGAGATGACAACAAAGGTTTTCTTTACGGGACAAGCTATACAGAAAAAAGGATGTCATCATGGATTTCAACAATTGATATCACTGATAACAACTAATTATTGGAGTCACTGATAACAATTGAAGCAACTTCCTTGCTGGAGAATCAAGGCACAAATCCTCTTATCAGACAGTTCTGCATCAAAGGATAAAATGTCAATTCAAAGAAGGATTAGTGTCTCATCTGAATCAGAAAGGTTGAGAAGCTTGCTCTGATTAAGAGTAAGGAAAGGGAATGCTCATGGCTAGACTGGAATCTCAGGAAATGTGAAGTCAATGGTTTCTACTATAAAGCTTCATCTGACAGAAGTTTAGCTATGGCATTAGAAGCTCTCACCCTTGAACATCAACTCAAGGAACTTTTTTATAAAAAGGGTTTAGTGAGAGGACTGCCTTATCTGGAATTCAGAAGGATGAAGAATGTGAGGCATGTTAAAAAGGGAAGTCAAAGACAACATCACATCAAAGTAAAGATATACCTTAGTGATGGTGGTTGACTACTCGTATTAAACAAAGTTGTTATTCGTGCATTCTCAAGACAAGACATCACAGATGATGATTGATCATATCAGAAGATCAAGCTAGAAGCAACTGTAAAAGAAATGATCTTGTGGTCAGATAATGGGGCTAAATTCAAGAACCAGTTTGATTAATATCTGTAGAATTAAGAATATTTTGAGACATATTCAGCACTGGGAGCTCTGTGTCATAATGGAGTGGTACAAAGGAAGAACCAGAACTTGATTAAAGCTATAAGGGAAATATCAAGCTAATCAAGACTTTTTAAATACCAAAGGGCTGGAGTAGTCAATACAGTTTGCAACAAGTAAGATCAAGCCTCGATAAGGATGTATACATGAAGACCATTGATGAGTTAATGGCCAAAAGGAGCAAACACTGGATAACCTGGAAGTGTTTGGAGAGAATGTTCTACAGGAGCAAACAATGAAATATTTTCAGTTATTTGAAAATCTTGGCATTTGCAGCTAAGACTTGTAATGATATTCTTCATGGCTACTCAGTGGAGTTTACAACCTACAGGGCATTTGTGGTTGATCGACAGAAGATGATAGACAGTCTAAGTGCATAGTTCAACAACTCAATGCTCCAAGCTGTTAAAGGAGAAATTAATGGTATTGATGATTCATATCCAAGCAGTGGAATGGCAGTGTAATACACAACTCATTATTTCAATGAAGCCAGTCAACAAGGGTAAGGATTTTCAGGAAATCCCAGCAACAATTTAGGTGGAGCAATAGAAGGATCAAATAGTCAGACACAACACCACATTGAAAAATCGGAGGACACTAAAGAATATATCAGCTGAGACAAAGGGTTTGATGTCAATATTATCCCCAGAGTCTAGTTCTTAAGAAATCCAGATTGTGGAGTAATGATTAGCAGGGCTACTAAGTGTGAATGATTATTTCTCTAGTTTTCTATCTGAAGTAGAAACTAAGAAAGTTAGAGAAGCTCTAATAGATCTGGATTGATTGAGTGATTGCAAAGCAAGATGAGCTCAATTAGTCAGCAAGTAGATTGTACGAAAGCTGGTATCCAAACCAAATGACAACTTTGTAATTGGTACCAGGATAACCAGAAGTCAATACTGGATGACAATGGCATTATTATGAGGGACAAGGCCAAACTGGATGTTGGGTTATTATCAGGAAGCAGTATCTAACAGAAAGCACCGGTGACGAGACTTGAGGATATTATGACATATCAGGCACCTGATGCATATTACACTTGGAATTGGACTCTAGTAGATGTGTACAAGCACGCTCCTAGTTGGTGAGTCAAAAGAGGAAGTCAATGCACCACAGTTCATGGACTTTGCAGTTGCAGATCTATTGGACTCTATATATCTCTTCTTCACAAATCACTTTAGGTTGGTATGAACTAGTATACTACTCAAGCAATTGTCAAGGACATGGTATGGCACTCTAACTGAAGTTACAATTTAATGTGAACTAGTAGAGTCGTCATATTAATAACTCTCTTATCACTAGGCACAAACATATTACTTTATATGTGCAGTGATATAATGATAATGTTATATGTTGGTCTACTAACAAGGACTTGTGCAAGATTATTTGCTAAGTAATTGCAGAGTAAGTATGGAGGAACATGTTGGAAAGGTTGCAATTCTTCTTGGAATTACTTCAAGCAAGCCATTAGAATTATTCTTTTAGGAGCTCAAGCAAGCCAAAAGAACAATTCTTTTAGGAGCACAAGTAAACCAAAAGAATGATGGCAGTATAAGTAAGTTAAGGATCTTTTGAAGATGCAAAATTTGGAAGATTCTGAACATGCCAAGACTACTTACCAACAGAAACCAGTAAAGCTTGATCAATACAACTCAGGTATAATGATAAGCTATAGAAGTATGACAAGCTCACTCTTTTACTCAAATGAAAATAGACAACACGTAATATTCTCAAGATGCCAAAGTGCAAGGTTCCAAGTGGATCCTAGAGAATCCAATCTTATAGCTATTAACAAGATTTTTAGATATCTAATGGGATTACTAACTCTTGGAGTAAAGTACCCTAAAGATATTATGCTTAACATGTTTGGTTATATAGATATAGATTACGCATGTTGTAAGAAAGACAGGTGAAGCATCTCTGAAGCTGTCAACTTAAGTGACGGGAGAAGCATCTCGGGAAGCTGTCAACTTCTTGGAAGAAGATTGATTTTCTGTTATGATGAGAAACAACTTCAAATCCAACAACTCTGTGAACACTCTATGACAAGGCACCTTCACACCAAGTATCATTTATTTCAAGAGCATGTCTCTTAGTCAAAGAGTCACTTGTAGAAACACTTATTAAATCAATTGTTAAAATTAATCTTTCAAGACTGGTTTGTAAGTGTGGGATATCATTGATTGCATTTTAGTTGGACATCTCATTTATAAGGAATTCTTCATATAAGCTCATAAGTATTAAATCTTCAATATTTAAAGGACTTGTGAATTTATCAGTAATCCAGTACCTCGTACTTAGTACTACTATCTTGATTATCATGAATCCAATGTCTTATACATTTATGGTAGTTAAGTATTACAGCATTAAGTTTGAATACTATTTTAATTGATTTAAATTATGACTGTAGATAATTCCATTCTATATCAGTCTCATAATTTAAATTATATTAAATAAAATGCAGCATAGTTATTTGTATCTTGTATGAATAATTGTGATACTTTTAGTATTAGTGATATTATTTAGAATTTTAGTTCTAAGTAATCAATGCTTATTTATAAAACCACTATTGCTAAAAGTTGAAGTATTTTCTAAGCTATATGTATAAAACTCTCAATAATTTATATGCTTAGAAAGTATTTCTAAAATTACTAATTATCCAGAGAGTGATTGCCATGTATATGTCATATATCCTACTGGTGATTATTCAAGGATAATTATGAAAATATTTAAGTGCTAATATCTAACTAATAGATATTTAGTATTTATTTATTTAGCATTTATTTTGGGTAGTTTGGATTATGGAAATTGAAGCAATTCAATGATTTTATTTGCTCTATAATTCAAACTAACTTAAAATAAATGAGTAGCGTGATTGATTATAACTAAATCTGTTAACGATTGATATCTAGTATATTAATTGTAACTAAACTGTTATAGGTTAATTATAAGGTTTTGATTCTAGTGAATTTAGCAATGTTTACATCTCAAGAATTCACTGAATCAGAATCATGATTGTAGCATGATTAGTTGTGTGCTAATTTCTTGATTTATATCAGTTAATGATATTTAGTTAAGAGTTTAACTATGAACTAATTGTGAAGTATTAGTATTTGTGACATTACTTAGAACTCCTCTAAGTAATCAATGTTTATCTTTAGTCACTTATACTAATATAGAAAATGTGGAAATTTTTCTTAAGTACAACTATGGTTAAAATGTTTGATTGCTTTATTAGAAGTAACCATATGTTGTCAAGTTAGAATAATTTTTATACTTGTTTGCAAATTCCTAAACACTTTGATATAGAAGCAATACTCAATGGATCAAAGTATATGGAACTTAGAATATTTTTCTAAGTTTGCAAACAAGACAATGTTGGTTAATGTTGCTTTATTTATCGAACCAATATTGTTTGAGATACTACAGTTGTTAGGAGTTAACAATTGTATGATATATGAAATTGAATGCTGATATCTTTTTGATAGATAATTGGTAGTTAATTCATTGATATCTTATTTTAATTTATTGAAATAGGATACAACATAATTATTGGTATCCAAAGTACTTGACAAGTATCAGACAATGATATATTGTTAATATTTTTTTGCAGATAATTATGAGATTTTAAGTTCTAGTGGATTTATATGGGTTGCTACATCCGACAGATTCACTACAATTTGAAATTAGCAACATAGTTATTCTTATTAAAATTCTTTATCAATAAACAATATTGTTGGTAATATTTTATAAAGATAGATTATGGAGCTTTTGATATGAATGTGAATTGCTTAGACTTTACCCTAAGTGATCAATTCTTTTACAAAAACTCATTCATATTGAAAGACAAAATCTTTCTTGCGCTTCTTAATACTGCTAGGTCATCAGTCTATGTCTTATCAAATCATTTATCTTTTTAGGCATAAAAACAGACTTGTGCACTCGAACAGTTTTAGGAGAAAATCAAACTTTTTACAGTGGTGGTTTCTTATTTCATTAAAAAAAATTGAAATCACTATTGTACCTCATTTCTCTCAAAAGATTAAATGCATAATTTTCATTCATTATAGATCTTAAGTGCATTTTATCTCTATATTTCCATACGTTTGGTGATACAGGTTTAGCCTCTAATGACCTTCTTTCATTGATAGTCATGAGGTTGAAAACCCACAACTTCTATCCCAGACTGTAAAGACAAACACAGAAACAGAACCAACCAACACTCTCTTACCGCTAAAATGATGTATGAATGAGCGTGAGGGAGAAAGCGCCTTGGTGCACCACATAAGGAAGGTTCTAAAATCAACCTAGCAGCTCTGTCTCCTACAAAGATAAGTAGTACTTAAATCGAGGCAACTGCTAGCCCCCATACATCTTCTCAAAAGGATGTAATGGCTGAAAAGGCATAAAACATTACTAGATTCATCCTCTCAATAGGATGCATCTATTGAAATTCTCCTGTCGGCCAGGGTATCCGATGTAGTGTCACCACCTCAAATATAATCAATTCTTGATGCACAAGGATAGGTTACACACACAAAAGATGAGTTGATGGAAATAAGAGTTTCGACCATTTTACGGTCAGATTCGATTGTTCAAGGTTCTTTAATGGACCAATTGCCTTTATAGGTGTTAGGAGAGGATACTGATCCAATAGCCATATGTTAGTGGTTGATGTCTACCTCCCCAAGCTTAAATCCCCTGGATGCATCTGCGGATAGTGGATCTCACATAGGTGCAGATCGGCAACTTATTGACAATGATTCAGATATTACCTGATGAGTCACAAGGAAATGTCTTCACATATATTAGAAGGGAACTTTGATCTTTATGCTAAATTCTTTGGATCATCGCTTACCTTCCCAGAGTTCAAATATGGAACCATAAAAGGGAAATTAGCAACTTGTAGATTATGACTCAGATTCATCTGACAAGTCTAACAAAGGATGGGGATTTGCGAACTCCCATGGCACCACCTGTGACCTCCTTAAGGATGGATAAGGTGATTTTCCTTTCAGGTACAGCTGGATTTTGGAGCTATGAGAAGAGTGATACACTTGTGAGAATGAGTGTAAACACGAGTGGAGAGAAGAGTGAAATACTTGTGAGGTACACGAAACAGAATCACACACTCACAGTGAGGAAGAAAGAGAAACACTATATCTCATTCCCTATCCCTAAACACGGTTCTTGAAACTTCGGGTCTCGAATCTGTTTATGATTGGAACCTAACTCTTAGGGACCTAAAATTTACAGACTGGATTAGAATACTTCGAGACCTAACATGTTGGGATCTAACAATTGGTAACAATTGGTGATCTCATAGTTGGGAGGTATAAGGAGTTGGGAATATTGGTTAACAGGATGATCAACAGTGAAGCCATTTTGCAGAATTTCAAGGGACATGGTTGATCAGACTATGACTTGTTATTTCTTTTCCAACCAAGTAAAATATGAGAACTCCTTCAGAAAACAGCATACATTCCTTCTCTAAGGGGGAGATAAAAGCTTATATAATAGTTTGGAGGATTCCTCAACTAAGGGGGAGAAATAGCAGGCATGAGAAAAAAGGTAAAGCACATGTACACTACACAACACCATTGTTGTTTGTAACTACGGATCCTATTTTACGGGAGAGGTAGTAAACACAAGGTGATTTCCTAGTGATCAGAAGAAGTGGTTTGGTTCATCACTATTCTTCATAAGGGGAGAAGCTGTTTTCCAAAGGGGAGTACCATTGGTTTTTATCTATGGATTCTATTGTACGGGAGAGGTGGTAAATAAAGGTGATCTCCTTTAAGCAGTTGATTCTCATAGGGGGAGAAGCAAGAGAGATATGCGCTTCTCAACAGGAAATGTAGTTGTACAAAAGAAGCTGCTGATAATTACTTCAAGACTGAGAAGTATTATATGGCAGAGATTTGAAGAACCAAGAAAATGAAGATGAAACTACTTGAAGATCAGTTCCGTGCTAGAGGAACAAGCATCTTTCATTTCAGTTACTCAAGAAATCTGGAAATGCAATATTTGATCCAGAAAACCAGCAGCTTTATTTACAAGTCTTGGTACTTTACTTTTTCTAGTTGTTAGTTGAGTTATCCTCTCTATTTAATTTGTTTGTTAGGTTTAACAATCAAATAGGGGGAGATTATTGGTGAGACTACGTAGCTATATGAACACTTACGTGATAACTCAACACGATAACAACACTAGAACATGACAGGATAATAATACTACGTCTACACAAATAGGGTTTAACAATCAAATAGGGGGAGATTATTGGTGAGACTGCATAGCTGTATGAACACTTACGTGATAACTCAACATGATAACAACACTAGAACATGACAGGATAATAATACTACGTCTACACAAGAAATCATGAAGAATGAAGACAAGGCAAATACAAAGAATTAGCAGATTAGAAGAAGGCTTGAAGTCTATTTATAGGTCACTGAAAGAAGTTCATTAATATGTTCATGCCTTAGTGAAGAATAAAGGTTAAAGACTTTCAGGGTTTCAGAAATGATGAAGATTCAGTGTATAAAGTGCTACCAGAAGATTTCAGTGTATTGGAATTGATTGAAGATAGACAGTTTATGAAGCATAGGAATCTGAAGAATTGAAGACATGGTATAAACAGAGGTTAAAGAAGACAGCTACAGTCTTGAAGTTATACTCACTGACAGGAGCTCATTTATATGTTCAAGCGTCGTGAAGAACAGTGAATGAAGTGTTCAAGATTGTAGTAGCAATGAAGATGTTGTTTAAAGTACCAGAAAGGATTCCAGTGAAAGCACATTTGCTTATTGATGGCCAGTGTTAGAAGCAATGGATATTCAACCAATCTATATCAACTCAGAAACACAAGACAAATTGAATTAGGTTCTCTCAATGCTAGTTATTTGTGAACCACAAAAGTGCACCAAACATCAGTATACAAGAAGGGATTTTAATTCAATTATAGAAGAAAGTGTTGATATAGTGAAGAATGGCAAAATAGAAGCAAAATATTCTAAGGCAGAAGACTCTTCACTCTGGTCGACATAGAAGTGCAAGTATGGTCGCCATAGGGCTCCAGTGGTCGCCATAGGGCTCCAGTGGTCGCCATAAGGCTCTAGTGGTCGCCTAGGGCTCCAGTGGTCTCCATAGAGCTCCAGTGGTTGCCATAGAGCTCCTCTGGTCGCCATAGAGCTCCAGTGGTCGCCATAGAGCTTCAGTGGTCGCCATAGAGCTCTAGTGGTCGCCATAGAGCTCAATTGGTCGCCATAGAGCTCAATTGGTCGCCGTAGAGCCACACAGATGCTGGTCGCCATAGAAGAAAAGCCAAAGAATACTCCAGTCGCCATAGAACACTTGGTTGATTTTTCAGTGAATTATACAGCAGTAATTCAAGGATATTTGTGGACACAAAGCTGCCACCTGTCCAAATGAATTGAAAGTCTACACAGAGAAACAGAATATACAACAATCAATAATTATCATTGTTAGTAGTTATGTTCATCTTCTCTCTCACGGGAGGTGGTGAAAATAAGAAACAAAGAGAATATAGAGAAGCTCAGCACATTGATATATGTTTAACTTCTCACTGGAGAAACGTTATAATGCCCGATTTAACTCTTATAGATTCATAGGGGCATTATAATCATTATCCGGTAATTAAATCCTTAGACAATAAAAAGCTAGTTCATTGTATGGAATTTAATTTATAGATCTTTGTAGTAGCTAGGAACTTTATTGTTCTTGGATTGTACCCGGTTAATTTATTTACCGGAGTATAGCAACACCCCTCGCAGATTTATATATGAATATATACTTCCCCGAATATCTTGTGTTCTTTGTTTTATATTCCCAAACACTATTCACCTCAAGAACACGGAACCACTAACCGAGCACTAAATCTATATCTGCTAAAGATTCGAAAGAATTTTTAATTTATTGATTATCGTATTCAACCCCCCCTTCTACTATAATTCGGGACCTAACAATACGATACTACTCCATAAATACATATATACCACATACTGATTCTTGATACTGAATTGCTTGATACACCAATCATTATGATTTGTTTAACAGAAGACCAATTCTTGTAACCCTTGAACCCCGGGCCTTCTTCTTTCTGATTCTTTCCTTGATTGGAAGCCAATCCTTATGATTTCCTTGTTATACCTTCATGGAATTGTGAATCACCCTATGCTTCGAGATAAATGTTGTTGATGATTCTGCTTATTGATTTACATTGCTTATCATATTGTTATTCCAGAATTGGATTATTTTTAAATATGGACCAGATTCGTGGTCGGACCAGATTCGTGGTCATAATAGCCAATGTGTCCTTGGATCCAGTTTGTAGAGCAAAGCTGGGAGCCTTGTTCGGGGTTAGTGCGTGACTGATCAGCAGCCTAACCTTGGTTTTTAAAATAAAAGTGAATGTCCAATTCTAATCATTTCCTATCAATAAACTTGATTCCTTATATCGTTTCAATTGATCAATGTTTAATCTCAGTGTTGTCATTGTGACTTGCTGAGCTAGTTAGCTCACTCTTGCAAATCTGTTTATATTCTTTCCAGTGTAAAAGGAAACTAGTGGTAGCGAGGATCCCCAGACAAGCGAGCGTAGCGAGGATCCCCAGACAAGTGTGTGAGCTAGGTATCCAGGTAGAAATGGGATAAGCTAGCAGATGATGTTTGGCATAGTTTATGTTGATAGTTTGTAATAAAGTTTAATTCAGTTTTAAGATAAATAAATTGGGATTTGGTACGTTTGTAAAATAAATAAGGTCGTGGCTTGTATGCATACTTTAAACTGCGTCGATCTATGGATAATGGTAAGTAGAGTCATTTCATATATATTATTATTTTCATAAACAAGTTTAAATATGGTGTGTGTGTGTGTGTGTTGGGGACCCCAAACTTCTGACCCGCGTTTGGAGGGCGTTACAAAGATCCTCCCAAGTAGTGATAGAACCTGCTGGTAGAGAGTGTAACCAGCTCTTAGCCTTGTCCCTAAGAGAGAATGGGAACAGTCTCAATTTCACTGCCTCCTCAGACACACCATTGAACCTGAAGGTGTCGCGGATCTCTATGAAATCCCTGATGTGCATATTTGGATCTTCCGTTGGAGGACCCCAAACTGGACTGAATTCTGTACCATCTGAATTATGCCATGCCTGATCTCAAAGTATTAGCTGTGATAGCTGGCCTGACAATGCTAGATTGAATATCATTGATCTTGGGTTGAGAAAAATCAATCAACGCTTTCGTTGGTGCTGCTGGATCTCCCATTGTAATGAGTACCTAAAATACAATAAGTAAATCGTGAAAGTAAAAGAGTCCGAGTCAGTGAACTTTAACGACCACTGATGACAAGCACATAAACTAAAAATTAACACTGAGTCCCCGATAGTAGCGCCAAAAACTTGTTAGGGAAAAAACACACGCTAAAATTACACGCAAGTATCTGCGTTTGCAAGTAGTATCAGATATAAATCAGATTCGTTCCTATAAAGACTCTTTTTAGTTAACTTAAGATTATGCACCTATGCAACAATGGTATGGCTATCGCTCAATGCTAATACAATAACAAGTTGAGATGTTTATAACTAAGATTAAACTAACATGCAATTAATAACAAATAAAAGTGATAAAATTAACTATATGAGACAAACATGGGATTCTAACTTCATTACTACTTCATTCAAAGTCATTGTTCTTAACCTTAGCATGCAATGGTGATGACAACTAATCAGATAACACGAAACTAGTAAACGCCAATTTTCATTATACGAATACCCTACTACTATGCATCCACAAAAGAGATAGAAGCTAAATAGACACCAATTATGTTGAGACCCTATATGTCTATAGAATTTGACAACATAAAGGTTTAATGCGCAAGTTATCTATCGTTATTACATATGGCAAGGTTAAAATTACCTACGAATCATGCATAATAAATACATGAACCTATGCTAGCATGGCAAGTTCTAAATCTCTATATTCACTTTCACTTCAATAGAGATTAACACACTATCTTATATGTTAGCTACGCACATAAGAAGAATAAGCACAACCAATACTAGGATATCAATCAATCACCACACACCAAGATATTGAAACAAATTAACTGTAAAAATCCATAAGTAAATCCGTTAGAACCCCACGATAACAATTAGTTCATAACCAAACTCATCGTCTTGTTAAGGAAAAAACACGCGCTAAAATTACACAAAAGTATACGCATTTGCAAGTAATATAGAATTAATTCTAGTTCGTTCCCACATAGACTGGTTTAGGTTAATTTTAATTAATGTACTTATGCAACAATGGTATGGTTATTATTCAATGCTAAGATGATAACAAGTTGAGATTGTTTATAACTACGATTAACTAAGAGATTATACTAACTAATATTAACTAAGAGAATTAAGGTTGATTTACTTATATAACACAAACATGGGATTCTAACTTCATTACTACTTCATTCAATAACCTTTTGTTCTTAAAGTTAGCATGCAATGGTGATGACAACTATTCAGATAACACGAAACTAGTAAACGCCAACTTTCGTTGTGCGAATACCCTACTACCAGACATCCACAAAAGAGATAGAAGCTAAATAGACACCAATTATGTTGAGGCCCTATATGTTTAGAGAATTTGACAACATAAAGGTTTAATGCGCAAGTTATCTATCATGATTACATAGGGCAAGTAAGATGGTTAAAAATACCTATGAATCATGCATAGTAAATACATGAACCTATGCTAGCATGGAAAGTTCTAAATCTATTTATTCACTTTTGCTTCAATAGAGATTAACACGCTATCTTATAAGTTAGCTATACATATAAGACGAATAAGCACAACCAATACTAGGATATCAATCAATCACCACACACCAAGATATTGAAACAAATTAACTATAGAAATCCATAAGTAAATCCGTTGGAACCCCACGATAACGATTAGTTCATAACCGAACTCATCATCACCATGGGTTCCAATGAAAGCATGATAATAAATAATATATGAGTACTAGGGTTCAAAGGCAAATTGAAAACAAGCATCCAAGTATCAACTATACTAAAGAAAATAAAAGTCTTTTTCTCCGTAACCATCTCGTGCTCTCTAGGTCTTCTTATTGCTCTCCTTGGTCTCCTTGTTGTTAAAAACGTCTTATTATAGGTATATATAGGCTTCAGGATTAGCAGGGCTTCAAATCTCTCAAAAATCAAGTCAAACCAGGATTCTGCTGATCACGACCCGCGCGGCCGCCCCGCCTTGCGCGCGGGCGCGCGCTATTTCTATCCTTCTGACGCGACCACCTCGCATTCCAGCGCGGGTGCACCGTGCTACTATTCTTTCAGCGTGGCCGCCCCGATTCCCAACACGGGCGTACCGTACTTTTGGATTTTTGCTCCAATTTCTTGTTATTGATGTAAGTTGAGTTCCGTCTGTCAGAATTTGATGATCCAATAGTCCACGCGAAGCTCTCGAGATGCTCTTCAATATAAGAAGGATCTTGGCATTTGATTCTGACCTTCTTGCAATATATTACCGTAAAAAGCTCAATTAATCATCCAACTAATGAATGTAATGCACAAACACAAAAACACATCAAAAATACCAACAACTTGAGTCCAAAATACCAACTTCAGCCTGTAATGAAGCGTTCCAAGTAGATACAAAATCCACTTATCAGGTAGACATACAGTGGCCAGTTTTTGGAGAGGATTATGTATACCCGCCTCCTGACACTCTACCCGCGGAGGGTGATGATCATTCTGCTTCCGAGTAGGTATGCCTTGATTCCTTGTTATTACCTTCACTGAGGACAGTGAAATTTTTAAGTTTGAGGCTGATAGTTAAGTAATATTTGTGTGTGAGTCCATTTAAATGCATATTCATGATAGTTAGTTCATATAGTTTGTATATTTGTCATGTAATTATTTGTTTTTGTTTTTGTTTATGTATTTGTTATCATGTTAGTATATTGCATATAGTTGCATTGTCATTATATCATAATCTTTTAGGTTTGCTTTTCTGATTAATTTTTTATGTTGATTCGAGTGTAGTGATGTCGTATAGAGGAATGTTAAGTCCTAACGAATTGATTAACATGCTAGAAATAAGAAAATTTTCACTAAGTCTTATAGGTTGCTTGAGTGCTAGATCATGATCATGACTTGTTTGTTTGTTGAGGTTTAATCACTTATTTATGTCTATAATTTATGCTATTCTCTTAGCGACGAAATAACATGGATTTTTAAAATTGGAGAAAAACATTAGATTTCAATGCTAGTTATGGTTATGCGTCAAATGGCTGGTAGCCGACTCATATTTATATGAGTAGTCTAGGGTTGAGCGAGATGGAGCGAAACGCACTCGTTCAGAAATTGTTGAAAAAAAAGAGAAATAATAGGTGTTATGCATAGTTGATCAAAAGTGGGTTCTTTAATACTCGAGTTATTATGTTCTAGGGGACTTTGTGCCTAGTGACCTAAGGGTTTTATAGTCTGGGATCTGCTAACCTAACGCTCGCTACATGGGTATTATTGCATAAGTCTTTCGTGGACCTCACTCATTGCACGATCAAATAAGCATGTATATGTTTTGTTATGTGTTATATATAAAAGCATGAATCCTTGTATAACTCTGATAAAATTGAAGTGTTGTCAATCATTTTGAGTTTATCCTTTATTCTGCTTATAACCTTGTGATTGTCATGACAAGAGGTGAGTTATGATTATTGATCTAGTTTCGAGAGTATATCTGTTAAGCAATTGCACGCACGCACATTTCTGGCTTGTGAATTAATTTTTAGGATTTGATTGAACTTTGTGCGAATATTTGCATTCTTTGAGATGTTGCTTATTAATTGGTTTAGTTATTCTGAGGGGATCATTTCATTCATGTTAGTTGTATTCATGCATTTTTATTTCTTATTTTTGTGTCTGTTATGCTTGATGACAGATATTGATTCAAGGTTGGGGGTGTGATAAGTGGAAGTTATATCCACTTAGAACGCTTCGTAAAGGCTCGAATTGGTGTTTTGTACCAAAGTTGTTTGTGTTTTTATTGTGTTTTTATAGTGTTTTGCATTTCAGAGCATATTTGGAAGAATAAGAGGTTTACATTATTTTTATGCTAAAAGAGTGTTAGGATGGAGCATTGGTCAATTGTGCTAAAGAAACTAGCATGAGAAGATCGCAAAAGCAGAAAAAACCAGTTTTTCCAGAAGGCCGGGGCGGCCGCGCTACATTTGGGCGCGACCGCGCTCGTTTGGAAGAACTTCAGGGCGGCCGCGCCGGATATCAAGGTGGCCGCGCTAGGTCAATTTTTTAAAATCCTGATTCTAATAGAAGACTGATTTTCTGGACTTAGCTCTAATTGGGCTGGTATTTAAAGACTTTTTAAAGACGTTTTTCATAACGGAGATCAAGGAGAGAGCAGCAAGAAGACCTAATAGCACAACACAACGAAGGAGAAGAAGATCTAGTTTTTACTTGTGATTATTTGCTTAAGTTGTAATCTTGGATTCTTGTTTTCTATGTTGTTTGAACCTAATACTCTTGTTAATGTACTTTACTATTATTATTAAGTTTATAAAGACTTAGTTTTTTTACCATGTTTTCATTCGAACCCATGGTGACGATGAGTTCAGTTATGAACTAATAATTATCGTGGGGTTCTAACGGATTTACTTATGGATTTCTATAGTCAATTATTTCGATACCTAAGTGTGTGGTGATTGTATGGTATCCTAATATTAGTTATGCTTATTCAACATATAAGATAGCGTGTTAATCTCTATTGAAGCGATAGTGAATATAGAGGTTTAGAACTTTGTTAGTCCCTAACAATACAATAAGAATTACAGAAGGGGGGTTGAATGTAATTCTGGCTACTTTTTGAGATTAATTAAAAGTGGTTCTAACTTAACAATATATATAAGTGTTTGATTTGTAAAATGCAGAATGAAGAGTTAGATAAATCAAAACACAAGTAATTAAAAACACAAGTCTTTAAAAACTTTCTGGTGGATTTGAATGTATCGACCAGATATATATATATATATCAAGAGAACCCTGTGAAGCTTGAATAGCTCACAGCTGCTTACAAATATGAACAACTAAACTTACAGAGAAATTCTACAGGATACATCTTATAATTGTTTCTCTGAGAATGTATTTTCTTAGTCTTGTTGTTGTTCTACTTGCTACTCTTGGTTTATATATCACCAAGATTACATAGTAACAAGACAAGATAATAAAACAAAACCTATCAAGTTTAATACCAAGCTTCTTCACTACTCTATTCCAGCATCTTTGAATATCTTCATAATAGCATGAAAATGGTAATGCTTCTTTGTTCTCAAAAACCCAGTTGAATAGGCTGCCACAATCCTTTTGCAAACACTCGACGCATGTGACTGTGTTGTCACTGTCAACAGATGTTTGAATTGATCATCCATCGGGTACATGATTATCATCTGTCGGGTTTCCTTGTTGATCATCCGCCGGGAGCTTAGTTGATCATCCGTCGGTGGCTTTGTTGATCATCCGTCGGGTAGCTATTTGACACTTGACTTCATTTCACTTATGCGGAATTACAAGACATCTTATATTTATAATTAATCAACCTATTATGCATATCTAATTAAAGTCAACATGACTTATATGCTACTACAGAATCTATACAAAGGTGTTTACAGAAATGTGCTACATGACTTATTGTTACATAAGCTACTCACTCGATGGATGTCAAATCATCATCCGTCGGGACTATATTGAGTCATCCGTCAGGACTATATCTGATCATCCGTCGAGTGCTACATTTTTCACTAAGTTGAATCTACTAAGGTGTTTTGTTAATGTAATCATCAAGTTCATAACATATTCCCAACAATATCCCCCAATTTATGTCTACTAGAATTGTAGCCATAAATTAAGAGAAACTTGATGATAACAAAACACTCTAAAAATACAGATTTAAAAAGTAGTGGATAAAACTGAAAAGTGCTACATAATTTACTGCAAAATTTATAAGACAAAGTGTACAAAGATTTGCTCACAATCATTTTCAAGGTGCTCCTCTAGTCTGAGCAGATTGATCTATTCCCATGATTGTCTGGATTTCTTCCCAAACTTCCTGTTATTTTCTTCTATCTGATTTTGGAGCTGTCTACGGAATTCAAGTTCATCAGATTTTGAAAGATCTAACATTCCTTGCATTTCCAGAAGAGTCTCATTGCTAGAGATGCTCAACTGGTCCTCTAATCTGAAGAATCTTCTAACTCCCTTATCATCCATGAATTATATCAGCCAGTAGGGCCTTAGATGTACTCTACTCCCTGTGTAAGAAAAAAGTTAAGGTCTTTGGGAGTTCATCTTTAGCTCTAATACTCCTCAGTTCTTCAATCTTCTTTAGAACTAGTCTTCTAGCTGTCATATTGAATCCAAAGTTCTTCTTGAAGGATGAATAAACTTTTATCAGTACAGATTGGCTCTCTTGAAGAATCCTGTGAAGTGGCCATGATATCTCTTTTCCTCCCTTGTACTTGAATACTAATCTTCCAGGTAGATTTCTGTAAGCATCAATCCCTCTAACTTCTTCCAGTTCATCTAGATAAAGTTTTAGTTCAGAGAATTCCTTGATGTCACAGATGTACATGATATCTCCCTTGTTGACCTTAGTTTGAGTTTTGGTTAGGGACTTGGATCTGAGAGTTGAGGGCTTAACTTTCTTGACTGCTCTGGTCTTTTTCTTCTTTGGCTTCATGAAATGAGGTGGATTGAGTTCAGGAATTGGTAGACTATCCCAGTCATTTGGCTAAACCTTTGGAATGATAGGTTCACCATGGAAATTTTTGGATGGATTTATCTTGAATTCTCCATGTGCCACAAAGGGCATGGATGTTTGAGTTGTTGTAGAAGTAGACTCTTTGGGAAAGTATCCTTCCATCTCCTCATCACTAAAATCCAATTTTCTCTTGATTATTTGCTTGTATCTTGGCTTCTTTTTCTGTGGAGGTTTATTTTGCACTACCTGATCTTGAGATTCAGCAATTACAGATGGTTGTGCAGAAATTTGTTGTGTGGGTTTCACAGCTTGCAGCTTGGCCAAGATAGCAGCTTGCTCCTTCTTTTGCTTGAGCTTTTTAGCATCTAGAGCGCTTGCTTCTTTTCTTGCTTCAATCTTGCCTTTTCTTCCCTTTTTGCTTCAACAAAATGAGGGTGTCCAGCCACCACACAAATTTCCTTACCATTTCTGAAAATTTTGGCAATTCTCCTTTTTAGAACTGAATCTGCAGGATCCTTGTATAATGCTATAGATCTGGCCAACAGCTTCTTCTCATCAGGCTTTGGTGTCTCATACACTGTGTCCAAAGGATTCTTTAATGAAGATTTTGGGTAGTTCATCTTTGGCTTCAAGATTAGATCTGCCTTTGGAGATTTGATGCAGGATGCCTGGCCTCTTTCCAGATAATTCATGCTCATATCATTCACATAAATTTGCCTGATTTGAGAATGATGAATGGCTGATTTTTCTGGCTCCTTTGCTAGACCAAACATCTTTTGAATATCCTCATCAATTTTCTCCCAGTTTATTGGACTAAACTGCTTCTTCTCAGCTGCTCTCAAAGTGGCTGCTGCTTTATTGATCAGATCAATGATATTCTAAGCTGGTGGCTTTGTGAAAGCAATTATAGTCACAATTACTTTGCTAACTTGAATGTTGAGTTATTTCTCCCCCTCACTTAAGCCTTTCTCCCCCTTTTTGTTATCATCAAGTTGTATGGGAGGGAGTTGAGCAGCCACCTACTGTTGAGTAAAGCAGTCTGAGTTTCTTGATTGGTAAGTATCTTGGCCATTGACTTCTCTACAGCAGATAATCTTGAGTCTATGGCCTCAACTTTCCTATTGAGATCGGCCTCCTTCCTTAGCTTTTGAACTATTTCAGTCATGGTGGTTGCAGGAAGTCTGGCATCCAACCTTGCTATGACATCTTGTTTTACTTCATAAATTTCTTGCTTGATTTCATCCACACTCTGACTTTGTTGGAGAGCTTGAATTTTATGCAGCTGGAGTGCTTCAAGGTGCGTTGTAAGTAGCTTCTTTGTGCTAGCATTAGAAGATGCCTGAATGGCTGTTTGGGTGTCATGAATTAGCTTGAATAGTGTTGATTGGAGATGTGAGTAGGAACATTCTTTTGTTAGCATCCAGGCAGGAACATCTACATCTCCCCCTATGCTCATGCTATCTTCCTCATCATCCCCACCAGCATCCCTAAAAGAATTTTCATCCAGTTCAAAATCACTGCCAATGGTAGAAGGTATAGCAGTGATTGCATCATTTGCTCTCTGTAAAGATTGTGTAGTATGCACCAAGTTTAGTATTCTTTCAGCCTCCTCATTGCCCTGTACAGCTAGAGTTTGGTAAGCTGTAACAGGGTGAGTAAATGTCTCAGCATATAGGGAAATTGAATCTATAATAGCTTGATATTCTTGATGAAATAGCCTTTTTCTTTTCTGCATCATTGACATTCATTGACTCACTTGCAATGGTTTCCATCCTTATCACTCCTGTACCTGCATTTCTCTCGTGATCTCTCTTTTCTTGCATCAAGGTCTGACCTTGGCTCCCCACCCTCATACCCTCACCTTCACCATCTAAGGTGGGACTCCTCACACTCACTTTTGGCAGTCCTGAAGAAATGGACTGCATTGGATTACTCTTTTTCTCTCCTTTTTCCTGGGAGCAACCCAGACTCTCACTCAAGTCACTACCTTCCCTCAATCCTAATAGTGATTGCACAATTACTAAGTCATATGCACTTGTGACTATAGATGAAATTTGGAGTTGTGCAGAGACACCCGACGGATGATAAATATGCATCGGGGAAGTAATTTGACTATCTGACGGATGACTGTTATTAGGCACATCCGTCGGGATACAATCACTACTCGACGGATGAACAATATCAATCGAGTGAGTAGAAATGAATGAGTTTGGAGTGGAAACTATTGTGGACTCTGTGCAGATTGATGAAAATTTTGGCATAGATGTCTCAACAGTTTCAGAAAGAAATGGCAAGTGAGCCAACAAATCATCTAGAAGATGATGCTCACTTGCATGGATTTTTGGCTTCTCCAAAAGAGTCAAAGATGGAGAATATGATTGTGATGTTTGAATTATGTCAACATCCAAAGATTATGTGGGAGAATTTGGTGTTTGAGGTATTTCAATTTGTACAGATTTTGGCTGTGACTCCACATTTATTGGAGTCACATCAATTTGACTTTGAGATGGTGTAGTGACTGGGTCTTTAGCTCCAGTTTGCACTGTGTGCGTACCCTATGCATCCCCAAGGGTTTTGGATTTCTTCTTTCTTGTGTAGGTTTGTGGTGAACTTGTGTCCCTACCCCTCTTGGCCTGTGCTCTTGGCTGAGAGCTTGTTTCAATGGCAACATCCTTTTGGTATGATGAAACCAGTAATGAGCTAATGTCCTTATTAAGCACTGCAGTTTGTTGAGAAACTGCAGTGTGGCTAGGCTGGGAAACACTCACCTCTCCAACCTTATCCTTAGGGATTCGTTGATTTTCACCCTGTCCCTCACCAGTCTTTCCCACCTTCACAATCCCCTCTTTATGTTTAGTGGATTTTACAACTGGCATCTTTTAAGAGACACTAGAGGGGGCTTTCTTTTCTTTGGTTTCGAAACTTTGGATTTGGTAGCTTGGGTAGGCATCTGTCTGGTCATTGACACAGATGTCACTGCTACACAAGAAGGAAAAGAAATTGTTGATGTTGGAAGAGTAGAGACAGTTGAGTTTACCTCACTTACCTGAGGTGCCTCCATTACTGGAAAGTAGAAGAGTGGCACCTCTTTGTGGTGGTTTGCTCTGTTTAAATCTGCAATAATTCTTCTTTCTTGAACCCAATAATCTAACTTGTTGGTTGGGTTCTCAAGCACAATGTCCTCAGAGAGGTGGTTAGCAAGCATCATGAAAAATCTAGCATAATAAACATTTTTACCCCACTTATTAAGCTCCCCTAACTTAAACCCCAACTCAAATAAGACTAGATCACTAAAGTTGAAGAATTTATCAGTTACTAGCATGTAAAGCATGTTGAGCATGGAGATATTAACTGAATCAAAATTGCTAATTTTACCAGAAAATACTTTAGTAACTACATCACACAGATAACTCCATTCCTTCCTAAGACCCAACCTCATAATTTCACTTAATTTAGAAGTAGAGAGTGCATAGCCCATGGAATTAAGCATATTAACAATGTCAGTGTATGTGTGTGGAGAAGTTACAGTATTATCAGAAAACTTGAAACATGCTTTAACAATATCACTATTAACACAGAATTCCTTACATTTAATCGTGAAAGTGATGGTCTTGTCGGTTGAGTTGTACATTGCGGTTGTCCACATTTCTTCAACAACCTCACAGTAAATGGTGGGTGATTTTAACATGGCATAGTTGAGTTTGCAGTTCTTCACAAAATCCATCATTTTATGGTAGTCGCCAGATTGTTGAATCCCCTTGTTCACTAGAGTCATGAAATTGTTCTTCTCATAGATAAAACCAGTTTGAGACATGATTTTGACGACTGGTGCCATTGTTAAAGAGTAAGAACTTGCAGAGAGAGAGAGAGTAATTGCTTTTGAGAAAGAGAGAAGTTAGAGCAGATGAATTGAGAGTGATAAAAGAGAAGAAATGAAAATTAATTTTGCTTTTATACTCTCTCAAAAATAACTGTCAAAAATAATAAAGTAAAATAAAGTGACCAATAAAAATTACCCAAAATAGCCGTTTAAAAATTAACTGTAAGAATTCCATCACTTATCCGTCGTGTTATGCTTACAAATTGTAAGTATACCCGGTGGATAATGTTCAGAAAATCAATGACTAAGAATGAGACAATTCGACGGATGAGGATAAATCAGTTATCCGTCGAGATATAAAATATTCCAGAAAAATAATTGATTTTATTGACAAAATGTATATCGATAGATGATCGAACTCGATGGATAATGATCATCCGTCGGGATATAAATTTTGACTTAGCCAAAATTTCATCCAAGACTGAAAAATCAATTAAAAATCTTGCTGCATTACAGCTTGTAAAATATCTGAAAAGATTCAAGAGTAATTAAGCATACCTAACTCACTTACCAACCTTGAAAAGGTGGATCATCCAGTGGCTTGGTAAATATATCTGCAAGCTATTTTTCACTTAGAACAAAATGTAGTTCCACAGTACCATTCATCACATGTTCCCTTATGAAGTGGTACTTGATGTCTATGTGCTTTGTTCTTGAATGCTGTACTGGATTTTCAGTGATGGCAATTGCACTTGTTTTATCACAAAAAAAAGGAATTCTTTCCACTTGCAGACCATAGTCTAGCAATTGGTTTTTCATCCACAAAATCTGTGCACAGCAACTGCCAGCAGCAATATATTCAGCTTCAGCTGTAGAAGTAGAAACTGAATTTTGCTTTTTACTGAACCAGGACACAAGCTTGTTTCATAGAAATTGACAAGTTCCAGTTGTACTTTTTCTATCAATTCTGCAACCTGCATAATCTGCATCTGAATAACCAGTTAGATCAAAACCAGAATCTCTAGGGTACCAAATGCCAAGTTTTGGTGTTCCCTTGAGATATCTGAAAATTCTCTTAATAGCTACTAAGTGAGATTCTCTAGGATCAGCTTAAAATTTAGCACAAAGACAGGTAGCAAACATTATATCTGGCCTACTAGCTGTTAAGTACAGAAGTGAGCCAACCATGCCCCTATAACTTGAAATATCCACAGACTTTTCAGTAGTGTTTAATTCAAGCTTAGTTGCAGTGGCCATGGGAGTTTTTGCAGATGTGCAATCCATTAGATCAAACTTCTTTAAAAGATCATGAATGTATTTAGTTTGACTAATGAATATTCCATCACAAACTTGCTTAACTTATAAACCAAGAAAGTAAGTTAGTTCTCCCATCATGCTCATTTCATACTTACTTTGCATCAATTTGGTATACTTTTTGCAAAGTTTTTCATCTGTAGAGCCAAAAATAATGTCATCTACATAAATTTGAACAAGTATGCTAGAGCCATTAACATTTCTAAAGAATAAAGTTATGTCTACAGTACCTCTAGTGAAGTGATTCTCTAAAAGAAACTTTGAAAAAGTGTCATACCAAACTCTAGGTGCTTGCTTCAATCCATAGAGTGCTTTTAAAAGATAGTATACATGATCAGGTAAATTTGGATCTTCAAAACCAGGAGGCTGACTGATATAGACTTCCTCCTCCAAATCTCCATTTAGAAAGGCACTCTTGACATCCATTTGATAGACCTTGAAATTGGCATGGGCTGCATGGGCTAAGAAGATTCTGATGGCTTCAAGTCTTGCAACAAGAGCAAAGGTTTCATCAAAATCTATTCCTTCTTGTTGACAATAGCCCTTAGCAACCAATCTAGCTTTGTTCCTAACTACTATGCCATTTTCATCCATCTTGTTTCTGAATACCCCTTTGGTGTCTATAGGATTCTCCCCTTTAGGCTTGGGTACCAGCTTCCAAACATTGTTCCTTTCAAATTGGTTTAGCTCCTCCTACATAGCTAAAATCTAATCAGGATCCAACAAAGCTTCTTCTACCTTCTTTGGTTTTTCCTTAGAGAGGAAGATGCTATATAGACATTCTTCTTGAATTGCTCTCCTTGTTTGAACTCTAGAAGATACATCACCAATGATGAGCTCAAAGGGATGATCCTTTGTCCATTTCCTTTGTTGAGGTAGATTAGCTCTAGATGAAGAGACCTCATTGTTGCTTTGATGTGTGATTGAGTTTTGATTATTGGAAACTCCCCTTGAGTTTGTGAATCTATGATTTGAGAGAGTGAAATTTTCTGCAAGTGATCTATTTTGACTTTCAGCTTCTTTTGATGACCCGACGGATAGTGAATTTTGAGTTCCGACGGATGAAGATGATTGTCTCTCGATGGATTATGCAGATTGTCTACCGACAGATGAGGCATTTTGTAACTCAATGGATGGTGAGTTATTAGCTTCATTGGTTGTAGATTTTTCTGCACTATCCTTATTAGTAGTTTCTTGATCACTTTCATCATCACTATCATCACTAACCATCTCCACATTGTCAAAATTGAGGCTCTCATGGTAATCTCCATCTTGCAGTCCTTCAATCTTTTTATCATCAAACACAACATGTATTGATTCCATAACAATGTTGGTTATCAGATTGTAGACTCTGTATGCTTTACCAACATCGTATCCAACAAAAATTCCTTCATCTGCTTTAGCATCAAACTCCCCATTCTGATCAGTTTGATTTCTCAAGATATAACATTTGCAGCCAAAGACATGAAGAAAGTTTAGAGTTGGCTTCTTGTTCTTGAACAATTGGTAAGGAGTCATGCATTTTGCCTGATTAATCAAAAAAATATTTTGAGTGTAGCATGCAGTATTTACAGCTTCAGCCCAGAAATATGTTGGTAACTTTAATTCTTCAAGCATTGTCCTTGTAGCTTCACTAAGTGATCAGTTCTTTCTTTCTACTACTCCATTTTGTTGTGGAGTTCTTGCTGCTGAAAACTCATGCATAATCCCATTCTCTTCAGAGAATACTCTCATAACAGAATTCTTGAACTCAGTTCCATTGTCACTCCTGATTTTTCTAACTTTGAAATCAGGATGATTGTTGACTTGCCTTATGTGATTGATGATGATTTCACTAGCCTCATCTTTAGACTTTAGGAAATATGTCCAAGAGAACTTTGAGAAATCATCTACAATTACAAGGCAAAATCTTTTCCTTGAGATGGAAAACACATTGACTGGTCCAAACAAATCCATGTGTAGCAGTTGCAAAGGTTCTTCAATTATTGAATCAAGCTTCTTTCTGAATGATGCTTTGATTTGTTTTCCCTTTTGGCAAGCATCACAAAGTCCATCCTTAGAAAACTTCACTTGAGGAATACCTCTGACCAGTTCTTTATTTACAAGCTCATTCATGGTCTTGAAGTTTAGATGGGATAGCTTCTTATGCCATAGCCAACTTTCATCTTAACTTGCTTTACTGAGAAGACAAGTAACAAATTCTGCATTTAATGAGTTGAAGTCAGCTAGGTACACATTTCCTTTTCTCACTCTAGTGAGAACCACTTTGTTGCTCCTTTTGTTTGTCACAACACAGGCTTCTTTAGTGAAGGTTACTGAATTGCCTTTATCACAAAATTGGCTGATACTCAACAAATTGTGCTTGAGACCATCCACTAAGGCAACCTCCTCAAAGATGACATTGTCTTTTGAAATCAATCCATATCCCACAGTATAACCCTTGTTGTAATCTCTAAAAGAAATACTTGGGCCAGCTCTTTCCTTGAACTCTGTGAGCAGGGTAGAATCTCCAGTCATGTGTCTTGAACAACCACTGTCCAAGTACCACAGATTCTTTCTGTTTCCCTGCACACATTAAAATCAAATCAAGTTGATTTTGGTACCCAAGTTTCCTTGGGTCCTTCCTTGTTAGCTTTCTTCTTTTGTTTCTTAGGTTTGATCTCATTTGACTTGGGGATATCAGATTCATCCTTAGTCATCTGAGTTGGACCTTTGAAACCATTCATTAAAACATAATTATCATGCACATTTTGATTAACAGGGAATGACATGCTATTTGCAAACATTTTATTCCAGTAGGGCATGCTAAATGGCATTTGAGGCATATTAAATGCATCATAATAAGGATTAGGTGCAAATGTCATATTAGCAAATTGTGCATTCATATTCTGTGTAGACATAGCATTCAAAGGCATAGAAGGCATAGTACTCATGTTGGGAAAGAAAGGTGGCACAGTCATGGAAGTAGGCATGGCAAGTTTGTAATTAACAGATAGATGATTAACACTACCAAACTTAACACATATTTTTCTAGGAGCATACTTATCAGGTGTGTAGTTGTTGTGTTTGTTAATCCCTACTTTCCCATTTCTATTGTTTTTCTTTTTAGCCTCTATTTTAACCTCAATCTTTTCTAATCTGCCATTTTACTCCTTGATGGACAGATGACCAACATTCACTTTCTTCTCCTTCTTCACTTGACTAGATTCTCCTAAAATAAAGTTTTTAGAAAATGATCCATACTTTTCATTTAACTTAGCAAGTTTGGCTTTACTGAAAGGTTTGCTCACAGCCGACGGATGAGGATTTATGTCACTCGACGGATAACCTTTTTGATTATCCGACGGATGACCCTCATCATCCGTCGAGTCTACATCTATTAGCAATCGTTCAACCAAATTGGATTCTAGCTTCTCTTAACTCTTTTTCCAGGCTGCATCACAAAAGGACTCAATCACTTGAACTTTGGTGATTTGAGCATGGACATCTCTAGATGATTTCCATGCCTTAATCACATCATGTTCACGATCAAGCTGCTTCTTCAAAATTTCTTATTTCTTCAAGGACTCAGTTAATTCATCCTTAGCAATCTTACATTCTATTCTCAATTTTTCAAATTCAATAAACTGAGACTCTAGCACATTATTCCTCTCACTTAAAAACAAATTATTTTCTTTAACTTTAGAATTTTCCTTAGTGAGGGACTTAAGTGTAACACGCAAATGATATAATTCTGTAGACATGTCATTTATTACATCATTACACTCAGCTTTAGATAAATGTGCAAGGTTAGTGGTGATTACCTGATTACTTGAAGAACTTGTCTATGTTTCATCAGACTTGGCCATTAGGACTAGATTTACATAGCTGACATCTTCATCATCATCCAAACCATCTGCTGCCCAGTCATTTTCTTGTGTAATAAAAGCCATTTCCTTTTGTTTGAGCAAGTCAAAGTACTTCTGCTTATAATCCACAGGCTCAAACTTCTTTTTACTGGAATCTGACTTTCTACACTCACTGGCAAAGTGCCCTTCCAAGCCACATTTGAAACATTTGAATTTTGATTTATCCACCATGTTTTTATTTGGCTTAGCTGCTCCAAAGTTCTTCTTGAACTTGAGCTTGGAAAATATTCTGGAAAGAAATGCAAGATTTTCATCAATATCATCCATATCACCTTGGCTCAAAGAATCTTCATTTTCTGCTACCAGCCTCTTGCCCTTGTTTTCACAGACCTTTGAAGTAGACTCAACAGCTTCTATCTTCATCTCCTTTTCTTTCTCTAACTCAGCAACCAGTGCAATGGATCTTCCTTTATTTCTCCCTTTCTCCATTCTTTGATCTTGCTCTATTTCAAGCTCATAGGTCTTTAGAATGCCATACAGTCTCTCTAGTATAAACTTCTTGTTTTCTTGTGAATTTCTCAATGAGACTGTCATTGGTTTCCATTCTTTTGGAAGGGATCTCAGAAATTTGAGGTTAGAATCCTTGGTTTGGTAGACTCTTCCATGCAGTTTCAGAGCATTTAGTAGCTTTTGAAATCTACTAAAGATATCAGTGAGAGTTTCACCTTCTTCAAAGTGGAAATGCTCATATTGCTGAATTAGTAACTGCATCTTGTTTTCTCTAACTTGTTCAGTGCCATCACAAATTATTTGAATGGTGTCCCAAACCTCATTGGTTGTCTTGCAATTGATGATGTTGTCAAACATGTCACCATCAACTCCATTGAATAGGATATTCATGGCCTTCTTGTCTTTCCTGACTTGTTCAATATCAGGATCTGACCATTCATGCCTTGGCTTGGGAACAGATGGCTCATTTCCAGTTGCAGCTCTCATTGGTATATGAGGACCTCTCTCTATGCAATCCACATAGGCCTCATCTTGAGAAAGTAAATGAAGATGCATATTAACCTTCCAGTGATGGTAATTATCCTTGTCTAGAAAAGGAATCTTGACTCCAACATCCTTCTTGTTCATCTTGCTGTTTGTTGTGATCTTTAAACTCTTTGTGCTTCAAGAGCTTGCTCTGATACCAATTGTTAGTCCCTAACAATACAATAAGAATTACAGAAGGGGGGGTTGAATGTAATTCTGGCTACTTTTTGAGATTAATTAAAAGTGGTTCTAACTTAACAATATATATATATGTGTTTGATTTTCAAAATGCGGAATGAAGAGTTAGATAAATCAAAACACAAGTAATTAAAAATGCAAGTCTTCAAAAGCTTTCTGGTGGATTTGAATGTATCCACCAGATATATATATATATATATATATATATATATCTGGTGGATACATTCAAATCCACCAGAAAGTTTTTAAAGACTTGCGTATATATATATATATATATATATATATATATATATATATATATATATATATAAAGAGAGCCCTGTGAAGCTTGAATAGCTCACAGCTGCTTACAAATATGAACAACTAAACTTACAGAGAAATGCTACAGGATACAGCTTACAATTGTGTCTCTGAGAATGTATTTTCTTAGTCTTGTTGTTGTTCTACTTGCTACTCTTGGTTTATATATCACTAAGATTACATAGTAATAAGACAAGATAATAAAACAAAACCTATCAAGTCTAATACCATGTTGCTTCACTACTCTATTCCAGCATCTTTGAATATCTTCATAATAGCATGGAAATGGTAATGCTTCTTTGTTCTCAAAAACCCAGTTAAATAGGCTGCCATATTCTTTTTGCAAACACTCGACGTATGTGACTGTGTTGTCACTGTCAACAGATGTTTGAATTGATCATCCGTCGGGTACGTGATTATCATCCGTCGGGTTGCCTTGTTGATCATCCGTCGGGAGCTTAGTTGATCATCCGTCGGTGGCTTGTTGATCATCCGTCAGGTAGCTTTGTTGATCATCCGTCAGGTAGCTATTTGACACTTGACTTCATTTCATTTATGCAGAATTACAAGACATCTTATATTTACAATTAATCAACCTATTCTGCATATCTAATTAAAGTCAACATGACTTATATGCTACTACAGAATCTATACAAAGGTGTTTACAGAAATGTGCTACATGACTTATTGTTACATAAGCTACTCACTCGAAGAATGTCAAATCATCATCCGTCGGGACTATATTGAGTCATCCGTCGGGGCTATATCTGATCATCCGTCGAGTGCTACATTTTTCACTAAGTTAAATCTACTAAGGCGTTTTGTTAATGTAATCATCAAGTTCACAACATATTCCCAACAAACTTGCTACACTAGCATAGGTTCATGTATAATTGTTATGCATGATTCGTAGGTAATTTTAACCATCTTACTTGCCCTATGTAATCACGATAGATAAATTGTTCATTAAATCTTTATGTTGTCAAATTCTATTTGTCAAATTCTATAGATATATAGGGTCTCAACATAATTGGT
The DNA here is from genome assembly GCF_009905375.1 of Apium graveolens. NCBI lineage: Eukaryota > Viridiplantae > Streptophyta > Magnoliopsida > Apiales > Apiaceae > Apium > Apium graveolens. Next base: position 112,931,231 of record NC_133654.1, read on the forward strand.
GTCTATTCAGCTTCTATCTCTTTTATGGATGTCTGGTAGTAGGGTATTCGTACAACGAAAGTTGGCGTTTACTATTTTCGTGTTATCTGGTTAATTGTCATCACCATTACATGCTACGGTTAAGAACAATGACTTTGAATGAAGTATTTAATGAAGTTAGAATCCCATGTTTGTCTCATATAGTTAATTTAATCACTTTTAATCTCTTAGTTAATTGCATGTTATTTTAATCTTAGTTATAAACAACTCAACTTGTTATTGCCTTAACATTGAACGATAACCATACATTGTTGCATAAGTGTATAATATGAACTTAACCTAAATCAGTCTCTGTGGGAACGAATCTGATTTATATCTTATACTACTTGCGAACGCGTATACTTGCGTGTAATTTTAGCGCGTGTTTTTGCCCTAACATCTTCTAATCTTCCAGTCTTCAGGTCTTCATAACTAACTTATTTAACATTACTCTTGATTATGAATTCCACTTAATAGTCTTTCTGGGAATAATACTTAGTTTCCCTTTACGGATCACTGGCGCCTAATGCAGTTGGTCTGGTTCCCAGATGACTATTTTCGCTCTCGGGCCTTCATATTATAACTATGTAAACCACTTTTAAGTCCTCTATAATATCCATTTAACTTCACTTTGAATTCTTTAGGTCTATAAACTAACCTTAAAAACTACTTTAAATGACTTCACCATATTCCTCTGTTGCCTGAACATATTAATAAATTTTATACGGACTTTTGTTGACGTCGTTTTTATTATAGCTACCAAGATCAATATGTATATACCAAATCACCATTCTTAACTAATTTTAGTGGAAATAGATTATTTGGAAGTTGTTTGTTCTATGTTGACTTATCCAAAACAGTATTATTGAGTTAAATATTCAGCTTTAATCTGACTTAACAATCTCTTATTTGGGGGTCAAGTTGGGGATCAACCCAAGAAAAGCTTTGTTTTCGTAACCTTTAATATAGAGGGTAGAGGGGAAATTAGCCTCATGAAAATGCAAGTCTCTTAATATGGTAGGAAGAAGTACACTCATTAGGTCCTCCATTAATAGTGTTCTTATGTACTGGTCCAGTCTCTACAGGAGTCCTAAAGGGGTGATTCTGACGTTGGATAGACACTGAAGGAAATTTCTATAGAAGGAACTGGAAGAAGATGACAATGGTAAAATGAAGTTATATTTCCTAAATTGGAAGTATATTTGTTGGACAAGGGAGAAAGGGGGATTGAGTTGGGGTTTTTGGAAGAGAAAAATATAGCACTTCATAGCAAATGGTAGTAAATGTGGCAGAACGAGAGGAATTTGCCTTGATGGGCCTTAATTAAAGAAAAATATGATCTAAAAGATGAATATGGTTTTGATCAATTAGGGGGAAAGGAATCAAATGCGTCTTCAGTGATAATTTATATTTTCAAGATAAATAGACAAGTTCAGAGTGATAGGTAGATTCAACATTTTGTAGCATGAGCCTTCACATGGCTTGAAAATGGAGAACTGATATAGCTCTATGATGGCTGGTGGTATGGGAATCTACCTCTAATGAATACTTTCTCTAGAGTTTCTGGAATATCCTTTAACAAGATGTCTAGATTAAAATATTTCACACAAATTTGAGGGTAACTAAATTTAGTGAATAGTAGATCGTCAAGACATGTCTTAACCACCTAAGTTATAAAACTTAGAGAGTGGAAAAAAGAGAAAGAAAATGAGTTGGATTATATAATTTCCCAAGTGATTCTACAGAATAAAAAGGATGTAGTTAAGTGAGAACTTAACCGAGGTATTTTTTCAAATAAAGGTAGCTATCTATCTTTATTAGGAGATGAGGGTGATATTTTAGGTAACAAGATGAAAATATGGAAAGTGAAGGCTCCTCCAAAGATTCAATTCTTTTTATAGAAAATGGAACATGAGATTCTCCCTACAGGTTTTTTCCTTCAAAAAAGACTGGGGAATAGTTCTTTTTGTAAAAAGATGGAGGAAGATTGTGAACATCTGTTTTGGGGTTGTGAAAGGGCTCATCTTTTGTGGAAATTCATTGTAGTATGGTGGGGTTTAAATTGTACTCAAGCTCAAAGGTTAAAATCTCCAATCAAGAATTATTTTAAAATTTTAAAGGATATAGAGTAAATGCAATTTGGAAGTTGGTGGTTTGTTCAAATCTTTGGACAATTTGGCTAAATATGAACAATGTCAAGACTAGTGGAATTGGTAATTTTTTGATCATTTTATTGGAGTATTGGAGCAGGATTTCTTAAATAGGAACTTGAAACACTATGAAGAGTTAATCCAGTAGAGACCATCTTGCTCTATAGCAAGAAAGATGCAGATGACATTATTATTTGGAGGAATAAAAATGCATTAGGATTTGTATATGGATCTCACAAAGAAGAGATTGGGGAAATTAAGGCAGGAATAAGAGGATATCTGGTAGATAGCAGTAAAAACATTATATAAGTTAAAGTTTTTAGAACAAAACTTTGCGTTGTGTCCTCTTGAAACTAAGAGAATTGTAGTCTTGTTTCTTTCTTTATAAGGAGATTAAGTTTTTCTCTCATGGGAAAGGAAATTTACTATTTAGCCTTCTTTTAATTCATCAATTTCAGAAGGTAAAGATTGGGTTATTTATGGAGGATCATGATCCTTTTGGCATACTCTGTTGAAGGATGAATCTAATAATTTAAGATATTTGACTTGCAAGGAGAAGATGAATTAGCTAAGGAATAGAGAGATAAAAGTTGCATAGTTTCCTTGTGGTGTGAAATGGCCTTTAATTCAACTTGGAAATGTGTTCTCTGTTTTGATCATGGATATCGGGCCCGTCAGGCTCTAAGCCCAAGATCTCTTTTGAGTGGCGTATTTGTCAATATTGAAATGCAGCGGAATCGTTTTTACGGTCTTATTTAACTAATCTTTTTGAAGAAGCAAAATATTATATTACAAAATAATATAATCATTTGGAAGGAAACACAAGAAATTAATTCATCGGTTATGACTGTTCGCATGCTATGTGTCTCGGGAAGTTAAAACAGAGGGTCATTATTACATTACCAGAATACAACAGAGGGATTGAAGTCTCTATTTACTTTATTTTATATACCCGTTCCCCATGCATTTTTACCCACTCACTCATCGTCTAATTTTCTCACAAAACCCTTCTTCTCTTCTGCATTCCTAAGTAAAAATGGAGAACTCTTGGTTTTTTTTCTGCAAATGGGTATATCAAGGTGAATGTGCATGCATGCACTCTTGATCATCGCTTACAAAATAGAAATGATTCAGGTGGGAGAAGGGTGTTGATTAAGGATGACAGAGGGATTATAGTCAAGATGTACTCTAGAACCATTACAATAGCCGTACTAACCTGTCATTATATTTTATAAGGGGTGTTATCTTAGAATATGTTACTATCATTATGAAATTTTTAACTATTATCTCGTACCCGTTTGGCAAATCTTAAAATAAGTAATTTATAAGTAAGTAGATTAAACATTTATAAATTATATAAGTGTTTGGATAATTTACTTATATGTCAGAATTTTTTGTACTTAAATAACCTAAAATAAATAATTTTAAAATACAATTATCTTAATTCGTGAAATTTAAATTTAAATAACATTTACAAACATAGATTTCAAAACTAAAATTTAAAAAACATGAAAAATCAAAATAAATTAAAAAAAAGTACTGCATCACTAACATTCAACTTATCACCTTATAAGTTGTAAATTTAACTTATAAGTTGGGTCGACAAACACTCGTTAGTAAGTACTTACGGGTTTATAAGTCAATAAGCCACTTATTTGACATCACCCAAACAGGCTAGTTATGGAGAGCGACACAAGAAACTATGTCGCCATAAACTCTGAGTAAAGAAAATTTAAATTTCAACCAAAAATAAAATTTATCTTTAAAAATACTATTTTGGATTAAATAATTCATTGATTTGTCTTACAAAGTAAAAATATATCATATAATTGATTTATTTACATTTATAAACCTTAAAATATTTCATTTAGTTTTAAATTAAAAGAATAAATTCTAATATTTAGTTTAATTAATTTAATAAACTTTGATTAATATGAGTAGAAAATAAATTAAAGCCAGTAATGGCTTTAAATATTGAAAATCAATTAAAAGAATGTGTTGATTGTTATAAATATAATGCTGCCAGCTTAAAAAATTATTATAAAATTAAAATAATTAAAAAGAAAAAAATTGGTTTGATTTCTCAGGATATAGCATTTGCAGCCAAAGACATGAAGAAAGTTTAGAGTTGGCTTCTTGTTCTTGAACAATTGATAGGGAGTCATGCATCTTGCTTGATTAATCAGAGAAATGTTCTGAGTGTAGCATGCAATATTTACAGCTTCCGCCCAGAAGTATGTTGGTAGTTTAGATTCTTCAAGCATTGTCCTTGCAGCTTCAATAAGTGATCTGTTCTTCCTTTCCACTACTCCATTCTGTTGTGGAGTCCTTGCTGCTGAAAACTGATGCAAGATCCCATTTTCTTCACAAAATGCTCTCATGATAGAGTTCTTAAACTTAGTTCCATTGTCACTCCTGATTCTTCTAACTTTGAAATCAGGATGATTGTTGACTTGCCTTATGTGATTGATGATGATTTCACTAGTCTCATCTTTAGACTTCAGAAAATATGTCCAAGAGAACTTTGGGAAATCATCTACAATTACTAGGCAAAATCTTTTCCTTGAGATTGACAATACATTGACTGGTCCAAATAAGTCCATGTGAAGCAGTTGCAAAGGCTCTTCAATTGTTGAATCAAGTTTCTTCCTGAATGATGCTTTGATCTGCTTCCCTTTTTGGCAGGCATCACACAGTCCATCTTTTGAAAACTCCACTAGAGGAATGCCTCTTACCAATTCTTTCTTTACCAGCTCATTCATGGTCTTGAAGTTTAAATGAGATAGCTTTTTGTGCCATAGCCAACTTTCATCCTGACTTGCTTTACTGAGAAGACAAGTTACAGATCCTGCTTTAGTTGAGTTGAAATCAGCTAGGTACATATTTCCTCTTCTCACACCAGTGAGAACCACTTTGTTGCTTTGATTATTAGTCACAACACAGGCTTCTTTGCAGAAGGTTACTGAATTGCCTTTGTCACAAAGCTGGCTGATACTCAACAGATTGTGTTTGAGACCATCCACTAAGGCAACCTCCTCAATGATGACATTGTCCTTTGAAATCAAGCCATATCCCACAGTATAACCCTTGCTGTCATCTCCAAAAGTAATACTTGGGCCAGCTCTCTCCTTAAACTCTGTGGGCAGGGTAGAATCACCAGTCCTGTGTCTTGAACAACCACTATCCAAGTACCAAAGATTCCTTCTGTTTCCCTGCACACATCAAAATTAAATCAAGTTGATTTTGGTACCCAAGCTTCCTTGGGTCCTGCTTTGTTAGCTTTCTTCTTCTGTTTCTTAGGTCTTATCTCATTTGACTTAGGAATTTCAGATTCTTCCTTAGTCATTGGGGTTGGACCTTTGAAACCATTTAATGCAACAGAATTATCATGCATATTATGGCTAACATGAAATGGCATGTTTGGTGTAAACATGTTATTCCAGTAAGGCATGCTAAATGGCATTTGAGGCATACTGTATGCAGCATAATATGGATTAGGTGCAAATGGCATATTAGCAAACTGTGCATTCATGTTCTTTGTAGGCACAGCATTAACAGGCATGGGAGGCATGACATTCATGTTGGGAAATTGAGACTGAACAGATATGGGAGTAGGCATGGCAGATTTGCAATTAACAGATAAATGATTTACACTACCACACATGACACAGATTTTTCTAGGAGCATACTTATCAGGTGTGTAGTTATTGTGTTTGTTAATCCCTACTTTACCATTCCTATTGTTTTTCCTTTTTGTCTCTGTTTTTACCTCAATTTTCTCAAGTCTGTCACTTAACTGTTTGACAGTCATGTGACCAACATTAGCCTTTTTCCCTTTCTTAACTTAACTTGACTCTCCTGAAACAAAGTTCTTGGAAACAGACCTATACTTATCATTCAGCTTGATTAGTTTGACTTTGCTAATGGGCTTGCTCACAGCCGACGGATGAGGATTTTCATCTTTCGACGGATAGCATTTTTTGTTATCCGACGGATAGTCCTCATCATCCGTCGAGTCTACATCTGTTAGCAAACCATCTACCAAATTGGGTTCTAGTTTCTCTGTAATATCCGGGAAAATTATGTGAATATTATATGTTAAATAAATAAATATTGTGTGTTTTATAAATTTAAAGTAATTGTTGCTATGATATGAGATGTTATAACTGTTATGTGTGTTTCTGTGCGGGCCAGAAATTTTTTTCGATTGATTAAAAATATGTTAAATTGCAATTATATGAACTTATCTGCAAACGGGACGCGTAATTATTAGTGTCTTTATCAAGATACCTGTTTCATTTGATTTTATGTGCGTTTGAATGTATTTTACGTGTTTTCGGGATTTTCTGGTAATTTAGGGATCGTTTCCGTTTTTTTCAAAAATCAACGAACCGGGACCCCACCGGTACGTCACACCCCACAAAATCTGTGTTTTTATTTTTATAAAATTATTCGTATTTCAAATTACCTTTATTTTTGTATTTTAGAATCAATTTTTGGGAAATTTTGACATTAATTTTGCATTTTATTGTTTTTAAAATTATTCCCCCTAATTATTATTTTGGGGCTTAATTATTGTAATTTAGGGATAAAAACACCCTTAATTTATTTTGGGGATATAATTTCAGATTTATATAAATACCTGAAACTGATTTTATTTATTGATTTTTATTTATTTTATTTTATAAAAATTCAGAAAATTCATAAACACCAAGAACAACTTTGGGGGTGAGAATTTCTTCCTTAACTTCAATCGTGATTTTTGATCGATTCTGGAAACAAAATCAGACGTGCTAGTAACCAAAATCTTCCTCTCGAAGAGAGCTTTCCATTGATACCAATATCTTGATCTGAGGTACAGTAAATCGAAAAGTCGATTTTTATCTTTTTATTCTTGAAAATCGTTTTTGTTTTTGGATGATTCTGGTTGATTTGATGTTACAGACAGTTTTAGAATGATGTTTAGAGTCGATTTATGTATAAATTTGCATCGTTTTAGTTCGAAATCGTGTTAGTCGAGTTTTGGGTTTTAATATTTTTATTTTGATTTTCTGGAGTTGTTGTTGATTGTTAGATGTTAATGATATGATGGTTGGATTCTAAATTTCTTCAGCTTTAATTTCGTATATAGATTGTTGGTTTTGGTTCAGAAACGGTGGGGATCGTTTTCGCCGGAAAACCTTAAAAGGTCCGCCGGCTTTAATGGTGATGAGCCGGAGAAATCATTCCGGTGAATGATACTTGTTGATGTTGCTGTTACTGTATTGCTGGGTTGGTGTAGAACAAAACCAAGCTAAGAAACGAGGAAGAAGGGGGTTGTTTCGATGGTATTTGGCATTGCCGGAGTCCGGCTAGAACCGCCGGAAACTGGGTTTAATCCCAGAAACCGGTGAGTTCATGCCCGACCCGGACGGGTCATGAACGACCCGGTTTTAACCCGTTTCCCTGACCCGTTTTTGATCCTTATTTCCCAAAACCCAATTTAAAAACTTGTTTGTGGGATTTTCGGTTTTAATTATTTTCAAAAATTCATTTTCTATTTTTGAAAAATCATTTTCTTTAATTTCTTTAATTTCAAAAATCATTTAATAATTATTTTCAATTCTAAAAAATTATGTGTTTAATTATTTTAAATTCTAATAAAAAAAATTAAATTATTTTCTTTAATTATTTTCAAAAATACCATTTGATTTAATTATTTATAATTCATTTTGGTTAATCGTTTATAAATTTAATTAAATGATTAAAAATAAATTAATCAATTAATTTTATTTATAAATAGTTAAATAAATGTAAATTATTTATAATTAATTCAAATAATTCCTACAAATTAGTTTTAGGTTTTAAAAATTATATTTTGTATTCAAAAATCAATTAATATTATTATTAATTGATTTAAATCTATTTATTTCTTATTTTATTCATAATAATTAAACCGTTCGTCCGTTTAATACGAAACGAACGCGTAAAGACTCAGAAAAATATTACGCTTCCAATAAAAATACTTTTGAACCTAATTTATTTTGTATTGCAATGTCATTTGATTTGTGTATTAGTTTGAGTCAATATTTGATCGGTAAATGCTAATATTGACCTAATTTTCATTCTGAACGCACTGAGACGTATCTTGTAATGATCTAACTTATGTGTTATATGAAATATATGATTACGTGTTATACAAATGCTAGGATTATGTGTTACATGATATGTATGTTATTTGTTTACAGTTTAAAATGCCATGCTTAGTTATATACGATCGGGTAGATGTCAAGACGTATAGTTACGTCGAGTGAGTTTAGTTCTGTCACTTAAGATAGTCCTTTTGTTTATAGAATCGAGTAGCAAGGAGTGCAGTCAAGTGTTAGACGAAGATAGTAGCCAGCAGTTAGAAGCAGAGTTAAAGTAAGAGGTTATTGAGCATACCAGGCAAGTACCCCTAACTTCACTTATCGTTCAAGTGATGTTTATTTCTAATCATATTATGCAAGTACCTATATCTTTATTTATCATTCAATTGATATTGACTCTGGACTTTATTCTTTCAATATCCATACTGTTCTAAGTTCAGAATAGTTAAACGTTTTATGTTTCACTGTGAATTACTCTATGCAGTGAAGTTTTGAATTGAGATTAGCGAATAACTAATTATTCTGGTTATTTCGCCATTGGTTGTTGATAAAACTCCGGACCATGAGAAATGGGGAGTTATGTGGTTAAGGATGTCATTTGATTCGACTCCTTTGACGGAAAATTGTTTTTATGGGATGGATGGTTGCATAAGAGGCCGTGGCGGTGGTCCAGTGTGAGCTATGTGTTATACAGGATATAACACCTTGCTAGGCCAATATGTGCCTTGGGTACCTTTTGTTTAGTTGGATATGCTTCGGCATACCGGTGTTGCTCTGCGGCTGATCACCGGCGGCAATACACCGTCGTTCGAGGATTCCAATCCCAAAACATAATATATTGCAAATGTTGTTTATTATCAAATTTATATCAGTTTTGATACTGTTCAGTTATTGTAGTTGGTTTTGTTCATCAGATATACTGTTGTTATTCCAAATCATAAGCTATTTACTACTTGCTGAGCATTTCTTTCGCTCATACTTGTTTCTTATCTTGATTCTTTCAGCTAGGCCAGGGCAAGCTTAAGTTCCAGGTCTGACCAGAGGTTATGTGCTTGTAAATAGTTGGTGTGTTTCCAGGTAGACAGTTTGGGACGCTTAATTAGTCTAGAGGTTTGTAATAAAATTTGAATAAGTTGTAAAACTAATTAGACTATGGTTTGTAATAACATTTGATTTGTATTAGTGCCTGTTCCATACTATAACATGTGATCGATCCAGTGTAGGTAAAGGGGTCGTATTTATTATATTATTCCGCTGTGATTATTTTATTTTGGTTTATTGGCGAGTGACCCCCAAATCTAGACCCCGGGTTTGGAGGGCGTCACAGGTTGGTATCAGAGCTACAGGTTATGGTCACTGAAACAGGCTTAGGATTGTCATAGGTGAGTCATAGGAAGATCACATAAGATAGGCGCGTGTAGTCTAGCTTTTATAGGATTAAATTTAGGTTATTGGGTTAGGATATAGTTAAGTTATTTAAGTTCCCTATTTTGCATTTAGCTTTAGGCCTTGTGTCATTGCCCTGCTATTTTGTTGGTTTAGTTAAGATGAAAGCAAGGATTTAAAAGGGTTGGATAATTCGGAGTAAATTTTCTTTGTGTTATTATTCTTGAGATAATAAGCAGGATTATGTGATAATCATGTCGCTTGTGTTAATAAGGTAGCAAGTTTATGATATTCAGGGAAGAGATACTATTTGCGAATTTTGATATGCTAAGGAATTGCTACATATTTGACACAATGCTTGACAGATTATTATATATGTGGCTTGTTTCTTACCAGAATAATGGCACCAAAGAGAAGGAATAATTCAGGAGAGGGTAGTACCGAGAGCCGTACAGATCCAGCAATTATCCAGATGTTGGGACTGATGCAGCAGCAGATGTTACATCTTATGCAGCAGCAACAACAGCAGCAACAGCAACAGCAGCAGCAGCAGCGAGCAGCACCACCTGCAGTGACTTTTAAGCAGTTTCAAGCAGTGAAGCCACCTGAGTTTAAGGGAAGTGCTGATCTTGTGGAAGCCAATGCATGGCTCAAGGAAATGGAAAAGGCTTTTGAATTGGTCGGAGCAGGAGCTGAGCAGAAGACCAAGTTTGTAAGTTACTTTCTGAAGGGTGAGGCGAACTATTGGTGGAAATCCGCGCGAGCATTGGAAGGAGGTGAGTTTATAACTTGGGAGAGATTCACAGAGCTGTTTCTAGAGAAGTATTTTCCGAGGTATATGAAGAATCAAATGGAGATCCAATTCTTGAACTTGACCCAGAGAGATCTTACTGTAGCTGAGTACGAAGCTAAGTTTACTGAATTAGCGAGGTTCGTGCCAGACCAGGTTGATACGGATGAAAAGAAAGCAAGAAGGTTTGAACAGGGATTGAGATTTTGGATTCAGAATAGGGTGGCCATGTTTGAGTTGACTTCATATGTGGCAGTGGTTCAGAAAGCAATGGTGATCGAAAGTAGGAGATATGTATCAGAAAGTGAAGGATGGGAAGAAAAGGAAAATAGAAACCTCAGGAGGAGGCCAGCAACAAGGTAACTTCCAGGGCCGTTTCAATAAAAGGCCAGAGTTTCAGGACAATAAGAGTGTGGGATTTAAGAAACCACAGCCAGGAAATGTGAACCGTTTTCAGAATTTAAATCAGCAGAGACCCAATCGTCCACCTGCGTCAGAGTGCAAATTTTGTGGTAGAAGGCATTTTGGGATTTGTAAGGCTAATGTGTTGTGTTATAAGTGCAATCAGAAGGGACACTATGCTAATGAGTGTCGAAGTCAGACTACAGCTCAGAAATCAGGGACACTGTGCTTTAAATGTGGAAAGATGGGGCATATTGCCAGGGACTGCCAGACAACTGAACCAACTGCTAATGTGCCAAGGATTGAAGGACCACCAGCAAAGGACCAGCCAAAGGCTAGGACATTCAATATGACTATGAAGGATGCTGTTCAGAGTTCAGACGTGGTTGCAGGTACGCTTCCATTCAACTCCATAGATGCTAAAGTTTTATTTGATTCTGGAGCTACAAGATCATTTATTTCTCAAAGTTTTGTCGATAAACTGCATTGCGAAGTTAAGTTGTTAGAACAAGCATTAATGATAGAGTTAGCTAATAAGGATCAAGTTTCCGTCGACCGAGTGTGCCCGAGGTGCGATATTGAGATAGGAGGACATCATTTCTATGCCGACTTAATACCTTTTAAGTTGGGAGAATTTGATGTTATTTTAGGAATGGATTGGTTGTCAGAAAATAATGCTCAGATTGATTGTAAGAATAGGAAAGTAAGACTTCAGACCTTGGATAGTAAGAAGAAAGTGATATTTCGAGGAAATAGGCAAGAGAAGAAGTTCTTAACGATCGCTCAAGTGAAGAGGTTATTACGTCAGAATTGCGAAGCATATTTGGCTCATGTGGTAGACACCAACAAAGAAGTTCCAGCACTAGAAACGATTCCAGTTGCCAACGAATTTTCAGATGTCTTTCCAGACGATCTACCAGGATTACCTCCCGACAGAGAAATTGAGTTTGCAATTGATCTAGCACCCGGAACAGAACCAGTTTCTAAAGCTCCATACCAGATGGCACCAGTGGAGATGAAAGAATTAGCAACTCAGTTGCAAGATCTTTTGGAGAAAGGAGTTATAAGACCCAGTGTATCCCCATAGGGCGCACCAGTACTGTTTGTCATGAAGAAGGACGGGAGTATGCGACTGTGTATCGACTATCGAGAACTGAATAAGCTAACCATTAAGAACAAGTACCCGTTGCCAAGGATCGATGATTTGTTTGACCAATTGCGAGGCGCTGTGTGGTTTTCTAAAATTGATTTAAGATCCGGATATCATCAACTGAAGATCAAGCGCCTGAAGACATTCCGAAGACCACGTTCAGAACCAGATATGGGCATTATGAGTTTCTGGTGATGGCATTTGGATTAACCAACGCACCAGCAGCTTTCATGGATCTGATGAATCGAGTATTTAAGAAGTATTTGGATAAACTCGTGATCATGTTTATAGACGATATCTTGATCTATTCTAAAACAGAAGAGGAGCATGCAGAGCATTTGGGAATAGTTCTGGAAATACTGCGACAGGAGAAATTGTACGCAAAGTTCTCCAAGTGTGAATTTTGGTTAAAAGAAGTACGATTTCTTGGGCACGTGATTAGCAATAAAGGAGTGGAAGTGGATCCAGCAAAGATTGAAGCTATAATCAACTGGGAGAGGCCAAAAACACCAACAGAAGTAAGAAGTTTCATGGGATTGGCAGGTTACTACAGAAGATTTGTGCAAGGTTTTGCAAAGATAGCTAAGCCATTGACAAAGCTCACCAGGAAGAACCAGAAATTTGAATGGGATGAGAAATGCGAAGAAAGTTTCCAGGAATTAAAGAATAGATTAGTATCTTCTCCAGTGCTAGTTTTGCCAGATGATCAAGGAAATTTTGTGATTTATAGTGATGCGTCGTACAAAGGATTGGGATGTGTTTTGATGCAGCATGACAAGGTGATAGCCTACGCTTCAAGACAGTTGAAATCACATGAAGAAAAGTATCCAACGCATGATCTAGAATTGGCAGCTATAGTGTTTGCATTGAAGATTTGGAGGCATTATCTTTATGGGGAAAAGTGCGAGATCTACACGGACCACAAGAGTTTAAAGTATATCTTCACCCAGAAGGAATTGAACATGAGGCAGAGAAGATGGCTAGAATTGATCAAGGACTACGACTGTACTATCAACTATCATCCAGGCAAAGCAAATGTGGTGGCCGACGCTCTAAGCAGAAAAGAAAGGTTAAACATGATAACTTCATCCGAGGAATTAATCAGGGAATTTGAGAAGCTGGAAATAGAGGTTAGTATTCCAAGTATGTCTACAGAAGTATTGTGTGCAATGTCTTTTTAACCAGAATTATTAGAGAAAATAAGAAGATGTCAGGAAGAAGTAATGAGCCATGAACGAGACAGTTTGACAGGAGAAGAAATAGGGAGTCAAAAGGATGATAAAGGGATATTAAGATTTTCTTCCAGAATATGGATACCCAACATAGCCGAGCTGAAAGATGAAATTCTTCGAGACGCTCACAACTCTAGATACTCAATTCATCCCGGGAGTACGAAGATGTATAGAGACTTAAGAGAAAACTTTTGGTGGCCAAGCATGAAGAAAGAAATTGCAGAATGGGTAAGTAAGTGTTACACTTGCCAGCGAGTCAAAGCGGAACATCAAAGGCCCAGTGGACTGATACAACCATTGAACATTCCAGAATGGAAGTGGGAGCATATCGCGATGGATTTCGTAGTTGGATTACCGAGGACCAGGGCGAATCATGATGCTATTTGGGTTATTATCGATAGATTGACGAAGTCGGCGCATTTTCTTCCTATCAATGAAAGATTCTCAATGGATAAATTGGTTCGGTTATATATTAAGGAAATTATGACTCGACATAGAGTTCCAGTATCCATAGTTTCAGACAGAGATCCTCGATTTAATTCAAGATTTTGGAGAAGTTTTCAAGATTGTCTCGGAACGAAGCTGAACATGAGTACTGCGTATCATCCGCAGACAGACGGTCAAAGTGAAAGGACGATTCAGACTATTGAAGATATGCTGAGGGTATGTGCACTAGATTTTGAAGGGAGTTGGGACGAGCATTTGCCATTAGTTGAATTCTCTTACAACAACAGTTATCATGCCAGTATTGGAATGCCGCCTTACGAAGCTTTGTATGGGAAAAGATGCAGATCTCCAATATGTTGGGAAGAAGTTGGTGAGAGAAAGATTTTGGGTTCAGAATTGATCCAGCAGACGAAACAGAAAATAGAACTTATTCGGAAATGATTGATAGCAGCTCAAGATCGTCAACGCAAATATGCTGATCCTACCAGAAAGGATATGGAATTTGAAGTTGGTGAAACAGTGCTATCAAAAGTTTCTCCTTGGAAGGGTTTACCAAGATTTGGAAAGAAAGGAAAGCTGAGTCCACGATATGTTGGTCCTTTTGAGATCTTGAAGCGTGTGGGAAAGGTTGCTTATGAATTAGCGTTACCCCCTCACATGCAGCATATTCACAACGTGTTCCACGTGTCAATGTTGAAGCGTTATTTGCCTGATTCGAACCATTACGAGCCAATCGAGATTCAGCAAGATTTGTCTTTTGTAGAGCAACCAGTGCAGATTTTAGATAAGAAAGAAAGAGTACTTAGGAATAAGTCTGTATCTTCAGTGCGAGTCTTGTGGAGGAATCCCAAGGTTGAAGAGTCGACTTGGGAGTTGGAAAGCGAAATGCAATCCGAGTATCCTCATTTGTTTTCCTAGGCTGATTCTGAGGACAGAATCCTGTTAAGGGGGGAAGGATGTAATATCCAGGAAAATTATGTGAATATTATATGTTAAATAAATAAATATTGTGTGTTTTATAAATTTAAAGTAATTATTGCTATGATATGAGATGTTATAACTGTTATGTGTGTTTCTGTGCGGGCCAGAAATTTTTTTCGATTGATTAAAAATATGTTAAATTGCAATTATATGAACTTATCTGCAAACGGGACGCGTAATTATTAGTGTCTTTATCAAGATACCTGTTTTATTTGATTTTATGTGCGTTTGAATGTATTTTACGTGTTTTCGGGATTTTCTGTTAATTTAGGGATCGTTTCCGTTTTTTTCAAAAATCAACGAACCGGGACCCCACCGGTACGTCAAACTCCACAAAATATGTGTTTTTATTTTTATAAAATTATTCGTATTTCAAATACCCTTTATTTTTGTATTTTAGAATTATTCACAATTTTTGGGAAATTTTGACATTAATTTTGCATTTTATCGTTTTTAAAATTATTCCCCCTAATTATTATTTTGGGGCTTAATTATTGTAATTTAGGGATAAAAACACCCTTAATTTATTTTGGGGATATAATTTCAGATTTATATAAATACCTGAAACTGATTTTATTTATTGATTTTTATTTATTTTATTTTATAAAAATTCAGAAAATTCATAACACCAAGAACAACTTTGGGGGTGAGAATTTCTTCCTTAACTTCAATCGTGATTTTTGATCGATTCTGGAAACCAAATCAGACGTGCTAGTAACCAAAATCTTCCTCTCGAAGAGAGCTTTCCATTGATACCAATATCTTGATCTGAGGTACTGTAAATCAAAAAGTCGATTTTTATCTTTTTATTCTTGAAAATCGTTTTTGTTTTTGGATGATTCTGGGTTGATTTTGATGTTACAGACAGTTTTAGAATGATGTTTAGAGTCGATTTATGTATAAATTTGCATCGTTTTAGTTCGAAATCGTGTTAGTCCAGTTTTGGGTTTTAATATTTTTATTTTGATTTTCTGGAGTTGTTGTTGATTGTTAGATGTTAATAATATGATGGTTGGATTCTAAATTTCTTCAGCTTTAATTTCGTATATAGATTGTTGGTTTTGGTTCAGAAACGGTGGGGATCGTTTTCACCGGAAAAGCTTAAAAGGTCCGCCGGCTTTAATGGTGATGAGCCGGAGAAATCATTCTGGTGAATGATACTTATTGATGTTGCTGTTACTGTATTGCTGGGTTGGTGTAGAACAAAACCAAGCTAAGAAACGAGGACGAAGGGGGTTGTTTCGATGGTATTTGGCATCGCCGGAGTCCGGCTAGAACCGCCGGAAACTGGGTTTAATCCCAGAAACCGGTGAGTTCATGCCCGACCCGGACGGGTCATGAACGACCCGGTTTTAACCCGTTTCCCTGACCCGGTTTTGATCCTTATTTCCCAAAACCCAATTTAAAAACTTGTTTGTGGGATTTTCTGTTTTAATTATTTTCAAAAATTCATTTTCTATTTTTGAAAAATCATTTTCTTTAATTTCTTTAATTTCAAAAATCATTTAATAATTATTTTAAATTCTAAAAAATTATGTATTTAATTATTTTAAATTCTAAAAAAAATTAAATTATTTTCTTTAATTATTTTCAAAAATACCATTTGATTTAATTATTTATAATTCATTTTGGTTAATTGTTTATAAATTTAATTAATTGATTAAAAATAAATTAATCAATTAATTTTATTTATAAATAGTTAAATAAATGTAAATTATTTATAATTAATTCAAATAATTCCTAAAAATTAGTTTTAGGTTTTAAAAATTATATTTTTGTATTCAAAAATCAATTAATATTATTATTAATTGATTTAAATCTATTTATTTCTTATCTTACTTATAATAATTAAACCGTTCGTCCGTTTAATACGAAACGAACGCGTACAGACTCAGAAAAATATTACGCTTCCAATAAAAATACTTTTGAGACCTAATTTCTTTTGTATTGCAATGTCATTTGATTTGTGTATCAGTTTGAGTCAATATTTGATCGGTAAATGCTAATATTGACCTAATTTTCATTCTGAACGCACTGAGACGTATCTTGTAATGATCTAACTTATGTGTTATATGAAATATATGATTACGTGTTATACAAATGCTAGGATTATGTGTTACATGATATGTATGTTATTTGTTTACAGTTTAAAATGCCATGCTTAGTTATATACGATCAGGTAGATGTCAAGATGTATAGTTACGTCGAGTGAGTTTAGTTCTGTCACTTAAGATAGTCCTTTTGTTTATAGAATCGAGTAGCAAGGAGTGCAGTCAAGTGTTAGACGAAGATAGTAGCCAGCAGTTAGAAGCAGAGTTAAAGTAAGAGGTTATTGAGCATACCAGGCAAGTACCCCTAACTTCACTTATCGTTCAAGTGACGTTCATTTCTAATCATATTATGCAAGTACCTATATCTTTATTTATCATTCAATTGATATTGACTCTGGACTTTATTCTTTCAATATCCATACTATTCTAAGTTCAGAATAGTTAAATGTTTTATGTTTCGCTATGAATTACTCTATGCAGTGAAGTTTTGAATTGAGATTAGCGAATAACTAATTGTTCTGGTTATTTCACCATTGGTTGTTGATAAAACTCCGGACCATGAGAAATGGGGAGTTATGTGGTTAAGGATGTCATTTGATTCGACTCCTTTAACGGAATATTGTTTTTATGCGATGGATGGTTGCGTAAGAGGCCGTGGCGGCGGTCTAGTGTGAGCTATGTGTTATACAGGATATAACACCTTGCTAGGCCAATATGTGCCTTGGGTACCTTTTGTTTAGTTGGATATGCTTCATCACAAAAAGACTCAATTCCTTGAACTTTGGTGATTTGAGCATGAACATCCCTGGATGTTTTCCATGCTTTAATCACCTTTTGTTCACGCTCGAGCTGCTTCTTTAAAATCTCTTCCTTTTTCAAGGACTCAGTTAATTCCTCCTTGGCAATCTTACACTCAATTCTTAATTTCTCAAAATCAACAAACTGAGACTCAAACACATTATTCCTCTCACTTAAAAACAAGTTGTTTTCTTTGATTCTAACATTTTCTTTAGTAAGAGACTTAAGCGTAACACGCAAATGATATAATTCTGTTGACATGTCATTTATGACATCATTACACTCGGCTTTAGATAAATGTACAAGGTTTGTTGTAATCACCTGATTGCTTGAGGAACTTGTCTTTGTTTCATCAGACTTGGCCGTTAGGGCTAGATTGATATTGCTGACATCTTCATCTTCATCCAAACCATCTGCTGCCCAGTCATTCTCTTGTGTAATAAAAGCCCTTTCCTTTTGTTTGAGTATATCAAAGTATTTTTGCTTATAATCCACAGACTCAAACATTTTCTTACTAGAATCTGACTTTCTACACTCATTTGCAAAATGCCCTGCCAAGCCACATTTGAAACATTTGAATTTTGACTTATCCACCATGTTTCTATTTGGCTTGGCTGCTCCAAAGTTCTTCTTGAACTTGAGCTTGGCAAATCTCCTGGAAAGAAATGCTAGGTGCTCATCAATGTCCTCCATGTCATCTTAGCTCAAAGAATCTTCATTTTCTACTGCAAGCCCCTTGCTCTTGTTCTCACAGACCTTAGAAGTTGACTCAACAGCTTCCATCTTCACTTTCTTCTCCTTTTCTAAATCAGCAACTAGTGCAATAGATCATCCTTTCTTCTTTCCTCTCTCCATCCTTTCATCCTGCTCTATCTCAAGCTCATAGGTCTTCAGGATGCCATACAGTCTCTCCAAAGTAAACTCTTTATAATCTTGTGAGTTTCTTAATGAGACTGTCATTGGTTTCCATTCCTTTGCAAGAGATCTAAGGAATTTCAGATTAGAGTCTTTAGTATGATAGACTCTTCCATGCAGCTTAAGAGCATTTAGTAGTTTTTGAAATCTACTAAAAATGTGAGTGAGTGACTCACTTTCCTCATTGTGAAAATGCTCATATTGCTGAATCAAGAGCTGCATCTTGTTTTCTCTAACTTGCTCAGTGCCATCACAGATTATCTGTATAGTATCCCAGATTTCCTTGGCAGTTTTACAGTTGATAATGTTGTCAAACATGTCTGCATCAACTCCATTGAACATAATGTTCATGGCCTTTTTATCCTTCCTGACTTGTTCAATGTCAGGATCAGACCATTCGTGCCTTGGCTTGGGAACTGATGGCTCGTTTCCTATTGCAACTCTCATTGGAACGTGAGGACCTCTTTCTATGCAGTCCACATAGGACTCATCTTGAGAAAGCATATGAAGATGCATCTTTACCTTCCAATGATGGTAATTATCCTTATCCAGAAAAGGAATCTTGACTCCAACGTCTTTCTTGTTCATCTTGCTGAATTGTTTTGATCTTTAAACTCTTTGTAGATTAAGAGCTCGCTCCGATACCAATTGTTAGTCCCTTAACAATATAGCAAGAATTACAGAAGGGGGGTTGAATGGAATTCTTGAACCTTTTTCTTGAAATAAAAATGTTCAACTCGAATATAGATATAAGTGTTTCGATTAGCAAAATGCGGAATAGAAACTTAATTGAATCAAAACAATAGTAATTAAAAACAAGTGTCTTTAAAAACTTTCTGGTGGATTTAAACAATTTCACCAGAGATATATATTATATATCGAGAGGACTCTGTGTGCAAGAATGCTCACAGTTGCTTACAAATTGAACTGCTGAGAATACAGGGAAATGCTAATAATTCTGCTAACAAAGATTTCTCTGTTTTTGTGTCTCAACACTTAACTTTCTATTTGCTACGATCTTGGTTTATATATTACCAAGATTACAAAGTCAAAAAGACTGAATAAATATAAAAACTATCAGTCTTAAGCTTTGCTGCTTTTCGTCCTCTATTACCTAGTTAATGGGCTTCCACAATAGATTTGTACACATCTCGACGGCTGTGCTCAGCTTTCACTGTTCAACTGCTGTTTGAATTCTTTATATGATTATCCGTTGGATTCTATGAACATCCGTTGGATATATGATCATCCGTCGACTTTCTAAACATCCGTTGATGGCTTCATTGATCATCCATCGACTGCTATATTAAACATCCGTTGATAGTCATTTGATCATCCGTCGATGGATTTGTTAATCATTCGTTGGTAGCTATTTTGGCACTTGACTTCATTTTACTTATGCAGAATTACAAGACATCATTTATATACAGTTAATCAACCTATTCTGCATATCTAGTTAAAGTCAACATGACTTATAGGCTACTACAGAATCTATACAAAGATGTATACAGAACTGTACTACAGACTTATTATTACATAAGCTACTCACTCGATGGATAATAAGTTAACATCCGTCGGGACCATAATGAGTTATCCATCGGGACTATAATTCTTATCCGTCGAGTGCTACATTATTTCACTAAGTAAAATCTACTTAGATGTTTTGTTTATAAAATCATCAAGTACACAACATATGCACAACAACACTACTGCGACTGATCATCGTAAGTGGTCTTCCTGGCGCGGCAAACTCCCGTAATGAGTTCATCATCCAATTGGATATTTCTGCAACACTACCCAGAGCACTTCGATATAAAGGCTACGGCTGGGCGATTGTTGAGTGTTGGCAGGGTCGAGTTTTCAAAATGATGTTTTCATCAAATGAAGTATCTTGTAACTTCATTTCATTTTGACGATATTTCAAAGATTGATTCTATACAAGTTTTGTCGTGTAGCTTCATCTATGGGATGAACTATTTATACCTTGAACGGTGGTAGTTCAAGTAGTATTCGGAAAAAGATATAAGTATATTGGAGTATCTTGTAACTTCATCTTTTCAACTTATATCTAGTTAATGATTATCTTATGAATGACAAAGGTTTTCAGGAAAAAATGTTGAGACAAGGTTAGATATATGAGATCACCTTGCAACGATATTTTTATACAGTTATAAACTGGAACTCTGTGTATATTATACATGTCAGAGGATTTCAAAGATTATGAAAAGTATATATGTATATATATACTGAATATTTTTCGACTTGGTCGCGTTAAGATATCAACTTGGTTAATTTCTTCTTGACCAAGACTTTCATGAGTACTATGAGAATGCTCATATATTGTTAATTATTATATATATTATTTCGGTGGGCTTGTTGTTCACCCTTGCTTTCTTCTTTCATCACACAACAACAGATAGAAAAGATGAACATGACCAAGCTCCCAATTCACAAGCGGTTAGGAAACGTTCCGCAGTTTTCTGGAGGTGTTGATGCCGCAGTAGCTGAGGTAGGAATTACCAATAGGCTAGGCTTTCAACTTTTGATGCACCAGACTTATGTATCTATATGAATTGTAATAATGGCAAGGAAATGTAAATTTATTCAAAAACTCTTTTGTGGTATAATGACTTATAATTGTGGAATAAAATGACTTATGTTATTTTTGGTATTCATCTCTGAGACTATAACTTGTGGTATGTGTGTGTGTATATTGTGGGGCACAGTACGCAGTGGTTGGTTATTTATTAAGATTAAGAGTTGTTAAGGGAATTGGAACTCGTGACAACCCGGATCCCCGACCCCAGATTTGGGGGTGTTACATGGAATCAATTAGATTTTATTCCATGTTCTAAAATTCTGACAGAGCATATTGCAAAAGCTGATGAGTTGCTTACAAATGCTGATTTCAAGACACAACTCAAGATCACAGCTCTGTCTATAAAACATCTTCAAGGTCTACATACTGCTACTCATGTAAAGGTTGATACACTCAGAGAACAAGCTGATAAGCTAGATCAAGTGCTCAAGCTTGACAAGAACACATCAGACCTATTTCTGAGAAAGTTGCAGCAATTGAGAAAACTCAAGAGAAGCAACAAGCCCAAATTGCTGAGGCTCTGGCTAATCAAGCTTCTCAGAAAGCTCAATTGGATGAAATCCAATCTTCAGTTGAACTTCTTCTTTCTCTCTTACTTCCTGATGATGCCAAAAAGGGGGAGAAGGTAGTTAAGTCTAAATGCTCACCTACTCAAGAACTGAAGAAAAAGGATGATGAAAGTGATGATCAGGGAAACTCTGAAAAGAGAAGAGGTCAAAGAAAAGTTCAAGGAAAATCTTCTATTCAGAATAAGTCAAGTTCTGATGCTGTGAATGCTCAAAGACTGAAGTCAAGTGGTGATAAGCAAATTCTGATGTTAAATTCTGATATTCTGATTCAGTCAGGATCTGAAGACTCTCAGAGGTTTTTGCAAACTCTGAAGTTAAAGGGGAAGCAGAATACTGTTTATTAAAAAAATCCTAAAATCCAGACACTTGATGAGGAGATAGCAAGAAGATTATTTCTGAAACACAATCCTGGAATGGATTTGGAAACTCTCAAGGAGGAAGAAGCTAGATTTGCTGCTGAGAAGACAAATCCTAAGTCTAAAGCTTCTGATGCAAAGAAACCTCCAAGGCCTAAGGAGAAAGGCATTGTTATCAGGGAGAAATCAATCACTGAGGCATCTAAAGCCAAAACAAGATCACAAATTGAGATTGATTCTAAATCAAAAGGAAAAGAAAAGGTTGGTGAACTTTTAAAGAAAAAGAAAAATTCTTTCATTCCAGTCTATCAAACTGTATTGCATGATGATGATTTGATAGAAGATGAAATTGTTCAAATTCTGAAAAGAAGAATGATAAGTGAAGATTCTAAAACAACCTCTAACACTGCTCAAGTTTTTGTTCAGAATAAAGGACATCAAGCTACAGAAGAAACAACAAATTCTGATCAAGTTGATTTGGACAAATTGACAATTGCTAATAAGAAGAAGCTGTTATGGAAGAAAGCTACTCCACTTGTACCAAAATCCAATCTCATGATGAGTCAACTTGCTACATTTGGGTTGAGATCCAAGCAACCTAGAGATACAGCTGGATTAGGTTCTGACGAAGAGAAGATTCAAACAGGAGTAGAGGTTACTCTAAAAGATCCTTTCATATTGACAGACAAGCCATATGAACAAATCAAACAAAGACACCTTGACAAGGTGTTGTCTGCTCAAGTTGTGATAGATGCTCATGATAAGGAAAATCTAAAAGAGGAATTTATCTTATTTCTCAATGATGGAAGGACTTATAGATTAGCTGATTCTGATGTATCAAAGAAGTCTATCAGAAAGCTTCAACATATTCATTATCTTCTGGAAGTAAAATCTGATGTTACAAGAAGATGGTCAAAAATATTTTGAAGGCTATAAGAGATCTATTCAGAATCTCTGGTACAAAGAATTCTCATTACATTCCAATGATTACTGAAGGTGATGGAAGAGAAATTCCTATGCTGAAGAATTCTGCTAAGGTGGAAGTTATTCTGAAAGGAAGATGCTTATGTTATAATGAAAACTCTTCACATCCTAAGGTTATCAGACTTGGTGATGGACTTGAAAGAACATCCATTCAAGCTCTCAGAACAACCATTTATCAAATTGGTGATAGTAAAGAAGAAGAACTGATGCAGGTCAAAGCACAGTTAGCTGAAGTTCTGAAGAAAGCTGAAGATAATCTGATAAGAGATTTTGTTAAGAATCATTATGGATTCAGATTGATTCAGTGATGCTGGTAAAGTTGGATGTTTTGTAAGTTGTAATTATTTGTTTAGTCAAACTCTTATTGCATTTGAACTTAAATGTTTTTGACATCATCAAATCTATTAACTTGTACATTCTTGTATAATTTACATGTTGGGGGAGATTGTTGAATATATTTGAGATGTCATGTCTAATATGTTTCATGTTTAGTTCTCAGATCGTAATAAACTGGAAATATCTATTCTCACTGAAATCAGGACTTACTGTAAGTCAGAACTTAAGGATATCAGAACTTAGATTATCAGAAGATAATATCAGAAGATGGATATCAGAACTTAAGTACTGGAGGACTTACAGTTAAGGAAGGAAGTTGATTTACATAAAAAAAGATAGATACTAATACAAAAAGAAGATATGCAAGGAAAGAGTTAGAGGACTAGAAGAATTATAAGATATCTGGTTGATATATTTTAGGAGATAAAATTATATTCCATATCAACTAGAAGTTATCTTGTAACTGTGTGTTTATATAAACACAGACATAGGTTTACTCTAAAAGAGTTACGATCATCGAGAAGATCATATAATTGTAACCTAGCAGCTCTCGTGATATTTGTTCATCACTGAGAGAGAACAGTTCCATTGTAGAGTTTGTTATATCGAATACAACTATTTTCTGTTATTTATGCTTTAAATCGATTTGATTATATTGTACACCGTATTCAACCCCCTTCTACAGTGTTGTGTGACCTAACATGTTATGGTCTCTGCAGGTTGATGTTTGAGTTTGAAGTTTAGCCTCTTCTTTTAATCTGTTGGTATGCTTTTTTTTGTTTCGCTACTTATGTGTATCTATATGTGTCTGGATGTTCTAACCGGTTAGTAGTACAGAGTGATTTTTGAATGCAATGATAGTGTAACTGTAGTTTAAGGATTTTATTTCTTTCAGTAGAGTTACTATATGTTCTTATTTATGTGTTTTCCTGATGTGTTTTTGTCATAGTTATAGTGGATTGACAATATGTTAATGAATGTTGATTATGCTTTTATATAAGTTGGTTGTAAAATTAAAAATACAGGGGGTGGCTCTGATCAGAGGCCTCCTAGGAGGCTAATGCACACCCAAACAGCCGAGAATTTGGGGGAATCTATATCTGACAGTAAGGTTGTGCCTACGTCTTTGGTTGAAATTGCTCCAATTCTTCCAGTGGCTAATGAATTTGAACCAAGCAACCCTAGAGTTGCTTACCTTTATAATATTTTTTGTTTTCATTATATTATTTTCTTGTAAAGTATTTTTGGTATTTATATATCGTCCTTTCATCATTGTGTCATGACTGCCTTACCATAAATGCCCTTCTAAAATTTGTGTGGTGATTTTATCTGATTTCTTAAGTTAAAATGTGCATCAGTGAGAAACTATGTTTGCTAACGAATATGAAAATGTACAAGGATATACAATAAAGGTAGTTGTAGATTGAGAAGAAGATGTTGATGAAGAGTGTTATATTGCACAAGATAGAGCAAAATACAGAATAGGGTTTTACTTGAATGGATTATAGACAGATATCTTACAGCCTACCGAGCTCATGCTTTTAGCATCTTCCTGATAGTCTATAGTGAAAGACCATGTAACTTGAACAAGTACTACATACAAATATAGGTAATGGATGACAAAAATGATAAATCTACCTAGATGTCAAGATTTGTTGAATTTTTAGTTTTAATATTGTACAAAGTATATATATTAGATAATTTATACCAAATTTGTTGGGGACTGTTTGGTGACTTTAATACATGCGCATACTAAGTAATTAAACATTAACTAATCTACTGTAAATATTATTGGATTTGATTATCTGTTAACTGGTTTAATGCTTTTAAAGCTTAAATCCTGCACAAAACTGAAAATGACAAGTTAGTCGAGTTGATCAATTCATTATAGATATTAAAATTTGTTCTTCAGCAATAGTAGGCCAGCAAACCGTTGTGCAAGGAAGAAAGGATAAAAGAAACCGGAAATTTAATGTGAAAAATAGTAAAAGAGAATACAACACAAAAAATATATTTTGTTAGCTGTTGATAAGTAGAAGATATCTGCCTTGAATTATGCAATATGATCGATGTATTGTACTCTTGTATATGTGGATGTTCCTGATGTAGTCTCGACCAGTATTTAATAAGAGCACAAGGTTTGTTGATATGAGAAATCTAAATGTATTAGAAATATATTATATATATTATATATAAGATGAATATGGGAGAGAAGACATCATATGAAATTGTATTTCATTCAAGTGTGTATCTTACAAGATGAGACTTGAGTCCTATTTATAGGCTCACTAAAACATAGATAGAGAAATCCAAAGGCCAAATACATGTACTTGAAAATCCAAAAGTCAAGAGTTATGACTTCGGAAATTCAAGAGGTTGTTCTAGAGTATTCTAGAGACATCCATATTCTAACACTCCCCCTTGGATGTCCAATTTTTAATAATCGTGCCTCGTTAAAACCTTTCTAGGAAAAAACCCATTGAGAAAAAAATCCTAGTAAAGGAAAAAGATTACATCGATTTTGAAAAGTTTATTTCAAGTTCTTAATTCGACGCATGCCAATCTTATGTACCAAGCTTTCAAAAACTGATATGGGTAGCGACTTCGTGAATAGATCTGCAAGGTTGTCACTTGAGCGTATATGTTGGACTTCAATTTCTCCATTCTCTTGAAGGTCATGGTGAAGAAAAACTTGGGGGAAATATGTTTAGTAATATCGCCTTTGATATAACCTTTCTTTAGCTGCTCGATGCATGTTGTATTGTCTTCAAACATACTGTTGGTGTCTTGTCATGATGCATGCCATATGACTCCCAAATATGCTAACATATTGATCTCAACCAGACACATTCTTGACTAGCTTCATGGATTGAAAGAATTTCTGCATGATTAGAAGAGGTAGCAGCCAAATATTGTTTAACATATCGCCATGAGACGGCTATATCCCTATAAGTGAACAAATATCCTGTCTATGATCGAGCTTTATCTGGATCAGATAAATATCCTGCATCTGCATAACCCGTTAGCACTGCTTTGGATTTATTAGAATAAAATAAACCCATATCAGTTGTGCCTCAAAGATACCAAAAAATATGTTTAACACCATACCAATGCCTCCGAGTTGGGGCGTTACTATGTCTTGCTAATAGATTCACAGAAAATGCTATATCGGGTCATGTATTATTAGCAAGATACATAAGCGCACCTATAGCACTGAGATAGGGTACTTCAGGACCGAGTATCTCTTCATTTTCCTCTTTTGGTCGGAACACGTCCTTTTTCTTATTAAGTGATCGAACAACCATTGGAGAGTTAAATGGATGTGATTTGTCCATGTAAAACCGTTTCAAGATCTTTTCTGTGTATGATGATTGATGCACAAAAATTCCATTTGGAAGATGTTCAATTTGTACTCCAAGGCAAAGATTTTTTCTCCCAAGATCTTTCATTTCAAATTCTGCTTTTAAGTAATCAACTGTTTTCTGGAGCTCTTCAGGAGTTCCGATGATATTCAAATCATCAACATACACAGCCACTATAGAAAATGAAGATTTTATTTTCTTTATAAAAATACATGGACAAATAGGGTCATTCTTGTAATTTTCCCTTGGTAAATATTCACTTAACCTCTTATACCACATTCGACCATATTGCTTTAATCCATATATGGATCTTTGTAACTTAATAGAATAAAGATCACGAGAGTATAATTTAGATGTTTCAGGCATTCGAAATCCTTCGGGAATCCTCATATAAATATCTTTCTTAAGGGAATCATACAAGCATGCTGTTACAACATCCATTAATCGCATTTCTAATTTTTCAATAACTGCAAGGCTAATAAGATAATGAAAAGTTGTAGCATCCATTACAGGGGAATATGTTTCCTCATAATCTATTCCTGGTCTTTGTGAAAGTCCTTGAGCAACTAAACGTGCTTTATATCTCACAATTTCATTTTTATCGTTTCTTTTTCGCACAAATACCCATTTATAACCAACGGGTTTAGTCCCTTCAGGGGTTCGGACTACAGGTCCAAAAACTTCATGCTTGCTAAGTGAGCTCAATTCCTTTTCAATTGCTTCTTTCCATTTTGGCCAATCTTCCATATGTTGACATTCTTCGACAGATTTTGGTTCAAGATCCTCGTCTTCCATCATAATATCAAGCGCTACGTTATATGCAAAATTTTCATCGACGATAATGTTATTTCAGTTCCATTTCTGTGACAACATAATTTATAGAGATCTCTTCTATTTCTACATTTTCAGGTACCTGGTCTTCTTCCGGGGTTTGGTTATTTATGTCACGGGTCTCTTTTGGAGTCTCTCCTTGAGATTTTATTTCATCTATTTGGGCATCATCATATTTTTCTCCTTTTCTTTTCCGAGGATTTTTATCTTTGGAACCGATTGGTCTACCTCGCTTCATGCGAGGTCTTGACTCATTTGCCTTGATAATTTGTCCTTCAGAGATTTCAATTTTTTGCAGGAGCATTTGCAGCTGGTATGTGTGACTTAGTCACTCTATTGATATCATTGAATGCATCAGGCAATTGATTTGCTATGCCTTGTAAATGGATTAGTCTTTGAACTTCTAATTCACATTAGTTTGTACGAGGATAAAAAATGTTCAATGTTGGTGCATTCCATTTAATTTCTTTCTCCAGCTGCTTATTTTCTCCCCCTGATTTAGGGAAAATTTTAATCTCTCCCCCTAATTTTGGAAAAACATTTTCATCAAAATGACAGTCTGCAAATCTTGCAGTAAATAAATCACCTGTCATTGGTTCAAGATATTTGATTAATGAGGGAGATTCATAACCAACCTATATTCCCAATTTTCTTTGAGGACCCATCTTTGTGCGTTGTGGTGGGGCAATTGGGACGTATACCGCACACCCAAATGTTCTAAGATGGGAAATATTAGGCTCCCTTCCGGAGGCCAATTGCAAGGGAGAGAATTTGTGATAGCTTGTAGGTCTGATGCGTATAAGTGTTGTTGCATGTAAAATGGCATGTCCCCAAATTGTAACTGGGAGGTTTGTTTTCATAATTAATTGTCTAGCAATAAATTGGAGTCTTTCAATAAATGATTCTGCAAGACCATTTTATGTATGAACATGAGCTACAGGATGTTCAACACGTATCACAATTGATGCACAAAGCTCATTAAAAGCTTTTGATGTGAATTCTCCGGCATTATCCAATCGAATTGTTCTAATATTATAATCCGTAAATTGTGCCCTTAATCGGATTATTTGCGTAAGTAGTCTCGCAAACGCCAGGTTACGAGATGATAATTAGAACACATGTGACCACCTTGTTAATGCATCGATTAATACCATGAAATATTTAAATGGTCCACATGATGGTTGAATGGGCCCACATATATCACCCTGTATTCTTTCTAAAAATTTAGGAGATTCTGTTCCAATTTTTGCTAAGGAGGGTCTGATAATCAATTTTCCTTGAGAACAAGTAGCACAAGAGAATTCATTAGATTGAAAAATCTTCTGGTTTTTCAATGGATGCCCGTGTGAATTCTCAATAATTTTTTGCATCATAATTGATCCAGGAAGCCCTAGCCGATCTTGCCATATAACAAAATTATTTTTATCAGTAAACTTCTGGTTTACTGTGGCATTTACCTCAATATTTCGAATATGGATATAGTATAATCCGGAAGAAAAGGTTGGCAATTCTTCTATAACATATTTGCTACTCGAAGTGATACTTGTAATATAAAGAAATTTTTTATCCCCTTTATTCACCGTTTCAACGTGATATCCATTTCTTCAAATATCTTTAAAACTTAATAAATTTCTTTGTGATTTTGGGGAGAATAATGCATTATTTATAATAAATTTTGTTCCTTCGGGTAGTAATATAGTAGCTCTTCCGGAGCCTTCGATCAATTTTATACTCCCGGAAATTGTGCAGACATTGCCTTCATATTTATTTAATGAGGTGAAATATTTTTCATTTTTAAGTATAGTGTGGGTCGTTGTGACATCCGGGAAATATCGTGTAATTATTTGTATCAATATATGATTATTATGTGAATATTATATGAATTTTTGGTGAATTATCTTATGATTGATGATAATATTTGGATGTTTGTATATAATAAAATGTGAGAATATTAATTTTAATATGTCCATAATAAAATATAGATAATTAAGATATTTTTCTGGTAATTTTTGGAGTGTTATATGATTTTACAATGATTTTTGAATTATTAATTATTTTCTGAATAATTACAAAATTATTTTATAAAGACGGGAATTGTCTGACTTCAACCGTTTTTACGTTTTTACAAGCCGAAACTCTTCCAAAAACTCCTTCCTAACCTAATCTGGTAATTCCGGACATTTTCCGTGTTTTCACTTTTTCGATCCGGATTACGGTTTGACCCGTGCGCGGCCCGACGCAATATTTTCGATACGACAATCATTTCGGTGAATCAACGAAACCCGTATTCTCTAAAGACGGAATATATTACATTATTTTCGTATAAAGTGATTTATAAAAAGCCCGGTTGGGATAATTATCCAAAACTGATATCAAATCGGATCGTTATTGCAGTTACTTAGCGGCTAAGCAACTAATTTAAAGATCCAAAACGATCCAGAACGAACCAATATTCCGTAAATATAAATAGCATATTTCTTATTTCATTTTATTCGTTTATTGATTTACAACCAGTAAAATACAGTAAATACAGAGAAAAACCCTAAAAATGATATGTTCCTGAGAATTAAACGCACGAACGAGGACGTTACCGAACTCTGATTCAGGCATGTAATATATCAAAACGAAGCTCTCGAAAATTACTTTCATAATCAATCATCTGTTTTTATGCAGTAATTAAGGTATTTTTCTTATTTATTTGTTTTAATTTGAATTATTTAAAGATTAAATTATGAAAATTTGTTCTTGATGTTGTTGATATGATTTGATGATTCCATCGTGTAGATAATCTTTTTCTGGTCAATTTGTATATTATACTTCAAAAATAGAGTTCAATAACACATAGTAATTAAGGTTTAATTTTCTGAAAATTATTTGAAAATGTGTTCTTGGTGTTCTTGAATTGCTGAGGAATCAAACCCAACTTTGGAAATGATTATGTGGTCCAAATCCAAAGCTTGAGTAACCAAACTGAAGCTTACGATATATACTATCTGTTTCTATCTTCAAATCATCTGAAATTTGGGTAAAAGTTCAATTCATATTTATAGGGTTTACGACCAATTTGGGGATTTCAGTTTGAGTGATTGCTGGTTCAAACAGAGGATAAATATAGCTTCACGTGTTTATTTGCAGTCGATTCACGCCACTAATTACCACGTTCTATTGCTAAAAATGGTTAACCGAAGTTTCGGGTTTTGATATTTTATGTTTTGATTTTCCGGATTTGATATCAACTGTTAGATGTTTATGATTCCATGAATAGATTCTATGTATTCAGAGCATTGTTTTGTAATTTATTTCGTTAATTTTCGTCACGAATTGACTGGATTCGAATTTGGCCGGAATGAGCTCGAAGCTCACCGAATTTATGGCCGGAGTTGCTGAAACGTTGGGCGTTTGTGATGATGGTTGTATGCTTTGAGTTGATGGAAGTGTATTGAACAATTTGGGATTGAAAAATGTATGGAAAGGAACTGTTTCGAGCTTATCCGGAGCTCGTCGGAAGTGGAGCAGCTCACTGGATTTTGCGTTTTTTTCCGGTGGGTTTTTCCTGTTCTTGCTCGACCCAGCAACCCGATTCCTGAACCGCTTTTGATCTTGTTTTCCCCTAATCCAAAAATCAAAGACTGTTTCTGTAATTTCTTTTTAAAATAATTCAAAAAAAAATTGTTTTAATTTCTAAAAATCATTATTTATTTCTGAAAACTGTTTTTAATTCTAAAATAAATCTTAATTAATTAATTAATTAACTTTAGTTGATAATTAATTATTTAATTAATCAATTAATTTAAATATTAATTGATTAATTAATTTAATTAGTTATTAATTAATTTTAATTGATTATTTAATTAGATTTAATTATTTAAAATTGATTTAAAAATCCTGAAAAATAGTTTTGAGCGTTAAAATAATATTTTAAATTATTTTCGAGCCCCGATAATTACTATAAAATTATTTTAAAGCCAAATTCGGGTATTCGAACCCTATTATTTAATTATTAAATGGTTCACAGACCATTTTAATTCCGAAAAATGTTCAAAAATTCATAATAAATCAACCGTTCGTCCGTTTAATACAAAATGAACGCGTCTAGACTCTGAAAAATATTATGCTTTCATTAAAAATACTTTCGAGACCAACTTTCTTCTGTATCAAAAGATCGTTTGTTTTACGAGTCATTCTGAGTCGGTTATTGATCGATAAAATATTCTTTTTGACCCGATTTCAATTCTAAACGTATTAAGACCTATCTTTTATCGATTCAACTTATGTGCTACATGAATTATGTGATTATGTGTTATATGATTACATGCCCTATGTGTACGTGTTATGTGCATAATGAGTCGGCGTGTCTTTTAAACATTATCTGATTATGATGTGATCCTTGTCTATTATTATCGGGCGGGTAGACGATAGGGATAAGTGTATAGACTAGATAATTATATATTGTCAGTTCATTGAATAGTATTATTTGTGATAGATGCACATAGTGCGAGACGTTCATAGCCAGATAGAGATTGTAGAAGTAAAGCCTGATTGTGGATAGTAAGGAAACGAGTGGACTCAAATTAAAGATAAACCTAAGAGGGTAAATGATAAGAAAGGTCAAGTAGCCTATCAAAGGAAATACAGATGCAACAGGACTGATTAGTATGGTAGCTAGTTAAAGATCAGAGGATTATCAATTGAGGCAAGTCCTTTCTCCTTAAATACTGCAATTATTTATTCGCTCCTATTCTAAGTTCAGAATAGTTAACTGTTTTATATTTCGTTGCAATTACTCTTATTATGCCAATTCTTTTCATTATTGTTCATATAATTCGATTGCTCTCTTGAGCAAATACCCATTCTTTCGGGTTATTTGCGAACCTTGAGTTGAGATATTTTGAATTCAAAATGATTTGATAACAAAATACTCTACGGGCTGGACGTTTATTATGAGGACCAGTGATGAGCTGGATCCTATGGGTCAGGGATGGACCGGACCCTTTAGGCCATAGTTTCCTGGGTACCCCATATGTTGGTTGGGTCTATGCAGTTGGGTATAGATCCGCACTATCTCCTGACTGATCAGCAGGTTATAGTGCATATGTTGGTTTCTAGTGTCCAGTCTAATTTATTGTTGATCGCCATTAACGGTATTCCTTTCTGAGTAGTTCATAACTACAAACTCACACCAAGATTTAATTCAAAAGGATGAAATATTGAAACGATTACTGTCCTTTTTCGGAAAAATGTGATTTATGATTAAAGGCCAGTGAGGGCCAAGGTTTTGTTCGCTCAACTATTTAAATATGTAAAAACATTTTTAAAATCATTCAACCATCGTTTCCAGGAGTTTTCTGATCTGATACCTGGAAACCATTTATGATACTTGCTGGGCATTTTTGGCTCACTTTTGCTTTGTGAACTCTTATTTCTTTCAGTATCAAATGAGGGCAAAGTGAATAGTTTTTAATAGACAATAATAGTGGTGAGATTCCAGCTGAAGAAATTTGGAGATAACGGAGTGATCAATACAAGGAAATTAGTAATAAGGTAATGAAATTATATTTAGACAATGTAAATTTAGAAGGTTAGATTCTTGTTTCATACTATAACCTGTAAGCGATCCTGAATATGAGAGGTTATCTGTATATTTATTTTAATATACAGGTTATTATTATTATTTAAAGTTGTGTAGTGACACCCAATCCTGACCCCGGATTTGGGGGTTTCATAGTTGGTATCAGAGCTACAGGTTATTGGTCACTGAAATAAGAATAGGTGAGGGTAAGATAGGAGTGATAGGCAATATGAGATAGGAAAGACCCCAGGCATACTCATTTTAAGATCGCATTGAGTATGAATGAGGATTGGCAGGTCCAATACGGAATTGATAAGCCAAGATGGTTTGGGCAAGCGTACGGCGAATATCTCAACGGTATAGGTATATTAAGTTCTCAGATCCTACAGTAATGAGGAATCGATAGAATGACGGAGACTGGATATGCTACCCTACATTTCATGCGGTTTTGAAGAAGATGCGTATGAGTCTTGTGAGAACTTTGTGTAAGAGAGGCTAGGTGAGTTTTGGGTACGATTTAACTTAGAATTAGGTAGTAGGACGAGCTTCAAGCTGGAGGCAACAAGTTGATGGAAGCTGATGAAGAACCAATATTGCACATTTCGAAGGCACTACCGCTACGAGAAGATTCCTATCACTTATCAGGAGCTGTGCAAGGAATAATATCTACCTTACTAGGTATAGATAAGACTAGCAAGAAGATGCGAACCTATCTATAGACCGAACATCGAGTTGCATGCGTGGTTGCAAGCATAACATCAAAGACGATGACAAGAATGTCAAAAATAGTACTAAATGTCAGCGTTGCGGTAGGATTGCGAATAAAATGATATACGACGGTAAATGAAGTTTTGTCGTCTAATAAGTGCGAGCAGAATCCAAGGAAGAGTAGAAGATGTACCAAAATGGAGAGACCCTTATATGGGCATTCCTTTAATTAGATATTTCATTAGCGGATCAAGAGAATAGCAAGTAACTTATATAGTAATGACGACCAAAAATTGATTTTCAAAATTTTAAAATGAGATTTTGGAGAAGAATTTCTTAATCAACTTTCAAAAGATTTTTGTATGAAATGAGTTCTACAATTTGGTAGTCGAATTACTATTCAAGTTCTTGTTATTACAAACAGAAAATGTCCTAAAAAGAAGAATGGATTGTTAGGTCACACACACTGTAGAAGGGGGTTGAATACAGTGTTTATCACAATCAAATCGAATTAAAGAACTCAAGTAACAGAAAACAGACTTTATTCAATATAATAAACTCTGTTACAATATGAAACTGTCCTCTCTCAGTGATGAACAAATATCACGAGAGCTGCTAGGGTTACAATGAATATTATTCTCGATAATGATAACACTTATAGTGTAAACCCTATGTATGTGTTTATATACTACACAGTTACAAGATAATTGCTAATTGATATGGAATATAATTCTGCTTCCTAAAATATATCAATCAGATATCTTTTCTTCCAAGTATTCTATTCTTCATAGAATTCCTTCTTCATGCATATCTCTTCTTGCGTTTATCTTGATCTTCTTTCCTTTCAATCAGTCGTCTTCCTTATCTGAAAGTCTCTTTAAGTCCTGATATTATCTCCTGATAAATATCTCCTGATAACTTAAGTTCTGAACACTTAAGTTCTGACTTCAGTATAAGTGCTGATTTCCAGTTAAGTATGGATTTATCCTGTTTAGGTAAGATCTGAAAACTAAACACAAATCACATTAGACATGACATTATCAAATATATCTAACAATCTCCCCCAACTTGTAAATTAGCATAATATACAAGTTTAACAGATATTTGATGATGTCAAAAACATTAAGTACAAATGCATGAGAATTTGACTAGATAACTACAACTTACAGTCCTTAAAGCTTTACCAACTTTAACTTCTGATAACAACTTCAGTCTGTATACATATCAGAATTTGAGCAGTTGTAGATCTTGACTTGGCTTCAATTACTGATCTCTTTAATATCAGGAGTTGTTCTGAGATAGTTCTTTAACAAACATCTCTCAGCATATTCAAGTTCATCAATCATCATCCTTTTAACATTCTTCAATTCAACTATATCTTCACCAATTTGAAAGATAGCAGCCCTAAGATCATTTATTTTAGCTTTCCTTATGTCCTGATCCAGTCTGATCAAATATGCCTTGTCAGACTCAAGATTGAATTCTACAGCCTTATAACCCAGAAAGGTAGTTATAATCTTAGCAGAGTTAGGCTTCATCTCGACAATATCACCCTTGTGATCTCTGTACTTGGGACAGTATGTGTTGTCAGACTTCACAGAATAAAGCTTCTTCTGTCTCTGAATTTGAGTCTTCAAATAATTTGCAGCACTTTCTGTTAATCTGTTCTTCACTTGAAGTAGAAATAAAACATGTTCTAGTTCCTCAAAATACTTCAGTGGTATAGCATTTTCCCTTATGTGGTAAACCCTTCCATCAGTCATGAAATATAACAAGATGTGTTCTTTCAAGAAGGTATGATAAACCATCTGTACAGATTCAAGCTGATTCAATCTTTCAGGAGTTGCTCTAACACTTGGTTCACTTAAGAAAGTTGGATCATTGGTTGTGCTCTGCACTCTTCTTTCATCAGCACTACCCAAACTAGATTTATCTCTTGCTTCCTTTCCTGTAATCACTCTTGCTTCAAAACCACTTGTTGTAGTCTTCAAAGGTTGAGTCTGTTTAGCTTTAGTGAATCCTGGTAGGAGTAACCTTGAGGATTTAACATGAGCAATGTCAGAGGTTTCCTTTAACTTATCTTCTGATATCAAGCCAACTTGAGCTATGTCAGAGGTTGTTTGCTTCAATGTCATATCAGAACTTACTATATCTTGACTCTGAACAACTTGAGCCATGTCAGAGGTTGTTTAAGAAATCTTCTTTGAAACCAGAATAAGATTAGCATCTTCAACAGATATTCCTTCATCCATAGGAGGCACATAAACCTTTACAGATTCACCAACTTTTTCATTGCCCTTGGACCTTGGATCTATCTGCATTTGTGATTTGGCCTTGGTTGCCTCAAGATTTACCCTTTCTTTTATCACAATGCCTTTAGCCTTAGGAATTTTCTTTTCAACAACAGAAGCTTCAGATTTGGAGTTGACTTTTTCTAACTTAAGTCTAGCTTCTTCTTCCTTTAGACTCTCAAAGTCCATTCCTGGATTTTCTTTCAGAAATAACTGTCTTGAAATCTCCTCATCATGTTCCACATGTTCATCAGAACTTATCCTTTTACCAGTATCAGAAGTTATTCTTCTCCCACTATCAGAACTTGTTATTTGACTTGTAGTTCCAGTTCTACTTGATGAAAGACCTTTACCTTGACCATGACCTCCACCCATTCCAGAGTTTCCCGGATCATCTTTTCCATCATCCTTTCCCTTCAGTGTCTTAATAGGTTTGCATTTGGACTTAATTACTTTCTCCCCCTTTTTGGCATCAGCATGTAATAAAAGAGAGACAAGCAATTCCACTGAGGATTGGATCTCATTGAGTTAATTTTGATGAGAAGCTCGAGTCTTCAAAATTTCATCAATCTGAGACTGTTGCTTCTCTTGGGTTTTCTCAATGTAGGCAATTCTGTCAAAGGTAGGTTGGAAAAACCTTTTCTTTTTAAGTTTCAGATTCATATCTTGCTGGATCAAGTTTTCTTGAATTTTATTCACCTTGTCATGAGTTATTGAGTGTTGACCTTGAAGGTGCCTTATACTCAATGCAGTAACTCTCAGCTGTGTCTTGAAATCATCATTGATCAGCATTTCATCAGCTTTTGCAAGATGCTCAGCAAGAATCTTTTCAGAAGGAACAAAGGTAACTGTGTTCTACTCCTTAGTCCACTCCTGTCCTCTAGGAGTTTCACTCCAAGGTACTGGTGCTTCCCCTGTAACAAACTTCTTGACTATCTCAGCTTTATGAACAGTTTGTTGAGGTGCATGTCCTGATGGACCAGCTGCATCAGCATCTACATTTGTAGCAGCAGCTTCACCAGTAACTTCATCATTAGCAGCATCAGAACTTATAGAATCAGTATCAGCAGCTTCTTCTGATAAAAGAATAGTATAAGAGGCTATTAAGGCTTAACATCATCCTCTAAGGGCTGATCTCCAACTAAGTTCTGATCAACTGCCATATTCTGATGCTCACCTAAAATCTGATCTTCAGTATCTAGATGCAGAGAATGTGTTGTAGGTAATTCTGGATTAAAATCAGCATCAAGAAATGGTGTTGGTTGTGGAGTGATTGGAACTGGAGGAGCTTCTAGATGCAAAACCTGAGGCACTTCCAAGTTATGGATGTCAATTTCATCACTTGGCCCCTGGTTATCAGCATGTACTGGAGATTGATGAGTTGCATGAAGGTCTGGATCAGCACTAGGAGAATTGTGAGCTTCAACAGGGTCTTGTGAGATCAGAGATTCCTGATCCCCTTCCTTAGCTGCTGCTTCCATTCCTTTACAAGAATCTTCAGGCCTTTTTGCGAATGATTTGAATCTTTTAGCTTTTGAGGAGTCTTTAGGAGCTATATCATCAGAATTACGCTTTCTAAGCCTTTTTAGGGGCCTGGAACTCCCAATATCAACATCCTTCTGAGAAGAGACCTTCTCAGCTTTATAACAACAGGTTCTGATACTGGAACCTGTTCCTCAGCATCTGATTCATCTCGCAGAATGAATCTCCTTCTCTTCTGTTGTGTCTGAGGTACTTTCTTAGTCCTCTTAGGTTTGGAAGATGAAGGCCGCACTATAGGATCTAAAGGTTGAGGTTGAGAAGTTTGAGGTGGTTAAGTAGAGGTGGTAGGTGCTGATGGATGAGGTTCGGATGGTTGAACATCAGGATATAGTTCAGTGTATTTAACTGGATCGTAGTTCATTAAGGCTTGTTTGACAGATAAAGGAATTAGGAGCGGTCGTAACACAACCTTCTTATTATCATTAGATAATAAGTCATTAAAAGCTCTTTTAGCTAGTCTGAATGATGAAATTAATTCACTAGCAGATTGGGGCTTATTATCACAACAGAAACTATAGATAAGCTGAAAGAATTTAGCAAAATAAACAGTAGTTCTATCTTCTGTCATTCTATCCCCAATAAAACCTAAGACAACACTTGCATAGTCAAAATCAATTTGATTTATGAGAGCATACCCGATTTGTTGGCTGAATATGAGAATTGCATCGAAATTGGAACATTATTTGTAAAAGCCTTGGTTATGCAGTCAAAGAAGAAACTCCATTCCCTCCTTATGAAAGATCTCTTCAACTGGCCCAGCTTTGCCAATGTCTTCTCGTAGCCCAGACTGGCCATCATGTTTTGAAGAACTGGCTCTTCAACAGTAGAATAAACACAGTTCTCAGGTAGCTGCAGTGCTTGTCGAACCGTAGACAATGTCACATCATACTCATCCTCCCCTGATGAAAAAATAATACTTGGGGACCCTTGAGTACCATCATCATCTTATACACCGCTTCTCCAGAACTCCAGTACTTGAGTACCAGAGACTGCTTCAGGTTCGGTCAGAGCATACCCAATATCAGAACTAGCAAGAAAGTCCTGAATGAAGTGAAGTTCAAATGGGGCTTCTAACTTGCTAAGAATAACGGAGAAGTTATTAAGAACAAACGTAGCTCCATCAAAAATTATGTCCTTGGGTGCCATGAGAAATATGTGAGAGAGAAAAGTGCCTGTAAGGTGTTTGATAAAATGTCTGTATGAAAAATCATCAGTAGATGTGAGAGAGAATAAAAGTAAAAAGAGAGAGATAAAATATGAAGGTAAATAAAAGATTTTACAATCTTTTCTCTCTTTTACTTATACATAAAAAAAATAACCGTTGAGACACCTGTCAAACATGCAGTAGTAAAAGATAATTAATGGGCACGGGTATTCAGTAATCATTACTTATCACATGCAGTTTTTCAAGGAGAAAAACCGTTTCACTTACCAAGTAATCCCATTAATCAAGGACGTTCAGTTATATTTTAAATTTTAAAACTGTTCCCACTAAATAAATTATTATTACTGCTTTACCAATATTCTGTAAAAATATGACCAATGAGAGAATGACCATAAATAAACCAAGTAAATAAATACTGTCACATCAGAATCAGAACTTGATTTGTCCTAAGCTAAGAAGCCTAACGACTAACTCTTTCTGCTGCTGATGAAGAGCACTACAAGACGGATAATCCGTTCTTCCTGACGGAGATAACGGAGATGTAGATCTCTTTGGACAGTCAACAAGTCATTTTTAATGATCTCTGGAAATTGAATCCAGAGATTATGAGGAATATTGTTGATAGGATATGCAGTCGGAATTTCATTTTGAAAAACATGTACAGTTTCAGTGCCATAGTTGTAAAACCAACCAAACTCAGCCATTTTTGTTGATATGAAAGAGAAGAGAGAGTGAGTTTGTGAGAAAGTGAAGAATGTTTTGGCTGGAATGAAGTGTTAGTTTAAATAGCCAATGGAATACCAAGGGACGGGAGGACTGGGCAAAAATTCCAAGTAAAAATGATGACCCCTCGACTCCCTAGATTGATGAGTAATAAGGACAGCCATTGGAAGCTTAAAACAGGAGTTAATGCGCACACGAAACAAATAAAAATTACTGTGCATATACGAATACCACTAACCTAAATTATGTTGACTTTTAATATCTCACCCAAACATATTCTGATTTTAAATATGACTGTTTCAGATTTTAACCACAAATAAGTCAAGTAAAGAATCAGGATTTAATATCAGAACTTAGACTTATATCAGAACTTAACAGTCATCAGAACATGATTCCTTAACTCAAAAGGTGAATGCCTATTTCTGTAATTCTTCACACAAATTCTGATTTCGTTTCTTCGAAATTTAATCATCAGAACTTTCATCATAACTTGTCCTCATAATTTATACAACTGACACTTAAACTGTTCATCTAAAAGAACAATGAACACCACAGTAATTTTCATCATTCATATGGAGTGTATGTGTGTGCAGTAAGTTAAATATCAGATAAAGATTAAAGTCTGATTCACTTCAGTACATCTTAGAAATAAGGCATAACTAAGAACTTTGCTCAAAATATGTCATGATTCTGAAATCTACTTTAGAATGAGTTCATGCATGAGTCCACCTCAACTATTTTGTGCTCATTTTATGCATCTTTTGAAATTCCATTTTACAGTGGCTTCTCAGTGTAAGTGAGTCACGACTGCTTATCAGAATTTATGCTATTATCAGAGTATTTCTCCAGTAATCAAAGAGTGTGAAAAGTCACCAAGAAAATATTTATTTTTGCTTTTCTGATGCATATAACTTAATACCAGCAATGCACTTGGGTCTTCCCTTCCACATTTTTACTCTAGATCTCAAAGGAGTACCTGATTTTTATTCCCTTTTCTTTTCCTTTTTCTTTTGATAAGTGAGGTTTATCAGTACTTAGTACATCCATCAGATTTACTAACATCAGAACTTAACAGATAAGAAGCACTATTCTAGGTTGTGACTTAGTAATAAGATACACAAAGTAAACTTAACTAAGCTCAATATCAGAATTTGCTTGTGTTAAGAGATTTCCACATAAATAATTACTTCATACATGGGACATTTAGTATTTTAAAGACTACTAGGTCAGCATCTAGCACAGTTATCCTCATTGGGTGGAATAGTCACAGAAACATTCATATCACTATCAGAGTTTAGAATTTCACATCAGACAACAATCAGCACTTAAACAATTTCCAATTTAAGCACATAATACACAAAGATAGTAATATCTGTAAATAATGATCATAAAATCTGATGTATCAGAATATAAACTAAGAAGATTTAGAGAAAGAACCTGAAACCATTCCAAGTTCATTTACCAATCTTGTAAAAGTAGCTTCACACAGTGGTTTTGTGAAGATATCTGCTAGTTGTTGATCTGTTGGAACAAAGTGCAATTCCACTATACCTTCATCCACATGTTCCCTTATAAAGTGGTACCTAATGCTGATGTGCTTTGTCATTGAGTGTTGAACTGGATTACCTGTCATAGCAATAGCACTTTGATTATCACAATAAATAGGGATTTTAAAGTATGTTAACCCATAATCCAGTAACTGATTCTTCATCCAAAGAATATGTGCACAACAGCTTCCTGCAGCAATGTACTCTGCTTCTGCAGTTGATGTGGAGATTGACTTTTGTTTCTTGCTAAACCAAGAAACTAATTTGCCTCCAAGAAATTGGCAGCTTCCACTTGTGCTTTTCCTGTCAATTTTGCATCCTGCAAAATCTGCATCTGAGTAACCTACTAGCTTAAAGTCTGATTCTCTGGGATACCACAATCCCAGATCAGCTGTACCTTTAAGGTACTTGAAAATTCTTTTCACAGCTGTTAAGTGAGGTTCTCTTGGATATGCTTGAAATCTTGCACAAAGACAGGTAGCATACATAATATCAGGTCTACTAGCAGTTAGATAAGGTAGTGAGCCAATCATACCTCTATAATCAGTAATATCTACTGATGTACCAGTATCCTTATCCAATTTTGTTGTAGTGGCCATGGGAGTGGATGCACTTGAACAATCTTGCATTCCAAATTTCTTCAGCAAATTTCTAGTGTACTTGGATTGACAAATAAAAGTGCCTTATTCATTCTACTTAACTTGAAGGCCCAGAAAATAGCTAAGTTCCCCCATCATACTGATTTGATATATGTATCAGTTTGGCAAACTTCTTGCAAAGTCTGTCATTTGTAGAACCAAAAATGATATCATCAACATATATCTGCACCAAAAGTAAGTCCTTTCCCTGGTTGAGGTAGAACAGTGTTTTGTCAATAGTTCCTCTGTTAAATCCACTTTCCAGAAGAAACTGAGCTAAAGTCTCATACCATGCTCTTGGAGCTTGCTTAAGGCCATAAAGTGCTTTATCATGCCTGTAGACATAATTTGGAAGTTTTGAATCTACAAAGCCTGGAGGTTGTTCAACATATACTTCCTCTTCCAATTCTCCATTGAGAAAAGCACTTTTCACATCCATTTGAAAGACAGTAAACTTTTTGTGAGCAGCATAAGCCAAAAATATCCTTATGGCTTCCAATCTAGCAACTGTTGCAAATGTTTCATCATAATCAATTCCCTCATATTGAGAATATCCTTTTACAACCAGCCTTGCTTTATTCCTTGTTATTATACCATCACTATCAGTTTTGTTTCTGAACACCTATTTTGTACCAACAACAGATCTGTTCTTTGGTATTGGCACTAGGGTCCAGACTTTGTTTCTTTCAAATTCATTTAATTCTTCCTGCATTGCTTGCACCCAATCAGCATCTTGAAGAGCTTCTTCCACTTTCTTTGGTTCAGTCTGAGAAAGAAAAGAATTATAAAGACATTCATTTGATGTAGTTGTTCTAGTTCTGACACCTGTATTAGGATTTCCAATAATTAAGTCAGGTGTATGTGATTTAGTCCACTTTCTTGCAGATGGAAGGTTTTCTCTAGAACTGGATGCTCCCCCATGATCCATGTTGTCTTCTGCAACATTTTCTGATGCTCCCCCTGAAATTATCCTCTCTGAGTTGGATCCTTCAGAATTTGAGTTTCCAGACTTATCAGAACTTGGCACATCAGAACTTGATGAATCAGAACTTGAAGAGCCAGTTGTAGGTTCTGATGCTTCTTGAGATGTGGTTGTATCTTCAGTATGCTCCCCCTGCATAGGTGCATCTTCCTTTGGCGTAGTCACCACAGTTTCAATAACATCAGAGTTTAAACCATTAGAGTTTGGAGTATCAGGATTTAGACTGTCAGGATTTAGACTATCAGGATTTACAGTATCAAAAATTAAATCTTCATTTTCAAATCTCAGCTGATCAT
Organism: Apium graveolens; assembly: GCF_009905375.1. NCBI lineage: Eukaryota > Viridiplantae > Streptophyta > Magnoliopsida > Apiales > Apiaceae > Apium > Apium graveolens. The sequence continues at coordinate 112,974,177 of NC_133654.1, forward strand.
GATCATTGAAATCTTCAAGTCCAGTAATCTTCTTATCATTAAAAGAGACATTGATAGATTACATGACAACCCTTGTTCTTAAATTGTAGACTCTAAAGGCTTTTGTGGAAAGTGGTTATCCGACAAAAATTCCTTCATCAAGTTTTAGATCAAATTTGGATAGCTGTTCAGGATGAGTCTTAAGAACAAAACACTTGCATCTAAATACATGAAAATACTTCAGATTTGGCTTCTTTTTCTTCACCATCTCATATGGTGTTTTTCCATGCTTGTTAATGAGTGTTGCATTCAGAAGTGAAACAAGCAGTCTGCACAGCTTCAGCCCAAAAATAGGTTGGTAGCTTTGCTTCATCAAGCATAGTTTGTGCAGCTTCAATAAGAGTTCTGTTCTTTCTTTCAACAACTCCATTTTGTTGTGGAGTTCCAGGAGCAGAAAATTCCTGCTTTATTCTAAGGTCTTTGCAGAACTCTTCCATGATCAAATTCTTGAACTCAGTGCCATTATCACTTCTTATAATCTTCACAGAATCTTTGACTAATTTATACAGTTGCTTGATATGATCAATCAAAATAGATGCAGTTTCACTTTTTGTGTGCAAGAAATACACCCATGTGTATCTGGTGAACTCATCCACTATGACCATAACATATTTCTTCTTTGCAATAGACATGACTTTCACTGGACCAAATAGATCAAGATGTAGTAAGTGATAAGGCTCAAGAATTGACGATTCAATCTTGTTCTTGAATGAAGATTTTCTTTGTTTAGCCTTCTGACATGAATCACAAAGGCCATCAGGAGCAAATACTGATTTTGGCAGTCCTCTCACAAGATCTTTCTTGACCAGTTCATTTATATTGTTGAAATTTAAATGAAAGAGTTTCTTGTGCCAATTCCAGCTTTCTTCAATTGATGCTCTACTTAACAGACAGATTGCAGAACCATCAGTACTTGTTGAAAGCTTGGCTTCATAAATGTTACCATACTTATATCCTTTCAGAACAACTTTGCCTGTAGATTTGCTTACAACTTCGCAGTGTTCTTCAAAGAAATCCACATGATAACCTCTGTCACAGATTTGACTAACACTCAGCCGATTGTGTTTAAGTCCTGAGACCAGAGCTACTTTTTCAATGATGACATTCCCCAGATTTATATTGCCATATCCCAAGGTTTTTTCAATGTTACCATCTCCATAAGAAACACTTGGGCCAGCTTTCTCCACAAAGTCTGATAGCAGGGCTGTATTTCCAGTCATATGTCCTGAACATCCACTATCCAGAACTAGGATGTTTTTCCTATTGCCCTGCAATCATAAGGACCATTAATAATTAGTTTTAAGGACCCAGACTTGCTTGGATCCTTTGGCCTTATTAAGTTTGTTAACATTTGCAGTGGATTTAGCATCAGAGTTTATTTTAACATTTTTCTTATCAGCATTTACACTATCAGACTTTGTATCAGAACTTACACTAGAAGGAATAATACTAACTTTCTTTAAAGAAGGTTTTATTTGATATTAATTATAGTACAAACTATGATTTTCCTTACAAGTATAAATGGAATGCCATAAACTACTACAATGAAAACAAGGATTTTGTGGCCTATATCTAACAGACTGACTCTTAACTCCTGACTTTGAAGGTAAGGAGTTTATGTTCTTATTTTTCCTGCAAAAAGAAGCCAGATGGTTAGAATTTCCACAGTTATAATATGTTTTTCTAGGAGCATTAGGAACAGGCTTGTAATTATTACTTTTATTCACACCTTCCTTTCCATTCCTATTTTTCCTAGGTGACTTTATCTTGCTTACATTCTTAACATCTTTCAGCTTATGCTTAAGTTGCTTCTTTGTCATTAAGCCTACGTTAACTTCAGTTGGCTTTTCCTGTTTTAGTTTGCCAGAAGTTAATTCCTCTTTAACTTCTGATTTATCAGTATCAGACTTTACAGCTACAAACTTAACAGGTTTCAACTTTGGCTTTTGTTTAACAACTATAGGCTCAATTTTTACAGTTCCTTTATCATTCTTGTCATCTCCATAACCTAAGCCCTCTTTCCAGTTTCCACTACTTAACAAATTCTGAGTTTTTCTTCCAGAGTTAGTCCAAGTTCTGATAATCTCTCTTTCCTTTTCTAAATCAGTTTTTAGAGATTCATTCATTTTAAGTACTTCATCCCTAATATAAAAAGCATCATCTCTATCTTTCTGAGTTTGATGGAACATGACTAACTCTTTTTCTAAATAATCATTCCTCTTTTTACAAGCAAGATTTTCAGGAGTTAATCTTTCACATGTTAAAGTTTGATCTCTATAACTAATGAACATGGTTTTAAGATATCTTCTCAACTCATTAATATCATCAGTATGAAAGGCATAAGTAGTTTGAGGTACCTTTAACTCAGCAGCATCAGAACTGCTATCAGCATTTGCCATCAAGGCATAGTTTTCCTCACTTTCAGAATCTGAAGTGTCTGTCCAGCTTTTCTTCTTTATGACAAGAGCCTTGCCTTTGTCACTCTTCACTTTCTTGTAATCAGGAGATATGTGGCCTTTCTCACCACAGTTGTAGCATTTGACATTTGTGTAATCTCCTCTATAAGACTTCTCTCATTTGCCTTCATATTTTCTGAAACTCTTCTTATCAGAACTTGCACCTTTCCTGGAAAATTTCTTTCCCTTCCTGAATTTTCTGTATGCAATTCTTGTGATTCCTTTCACCATAAGAGCACACAGTTTCATCATCTCTTCATCAGCATCCATCTCAGGCAAGCTTTCAGTTTCTGAGTCATCATCACTATCAGAACTTGATGACTCAGTATCAGATTTTGTGAGGAGAGCTTTTCCCTTGCCTTTCCTTGAGGTAGCTGTTTTGGGAGATTCCTCCTCAGCCTTAAGAAAAACTATCCTTGACTTTCCTCCTTTCCTCTTGCTTCTTTGTTCCATCTCAAGTTCATGAGTTTTAAGCATCCCATAAATTTCATCAAGAGTTGTTTCTTCAAGATTATAGTTGTCTCTTATAGTGGTGGCCTTCAAATCCCATCTTTCAGGAAGTGCTAATAGGAATTTAAGATTCGAATCCTCAAGATCATATTCCTTGTCGACTAGTGACAAATCATTCAAGAGTTTGACAAATCTGTCATATAAACCAGTTATTGACTCATCAGGCTTTGAGTCAAAATGTTCATACTCTTGAGTAAGTATAGTCTTCCTGTCCTTCTTAATTGATTCGGTTCCCTGGCATCTTGTTTCTAAAGCATCTTATATCTCCTTTGCAGTCTTGCAGTTGATTACCCTATTTGACATTACATTATCAATAGCACTATGCAGCAAGTGTCGTACCTTAGCATCCTTAGCAATTGAAGAGATATCTTCAGCAGTGTAATCACTCTTCTCCTTTGGTACAGACTTTGCTGGTTAACCTGCAACTACAACAGCGAGTTTGGTTGGCTTGTGTGGTCCTTCATTGATTCTGTCAAGATATTCTGGATCGGTAGCTTCCAGAAACATAGACATCCTCACCTTCCATATGGAATATTAAGATGGTTTCAGAATGCGAACTCTAATATTCTCATATCGACTATGGATTTGAGTCTTTGGAGGTTCTTCAGTTTTAGTGGGCTTGGTTGGAGTTTCTTCTTCAGACATGATTGTTTTTGGATCTTAAACTGTTTGTGTGTTAACAGATCGGCTCTGATACCACTTGTTAGGTCACACACACTGTAGAAGGGGGTTGAATATAATGTTTATCACAATCAAATCGAATTAAAGAACTCAAGTAACAGAAAACAAACTTTATTCAATATAATAAACTTTGTTACAATATGGAACTGTCCTCTCTCAGTGATGAACAAATATCACGAGAGCTGCTAGGGTTACAATGAATATTATTCTCGATAATGATAACACTTATAGTGTAAACCCTATGTATGTGTTTATATACTACACAGTTACAAGATAATTGCTAATTGATATGGAATATAATTCTGCTTCCTAAAAGATATCAATCAGATATCTTTTCTTCCAAGTATTCTATTCTTTATAGAATTCCTTCTTCATGCATATCTCTTCTTGCTTTTGTCTTGATCTTCTTTCCTTTCAATCAGTCGTCTTCCTTATCTGAAAGTCTCCTTTAAGTCCTGATATTATCTCCTGATAAATATCTCCTGATAACTTAAGTTCTGAACACTTAAGTTTTGACTTCATTATAAGTGCTGATTTCCAGTTAAGTACTGATTTGTCCTGTTTAGGTAAGATCTGAAAACTAAAAACAAATCACATTGGACATGATATTATCAAATATATCTAACATGCATATAGACTCAGTATTGTTAATCTGGAGGACCATGTAGACCAACTAGTAAGAAGAAAGTTTAAAGTTTTCCGTGAAAGACGAACATAAATTTTTGTTTAATAATATTAAGGATTAAATCAACTTGTTAAAAACATTATTTACCCAGTTCATGAAATTGTTAATATTTAACGAGATTCGTAATTTGAACGGACAGCGGATGATTGAAGAAAATGGAAGAATCTTCCAGATAAATGGAGAAAAATAGTATTCCTATCGACAAAATTGTAGCGTTGCGGAATCGATGATTATTTTCGTGGTATAGAAAAAGTCGGAAGTAATAATTATAAATTTCGTAGGGACACGATTACGATCAAATCATTAAAGCATTTAATGTGGAGGTATTTCCAGACGAAATTTCGAAGTTATATTGAGACCTAAACTGTGAATCTCTCATTTGACTGGTTTCTGAAGGCATACGTAGTTGAAGCGTGGAAGGTGATCAACATCGACATTATTTCTCTTAATACAATAGCATATGTTCTTTTTTATTCTTGAATACATATGAGTTTCGTCTGTGGATAAATCATATGAAGCAAAGATGAAAGAAAATTTATTCTATTCCTTCTGAATCGTTTTTCTTTTCAAATTACTGATTCTTGATTGAGACAAACAGTGTTGTGGTATGACGCTTTGTCGAAATGATGAAGAGTCGGGTGGGACGCCACCTAATCATGGGCTGTATTCCATATAGTACGAAAGACTGGCCATCTTGAGTACGAATATGGTTGTCTCATTCACATCTAAATCTTCACTCATTCTTTTTCCTTCAATTTACTAAATTACAAATTCTCCCAATCGTTTGTGGCATTGTTATTCCTTATTTAGTTTTCAATCAAAATCATATTTGCAAACTCTCCTTTTGCGTAAAGTCTATTCTTTGACGATTTCAAAAGAAATGAAATAGTGTGGCAGGTGGAATCATACAACATAGATATGACTGCAAACCAATAAATGGTGGACATCTGCGGGTAAGGAAAAAGAAATTCATTGATAATATGGACGTGGTGAAGACATCAAGTTAAACAGTTGTTCGTGTTATGAGGATCTCATCAGTACGATAGATTGTGTTAACATGACGCGCATCAAATCAGAGGATTTTGATGTGAAATGAATGGTTAGCGAACCGTAACAAATAGATTAGTTATAAACTATGGAAGTAAGGTTGTATGCAAGTGAACGAATGTCGGGACAATAATCGGAGATCAAGCAAATTTTGAACATTGACTTAGACAGGCAATCAATACGTGAAACATCCCTTCGTCGCGGAAAGATATTTGTCGTGAAGATTCAAGATCGAAGAAATCTTAATTGCAAACAAATTCTGAACGTGTTCTTCAAAAAATTGTGAAGTTCTCTACCTTGAGTAAATAAATTACGAATTACGGTGAATTTATACCCATAACCGGGTCAGTGACGAAAGTTCGATACGGGAACATAAGTAGAGATAAAGTAATGGTGATTCGACTGCGAGACCTTATAAGAAATAAAATTTTGAGACACAAGATAAATTTTAAAACTTACTGATAAAATTTTGTAATATTCTGAAAGAACTGGGAAATGAGTGGTTATAATAATCCTTGTTAATTTAAGACCTTAAGTCTCATTTCAAAAGATATATGTTATGCCAATTAATCATACCCATACTAATCAGAATGATATAGTTCGAACTAGGGTGGATGGATGAATTTGGTTGATGGAAGTGGATGGATGTGATTGCAGATGATTTGGTAGATTGTTGGTGTCGGCTTGAGTCCGACTGGTAATCGATGGTATAGGGGAAGGGCTGTCCAAATTTTCAGAAATTACCCTACATGTAAGGATAAAGGAGTATATTTTAACTCTCAATTATACTCCAAACAGTTGTGATTTCGGTTCTTGAGAAAGAATGTTATGATCGAACTGACTTTATGTAATGGGTCTTTGATTCTAGTTAGCTAGTCTTTACTTGGTTTAAGTGATCGGTTAAAAGAGTTAATTGATCAACTTTATCAACTAATGGTTAGCTAAATGGAGATCGATTCCAATTAGACTGAGTCAAGCTCTAACATGATTTTCAGATCCAAAATCAAAGCGGTTAGCAAGTTGAAGGAAGTGATGGCATTAACAGGAATCGAAAGTTTAGTAGAATTAGCGTGATGTTATCACAGACATGTGCGAGACTTTATCTAGATGAATACGCTCTTTTCGATCAATAAGAGGAACATAAAGTAATTGGTACATGCTAGTAAGAAGAAAATTTTCAAGAACTGAAGGTTCAAGATAAAGCAAAGAGATTCTATCATCTGTAATAACATTCCAGGAAGGACTTGAAAGTATACCCATATCGAATGGCGATTGAATAAAAGTGTTTGAAAGCTCGCAAATCCAAGTATCCGATGTAAGATGAAGACTAACGAAGTACACATGTGAACTTGGGAAGAAGAAATGTTGATCAATTGGAAAAAGCTAAATATGCGAACAATGATGATTTAAGTGAGGCTAAGGAAGTAACTATCGATGAATTTAATAATTATGTCATTAAGAACTTAAATATTATAAATAGAAGCCTTTTATTAACTTCAGAACTGGTTTATCTAATAACACACATATTAATATTATCAAGAAAAAGATATTCCTTATGTTAGAAGAGTTAATGAGTAATGAGAATGAAGAACTAAATAAGAAAAGAAGTGGAATCAAAAGGATGATAAAGAAATGTTATAAAGTAATCCAGGATATATGCAAGTTATGAACATCGGATATGCCAGAACTGATAGGGGAATGAAGTAAAACACCGGCAATTGAAGACAAGAATTTCATTCAAAGAATGCGCGTAAGCAGGGAAGATTAAACAACAGTATTCGTAGAAAACTATTAAAGAAGAACGCTACAATGAATCTCATATCGGAATTCTTTAGAATTAAAGTGAAGTCGCGAAGATTCTAACGAATGATTTACCAAGGTTACCTCGGGAAATGAGGTAAGAATTTTCATCAGTTACTGTACGAGACACGCTGGTATCAAAAGCCCTGTATCGTATAACCCAGTGGAAATGAGATAGTGAGTGAAGGAAAACCTCAGAAATGTGGAATGCAAGAATAATGAAATAACGGGGTACTTTGCGCTATACACAAAAGTGATCGTGGAAGAAAAAAAGAGAAGGGAGGTATGAAGTCACGCATCGGTTATCAGAAATTGCAAGTCTGAAGATTAAATGAACATAGGGTATAAGGAGTAATTGGATAGCGTGATTGTATTTATTAATAACATCCTCGCCCATTCAAGAATTAAGGAAGACCAAATTGAACACCTAGAGATATGCATGCGAAGGGTAAAAGATTAGCAACTGCGTTCTAAGCTACAAAGGTATGAACTCTGGTTATAATTAATTATGAGCTACAGAAGTATGGTTAATTATCAACCAAGCAAGATCCATTCAGAGACAGATGTCTTAAGTAGAAAAGAAAGAGTGAATATCACTAAGATCGCTAGGGAGTGGATAAAGGAATTGGAAAAGTTAGAAATTGAGAACAAGTTTTGATCCGAATCCTTGATTATACTGATACTTTGTTGTTATATATCAAAGGTGGTATTTATATAGATGATTGATGTTGACTTCAGTATGGAATATTGTGAGCATCAAAGTTCATATTGATATCTAATTTGATATGACAACAAAATTAGTATTAGTACCAAGAGTTCGGTTTTGAATAAAGTTATGATTCATTCTATTCCAAATTAATATTTCCTTTCAGATAGTAAAAGATTTCGCTCGATGAATATACTTGTTAGTGATTGAAAAGAAATTGAAAAATACTACAAAATGGTGAGTTAAATACGATTGTCAAGATCTTCCTTTAATTTTTAGTTTTGAATAGATTTAGAATATTTCGAAGCATCTGACGTCATGAGCTCAGTATATCGGGCGCACACGGATGGGAAGTACAAGAGATCAGCTAAAGGTTCTTGAATACGATTAAAAATGATTATAGGTCAGACTAACCAAACAGAAGGAGACGCGAGAAGTAAAGTAGAACAGTCGGGAAAATGGAAGGTGCATAATCGCAAATTATTAAAATTAGAAAGAAAGTCAGATTGGTATAAATTAAGTTAGTCCATCAAGATGATGAGATAGATAGAACGGTTACGAATGGGTTGACCCTGTTGTTACATGCATAACGAGTTCATAAGATGCTTAAATGTATATGGCTAAGAAAGGTAATTTAGCTCCCTACGTCTAAAATGAAGGTTGATTCGAGTTACGAGAACGACAGAAAGCAAATATGCCTTGGTCTCAGTGCATCATTTACAAATAAAGAAGGAGATTACAGGAACGGTTAAAGAGCCTCGAATGCGATGGGAAGCGATTACAAATTAGGTTATTTGAACGAAGAAACATATGAGAACGAGATTCAACACCGAGTAACAGTTGGAAACGCACATAAGCATGAGTTACTAGAATTAGAAAGAAAAAGAGAATTAAGATGTGTTATTCTGGTCCCTCCTAGATAGTAAAATAGACAGGATAAATAGAAGTGAGTTGGCTTCACCGCTACCCGTATAGCGAATTCAGAGGGCGTTTATATGTATATATCCAGAAAGAGTAAGTTAGCTCCATTATATATAGAAGATGGAGATTTGAATTGAGATATACTAGAAATAAATAGAATATGTTGTTAGCAAGAGACTATTAAGAAAAGATTGATGTTATGCGTTAAAGTTAAAAAAAAAAGTATAAGGTTAAAAGATTCACCTGAGAAAATGAAAGTGATATACTTAAAAAGTATCAGTACTATTCCTTAGTGTGATTCTGAGGACAGAATCCTGTTAAGGGGGGAGGATGTGACATCCGGAAAATATCGTGTAATTATTTGTATCAATATATGATTATTATGTGAATAGTATATGAATTTTTGGTGAATTTTCTGATGATTGATGATAATATTTGGATGTTTGTATATAATAAAATGTGAGTATATTAATTTTAATATGTTTAAGATATTTTTCTGGTAATTTTTGGAGTGTTATATGATTTTATAATGATTTATGAATTATTAATTATTTTCTGAATAATTACAAAATTATTTTATAAAGTTGGGAATCGTTCGACTTCAACTATTTTTACATTTTTACAACCCGAAACTCTTCCGAAAACTCCTTCTTAACTTAATCTGGTAATTTCGGACATTTTCCGTGTTTTGACTTTTTCGATCTGGATTACGGTTTCACCCGTGCGCGGCCCGACGCAAAATTTTCGATACGACAATCATTTCGGTGAATCAACGAAACTCGTATTCTCTAAAGATGGAATATATTACATTATATTCGTATAAAGTGATTTATAAAAAGCCCGGTTGGGATAATTATCCAAAACTGATATCAAATCGGATCGTTATTGCAGTTACTTAGCGGCTAAGCAACTAATTTAACGATCCAAAATGATCCAGAACGAACCAATATTCCGTAAATATAAATAGCATATTTCTTATTTCATTTTATTCGTTTATTCATTTACAACCAATAAAAATACAGTAAATACAGAGAAAAACCCTAAAAACGATATGTTCCTGAGAATCAAACGCACTAACGAGGACGTTACCGAACTCCGATTCAGGCATGTAATATATCAAAACGAAGCTCTCGAAAATTACTTTCATAATCAATCATCTGTTTTTATGCAGTAATTAAGGTATTTTTCTTATTTATTCGTTTTAATTCGAATTATTTAAAGATTAAATTATGAAAATTTGTTCTTGATGTTGTTGATATGATTTGATGATTCCATCGTGTAGATAATCTTTTTCTAGTCAATTTGGTATCTTATCTTTCAAAAATAGAGTTCAATAACACATAGTAATTAAGGTTTAATTTTCTAAAAATTATTTGAAAATGTATTCTTGGTGTTCTTGAAATGCTGAGGAATCAAACCCAACTTTGGAAATGATTCTGTGGTCCAAATCCAAAGCTTGAGTAACCAAACTGAAGCTTACGATCTAAACTATCTGTTTCTGTCTTCAAATTATCTGAAATTTGGATAAAAGTTTAATTCATATTTCTAGGGTTTACGACCAATTTGGGGATTTCTGTTTGAGTGATTGCTGGTTCATACAGAGGATAAATATAGCTTCACGTGTTTATTTGCAGTCGATTCATGCCACTAATTACTATGTTCTATTGCTAAAAATGGTTAACCGAAGTTTCGGGTTTTGATATTTATGTTTTGATTTTCCGGATTTGATATCAACTGTTAGATGTTTATGATTCCATGAATAGATTCTATGTATTCAGAGCGTTGTTTTGTAATTTATTTCGTTAATTTTCATCACGAATTGACTGGATTCGAATTTGGCCGGAATGAGCTCGAAGCTCACCGGATTTTTGGCCGGAGTTGCTGAAACGTTGGGCGTTTGTGATGATGGTTGTATGCTTTGAGTTGCTGGAAGTGTATTGAACGATTTGGGATTGAAAAACGTATGGAAAGGAACTGTTTTGAGCATCTCCGGAGCTCGTCGGAAGCGGAGCAGCTCACTGGATTCTGCGTTTTTTCCGGTGGGTTTTTCCTATTCTTGCTCGACCCAGCAACCCGATTGTCGACCCGATTCCTGAACCGCTTTTGATCTTGTTTTCCCCTAATCCAAAAATCAAAGACTGTTTCTGTAATTTCTTTTTAAAATAATTGAAAAAAAATCTGTTTTAATTTCTAAAAATTATTATTTATTTCTGAAAACTGTTTTTAATTCTAAAATAAATCTTAATTAATTAATTAATTAATTAACTTTAGTTGATAATTAATTATTTAATTAATCAATTAATTTAAATATTAATTGATTAATTAATTTAATAAGTTATTTATTAATTTTAATTGATTATTTAATTAGATTTAATTATTTAAAATTGATTTAAAAATCCTGAAAAATAGTTTCGAGCTTTAAAATAATATTTTAAATTATTTTCGAGGCTCGATAATTACTATAAAATTATTTTAAAGCCAAATTCGGGTATTCGAACCCTATTATTTAATTATTAAATGGTTCAGAGACCGTTTTAATTCCGTAAAATGTTCAAAAATTCATAATAAATCAACCGTTCGTTCGTTTAATACAAAACGAACGCGACTAGACTCAGAAAAATATTCTGCTTTCATTTAAAATACTTTTGAGACCAACTTTCTTCTATATCAAAAGATCGTTTATTTTACGAGTCATTCTGAGTCGGTTATTGATCGATAAAATATTCTTTTTGACCCGATTTCAATTCTAAACGTATTAAGACCTATCTTTTGGTGATTCAACTTATGTGCTACATGAATTACGTGATTATGTGTTATATGATTACATGCCCTATGTGTACGTGTTATGTGGATAATGATTCACCGTGTCTTTTAAACATTATCTGATTATGATGTGATCCTTGTCTATTATTATCGGGCGGGTAGACGATATGGATAAGTGTATAGACTAGACAATTATATATTGTCAGTTCATTGAATAGTATTATTTGTGATAGATGCACATAGTGCGAGATGTTCAAAGCCAGATAGAGATTGTAGAAGTAAAGCCTGATTGCGGATATTAATAAAATGAGTGGATTCAAATTAAAGATAAACCTAAGAGGGTAAATGATAAGAAAGGTCAAGTAGCCTGTCAAAGGAAATACAGATGCAACAGGATTGAATGGTATGGCAGCTAGTTAAAGATCAGACGATTATCAATTGAGGCAAGTATTCCTAACCTTTCTCCTTAAATACTGCAATTATTTATTCTCTCATATTCTAAGTTCAGAATAGTTAACTGTTTTATATTTTACTGCAATTACTCTTATTATGCCAGTTCTTTTCATTATTGTTCCTATAATTCGATTGCTCTCTTGAGCAAATACCCATTCTTTCAGGTTATTTGTGAACCCTGAGTTGGGATGTTTTGAATTCAAAATGATTTTATATCAAAGTACTCTACGGGCTGGACGGTTATTATGAGGACTAGTGATGAGCTGGATCCTATGGGTCAGGGATGGACCGGACCCTTTAGGCCATAGTTTCCTGGGTACCCCATATGTTGGTTGGGTCTATGCAGTTGGGTATAGATCCGCACTATCTCCTGACTGATCAGCAGGTTATAGTGCATATGTTGGTTTCTAGTGTCAAGTCTAATTTATTTTTGATCGCCATTAACGACATTCATTTCCGAGTAGTTCATAACTACAAACTCACACCAAGATTTAATTCAAAAGGATGAAATATTGAAACGATTACTGTCCTTTTTTGGAAAAATGTGATTTATGTTTAAAGGCCAATGAGGGCCAAGGTTTATTCGCTTAACTATTTAAATATGTAAAAACACTTTTAAAATCATTCAACCATCGTTTTCAGGAGTTTTCTGATCTGATACCTGGAAATCATTTATGATACTTGCCGGGCATTTTTGGCTCACTCTTGCTTTGTGAACTCTTATTTCTTTCAGTATCAAATGAGGGCAAAGTGAATAGCTTTTAATAGACAGCAAAAGTGGTGAGATTCCCGCTGAAGAAATTTGGAAATATCGGAGAGATCAATACAAGGAAATTAGTAATGAGGTAATGAAATTATATTTAGACAATGTAAATTTAGAAGGTTAGATTCTTGTTTCATACTATAACCTGTAAGCGATCCTGAATATGAGGGGTTATCTGTATATTTATTTTAATATACAGGTTCTTATTATTATTTGAAGTTGTGTAGTGACACCCAATCCTGACCCCGGATTTGGGGGTGTCACAGTCGTTGCGCTATCTACAAGACAAATATCTTCCTCTTTTGTTATATTCCCTATGCAAGAATGTAAAATATCCATATTGCTTCAATAACAGATAAATATATAATTAGTAAGGATAATCAAGAAGAGATACAATCATATGCATGCGAATGTAAAATAAAGCAAATAAGTACATCAAGCATTCTGTTTATCATCTAGGGTAGTGGTGTCGTCAGGAGTCTCATAAAATCAGCGGTATCCAAATAAGTCATTGTTAAGAGATTTTCTGCATGGTCTTTATCTTCGAAAACTAAATTTGTTTCAACATTCTTGCTTTTGTCCTTCAGGGACGCTTGATAAAGATCAGCTAGGTGTTTTGGTTACGGCAGGTACGTGACCAATGGCCTTTCATTCCACATCTATAATATTCACTTTCAACAACCCTTTTTCCTTTATTAATATTTTTCTCCAACTTCGAGTTGGAATTAGATTTATCATACTTGAAAATAGGGTAATTTTGGATTTGAGATCCACTACCACGGGTTCCTTGTCCATGAGCAAAACCACGTCCACGTCCATGATTACCACCTCGTCCACGCCCGCCACCTCGTCCACGCCCATAATTGTATATTTCAGCATTCGCTTCAGGGAATGGGCGAGATCCTGTGGGGCGAGACTCATGATTCTTCATCAAAAGCTTATTATTTTGTTCAGCAACAAGAAGACAAGAAATCAAATCTAAATATTTTGTAAAACCTTTTTCACCATATTGTTGCTAGAGGAGTACATTTGAGGCATGAAAGGTTGAGTAAGTTTTTTTCAACATATCCGCATCATTAATATTCTCTCCGCACAGTTTTAATTGAAAACTTATTTTAAAGAGTGCGGAGTTATATTCACTAACGGTTTTGAAATCTTGCAGCCTCAAATGCATCCAATCATAACGAGCTTTTGGAAGAATCACAGTCTTTTAAAGATCATACCTATCCTTTAAATTTTTCCACAATTCAAGTGGATTTTTCACCGTAATATATTCACTTTTAAGTGCCTCATGGAAATGGCGGTGAAGAAAGATCATAGCTTTTGCGCAGTTTGACTCAGTCTCTTGATTTTCCTCTTTAATTATATTTCCAAGACCTTGTGCAGCCAAGTGAATTTCGATATCTAATATCCATGACAAGTAATTCTTTCCTGTAATATCAAGAGTCTCGAATTCAAGTTTCGTAAAGTTTGATATATTATAAACTATACAAAAAGTGTTAGTAAAATATATTAAATATTTATTACAATTAACAAGACTAATAAATCACAAGTGTAATATTTTAAAAATATCCACTCTTATCATGCAACAATAATAAATAATTATGAACAAAGGTTCCTCCAATAAATTTAATTCTAAACTATAATGAACATAAAATAATGAGTAAAATAAAATTAACATAGGATAACCTACAAAATATTATTTTTATTCTTAAAGATTTTCGTGCATAATATCATGCATAACACGTAATTAATCAATAAACAATTATATGCACAAGACTAGCATCAATATTGATATTAATTTCTCGTTTCAGATCAAAAACAAAGAACAAATATAAAAAATGATGGACACAAACTCTGAACTATAACAGAAAGGTACACATGATCAAAATGTTTTATTACACATGAATAAAGATATCCAGCGCTAGTGCCTAGTGGTTACTCATTTTTATTTATTAATATTCTTACATGACACATATAGAACATGGAGCTCCAATCACTACTCTTCATTTTGGAAATTTCATTCCTAGATAGGCACGTCATGGTGGAAAAGAAAAAGTATAAATTTAATCTAATTTTTTACTCATGTTAGTCACTAACAACAAAAAGCAAAGTGGGTCCAGTTTACATGAATTTAGAGTAGCAAAAATACTCAACCAAGAACACAATCCAGAAGATTAAAATAATATAATATTATCCAAAAAATAAAAATTGTAATGCATGTAGATCATACATTTGGCTTAAATGTGATATAAGAGATTACTACTTCTAAACTTTATGCAAACCAAACTCCTTTCAAAATTTTGAGCAACTCATGCTGATAACGTATTAGAAATATATTGTATATATCATATATAAGATGAATATGGGAGAGAAGACATCATATAAAATTGTATTTCATTCAGGTGTGTATCTTACAAGATGAGACTTGAATCCTATTTATAGGTTCACTAGAACATAGGTAGAGAAATCCCAAGGCCAAATACAAGTACTTGAAAAGTCAAAAGTCAAGAGTTATGACCTTGGAAACTCAAGAGATTGTTCTAGAGTATTCTAGAGACATCCATATTCTAACAAAATGGTTTTTATTGACCTATGAATTAACTTTTTGACATTCTAATAAATAAAGCTGGTGGGATGCAATCAAGAGATGATGGGTTTGATTTAGCTAAATTTTCACAGTATGTCATTGCAATAGATAAGACAATTTTGATTTGTTAGTTATATGTCGATGCTATTCAGTATGCCAAGTGATTTGTTCAAAGGGTTAAATGGCGTTTTGGTCACTCAACTGATCACCAACTTTCACTTAGATCATCCAACTCAAAAAACTGTCAATCAAATCATTATACACTTTAAAACTTTCAATTAGGTCACTCGACGTTATTGACATTAAATTATGGACAGAAAGATGAGCTGACATGATGAGGTGGCTTAAATATCTTCAAATAGCATGTACATGTCAGCGCAGAAACTCTAAACCCGGACCCAACTATTTTACAACCAACTAATATAATCCAATTCAAGTATTTACCTATTTTACTTGTAATCTCTCAAAATTAGGGTTATTATATCAAGTTTTTTATACCTTTAATGTCTACTTCAAAAAAATATATAATAACTCTAATTTTTCAAACACACAGAAGAAACTCTACATCACCAAGATATATTTACAAGTGAAATTGATCACCGAAAATGATTTTCAAGAGAGAGGACTTAGGATAAACGTAGGGAGAAAGAAGAAAAAAACGAGGGTAAAAGATGAGAAAAGAGAAACTAAACTTTTGATGGGAAAAGAGAGAGACAGATGAGCGAGAAAGAAGGAGATAATGAGAAGAGAAACAGAGACCGCGGTAAAAGAGAGACTAACAAAAGATTATATCAATGGGAAGGAAGAAGAGAGGGGTTAAGTCGATTATCGAAAAATATTCCGATGACTGTTCGTCAACAATAATGTAGATGAAGGTAGTGAAAGCTGAGAGAGGAAGAAGATGGGTGGGTGGGTGGGGAAAAAGATTAGTGGGTGGGTTAGAATTGGAAAATTTATTTTGTGGGTTATAATTGGGTCGGGTTTTTATAATTGGATACTTTTATAATGGTGCAAGTTATTTGTGTGATGTGAAAGCTGATTTGGCAACAAGTTAACGGATTCCGTCTAAAGTCAACTATATTTAACGGCACTGAAATTTTTAATTTGTTTAATGATCTGGATGAAATCTTTTAACTATTATGTGACCTAATTGAAAGTTTTTTGAGTCGGATGATTCAAGTGAAAGTTAATGGTGAGTTGAGTGACCAAAATGCCATTTAACCCTTTGTTCAAATTACTCTAATTTTTTGTGCTCGTCTTCTTCGTATGTTTAGAATGTTTATTTTGGAAAAATACAGGGAATCAAAGTCTAGCAAGTCATCTTCTAGGCAGCATGCTTTAATAGCATTCAGAATATGTAGATATTCATATTAACCCATAGTAGTATTAAACGTTCAATAAGTAAAGAGCTGTTGGACTGCTAGAAAAACGTCAATATACATCGGTCACTAAACTATGTTAAAAGTTTTCCCAACCGATGTTTATGTGTGTGTAGAAAAAGGTAATCCATATAATATTGATTATGAACTGATATCTAATAACCACTTTAATATTAGTTTCAAATGAACACCCGGTGTATATTCTTCATTTTCACATAGAAACTACATTACAACCTGTTTTATTTAGCTTTAATATGATATAATTATGGACCTCAACATTTAATTTATAAGGTATAATTAACAATTAACATCGTTTTTATACATGAAACTGATGTCAAAATTACCTTTTTACTTCGCTTGTAAATGAGAACCGATGTTAGATGTCTGATTAAACATCAATTCCCTAACTAGAGCTAAAATATTTGATAGTTTTAACATCGGTTTTAGTTTTAGAACTGTAGTTTGGCTTCCTCTTTTACATCAGTTTTCAGAAGAAATGTATCTTAACAATGTCTATTTCTATGCATTGATCTTCGCAGATTATATTAGATGGACCGTAAAATACCAAATGCTAAAAATAAAAAAATATTCCAAAAAAAGTTTACCAAAATAAAATACAAGGCCAATAAATTGAAATCGCAAAATTATGTTTATTCTTAGCAACCTCCAACAAACCAACAAAATTCTAAATTTATTAAGTATATAAACTAATTATATTCTTGAATCCATCTAGTTGGCCAACTACGTAGATTATATTTAAACTACACAGTACAACTAATCTTCAACTACAAACTTAATCAAAACTAATTGTTCCGAGCGGAACATTTTACCGCACAAAACTCAGAATCAACTACAAATTGTTTACGCACACTGCGGCTAAGTGTTGCCCTATGATAGGTAAAAATACAATTTGAATTCTTTCCAAACCAACTGCAAGAGCACATTTTTCTGGATTCTTTCACCACCCGTTGTGACCTCCGAGTATGGACCTTGATATTTACCAGCTTACCAGACAACTATCACAACACGAGAAAAAAAGAAAACTGGATTAGATGACAACTATCAGTCTTATAATATGTACAAGACTTGCACTCTGGCTATTACTAATATTATTTTAGGCTGCATAGGATATCACACTACTCGGGAGATTAAAATAAGGTGAAAGCTACAAAACAGTCAGATTGAAGAGAAAAACACTTAAATTATAAATTCCAAAAGGGGTGTTTGGCAAAGTCCCAAAAGTAGCTAAAATGTACATCTCAGAACAAATTTTGAATCATG
Organism: Apium graveolens; assembly: GCF_009905375.1. Lineage (NCBI taxonomy): Eukaryota > Viridiplantae > Streptophyta > Magnoliopsida > Apiales > Apiaceae > Apium > Apium graveolens. The sequence continues at coordinate 112,992,251 of NC_133654.1, forward strand.
AGCTACAAGTCGATACCAAGTGCAAAAGTACCTCTGTGTGTATCCCCCGTCTTGCATTCTGCTTGCACTTTCTTGACCCCTATTTTGAGCTTTAATTTTCTCTGCTTCTTTCTGCGACGCCCAGGAAAAATTAGTGATACCAAGAGCACAAGCATCATTTGCTTACACATTAACCAATTGCAATACCATTATGTTAAGCATTGCTACTTTTAATGACTTTTTGTAAATTACATTTGATTTACTTTCTTCATCTGAAGGAACAGAAAAAGTTTGACAAGATTTAGTGTTTAATCTAAACATGTTAGTAGCATCCTCTAGCTTTTTTGTTAAATCATCAACAGAGGGACCTTGTGCGTGAGTGTTGATGAAGCCTTCTACGCGAGAGGATTCCAACAGATAACACCTACCAAAAAAGTGTGAAATTTTTTCAGAGCCGCGTGCTTAAAATAATCTGAATAACATTGAGGATGTACCCAATGTACCAAATAACAAACCTGGATATTGATGATTTCTAAACCTTCTACGTGGTTGTCAATTCCCATGAGGATATGAAGAAGGCGCTGAATACCAGCATGGCTTATTTGATCTGCTAATCTTGGGTCTGTTTGTTGAAATTTCCACGTAAAATAAGGATGCAACTTTATAAATTAGCAGATAAAACAAAGATATATGCATTCTTTTAAGATAACTGGTCCATAAAGTTTCGTTTACCATGGTGTAGGGACTGCTCCAAGCTGTTAACTAAACCTTCAATTCCTGAATTCTGCAATTTAGGCAAAAAAAATTAGTATCAGAATTCAGAGCCTATACAACAATATTCTTCCACTCAGAAAATCAAAACTAATTGAAAGAAAATTTTTCTCTGAAAAATATCAAAACTAATCCATGTATAGCAGATGCTCACAAGCATTATCATAATCTACAAAAAAGAATCTCATCTTTCTCTGGTTTGTCACACAAATCTGTCACTCCTGGAGTTAAATGAGCAGCCCTTTGAGCTGCCATCTTAACAGTACACAGAGATTCAGTTTTTGGCTTGAAGAGATTAAACAAAAGTTACTAACTATTAGTTTTAAAAATAAGTTTTATAGTAGTCTGATTAATGAATAGGTAGTTTATGCAGTAGTTATATGGTCAAAACTAACATTAACAGCCCGGAGTTGGTAAACTTACAATATCAAGCTCAAGGGCTTTAGTGATATTAGGCAGAACTCTATTTGGTTAATCTTTTCCATTGGATTTACATCTCAAACTAATATCAGCTATTGACACAACAGTTAGATATAGAAATTGTATGTGTAACACATAGATTTTCCACTCTTCCTGCAAAAAAATTAGTGTCGTTAAATCTGGAAAGGCTAAAATTTGCTATATTACTTTGAAATTTTGTTCTCATTCCATTGATAAGATTTTAAAATGATGAAGGCAGAAAAGAAGGTGGTAGAGAAATCTCATCCAGTCGTCGTCGTCTTCTTTTTGTGTCGGGAAAAATGGCTTATCCTCCAGATACAGATCAAAAGAAGCCTGTCAATCAAGTTAGTCCATGATGTTATATAATTCTTCATGTTTGCAGTGCTAGCCCCAAATCACAGCAAGCGTAATGGTTGTCATATTTTTAATATGAGATGTTGCACTGCACGTATTTGTAATGGTTGTCATCCATTACTCATTCCAATCCTTAAATCACGCACTCCTTGAGAAGTGGGGGAAAATGAACTACTCTAAAATCACTCACTCTAAAAGAAACGGGGCAAAAACTATCTTTATGCATCAGCTTTCAACTAATTTTTTAACTGCAAATTTACTTATATCTCAATTATAAAATTACACAAACAAGCAGAACATACCTTATCAAGCAAGCTCCAAAACCAAACAAAAAGCTCCTTAACTCATTTAAACTCGAACAAACTCTGATTCTGAAACTTTGAATTTTTAAGCTTCAAACACGAACAAACTCCTCAATCTTCAGATTTGTTCAAAAAATTGAAATAAAACAAAAGAATGAATAATTAAAAGAAAGATAATAGGAAAGAAAGGGGGCGATGTGAACAAATTGTGAGGTGTAAACGGAGTTTGAAGGTGTCATTAAAAAAATGAGTTCTAGGGTTTATTTTAGAGCAGCTGTGAGAGAAAGGATGACTCAGTGAATGCGACCGTTCTTTTGTTTTTGATTTTATTTTAGATTTTACTTTTTAAGTTTACACTTATTTTAAGTTGGTTGAATGTGTGTATCAGCAGGCGAGAAGTGAAAATATTTAGAAGGGGGGCAAGTCACCGAGGACTCAAAATTTTTGCGAAAAAATGACAAAAATAGTCGATTTTTGAAAAAATTTAACAAAAATAGCCATTCTGAAAAAAGTGGCCAATTTTGGCCGATTGAATACTCCACTGTCAGTTCGATATCCCAATTTGTATAAGATACTCCACTGGTAGTTGGGTATTTCATATATGGGATACTCCACTGTCAGTTGAGTATCTTATATAAAGTGGATACTCCACTGACAGTTGGGTATCCCATCGGCCAAAGTTGACCAACTTTTTAGAAATTGGTTATTTTTGTCAATTTTGTGTAAAAATAGGCTAAATTTGTCCTTCACCCAAATTTTGCTAAGACGGAGATAAAAAAGGAGAGTAGCGGGTTCTAATTTAAAAAAATAGGGCTTAGACATCGCTTTGTCTTTTGACAGATGTATCGATTATAGAAAGACATTACTTTTTGTTGACCGATGTAAAAATATCTTTTAACATCGGTGATTTTTTTAACTGATGTCTAAAGTGCGATATTTACTAACATATTTTTAGTAGCGTTGACAGAACTTGAGGACTGATCGACAAGTTTTTATATCAAACGACTTGGCAAGAAAATGTTCCGTAATTCCAAGTCTTTTGATACAAAACCAGCTCCATTAGTAGAAGAAAGTTATGTCATGGAAGGCGAATCAGATTTGGTGTTGATTATCAAGTTTTTCTTGCAACTTATTGGGTATTTTTTATCTCTTTGTAATCGCATGTAGGTTTTATGGAACATGATTAATCTTTTTGTAGTAATCTATATGTTAATATGTATTAATCTAAATTGAGTTGTTAGTCTAATTATTATTCGAGTGTTTTCTTTTATATTTTGAAATTAAATATTTATCTAGCTATTATTATATTTGTGATAATTAAAAGAAAAATAAACCAAAAAAGGTTTTTAATATAAATTTTTAAAATCATTTATGTGGGCCCTACATAAAATGTGGCAGCCCGAAAATATAACCAAAAGATAACAACTGAGAAATATAAATTATTACAAACGGCTGTCAACAACATAAACCAAGATCGCAGATGTTCAGTGTTTGAACATTCCAACACTAAAAACTATTACAACTTTTACATAGCTACCGGTCCTCACACAAAACACTGGCGATACTACATGAGCTCTCACATAAGCCTCAACATCTCCACCTGTAGACTTACGAGCAGTCCACTTGAATCTATCCATACTTTCTAGCTGAAATAACATGAATAAATAGCAAAAAGTGAGCCAAATGCTCGACAAGATATATAATGAAACAATAGTTGACGATATTGCAATTCATAATTCAAAGTTGGGGTGGATGGCATCACTAATCAAGTCAAATCAAATCATTTCTCAAAAATAATTTTATGACGCTACGGATTACAGCCGGTGATCAGCCGCGAAGTAATCCCGAACCTCGCTAGGTTCTAACAAATTTTAATTGGGATCCCTAGGAAACTTTTAAGCCTAATTTAATAAGTGTGAAAGGGACTTGCGTCTTAGTCCAATCCACCAATCTCAAAAAAACATTCTTTTGTTTGAAAAACAATTATCTTTTATAAAACTGATGCAAGAGAGAAATTACAAGGATTCTAAACGATAAAATTTTAAATATAAATCAAAGATTGGAGTTATGAAACTCTTATCAAAAATGAATTATCTTCTCACTAGTAGGGTCATCAAGGATGAGTATCAATGATTCAACAACTAAGGAAGAAAGTATTGAAAAGAAACATAACGATAATCAATAAAGGTAAGGATTTCTAATATCGAGTATAGTACACGGCATATATCTGGTTACAAAGTTTGGGTATGATAATAAAGGGGTAATGAAGAAGTATGAGGTTGGATTACTGTTATCTCCAGGTTTCAGAGGTATAAGGATATAGTATTAAATCAATAGTGGTTCTATGATCAAGGCAATTGAAATACTTAAGCTTATGGTATTTTGGTATGGTACAAGTAATCAGGGTATATCAATTATAGGTATTAAATCAAGTTGGGGCAATGTGTAGACAAGCGAATGATCTTTATTAGTGCATAAATAAACTTGGAGCAATTGCAACAATCATATACATGGCATACATTTGCAATATCTCAATTTAAGATTAAGGTGCTTGCAACAATATATCATGGTGACAACAATATCAATATCTTTAATCAGGCATACTATCATCGTCCAAAAAGGAATGGTTCGGAATACTTGCCTTAGAGAAGGCTTTATCTAGAACTCGACTTGGCTTAGGAGCAACCGGGAACACTACTCGACCTTGATTGCAAGCTTCCTATCTTCACTTGATCCTACATAATAATAATAACTCTCATTAAAAAATGACTTTTATAAGAACAATCGACCCTCTTGCTAGTGCACAAATTGACTCAAAGTAGCATTTAATGCCGTATTTCGTATAAGACCTCAAATCAACATATATTACTATATATTATCATTACACCTTGGAGCACATAATCGCAGTTAAGTATATGTAATCTATTATTTAGCCTTGGTGTATCATTGGGTATTGAATGATCTCACTCATCTGATATCCACCAATTGACTAACATAATGCAACTTTACTAGTCTCAAAACTCGAAGTGCCTAAGCTTGGTACTCATTTCTCTTGACCATACCTATGGCCTTACCCTCTACTGACCTCTATCTACTTATAAACACTAAGGCGTACCTAGGCCTCATTCAAAGGGTTCACAAAACTAAGTGTTAAGTCATAATGTTCTCATTTGCATTCCCTCGGTGATACCTTGTGTGACTTAGGGTCTTTGACACTATTCTACTCTAGGCCTTCCAACCAAAACTATCCCACTAGACTCTTAAGACCTAAATCTAACTTAGGCCTCCCTAAGCCTAAACTTAAAGTTGACACAAATCTGTTTGGTGACTTAAAAATTGCCCTGTTTTTGACTTACTATTAACCATTGATTCTAACTCTAAATCAACATATTTCGACTTGAAAACCTTCCCTAGACTTCCTAGTATCAGTACTAACCAAGGCCTACTAAGGGCCTACACATAACATCACTTTATGACCCCCAAACTACATTAAACCTAAATTATCCCCTATTTTGGCAGATTTAGCGCTTTCGCTTGTACACCTAACTAAATGGTAAGTTTTCTTAAATCTATTTCTTCTGGACTCAAATATATATCAAGTCCAAACTCTCTGTATCTCGGGCCTCCCAAGGCCTAAGGAATGCCCATCTAAAACTCACGTACAACTAGTGTGCAAATCTGGAAAAATGAAGTGCCCTACTCTAAACCTTTCCACCTTAACTCCCACTTTAAAACCAAGTAATCAACCTTTAACCAAGCAACCCTACTGCACTAATACACTCAACTAATGCCTGAACAAGTATGGAGATCATTCATACCCAAGTGCACCATCATGCAAACAAATTGCCAAAAACAACACAAATTAGGAACCATCAAAATTCGACTTACCAAAGAAGATTATTTCTTACAAGTTCGACTTATGACACTTAGCCAACAACAATGATCATGCATAATAACTTATCTTATCTAATTTTAACAAAATAACATGGTAACAACTCCTATTATGCACAATCAAATTCGAAAATCATAAGTTAAAACCATACATACATGCCTTCGAATATACTAGCAAAGATACCATGGTTTTTCATCAAAATCTCATTATAAAAATTAACATGCAAGCCTAATAATATCTATATCTAGAATGATCACTAATATTCAAATATTTTTATCAAGTTTTCTTTACAAAATATATGTTACTAGCACACAAATATACTAGAATCAAGTAAGACAACAAGAAACCATCCATTTGACTCCTAGCAAGCCATTGTCGAATGTATTGGAGTGAAAACAACACTTGCACAAGTGTGAAACACTCATCCTAGTCATTTTCAGCCCCAAAGTAATGTATCTCATGGTGAAAACCTTGGGTTCACAAGAATCAAAGGTGTTCTCTTGAGTTTAAACAAAAACACAACCATGCAATCATTAAACATCAACTTCTCAACATAAAAGTTTTGTGAAGTGAATAAACTAAGTATAGGGAGTGAGATTACACTAAAAGAAGGTGAATAATTGAATGAAAATGGAAGGAGATGGTGGTGGTGGTTCGACCGAGAGGGAGGGGGGAGAGAGTGGAGTGTGTGAGGTGAGTTTGAGTGTTGGAGTGGTCTTGATCATTTTTTTTGGATTTTATCCACATGCAAAGAGTTAGTGGACATTACATTTACCAAACTATCCCTCTCCCACTACTTATCATGATTTGCATGCAAGGTCATTTCAGTAATTTGGCTAGTGGAGAAGTGGTTAGTGGGGTAGGAAATTCCAATTATGTCCTTCTCTTTGTATTGGGAGTAGTATGCATGCATGGGCAATGGAGTAATTTACTAATTAATATTCAAATTAATTACAAAGAATAAATTTTATAAATAAAAATATAACTTTATAAATTACAAGAGTGGTATCATAAATAGCTTAGAATTTTAGATATTTTTTAAGATCACTTTTGAAATTTATTGATAAAAAATATTTTTAAAACGATTTTTCTCTAATAATGAAATACACTTTATAAATCACAAAAAAACAAATAATACATTTCTTGCTTTCTAAATTCTTAAATAATTTAACACAATTATTATGCATCAATCCAATCACACAAGCACATATTCTTAAAATTTTATAGACGACTCAATTATAATTATAAAATACTCAATTAAAGATTAAATGAAATACCGGTTGTAACATCCTCTCCCCCTTAAAGGATTCTGTCCTCGGAATCTAAGAGAACAGGTGAAAAAACCGGGATCGCTTTTTAGACTCTAGCTCCCATGTTGACTCTTCAACTTTGGGATTCATCCAAAGCACTCTTACCAACCTTACTGACTTATTTCTAAGGCTCTTTTCTTGCCAGTCGAGTATTTTGATAGGTTGCTCCATATATGACAAATCTGCGTGAATTTCTATCGGTTCATACTCTATCATATGATTGACATCCAGATTATACTTCTTAAGCAAAGACATATGGAATACATTATGAACATGCTGATATTGTGGCGGCAGAGCTAATTCGTAAGCCACCTTCTTGACTTGATTCAAGATTTCAAAAGGACCTATATATCGAGGTGCTAATTTCCCTTCTTCCCAAACCTAATCAACCCTTTTCATGGTGACACTTTCAATAATACAACTTCGCCTATTTGGAAATCACATCCTTTCGAGTAAGATTTGCGTAGTTTTGTTGCCTATCTTGAGCAACAAGTAATCTTTCTGGGATAGTTTTACTGTCTCTTTCATTTATTGGACCAATTCAGGACCTAGAATCTTTCCTTCTCCGACTTCATTCCAACTTGTTGATGATCTACATTTTCTTCCATATAATGCTTTATACGACGGTATGCCAGTACTAAAGTGATGATTATTGTTGTAGGATAATTCCACTAGTGGTAAATGATCGTCCCAACCTCCCGTAAAATCGATAGCACAACTTCGCAACATGTCTTCAATTGTTTGTATTAACCTTTCACTTTGAACATCAGTTTGTGGATGATATGTCGTGCTCATATTCAGCATTTTGCCAAGACTTTCTTGAAATTGTCTCCAAAATCTTGAGTTAAATCACGGATCTCGGTATGAACTTATCGATATAGGTACACCATGACGTAACATGACTTCGCGCACATACATATGAACCAACCTATCTAATGAAGTCCTCTCGTTGATTGGTAGAAAATACACTAATTTTGTAAGGCGATCAACTATAACCCACATGGCGTCGTGTCCGGATTTTGTTCGAGGCAATCCCACGATAAAATCCAGGGCAATATTTTCCCACTTCTATTCTTGAATCTTTAATGGCTGAATCAAACCGCTCAGTCTTTGGTGTTTCACTTTTACCCGTTGATATGTATATCATTTTGCGACCTATTCTGTAATTTCCCTTTTCATGTTCGGCCACCAAAACTTCTTTCTCAAATCTTCGTACATCTTGGTGCTTCCCGGATGGATTGAAAGTCTCGAATTGTGGGCTTCTTGCAGTATCTCATTTTTCAGTTCAGTTACTTAGAGAATCCAAATTCTTGATGAAAACCTTAATATACCTTTCTCGTCTCTTTCCGTACATATTTCCTCTCCTGTCAGTTGATTATTCTCTTGCTTTATCACTTCTTCTTGACATTTCCTTCCCTTCTCTAACAGTTCTAGCTAAAAGATCATAGCATGACAAATATCTTTTAACCTTCCAATAATAAAAAGTTCTCATTCGAATCTTAAGACAACTCTTTTGGATTGTGATCATATTCATTCTTTCCTTTCTACTGAGAGCGTCGGCTACTACATTCGCCTTCCCTGGATGGTAATGTATCGAACAGTCGTAATCCTTGATTAGCTCCAACCATCTTCGTTGTCTCATGTTGAGTTCTTTCTGGGTAAATATATACTTCAATCTCTTATGATTCGTGTAGATTTCACACTTCTCTCCGTATAAGTAATGTCTCCATATCTTGAGTGTGAACACTATGGCTTCTGGTTCCAGATCATGAGTCGAATATTTCATTTCATGAGGTTTAAGCTTTCTTGATGCATATGCAATCATTTTATTGTGTTGTATTAGCATACAGCCCAATTCTTTATGTGAAGCGTCGCTATATATCACAAATTCTCCTTTGTCGTCTGGTAGTACCAACACTGAGGTGGTAACCAATTTCTGTTTTAACTTTTGGAAACTTCCTTCACATTCTGCATTTCCTTCAAACTTGTGATTCTTCCGTGTCATCTTGGTTAGTGGCGTATCAATCTTTAAGAAATCCTTCACAAATCTTCTGTAGTACCCAGCTAATCCCAGAAAACTTCTTACTTTCGTAGGAGTCTTTGGTCTTTCCCAACTCATAAATGCTTCAATCTTTGCAGGGTCCACTCTAATTCCTTCACTTCCGATTATATGTCCCAAAAATTGAACTTCTCGCAACCAAAACTCGCACTTTGAAAATTTAGCGTACAACTTCTCTTGTCTAAGAATTTCCAATGCTAGCCATAAATATTGCTCATGTTCTTCTTCCGACTTTGAATATATTAGAATGTCATCGATGAATACTACGACGAACTTGTCCAAATATTTCTTGAAAACTCGATTCATTAAATTCATGAAAGCTGCAGGGGCGTTTGTTAACCCAAATGGCATTACTAAAAACTCATAATGTCCGTATCTTGTTCTAAATGCCGTCTTCAGAGTGCCTTCTAGTTTGACCTTCAATTGATGGTATCCTGACCTAAAATCAATCTTGGAGAAACACTTAGCTCCTTTTATTTGGTCAAATAGATCATCTATCCTTGATAGCAGGTATCTGTTATTAATCGTCAACTTGTTCAACTCCCAATAATCTATACATAACCTCATACTTCAGTCCTTCTTCTTTACGAACAGGACTGGCGCTCACCATGGCGACGTACTTGGCCTGATGACTCCTTTATCCAAAATTTCTTGTAATTGACTTGCTAATTCTTCATTTCTGCCGGTGCCATTCTATATGGTCCCTTCGAAACTGGTTCTACTCCTGGAGCAAGGTTAATCTCAAACTCAATATGTCGGTCTGGCGGTAGTCTTGGTAATTCTTCTGGAAACACATCTGAAAACTCTTTCACCATCGGAATCTCTTCTATACTAGGAAATTCCTTTTTCGTATTCACTACATAATCTAGGAATGCCTCACAACCCTTCCTAAGTAACTTGTTAGCCTGAACAGCCGAAACAAATATTTGTCCTTGTTTTTTACCTTTAAATATCACCTTCTTCCCATTCTTTGTCCCTAAATAAACTCTATTAGATCTACAATCTATCTGAGTATTATTCTTTCCTAACCAATCCATTCCTAAGATTATATCAAACTCTCCTAACTTGAAGAGTATCAAGTCAACTGGGAACTTGTGCCTGTAGATATCAATCTCACATTCTTGGCATAATTGACTTATAGGTACATTTTCTTGGTTAGCAATTACTATGTTCATTATTTCACTCATATTCTTCTTATCACAATTTAGTCTACCAGCAAAAGTTTCTGATATAAAAGATCTTGTAGCTCCTGAATCAATCAATACTTTAGCTTTAACATTGTTTATCGAAAGCTTACCTTCTATCACCTCTGAATTCTGAACAGCGTCCTTCATTTTCAAATTAAAAGTTCTTGTTGATGATTTTGGAGTCATGGTAGGTGGAGGAGGTAATGCCAACATTTCTGGTGGTATTGTTGAGCTGGTACTTGCTACATTCATCATGTTTCTGATTGATCCGGTTGATTTGCACTCCTTGGTGGCATGTCCAATTTTCCCGCACTTGTAACAAGTTACTTCAGGTTTTTGCACCTTACATTCACTTGCCAAATTCCCCTTCTGGTTGCATCGATAACATGTCATATTAATCTTATTACACACTCCTAGATGCTTCTTTCCATATTGCTTGCATTCAACCCTTGGTGGCCTATTCTCCCTTGCTTGGCCCTGATTATGCTGATAATTCCCTCTATTATCTTGCCTCTTATTCACTTCTCCTTTCTTTGGTACATTCCATCCTTTCTGGAACCCAATCCTCTTCATATTCCTATGAGACTGACTCCCTGATTCTGACCTTCCCCCTGATGAAACACTTTCCTCTTCTTGTTATCTCTTTCATTCCTAGATTGTACTCCGTTACTTTTAATCAAAGCCGCTTTCTGAACTACTCCGGCATATGTATCAATCTCAAACATCGACACTCTATCTCGAATCTAATATTCGAGCCCTTGTTGGAACCTTTGAGCCTTCTCTTCTTCGATACCCATATACTTTGTCACAAACCTTGGCAATTTTGTAAACTTCTTCTCATATTCCAATACTGTCATATTCCCTTGCTTCAACTCTAGGAATTTCATTTCGATTTGCTTCTGTACATACTTGGGATACTACTTCTCTAAAAAAAAATCCTTAAATCTTGCCCAGGTAACTGGTTGAACCTCCTCCAAAGCTTTAACTGAATCCCACCAATAAATTACTTCCCCTTTCAGAAAATATGTGGCATATATAGTCTTTTGATACTCCCCTAATCGAACCAACTCAAAATATCTTTCCATTCCTCTTATCCAGGTGTTGGCTACTATAACGCCCTCCAGACCCGGGGTATAAGTCCGGGGGTTACTAGCTAATCACCCAACCTGTACAATCTGATTAATAAATAATAAAGAAATGAATCTAAACCCCTTTAACACTAACCATGATCTTTTTAGGTTGAAGTATGAAAACAAGAACCACTAACTACTTTTATTACAAACCAAATTCAAAATCTCACAAACTCTCTTTATTACAAACCATTTTCTAATCAGTTTTAAACTAAGTTAACCTTTTATTCAAAAACACACACACATTAACTATCTACACTCCACCTGTTCTGGCAACTCAAAGCTTTCTTCCTGGATTGGGATCAATACCTTGGGTATGAGAGGATCCCGAGGCTTGACCCGCTTCTTTACCACTCGAGTCCTGATGGGTTTCATATTCCTTCTTAACTGAAAATAATAAGGTGAATAACAACAAAAAGGGTGAGCCAAAAATTGCTCAACAAGTCCGCAAAATATAAACAGTGTTAAAGTAATTTAAATAAAACCGTAACCCGGGTATATCTGCAAAGATATAACCCCGCGAGAATAGAAAGAAGGCCATTACTGGCGAATACAAATGAACTAAGCTGGACTCAAGTTCGCATCTATATCCTGCTGATCAGCCAGGATACAATGAGATCTATATCTCCCTATGTAGATCCCGTCGGCCACCCAAGAACTACGGCCAATCTCAAGGATCCGGTTATGTTCCGGTCCTTAGGATTAAGTAATGTTAATCCCCAAAGTATCATTATCCAGTCCCTGGAATAGCAACCGGAATAATCGGTATACTTTGACATATTCTAATCACCAGAATATATCAATAATTGTGAGTAACAATTGGAATATGAACAATAAAGTCAGATGAAAAGGATAAGCAAGAATCGAAATGAAATATGAACAAGAGAATCAAAAGAGTGCAAGCGTGATAAGAATCGGAAGAAATATCACTATTCTGAAAATAGAATAGGGGAGAAACTTGCCTTCTGCGCGACTTTCTGCAAATAAATCACCTTCGTCTATCACCTACTCAACGTGCCTTGCTGGCTTAGCTTCTGTTAGCAAAAATAGACTGGTTAAGTCATTTCGTACTTCAATTGCATCTTGAATCGACTTCATATCGATCCTATTGTCTACCCATGCGCTTATGACTGACTCGTATATTATATATTAGCAAGTAAGACTCGATTAATCACATAATACACATAAGCACATAAGCACATAATCATTTTTATAGTTAAAATAATTTTTAGAATTAAAATCGACTCGCTGATCGCTTCACTGATCATCACCTGCCTTGTTTCCCATTTTTCCGGAATTTTTTGGACTCTTCTCGGCACGTACTTCGACTGATAATCAAACAAATAACAAAGTCAACTAATTTCTAGAATAAATTAGGTCTTAACATTATTTTTAATGAAAAGAATTCATTTTTCTGAGTCAAAGGGTTTTCGTTTCGCTCAAATCGGACTAACAGTCTAATTAATATCAATTAAACACTGATAATTCAATATAAATAATTATTGCTAATTTTTAAATCCTAAAATAATTTTTAAATAATTATTTAGGAAAAATCAGAGTTAAAAATAATTTTTCTATAATTTTTGGAATTAAAATGAATATGTTATGATTTATTGAAAATTATTTGATTAATTATCAAAATAATTAATCATTTTAAATAATTAATAAATAATAAATAACTAGTAAATAATTAATAAGTAATTATTTAATAATTTAAAATAATTAATCTCTAATTATTAGGATTAATTACAATTTATTACAAACATTTATAATTTACTATTACTTGCTCGATTAGATCAACTATTTACAAATAAATAATCGATATAATTAGCTGTTACGTTATTTATCGAATTAATAAGTTATTATTCGAATCATATTCCAATTCAACAATCAACTACTCGTATAAATACGAGTTACTCGCATTTCTCGTATAATTATTGAACTACTACGATTATTATTACGATTTAATCCATTATATGTATTTAATTATTCGTTATGAATAATTATTCTAATATTCTTCGAATAATTAACTATCGCTCGAATAATAATAATCGAACTTATCGTTCAATTACTTGTATTATCTAAGGAATTATCGAATCTTTAAATCATAATATTTGATTAATTTTAATTCTTCATTATTAATTAATTACTTAATTACTAAATAATAAATAAATAGATAAATAATTAGATAAGTAATTAAATAATTAAGTAAATAACTAAATTTGAATTTCTAAAATAAAAATAATTTAGGAATTATTAATAATAATTTTCAAAATTTAAAACTGATTTTTAATTTTTATAAAATATAATTAAAAAAATAAAAATTCCAGAAACAGTTGTGAGAAAATGGCTTCTGACAAAAACGGATCAAAACCGGGTTCTAATCCGGGTTTTGATTTGGGTAAACGGGTTGGAGCACGGGTCGGGTCTTCAAGAAAACACCGGAATTTTTCCAGATTCTGGTGACGTTCCCGGAGTCCGGCAACCCTAAAACCCTGTCAAACGCGCATCATTTGGCCTTGTTTTTACGGGGTTTTCATTCCTCATCGGCCCACAACACGATTCCAGCCATCAAATGACCAAAATCATCCCTGAAATCAGTTCTGCGATCCAAACTCAAGGTTTTCCGGCCAACTATCGAATTCACATATTTGTATACGAAATCACGAGATTAATAGCTCAAATCAAAGCTTGCTAAACACAGAATCAAAGCCCTAACACCCTATATACCTCAGCTTTCTCTAAATCAAAAACGTACAATTCAAAATTGACTATAAACCCTAGATATCGTTCTATCAATTCAAGCAATCGTCAGTAAAATTAATTAGCAGGAATCAATCATAAATCATCAAATAAAGCTATTTACAACATCAATTTCAACAAATAACCTCAGAATCAAAAAGTACCAAATCGGGTATAAACCCTAGAAATAGAAATTGAAAATTAACACATCAAAACATGATTTTGATACCCGAAACCGAAAGAATAGATCGAGAGGATCGATTTGGATACTCACATCGATCGATTTGATGCTCAGAAACGTTCAAAATCAGTGATTGATTCTCGACCCAAAATCCGACCCGAATTGTTCTTCAGAGAATTTCCAGAAAATTTGCAGAATTTTAATGATTAATTAATTATAATTATATAATAATTAGGCTATTTATAGTGTGAAAAATAATACCCCTAAATAAAATTAAGGGGCTAATTATACATCTAATAAAAATTTTTGGCCCTTAAAAGATTACAGCCAGTGATCAGCCGCGAAGTGATCCCGAACCTCGCAGGGTTCTAACAAATTTTAACTGGGATCCCTAGGTAACTTTTAAGCCTAATATAATAAGTGTAAAAGGGACTTGCGTCTTAGTCCAATCCACCAATCTCAAGAAAATATTCTTTTGTTTGAAAAGCAATTATCTTTTATAAAACTGATGCCAAAGAGAAATTACATGGATTCTAAACGATATAATTTCAATTATAAATCAAGGATTGGAGTTGTGAAACTCATATTAGAAATGAATTATCTTCTCACTAGTAGGGTCATCAAGGATGAGTATCAATGATTCAACAACTAAGGAATAAAGTTTTGAAAAGAACTATAACGATAATCAACAAAGGTAGGGATTTCTAATATCGAGTATAGTACATGGCATATATCTAGTTACAAAGTTTGGGTATGATAATAAAGGGCTAATAAAGAAGTATGAGGTTGGATTATTGATATCTCAACATTTCAGTGGTATAGGGATATAGTATTAAATCAATAGTGGTTCTATAATCAAGGCAATTGAAATACTTAAGCTTATGAAGGTATTTTGGTATAGTACAAGCAATCAGGGTATATCAATTATATATACTAAGTCAAGTTGGGGTAAAGTGTTGACAAGTGAATGATCTTTATTAGTGCATAAATAAACTTGGAGAAATTGCAACAATCATAGGCATGTCATAAAATTTTCAATATCTCAATTTAAGATTAGGGTGCTTGCAACAATATATCATGGTGACAAAAATATCAATATCTTTAAGAAGGCATACTATCATTGTCCAAAAAGGAATGGTTCAGAGTACTTGCCGTAGAGAAGGCTTTATCTAGAACCCGACTTAGCTTAGGAGCAATCGGGAGCACTACTCGACCTTGATGGCAAGCTTCCTATCTTCACTTGATCTTACATAATAATAATAACTCTCATTATAAGAAATACTCTTATAAGAACAATCGACCGTATTGCTAGTGCACAAATTGACTCCATGTAGCATTTAGTGTCCTATTTCGTATAAGACCTCAAATCAACTTATATTACTATATATTATCATTATTACAACTTGGAGCACATAATCACAGTTAAGTATATTTAATCTATTATTTAGCCTTGGTGTATCATTGGGTATTGAATGGTCTCACTCATCTAATCTCCACCAATTGACTAACATAGTGCAAATTTACTTGTTTCAAAACTTGAAGTGCCTAAGCTTGATAATCCCATTTCTCTTGACCATACCTATGGCCATACCCTCTATTTAGCTCTATATACTTTTAAACAGTAAGGCCTACCTAGGCCTCATTTATAGGGTTCACAAAACTAAGTATTAAGTCACAGTGTTCAGATTTGCATTCCCTCGGTGACACCTTGTGTGATTTAGGGTCTTTGTCACTCTTCTACTCTAGGCCTTCCTCCAAAAACTATCCCACTGGAATCTTAAGACCTAAATCTAACGTATTCACTTTTAATGACACCAAGGTCTAAACTAGGCCTCCCTAGGCCTAACCTCAAAGTTGACACAAATCTGTTTGGTTACTTAAAAACTGCCCTATTTTTAACTTACTATTAACCATTAATTTTAACTCTAAACCAACATATTTTGACTTGAAAACCTTCCCTAGACTTCCTAGGATCAGTTCTAACCAATTCTTAATGAGGACCTACACATAACATCACTTTATGACACCCAAACTACACTAAACCTAAATTGTCCCTTGTTTTGGAAGATTTAGCGCTTTCGCTTGTGCACCTAACTAAATGGTAAGTTTTCTTAAATCTATTGCTTCTGGACTTAAATATATATATATATATCAAGTCCCAACTCTCATTAGCCCGGGCCTCCCAAGGCCTAAGGAATGCCCATCCAAAACTCACCTACAACAAGTGTGCATATCTAGAAAAACGAAGTGTCCTACTCCAAACCTATCCACCTTAACTCCCATTTTAAAACCAAATAATCAACCTTTAACCAAGCAACCCTACTACACTAATACTCTCAATTAATGCCTCAACAAATATGGAGATCATTCTTACCCAGTGCACCATCATGCAAACAAATTATCAAAAATTACACAAGTTAGTAACCATCAAAATTTGACTTACCAAAGAAGATTATTTCTTACAAGTTTGACTTATAAAACTTAGCCAAAAACAATTATCATGCACACTAACTTACCTTAGCTAATTTTAACAAAACAACATGGTAACAACTCCTAATATGCACAATCAAATTCGAAAATCATGAGTTAGAACCATACATGCATGCCTTTAAATATACTAGCAAAGATACCATAGCTTTTCATCAAAATCTCACTATAAAAATCAACATGCACGCCTAATAATAGCTATATCTAGAATGATCACTAACAGGAAAATAGTTTTATCAAGTTTTCTTTACAAAATACATGTTACTAGCACATAAATATACTAGAATCAAGTAAGACAACAAGGAACCATCCATTCGGCTCCTAGCAAGCCATTGCCGAATGGATTGGAGTGAAAACAATATTTGCACAAGTGTGAAACACTCATGCCTAGTTATTTTCAGCCGCCAAAGTAATGTATCTCATGGTGAAAACCTTAGATTCACAAGAATCAAACGTGTTCTCTTGAGTTTAAACAAAAACACAACCATGCAACCATTAAACATCACCTTCTCAATATATAGGGAGTGAGATTACACTAAAAGAAGGTGAATAATTGAATGAAAATGGAAGGAGATGGTGGTGGTGGTTCGGCCGAGAGGGAGGGAGAAGAGAGGAGAAAGTGGAGTGTGTGAGGTGAGTTTGAGTGTTGGAGTGGTCTTTGATCATTTCTTTTGGCTTTTATCCACATGCAAAGAGTTAGTGTACATTGCATTTAGCAAACTATCCCTCTCCCACTACTAATCATGATTTGCATGCAAGGTAATTTGAGTAATTTGGCTAGTTAAGAAGTGGTTAGTGGGGTTGAAAATTCCAATTGTGTCCTGGTCTTTGTATTGGAAGTAGTATGCATGCATGGGCAATGAAGTAAATTACTAATTAATATTCAAATTAATTACAAAGAATAAATTTTATAAATAAAAATATAACTCTATAAATTACAAGAGTGGTATCATAAAATAACTTAGAATTTTAGGAATTTTATTAGATCACTTTTGAAATTTATTAATAAAAAAAAAATTAAAACGATTTTCTCTAATAATGAAATACACTTTATAAATCACAAAAAAAACAAATAATACATTTCTTACTTTCTAAATTCTTAAATAATTTAACACAATTATTATGCATCAATCCAATCACACAAGCACATATTCTTGAAATTTTATAAATGTCTCAATTATAATTATAAAATACTCAATTAAAGATTAAATTAAATACCTGTTGTAACATAAAATATAGGTCATTAATTTGCGGGCCTTACTATATATCTAGAGTTACTAGCAAGAACCCAACATAACTTTGGCGTTGCTATAGTCTTTTTTGGCCTATAGTAACATCAAATGGGCTCTATAGAGACAAAATTTTGGTGCTGTAAGAAGCCATCTATGGCGTAGTATTAGGAACCTAACGCCAAGGGCAAATGATCTTTGGTCTGGTTATGGTCTCAGGGGGGCTTTCTTGAAGGGGAAAACATGGTGGAGCTGGAAATGGATAGTCATAAGGCTTTTAAGGAATGGGAAAATTGAAGGAGGTTCATTGACCCCAATCATTCCAAGGTAACTGAATTGCTTAACCACTGAAAGAATGATCTAAATTTTTCTCGTGTCATCCATGTGGTTGATGCTAGTTAGAACCTGTTGGCAAGGTTTATTGCTGAGGATGGGACTGCTAATAGAAGTAGATTGTTGGTGTACATAAGGTTGTTTGGTAGAGTGAAAGAGTTGTAGATGTGGGACATGAGATTGGATTTCCCAGTGGGTGACTGTGAACCAATGTCAGGAGATGGGTATGAGGACATGCTTCTGGATCAGGCTGAATATGAGTTAGTGAATATTGAAGATATTGTGGATTTCAGGTGACGACAATCATGAATCTTGAGATGGTAATATCATCTTGGATGGGGGAGCTAAGGATGATGAGAATGATGGATGATGTTCAGTTGGATACTTCAAGTGTGGGAGGATCCGAGATGGGAAATTGTTGATGCAGATCTGCAAGGACAAAGAAGGAAGGAAAAGGAATGTGGGAGGCTTGGTTGTGCTAAGTCCTATTTGTGTCGCTCTTATGCTTTCTTAAGTAATCATTTTTTAAGTTTCTGTTCTTTTTTTAGCTTAATTATTTCTTCAGTAAGTATAGCTTCTACTGTTCATGTTCAACTTATTGTTCATGTCCTATGATATTTCAAGTTTAAATGTCAATATTTTGAAGGTAGGGGTGTAGCCCATGGTTGATTGTATTGGGCAGGCCCTTCCAAAGGTGTAGGACTTGGCCTTTTTATCTAATAATACATTACTTATCTAAAAAAAGTATAATTAGTTGAATTTGGAGTTGGTAATAAATACTACTGATTCGGCTAAAAATATATTATTGAACTGATTAATCGCCCATCGGTATAATAACATCGAGTTAAATAAAGCAATGTTTATTATTCATCTACGCTAAAAAGTTATAGAGCTTATCCAAGATGAAATAGAATTAAAATCAAAATAAAATTTGGCCAACTAAAGCAAAATAATATATACTATTACCAACTAAAACAAAATAGTGTATACAATTCATCTGAGTTAAACAACAGTATAATATTAATCAAGCTAATATAAATAAATTAATATCAAACTAAATATAATTAGTTGGATTTGGTCAGTATAATGGGTCTTGGGATAAAATAAAATCAAAATCAAATTAAATATGATTCGTATACTATTGACCCAACTAAAACTTATCATTTAAATTAAATTCTTAAACACACATCTAAATAACAATAATACTATATATTTGAACTAGTAATATAATTTTTTTAGAATTTAAATTCTCTGTATATATATAATTATAATTAAATCATATCATATAAAGTTTTTTTAAAAAATTTATATCTTAAAAATTCCGGTTCAATTATTACTTTAAAAATATATAATATTAGAAAAAATGTGTGCATCACACGGGTTCTAAGAAAATATAATATATTATGCATAAGTGGGATATTAAAATATTTGGTAGTTATGTTCCAAATACTAACAAGTTAACAAGGATTGTTAGATCTTTAAACAATTGATCATAGTCGTTAGATATAAATAATAATATGCATAATGGGATCTTATACAAAAATTTTGGTAATAAGCTAGTATAATATAATATGCTTAAAGGTGACCTTATCCAAATTTTTGGTAGTTATGGTTCATTTACTACAAAGTTAATAAGCACCTTTAAATATTTAAACAAATTGATCATAGTCGTTAGATCTAAAATAATAATATGTCTAAGGAATTCTAATCTAAATTTTTCATAGTTATGGTGCCTATGCTACCAATTTAATAAGGATTGTTAGATCTGTAAACAAATTGATCATAATCGTTGGATCTAAAAGTAAATATAAGATATCCTACATTTTCAATGACTTAAGCCAATGGAATTCTAAACTGAATTGAATAATAATACAAAATTCGTAGTTAGTTTTTTTTCCTTTAATTTCTTGATGATATTGTGTTCGACAAAACTTTTAAACCATCACTAAATTAAATATTACTTCGCGAGATTCGTGTGGACTGTAAAATTATTAAAATCTTATTTATAGAGCCAAAATAAAATCGAACAAAACTCTGTAATTTTTTTATTTCTTTAATTTAATTTGATTTTTTTTTCTTCTATCGTCTTTTTTCTTAAACAATGAAGAAACCCAACACCCATTTTAACGGTAAAGAGACTATGGTCGGTGGTGCAGTAGGATCCTCCTGTTGTGGTTCTGGAAAAGGGTGAATCTATTAAGGCTTATGCTTTATGGGCTGAAAATGATGGGGTGGCTAGGGCAGCCCTTTTCGCATCTTTAACGAACACCTTGTTTGAAGTTTATTAATCCGATGCCTATACTGCTAAAGGCTTGTGCGATAAGTTAGACCAAACTCACAGTACTGATTCTCAAGGTCTTAAGAAGTATTATGTGGCTAGGTTTCTTGATTTCAAGCTGTTGGATGGAAAATCCATGATTGAGCAGGTTCATGAGTTTGAGATGTTGCTTCATGCTTTGGGTGAGTCCGGATGATCTTTCCTAAAAGGTTTCGAGTGATGTTAGTGATTGAAAAGCTATCTAAGTTTTGGGAAGAGTTTGCTCTCTCCCTAAATGGACAGAAAAGAGAGATCACATGGACTCACTTGTTGTTGGAATTCTTTGTGCAGGAGCAACACAAGTCTAAATAAGAACATGTGATGCCTGTTGAACATGGGAGCTTGAAGGTTAATGTAGTGATTACAAGTGTTATTCCCAAACAATCTAATTATAAAATTACAGAAGGGGGAAGGTTGAATGGAATTCTGGTTTCTTTTGATAATTTAAAACTTCTTACAAATATAAGTATAACAATGTTTGAATATGCTAATTACGGATAAGAAATATTCAAGTATTCAAACACAAAGTAAATAAACAAGGATGTTTAAAACTTTCTAGTGGATTGTTATTTCTACCAGAGATATATATAAATGTAAAAGATCTCTGTGATGAAAAAGCTCACATCTGCTTATAAAAGTTCATACAAACTAAAACTTAAGAGTTCTAAAAGATACAACTTACAAATGCTCTCTTGTTTTTGTTTATTTTTACTGTGTCAATTGATAAATAACTCTTTGCTATGCTTGGTTTATATATCACCAAGATACATGTGTAGAAGACAAAACATAAGTCTATTATCTAGGTCTAATCATATGTTTCTTCATTTCTCTGTTCAATGCAATCCAGATAGATATGGCATCTTTGAACGTCCCTGTTTTGCATGGAAATGGAAATGCTTCTTGATCTTCATAATCCTGATTACAGGCTTCCACATTCCTTTTGTATACAATCAATCCATGTGATTGTCAAGTCGATTTCAACTCCTATTTGAATTAGTTATCCGTCGAGACTCTGTTTGATCATCCGTCGAGACTTGTTAGGAATATGTCATATGTTTTATGATAAGTCCACCAAAACACCTTAGTAGATTTAACTTAGTGTATATGTAGCTTTCAACGGATTATTTACTTTAACATCCGTTGAGAGAGTAGCTTATGTACTAATAAGTTTTGTAACACATTCCTGCATTCTACAATACCTTAGAGATCTGGAAACTGTAGGATATTTAAGTCATGTTGACTACTAGTTTGATATGCAAAATAGGTTGGCTAAATGTATATATTAGATGCCTTGTAATATTGCATAAATGAAATGGAGTTAACTGCTATGGAAGTCTTTCAACTGATGATACTACAAGATTTCAACGGATGATCCAAGTCATATTAAATGGATAATCTAATGAAGTTTCAACGGATGATTCAACATAGTTTCAACGGATGATCCAATGAAGTTTCAACGGATGTTCAAATTCAAATTGCAGTTGATAGTGGATTGACAGTCACATGGGTTGATTAGATGCAAATGGAATGTGGCAGCCTATTTACAGGTTTTAGAGAACAAAGAAGCATTTCCATTTCCATGCTTACTTGAAGAAATGTAAAGATACTGGATGGAGAAATGAAGAAGCACATGATTAACAAAGACACACTTTATTTTATTAGTTTGTCGTATTCACTCGTATCTTGGTAATATATATAAACCAAGAGTAGCTAGTAGTAAATTAAACAATCAACAAGAGAAATAGAAAAAGATGTATTTGTAAAGAATTTCTCTATTCTTTGTAATTCTGCTTGTAAGCAGCTGCGTACAATCCTTGTATCACAGAGTTCTCGATCTTATATATATCGCTGGTGGAAAAGTTCAATCTTCCAGAAAGTTTTTAAATACTCGTGTTTAACTACTTTGTGTTTGATTACTTCAATATTTTCATTCTGCACCTTTGCTTAATCAAACACTGTTATATATTTGAGATATAATAGTTTTTAAAATAAAAAAGAAACCAGAATTACATTCAACCCCCCTTCTGTAATTTTTTGTTAGATTGTTTGGGAATAACAAGACTCTATTGGATTATCCGTTGAATGGGACTTGGGTCATCCGTTGAAGCCTTGAAAAAACATCCATTGAAAGTATTTCCATAGCAGTTCAGTCAATTTTCATTTATGCAAAATTACAAGGCATCTAATATTTACAGTTGACCAACCTATTTTGCATATCATTCTAGTAGCCAATATGACTTAGAATATCCTACAACATCCAATCCTTCAAGACATTAAAGTAAACAGGAATGTGCTACAAAAACTTATTTAATCATAAGTTACTCTTCCAACGGATGACAAAGTAAGATTACCCGTTAAAAGCTACAATTACACTTAATTAAATCTACTAAGGTGTTTTGGTAAAATATCATCAAGCCTACAACATATTCTTAACAATCTCCCCCAATTTATATCTACTAGAATTGTAGGAAAAAATTTAAGGAGAACTTGATGATAACAAAACAGCTTATACAAAAGGATCATTCAATATTAGATAAAATAATAAGTGCTGGAAATTTTATAAAAGGTTGATAAAAGAAAGATCAAAAGTCTCACAAGTTTTGTTCAAGGTGCTTGTAATATCCCGTAATTTTTAGAATTTGATTAATAATAGAATAATAGAAAAAAGTATTAAAATTATATAAGGACTAAGATTTAAAATTAAATTAGACTAATGGGCCTACAATTTGGATTAGAATTGAATAAAGATAACTTTTAGGTTAAGATATAGGGTTTTATTTCGTTATAAATACACCTTATTCACCTTCTTCGTTTTATTCATAAAATTTGTAGGGCTCTTTTCAGCATAAATCAGTAATCTTGTAAAATTTGTAGAAAATTCATCGTATGTCAGAATTTATTGATCCTGGACTTTTCGGAAAGCTATTTTTGTTCTCTACAACTTTTGTATTTTGTGTTTTCCAAGATAACGTCGTTTAGAGGGTCAAAAAGGACAAATTCAGATCTGGTAAGAGTTGGAGGTAAGTTTTCGATCGATCTTGCTAGTGTTTTCAAACTTGTGTGTTATACATGTATATTCGATTATCAAAACTTGGGCTAAGTGATGATATATTTGAAAATATTATGTGTTATAGAATATATATCGAGATGTATGTGTAGTGTCTATGTGATAATTTTGGATCTCTGATTTGTGCCATGATTTTTGAAAATATCGAATAAGAACTTAGGGCCGTAGTCACCGGATTGTAGTGACAGTTTTATGAAAATTTAGGACCGTTATCACCGGGTTGTAGTGGTCGTGGCATGAATTGTGGATTTTGAATTACTGTTGTTTATGTGTTATGTGTATCGTATATATCGAATAAGAATAAGATTAAGAATATGTATCGAACATGTTTGTTTCGTATACCGTTTCGTATAGATCATCGTATTTTATTATATGTGTACATGTTACTTGGACAACTAGTTGGATCGACTGATTTCTTGCTGGGCTGTATAGCTCATTACCTACAATTTCAGGTTCCGTCTAAGAGTTTGAGTTGGATAGCATTGAAGTTCGAGGACTTATGATTGAATTGGATTGACTTTTGGACTTCCGTTAGCTGCGCTTTTGTAATAGACACCTTTGTAATTTTAATCATGAATTAGTTAATTGTGTTTTGTATTAGTTTTGATTTAAGATTAATAGTCCGGACGTGCGGGCTGTTACAGTTGGTATCAGAGCAGGCTGTCCTTCGGAGTTTGTTAGTTATGGGGCTAATATATTCCCCAGGATTCGATCTTGTGGACCATATTTTAAATTTTACTTATAGTAGATTAGAAGGCATAGATGTATAGGATTTTTATGAATTTGGGGACCAAATTCGTTTAAAGAGAGTAGTATAAAATATCCCGTAATTTTTAGATTTTGATTAATAATAGAATAATAGAAAAAAGTATTAAAATTATATAAGGACTAAGATTTAAAATTAAATTAGACTAATGGGCCTAAAATTTGGATCAGACTTGAATAAAGATAACTTGTAGGTTAAAATATAGGATTTTGTTTCGTTATAAATACATCTTATTCGTCTTCTTCATTTTTATTCATAAAATTCGTTGAGCCCTTCTCAGTATAAATCATCAATCTTGTAAAATTTGTAAAAAATTCATCGTAAGTCAGAATTCAGTGATCCTGGACTTTTCGGTAAGGTATTTTCGTTCTCTACAACTTTTGTGTTTCGTGTTTTCCAAAATAACGTTGTTTAGAGTGTCAAAAAGGATAAATTCAGATCTAGTCAGAGTTGGAGGTAAGTTTTTGATCGATCTATCTAGTGTTTTCAAACTTGTGTGTTATACATGTATATATTTGATTATCAAAATTTGGGCTAAGTGATGATATATTTGAAAGTATTATGTGTTATAAAATATATATCGAGATGTATGTGTGGTGTCTAGGCGATAATTTTGGATCTCTGATTTGTGCCATGGTTTGTGAAAATATCTAATAAGAACTTAGGGTCGTAGTCACCGGATTGTAGTGACAGTTTTGTGAAAATTTAGGACCGTTATCACCGGGTTGTAGTTGTCGTGGTATGAATTGTGGATTTTGAATTATTGTTGTTTATTTGTTATGTGTATCGTATGTATCGAATAAGAATAATATTAAGAATATGTATCGAAAGTGTTTGTTTCGTATACCGTATCGTATAGATCATCATATTTTATTATATGTGTACATGTTACTTGGCCAACTAGTTGGATCGACTGGTTTTTTGTTGGGCTGTATAGCTTATTACTTACAATTTTAGGTTTCGTCTAAGAGTTTGAGTTGGATAGCATTGAAGTTCGAGGACTTATGATTGGATTGGATTGACTTTTGGACTTCCGTTAGCTGCGCTTTTGTAATAGACACCTTTGTAATTTTAATCATGAATTATATTAGTTTTGATTTAAGATTAATAGTCCAGATGTGCGGGCTGTTACAGTGCTCCTATAGTCTGAGCAAATTAATCTTTTATCCTTGAGTGCCTAGTCTGATTTCCCAATTTTTTATTGTTCTCCTCTATGTGAAGTTGGAGTTGTCTGTAGAACTGAGATTCATCTTCATTATGTAGATCCAACATCTCCTGCATTTCCTTGAGAGTTTCATTGCTTGATATATTTAGATGGTCCCCTAGTCTGAAAAATCTTTTGGTATTTCTTTCATCCTTGAACTCCATTAACCAGTATGGCTTTAAGTGCACTCTACTTTCAGTGTAAGGAATAGTTAAGATTCTTGGTAGGGCACATGATTATCTCCAGCTTCTTTGTATTTGTTTAATTTTGTTAAGTATCTCTATTTTGGCCACCTTGGTAGATATAAAATCATTCTTGATTATAGAGAATAATTTAACTAAGACAGTGTAACCTTCATTGAGAATCCTATGAAGAGACCAAGTGAATTCCTTTCCACCCTTGTACCTGAACATTAGTCTTTCTGGAAGTCTATTGTGGGCATCAATTGCTCTCACTTCCTCTAGCTCATCCAAGTAAAGATTAATGTCTGAAAACTCCTTTATGTCACAAATAAAGAGTTGATCTCCTTTGTTGACTTTTGGCTTGGGTTTAGATAATGTTTTGGATTGAAATGGGATAGACTCGACGAGATTTCTTGGTCTGTTCTTTCTCCTTTCAGAAGTTGTTGGTACTGGGATATTTGGCTCAGGAATAGGTAGGCTTTCCCAATCTATTGGTTTATCCTTGGGAATGATTGGCTCACTGATAAGTGGATTTTATATCTACTTGGAACGTTTTATTACAAGCTTAAGTTGGTGTTTTGGACTCAAGTTGTTGGTATTTTTGATATATTTTTGTGTTATTGCATTTCAGACATCAGTTAAATGAAGAAATGAGCTTTTAAAGGAAATATGCTGAAAAGAGCTAAGAATTGGAAGCCTAGGACATTCTGAAGTTGAAGAGAATCTTGTTAGGTTCGCGTGGACAGTTGAATCGCCAAATTCTGACAAACAGAGTTCAAGATATGTCAAAAAGAAGAATCAGTAGAAAAATCCAGAAACCCTGCGCGGCCGCCCCCAAAACCAGCGCGCCCGGGCCGACTTTCAACCAAAAAACCAGCGCGCCCGCGCTAATTTTAGCGCGGCCGCCCCGCCCTTTTTGCCCCGAAATCCTGAATTTAGTAGAATTTAACGATTTTGAGGGTCCAAGTCCACTAGGGGCTTATATATAGTGATAAAAAGACGTTTTTAACAACAAGGAACCAAAGGAGAGCAAAACGAAGATCTAGAGAGCACAAAACGGCTATGAAAAAAAAGACTTTTGTATTCTTCAATATAGTTGATACTTGGATGCTTATTTTCGATTTGTCTTTGAACCCTAGTACTCTTATATTTTTTATTATCATGTTTTCATTGGAACCCATGATGACGATGAGTTTGGTAATGAACTAATCGTTATCGTGGGGTTCTAACGGATCTACTTATGGATTTCTATAGTTAATTTGTTTCAATATATTAGTGTGTGGTGATTGATTGATATCTTAGCATTGGTTGTGCTTATTCGTCTTATCTGCCTAGCTAACATATAAGATAGCGTGTTAATCTCTATTGAAGCGACAATGAATATAGAGGTTTAGAAATTGCCATGCTAGCATAGGTTCATGTATAATTGTTATGCATGATTCATAGGTAATTTTAACCATCTTACTTTTCCTATGTAATCACGATTCATTAAACCTTTATGTTGTCAAATTCTATAGACATATAGGGTCTCAACATAATTGGTGTCTATTCAGCTTCTATCTCTGTTGTGGATGTCTAGTAGTAGAGTATTCGTACAATGAAAGTTAGCGTTTACTAGTTTCGTGTTATCTGATTAGTTGTCATCACCATTGCATGCTAAGGTTAAGAACAATAACTTTGAATGAAGTATATAATGAAGTTAGAATCCCATGTTTGTATCATATAGTTAATTCAATCACTTTTATTCTTAGTTAATTGCATGTTAGTTTAATCTTAGTTATAAACATTTCAACTTGTTATTGTCTTAGCATTGAGAGATAGCCATACCATTTTTGCATAGGTGCATAATCTTAAGTTAACTAAAAAGTGTCTCTGTTGGTACGAATTTGATTTATATCTTATACTACTTGCGAACGTGTATACTTGCTTGTAATTTTAGCGCGTGTTTTCGCTCTAACAAGTTTTTGGCGCCGCTGCTGGGGACTCGGTGTTAATTTTTAGTTTATGTGCTTGACATCAGTGGTCGTTAAAGTTCACTGACTCAGACTCTCTTACTTACAAGGTTTACCTTAGTCGTGTATTTCAGGTACTCTAGTTATCATTGCAATGGGAGAACCAGTAGCAAATCTGAAAGCTTTGATGGATTATTCTCAACCGAAGATCAATGACATTTAGTCTAGCATTGTTAGACCAGCCATCACGGCTAATACTTTTGAAACCAAGGCTAGCACGATTCAGATGGTACATAATTCAGTCCAGTTTGATGGTTCTCCAATAGAAGATCCCCATATGCACATTAAGGATTTTATCGATATCTGTGACACCTTCAAGTTCAATAATATTTCTGAAGATGTTGTGAAACTGAGACTGTTTCCATTCTCTCTGAGGGACAAGGCTAAGAGCTGGTTAGACTCTCTACCAGCTGGTTCTATCACTACATGGGAGGATCTTGCTCAGAAGTTTCTTACTAAATTCTTCCCTATGGCGAAGACAACTGCACTCAGGAATGCTCTTACTCCATTTGCGCAGCAATCGGGAGAAACTCTATGTGAATCTTGGGAGTGCTACAAGGAGATGCTTAGGAAGTGTCCTCATCATGGCATGCCTGATTGGATGATCATCAATTGTTTTTATAATGGTTTGGGAGCACAGTCTAGACCTATGCTTGATGAAGCATCAGGTGGAGCATTATGGGAAGAGAGCTATAAGGAAGCTTATGGTCTAATTGAACTGCTGGATGCTAATGCAGATTAGTATCCAACCCAGAGATTGACACAGGGCAAGGTAGCAGGAGTTCTTGAAGTGGATACAGCTACGACTATCACTGCACAACTAAAGCCATTGTCTATGAAGATTGATTCTCTGTCTAAATATGGTGTTAATCAGATAACCAGTGTTTGTGAGCAGTGTGCAGGTTCGCTAGCGATGGAGCAATGCGCTATATCTAGTGAAGCAGCTCAGTTTGTGAGCAACTTTCAGAGGCTGCAGTAGCCAGTTCCTGCCACTTATCATCCTGACAACTGGAATCATCCTAACTATAGCTGGAGCAACAATCAGAATGTAATGCAACAGTCGTTCTAATTGTTTGGAAACAAGCAATTCAATCCTCCTGGTTTTCAGCAGCAATATGCACCAAGATAACAACTCCAACTTCAACAACTAACTCATAGAGGTGCATGCCAATTTTTGAATGAAAAATCTGAATTGGAGGAGTTGCGGATTATGTGTAAAAAACCAGGATCTTATATGTCAAGGCCAGGCTGTTTTTATCAAGACTCTGGAGAACCGAATTGGGCAGATTGCCAATGCTTTGTTGAATTAACCACTAGGAATGCTTTATAGTGATACAGAAGCCAATCGAGGCAAGAGGGAAGCAAAAGAACAGGTGAACTCCATCACCTTGAAGGTCTGAAAAGGTCACAAGCCCCCAATTTCAGCAAGACGAAGAGTCTGAAAATTTTGTTCACAATGCAGGTGCATCTACACCTTTTCCAAATCTAGAAAATGAGATTGAAGCTGAAAAACTGGTGCAGAAGGATGTCGAGGTGGAACCGAAGAAGAATGTTGTTGAAAGTAATCCTCTTGAGGGTAATACAGGGGATAAACAGGTCTATCCACCTCCGCCATATCCTAAAAGGCTTCAAAAGCATCAGGTCGACAAATAATTTGCCAAGTTTTTGGAAGTTTTCAAGAAGCTGCATATCAACATACCTTTTGCTGAAGCTCTAGAACAGATGCCGAGCTATGTTAAGTTCATGAAGGGTATTCTATCTCGGAAGCTAAAACTTAAGGAGTTGCAAACCATTGCTCTAACGAAAGAGTGCAGTGTTGTGCTGTAATAGAAACTACCTCCTAAGCTTAAAGATCCATGAAGCTTCACGATAACTTGTACCATTGGCAATCTGTCATTCGACAAATGTTTGTGTGACTTGGGAGCTATCATCAATCTGATGCCCTTGTTAGTTTCCAAGAAACTTGGACTACCTGATCCAAAACCTGTTAATATGTCTTTACGGTTGGCCGATCGGACCATCACTTATCCGCGAGGAGTAGTGGAGGATATATTGGTTAAGGTGGATAAGCTCATCTTCCCTGCTAATTTTGTCATTCTAGACTTTGAGGAGGATAAGAAGACTCTCATTATCTTGGGAAGACCATTCTTGGCTACAGGCCGAACTATGATCGATGTGCAAAAAGGAGAGCTTACGATGAAGGTTCAAGATCAGAAGGTCACTTTTAGTGTGTTTAAGGTAATAAAGTTACCCACAGATAAAGAGCAGTGCTTTAAAGTAGAGCGGGTCGACTCTGTCGTGAGTTTGGAGCTTGAGCAATTGCCAAAGTCAGATATCTTAGAGAGATCCTTCATAGGGGAATCAATTATTGAAGATCAAAAAGGAGCAGAGCAACTGCAGGTTTTGAATGCACCTCCGTGAAAGAGGAGGTCGGATATGCCATTCGATTCTCTTGGGTTAGTAGAGCTGAAAATTTCTTAGGAGCATCTTAAGATGTCTATTGAAGAAGCTCCCACACTTGGGCTCAAATCGCTACCAGATCATTTGAGTTATGCATTTTTAGGTGCACCCCCTGATAAGGGGTTGGAATATATTTATTAAAATATAAAGGGTGACCGGCCGGTCCCTCCGGTGCTTACAAAGGGTCCCTCTCGTGCACCACAAACAGTTGATATAGGTTTGGTCTTGGTGATGCGCAGTATAGAAGGTTGATTCGGCGTATTGAGGCCATGCATGACATCCATCGATATTTTACTAAAGATTTGACACTCGTTCTCGGTACTATTTTCTGAGGCACTGATGTCGAGGTTGATTGGCCACCTGATCCTACACCCGAAGAGGGAGATCCTCCAGCTAACTAGGTATGCCTGTAATCCTTATTATTACCATCAATGAGGACATTCAAAATTTTAAGTTTGGGGGTGATAATGTAAGGATTAGTTTGTGTGTGTCCATATAGATTCATATAGATTCATGTTGCATGTTTAGTTGTATTTCATTCATATTTTTGCATGATTGTTCATATAGGACATTTTTATTGTGTTTTTATGTGAGTTCATATAGTTGCATGTGCATGCATATAACATGATCCCTTAGGTTGAGCTGTTTCTGATTGATTAGTTGATGTTGATTTAAGTATGTTGATGACGAATAGAGGGATGTTTAAGTATTAATAAATTGATTTGCATGCCATAGAAAACAAATTTTCACAAGTCTTATATAATTTCTTTTGAGCTAGATCATGATCATATTTGTTTATTTGTTGAAATTTAATCACTTGTTTATATCTAGAATTTTTGGTATTCTTGTAATGACGTAAAAACACTAATTTTTAAATTGGAGAAAAACATTGGATATCAATGCTAGTTGTGGTTAGGCGTCAAATGGCTAGTAGCCGGCTCATAATTTATGAGTAGTCTAGGGTTAAATGAGATGGAGCGAAACGCACTCAATCAGAAATTGTTGAAAAGAAAAAAAAAGAAAAAAATGAAAAAGAGAAGAAAAGAAAAAAATATGTGTTATGCATAATTAATCAAGAGTGGGCTCTTAATATTCGAGTTATTAAGTTCTAGGGGACTTTGTGCCTAGTGTCCTAAGGCTTGATAGTCTTGGATCTGCTAACCTAACGCCCGCTACATGGGTATTATTGCATAAGTCTTGTGGGACCTCACTCATTGCACGGTCAAATAAGCATCTTTGTTATGTGTTCAATAATAGCATGAATCCTTTTATAACTCTAGTAGGAAGGAGGTGTTGAGAGTCATTATGCGTTTAATGTCTATTCTGTTTATGAACTTGTGATTATCTTGATGAGAGATAAGTTATGGTTATTGATCTAGTATCGAGAGTATATCTGTTAAGCATCCACACATGAATATTTCCGGTTTGTGAGTTGGTTTGTGGGGTTTATTCGAACTCTATTAAAATTATTGCAGTCTTAGAGGCGTTGGCTTATTCATTTGGTTATGGTTATTCTAAGGGGATCGATTGCATTGTCATTAATCGCATTCACGTAGTTGCATTCATGCATTATGTTTGTTTTATAGTTTTTGAGTCTGTTTATGCTTGAGGACAAGCATTGATTCAAGTTTGGGGTGTGATAAGTGGATTTTATATCTACTTGGAATGCTTCATTACAAGCTTAAGTTGGTGTTTTGGACTCAAGTTGTTCGTATTTTTGATATATTTTTGTGTTATTGCATTTCAGGCATGAGTTAAATGAAGAAAGGAGATTTTCAAGAAAATATGCTAAAAATAGTTAAGAATTAGAAGCCTAGGACATTCTCAAGTTGAATAGAATCTCTTTAGATTCGCGTGGGCAGTTGAATCGCCTAATTCTGACAAGCAGAGCTCAAGATATGTCCAAAAGAAGAATCAGCAGAAAAATCTAGAAACCATGCGCGGCCGCCCCCAAAACCGACTACCAAAAAAACCAGCGCGCCCGTGCTGATTTAAGCGCGGACGCCCCGCCCTTTGTGCCCCAGAATCCTGATTTTAGTAGCATTTGATGATTTTGAGGGTCCATGTCCCCTACGGGCTTATATATACTATTTAAAAGACGTTTTTAACAACGAAGAGACTAGGGAGAGCAATATGAAGACCTAGAAGAGCACAAGACGGCTACAGAGAAGAAGACTTTTATTTTCTTTAATATAGTTGATACTTGAATAATTGTATTCGATTTGTCTTTAAACCCTAGTACTCTTATATTATTTATTATCATATTTTCATTGGAACCCATGGTGACGATTAGTTCGGTTATGAGCTAATCGTTATCGTGGGATTCTAACAGATTTACTATGTATTTCTATAGTTAATTTGTTTCAATACCTTGGTGTATGGTGATTGATTGATATCCTAGTATTGGTTGTGCTTATTCATCTTATGTGTGTAGCTAACATATAAGATAGCTTGTTAATCTCTATTGAAGCGAATGTGAATATAGAGATTTAGAATTTGCCATGCTAGCATAGGTTCATGTATAATTGGTATGCATGATTCATAGGTATTTTTAACCATCTTACTTGCCCTATGTAATCATGATAGATAACTTGTTCATTAAACCTTTATGTTGTCAAATTCTATAGACATATAGGGTCTCAACATAATTGGTGTCTATTCAACTTCTATCTCTTTTGTGGATGTCTGGTAGTAGGGTATCCGTCCAACGAAAGTTGGCGTTTACTAGTTTCGTGTTATTTGATTAGTTGTCATCACCATTGCAGGCTAAGGTTAAGAACAATGACTTTGAATGAAGTATTTAATGGAGTTAGAATCTCATGTTTGTCTCATATAGTTAATTCAATCACTTTTAATCTCTTAGTTAATTGCATGTTAGTTTAATCTTAGTTATAAATATCTCAACTTGTTATTGTCTTAGCATTGAGCGATAGCCATACCATTGTTGCATAGGTGCATAATCTTAAGTTAACTTAAAAGAGTCTCTGTGGGTATGAATCTGATTTATATCTTATACTACTTGCGAACGCGTATACTTGCGTGTAATTTTAGCGCGTGTTTTCGCCTAACAAAAACTCGCATTTTCGAGAAACAGGATATTTTGATTAAACTATTATATTATCTTCTCGTACTACGTTTAACCAAAGCGCTGAGACCAAGTCTGTATTTACAAAATGTATAGATTTGGATAATTATCCTGAAACCGGTACCGATTTGGATCTGTTTTATCTAATAAACGTAATATTTTATATCCGATATGATCCAACGGGTACCAATATTCCGTAAATATAAAGAGCCTTTACCGTATTTTATTTTGTACAAAAAATCATTTGCAGTCAGTAAATTATATAATTTTAACAGAAAAACAGTATATTCATATTAGTTCTTGAGAATCAAGCTACAATTTGAAGGCGTTAGCGATATCGGAATTTGGAGTTCTAGTAATCAAAACAAGGCTCTTGAAACCTACTTTTAGAATCTGTACTTCATACCACTGCAGAATCAAAAGTTATTTTTCTATAATTTTATTTAATTTCAAATTATTTTGAATTAAATTATGAATATTTGATTTTGATGTTGTTTGTGTGATTTGATGTTTCAATTTTGTAAATAATTTCATCTTGATCATTTTGGTATATCATATGCTTAATTTAGAGCTCAGTAACGTATTCAATTTTGTGTTTGATTTTCGAAATTAGAAATTAGGATTTATAGTTCGTTTGAATGTTTGCAATTGAATTTGGGTGTTTTTGATTTAGGGGTTATTAGTCGATTATGTTGATTGGGTTGTGTTCCTGGTAAGATTTGCAGTCGATACATGCATAAGTGATTAACAGACGATTCCTGGAGTAGACAAATCGAAGCTCGCCGGACCTTCGTCAGTTTTGCTTCGATTTTCGACGAAGTTTGAACTAGGATCATCATTTGTATTATTTGGGACTCGATTTGTGATCCTGGAACGATTTAGAATGAAAGCCATACTCGAATCACATAAAATCATCCTGTTTTTGTCGAAATCGGGGCTTCACCGGAGGATTTTCCGGTCACCAGAAACTGGGTTCTTCGCGACCCATTTCTGTTCTTTGTGACCCGGATTCCTGGTCCGGTTTGACCTGGTTTTGATCTGTTTGAATCCAAAATTATTTCTAAAAACTTGTTTTTACAGTTTTGTCCCCCAAAGTTTCTGAGTTTTTCAAATTAAGGACTTTTGTTTTAAAAACTTATAAAAAATGGATTTATGTTTATAAAAATTATAAAAGTGATAATTTGTTTATATTTATTTTCAGAATTTCATTTTTAATTATTAAAAATTCCAAAAACCATTATTATAATTCTAAAAATTATTTTTAATTCCAAAATAAATCTGAATTATTTAATTAATTAATTTTAGTTGATAATTAATTAGTTAATTGGTCAATTTATTCGAATATTAATTGATTAATTGATTTAATTAATTAATTATTAATTAATTATTAATTGATTATTTAATTAGATTTAATTATTTATTTTGATTTATAAATTCTAAAAAATAGTTTTAAGCTTTAAAATATTATTTTAAATTATTTTCGAGGCTCTTATTATAAAATGATTTTAAAGCAAGATTCGAGCAATCGAACCATGTTATTTATTTTTAAATGATTCAACGACCCGTTTTAATTCCAAAAAATAATTAAAAATTCGTATTAAATACCTGAAAAATCATTTTAACCCCGAACCTTCTTTAGAAAAAGTATTTTTATCAAATATCTTACGTGTTATGTGCTATATGTGATCCGAATGATTTATGATATGCTTATATGTATATTGTTTGACTGTTTTAATCGTAATTTTCAATCCTTAAGTCGGATTCGGGTAAAACGAAGGGTATATAGAAGCTTAGAATGCATAAAACCAAGCGAGAATAAGTATTGATAGATACTTGTAGTGTCTGAGCAAAAGAAGCGAGGCATAGGAAAGGAAAGTAAGTAGTCGATGATTAGAAGTCGGTGATCGGAAACAAGTGAAGTGTTAGCAAGTTAAGATAAGGCAAGTGTTCTCGACCCTTCTTGTGATATATTAAAAGTACTTCTGAACCTTTCTCGAGATATATATTTGGAATAGTTTTATTTTATATGGCAAGTACTTTGAAGCACGTAACCCTAAACCTTGTTCTCAGTTATTGATCTTTGAGCCATAAGCCTCATTCTTTGTAAACCATTGATTATCGAATACCCGGATACGAATCACAGATATACGATACTACTCCACAAATACATACAAACTAAATACCAATCACTGAATTGAACTTGTTTGATATATAAACCTTCATACCTTATGTATCAGAAGATTAATTTTTATAACCATGAGACCTTGATTCTTCTGTTATCTGGTTCTCTTACTAGCTGATAGCCAATCTTTGTACTTACCCTGTTATATCCTGTTGGTAATTGCAAATCACCTTATGCTTGAAAACCAATGTTGTTTATGATTCTGTTTTCTATTTTACATTATTTATACTGTTATTATTATAGAATTGGATTGTTTTATAAATGTGGACCAGATTCGTGGTCAGACCAGATTCGTGGTCATGTTAGGCCAATGTGTACCTTGGATCCAGTAATTAGAGCAGAGTTGTGTGCCTTGCTCGAAGTTAGTGCGTGATTGATCAGCAGCCTAACCTTGGTTTTTAAATAAAAATTTGAATATACAATTCTAATCATTGCTTATAAAGAAACTTGATAACCTAAAATCATTTCATTTGATCATTGTTTAACATCAGTATTGTCATTGTGACTTGCTGAGCTATTTAGATCATTTGTGCAATTCTGTTTATGTTCTTTTCCAGTTAAGAATGAGCCTGTTGGTAGAGAAAATCCCCAATCCAGTACAAGGGCTTGGATTCCAGGTTAAGACGGAATAAGCTAGCTGAAGACTTTTGTAATAGTTTAAGTTTAAAAGTTTATAAGAATGTTTTATGTTCAGATGTAAGTTTAAATAGTTGGGATTTGGAATGTTTGTAATATCAGTAAGTAAGTTGTGGCTTTTGTGCATACTTTAACCTGTTGTGATCCGTGGATGAAGGTAAGTAGGGTCACTGCATATTATTATTATCTTTATTATTGTCATAAGGAGGTTTATATATGGCGTGTGTGTGTGTGTTGTGGACCCCAAATTTCTGACCCGGGTTTGGACGATGCCACAATTAAGATCTTCGACTTCTGAACCATCAGCCATACTTATAGTTGTTCCTCTTTTCCCAAGCTTCTTTTCTGCATGGCCTATAGGAAATTGATATTTTCATTCTTTTAGGCTAGTCCAAACTTATATATCATTATGTAGAGGTACTTGTTTTGTTGTTTGAAAGTTAATAGGTAAAGGCTATTACTTGGACTTGGTATATAGTTTATTATTCATGAAATGTTGAGTCCGTAGATATCTTATAATAAAAAAATACTATATAATTGTTCTCACCTGCCAAGCTTAGAAGTTCTTCTACTGATTCTGGAAGATGGATCATGTTAGGAATATGTTATGAACTTGATGATAAATCATACAAAACTCCTTAGTAGATTTAACTTAGTAAATTTTGTAGCACTCGACGGATGATCAAATATAGTCCCAACGGATGATTCAATATAGTCCCGACGGATGATGATTTGATATCCATTGAGTGAGTAGCTTATGTAATAATAAGTATTGTAGCACATTTCTGCAAATAACTTTGTGTAGATTCTATAGAGCATATGAGTCATGTTGACTACTAGTAGATATGCAGAATTGGTTGATTAATTGTAAATATGAAATATCTTGTAATTCTGCATAAATGAAATGGAGTCAAGTGTCAAATAGCTACATGACGGATGATCAACAAAGCTACCCGATGGATGATCAACAAAGCCACCCGACGGATAACAAGCATGTACCCGACAGATGATCAATTCAAATATTTGTTGACAGTGACAACACAGTCACATGCATTGGGTGTTTGAAAAAGGAATGTGGCAGCCTATTTAGCAGGAAATTGAGAACAAATAAGCATTACCATTTCTATGCAAGTCATGAAGATTTTCAAAGATGCTGGAATAAAGTAATGAAGTAGCATGGAGTTAGACTTGATAGGTTTTGTTTTATTATCCTGTCTTATTACCATATAAACTTGGTGATATATAAACCAAGTGTAGCTAGTAGAACAAATAACTAAGCAAACACTTTTAGAAGAGAAATAGAAAAAGCTGTACTTGTCAAGAATTTCTCTGTAGTTTCTTTGTTCACTTGTAAAGCAGCTGTGAGCCAATTTGAGCTTCACAGAGTTCTTAAATCGATATATATATATATATATATATATATATATATATATATATATATATATATATCTGGTGGATACATTCAAATCCACCAGAAAGTTTTAAAGACTTGTGTTTTTATTACTTTATGTTTGATTTACTTAATTCTTTCATTCCGCAATTTGCAAATCAAAACACTTATATATATTGAGGTAGAACATTTTTATAATTCTAAAAAAGAAGCCAGAATTACATTTAACCCCCCTTCTGTAATTCTTGTTGTATTATTAGGTAATAATAATTGGTATCAGAGCAAGCTCTTGAAGTACAAACAGTGTAAAGATCACAACAAACAGCAAGATGAACAAGAAGGATGTTGGAGTTAAAATTCCTTTTCTGGATAAAGAAAATTATCACCACTGGAAGGTGAAAATGCATCTACATCTTCTTTCTCAAGATGAGGCCTATGTGGATTGCATAGAGAGAGGTCCTCATGTACCAATGAGAGCTACAATAGGCAATGAACCATCTGTTCCCAAGCCTAGGCATGAATGGTCAGATCCTGATATTGAGCAAGTCAGGAAAGACAAGAAGGCCATGAATATATTGTTCAATGGAGTTGATGGTGATATGTTTGATAACATCATTAACTGCAAAACAGCCAAGGAGGTTTGGGACACTATCCAAATTACTTGTGATGGTACTGAACAAGTAAGGGACAATAAGATGCAGCTGCTAATTCAGCAATATGAGCACTTCCATTGTGAAGATAATGAGTCTCTCACTGATATCTTTAGTAGGTTTCAAAAACTACTAAATGCTCTGAAGTTACATGGAAGAGTCTATCAGACAAAAGACTTTAACCTCAAGTTCCTTATATCTCTTCCAAATGAGTGGAAACTAATGACAGTCTCATTGAGAAATTCTCAGGATTACAAGGAGTTTACCTTGGAGAGACTGTATGGCATCCAGAAAACTTATGACCTTGAAATAGAGCAAGATGAGAGGATGGAGAAAGGAAGGAAGAAAGGAGGGTCCATAGCACTGGTTGCTAAGTTAGAGAAAGGGAAAGAGATGAAGGTAGAAGCTGTTGAGTCTACTTCAAAGGTATGTGAGAACAAGGGCAAAGGGCTGGTAGCTGAATATGAAGATCATTTGAGCCAGGGTGACATGGATGATATTGATGAGCATTTATCATTCCTTTCCTAAAGATTTGCCAAGCTCAAGTTCAAAAAGAACTTTGGAGGAGCCAAGCCAAGTAGAAACATGGTGGATAAATCTAAATTCAAATATGGCTTGGCAGGGCATTTTGCCAGTGAGTGTAGAAAGTCAGATTCCAGTAAAAAGAAGTTTGAGCCTGTTGATTACATACAGAAATATTTTGAGTTGCTCAAGCAATAGGAAAGGGATTTTATTACATAGGAAAATGATTGGGCAGTTGATGGATTGGATGAAGATGAGGATGTAAGCTATGTCAATCTAGCTCTAATGGACAAGTCTGATGAAACAAAAACAAGTTCTTCAAGTAATCAGGTTATCACCACTAACCTAGCATATTTATCTAAAGCTAAGTGTAATGATGCAATTAATGACATATCTACAGAATTATATCACTTGCGTGTTACACTTAAGTTCCTCACTAAGGAAAATGCTAAAATTAAAGAAAACAATGTGTTTTTAAGTGAGAGGAATAATGTGTTAGAGTCTCAGTTTATTGAATTTGAAAAATTGAGAATTGAGTGTAAGATTGCCAAGGATAAATTAACTGAGTCCTTGAAGAAAGAAGAGATTTTAAAGAAGCAGCTTGAACGAGAACATGAAGTGATTAAAGCATGGAAATCATCCAGAGATGTTCATGCTCAAATCACTAAAGTTCAAGGTATTGAGTCCTTTTGTGATGCAGCCTGGAAAAGAGTAAGGAGAAGCTGGAATCCAATTTGGTTAAAGGATCGCTAACAGATGTGAACTCGACGGATGATGAAAATGATCCGTCGGATAATTAAAAGGATTATCCGTCGAGTGACAAATAGCCACATCCGTCGGCTGTGAACAAACCTGTGAGCAAAGCAAAACTTGCCAAGTTGAATGAAAATTATGGATCAGTTTCCAAAAACTTTGTTTCAGGAGAATCAAGTCAAGTGAAGAAGGAGAAGAAAGTGAATGTTGGTCATCTGTCCATCAAGCAATTGAAGGACAGATTAGAAAAGATTGAGGTTAAAACAAAAACTAAAAAGAAAAACAATAGAAATGGGAAAGTAGGGATTAACAAACATAACAACT
The DNA here is from genome assembly GCF_009905375.1 of Apium graveolens. NCBI lineage: Eukaryota > Viridiplantae > Streptophyta > Magnoliopsida > Apiales > Apiaceae > Apium > Apium graveolens. The sequence continues at coordinate 113,032,198 of NC_133654.1, forward strand.
ACACACCTGATAAGTATGCTCCAAGAAAAATTTGTGTTAAGTATGGTAGTATTAATCATTTGTCTGTTAATTACAAACTTGCTATGCCTACTCCTATATCTGTACCCTCTCCTTTTCCTAACATGAATGCCATGCCTTCTATGCCTATGAATGATATGTCTGCTCAGAATATGAATGCACAATTTGCTAATATGCCATTTGCACCTAATCCTTATTATGCTGCATTTAGTATGCCACAAATGCCATTTAGCATGCCTTACTGGAATAACACGTTTGTAAACAACATCCCTTTTTCTGCTAATCAAAATGTGAATGATAATTCTGTTTTAATGACTGATTTCAAAGGTCCAATTCAAATGACTAAGGATGAATCAGAAATTCCCAAGTCAAATGAGATCAAACCTAAGAAACCAAAGAAGAAAGCTAACAAGCCAGGAACCAAGAAAACTTGGGTACCCAAATCAACTTGATTTGGTTTTGATGTGTACAGGGAAACATAAAGAATCCTTGGTACCTAGATAGTGGTTGTTCAAGACACATGAGTGTAGATTCTACCCTGCTCACAGAGTTCAAGGAGAGATCTGGCCCAAATATTACTTTTGGAGATGACAACAAGGGTTATACTGTGGGATATGACTTGATTTCAAAAATGTCATCATTGAAGAGGTTGCCCTAGTGGATGGTCTAAAGCACAATTTGTTGAGTATCAGCCAGCTTTGTGATAAGGGCAATTCAGTAACCTTTAAATCAGAAGCCCGTGTTGTGACAAACAAAAGAAGCAACAAAGTGGTTCTCACTGGAGTGAGAAAAGGAAATGTGTATCTAGCTGACTTCAACTTATCTAATGCAGAATCTGTCACTTGTCTTCTCAGTAAAGCAAGTCAAGATGAAAGTTGGCTATGGCGCAAGAAGTTGTCCCATCTAAACTTCAAGACCATGAATGAGCTTGTCAAGAAAGAATTGGTTAGGGGCATTCCTCAAGTGGAGTTTTCTAAGGATGGATTGTGTGATGCCTGCCAAAAGGGAAAGCAGATTAAAGTATCATTCAGAAAGAAGCTTGATTCAACAATTGAAGAACCTTTGCAATTGCTACACATGGATTTATTTGGACCATTCAATGTGTTGTCCATTTCAAGGAAAAGATTTTTCCTAGTAATTGTAGATGATTTCTCAAAGTTCTCTTGAACATATTTTCTAAAGTCTAAATATGAAGCTAGTGAAATCATCATCAATCACATAAGGCAAGTCAACAATCATCCTGATTTTAAAGTAAGGAGAATCAGGAGTGAGAATGGAACTGAGTTCAAGAATTCTGTGATGAGATCATTTTATGAAGAGAATGGGATAATGAAACAGTTTTCTCTAGCTAGAACTCCACAAAAAATGGAGTAGTGGAAAGAAAAAACAGATCTCTTATTGAAGCTGCAAGGACAATGCTTGAAGAATCAAAGTTACCAACATATTTTTGGGCTGAAGCTGTGAACACTGCCTGCTACACTCAGAATATTTCCTTAATTAATCAAGCAAAATGTATGACACCCTACCAATTCTTCAAGAACAAGAAACCAACTCTGAATTTTCTTCATGTCTTTGGCTGCAAATGTTTTATCTTAAGGAATCAAACTGATCAACATGGGAAGTTTGATGCTAAAGCAGATGAAGGAATTTTTGTTGGATATGCTGTGGGAAAAGCATATAGAGTCTACAATCTTAGAACCAATATTGTTATGGAATCAATACATGTTGTGGTTGATGATAAAAATATTAAAGGACTGCAAGATGAAGATTCTCATGAAAGCATGAAGTTTGATAATGTGGAGATGGTTACTGGTGATAGTGATGATGAAAGTGATCAAGAAACAGTGAATAAGGATAATGCAGAAAAATCTACAACTGATGAAGCACATAATTCAACAACTGTTGAGTTGCAAAATGCTTCATCCGTCGGGAGACAATCTGCCTTATCCGTCGGGAGACAATCAGCTTCATCCGTCGGAACACAAAGTGCACCATCCGTCGGGTCATCAAGAGAAGCTGAAAGTCAGAATAGATCACTTACACAAAGCTCTCCTTTCTCAAATCAAAGATTTACAAACTCAGGGGGAGTTTCTAATAATCAAAACTCAGTCACACATCAAGACAACAATAAGGCCTCTTCATCTAGAGCTAATCTACCTCAACAAAGAAAATGGAATAAGGATCACCCTTTTGAGTTTATCATTGGTGATGCATCTTCCAGAGTTCAAACAAGGAGAGAAACTCAAGAAGAATCTCTATATAGCAGCTTCCTATCTAAGGAAGAACCAAAGAAGGTAGAAAAAGCTTTGTTGGATCCTGATTGGATTTTAGCTATGCAAGAGGAGCTAAACCAATTTGAAAGGAACAAGGTATGGAAACTGGTACCCAAGCCTAAATGAAAGAATTCAGTTGACACCAAATGGGTATTCAGAAACAAGATGGATGAAAATGGCATAGTAGTCAGGAACAAAGCTAGATTGGTTGCGAAGGGCTATTGTCAATAAGAAGGAATAGATTTTGAAGAAACTTTTGCTCATGTTGCAAGACTTGAAGCCATCAGAATTTTCTTAGCCTATGCAGCTCATGCCAATTTCAAAGTCTATCAAATGGATGTCAAAAGTGTTTTTATGAATGGAGATTTGGAGGAGAAAGTCTATGTTAGTCAGCCTCCTGGTTTTGAAGATCCAAATTTCCCAAATCATGTCTACTATCTTTTGAAAGCACTTTATGGACTGAAGCAAGCACCTAGAGCCTGGTATGACACTTTATCAAAGTTTCTTTTGGAAAACCACTTCACAAGAGGTACTGTGGATAAAAACTTTATTTTTTAGAAATGTTAATGGCTCTAGTATACTTGTTCAAATTTATATAGATGATATTATTTTTGGCTCTACAGATGAAAAACTTTGCCAAATTGATGCAAAGTAAGTATGAAATGAGCATGATGGGAGAACTAACTTACTTTCTTGGTTTACAAGTTAAGCAAGTTAGTGGTGGAATATTCATTAGTCAAACTAAATTCATTCATGATCTTTTAAAAAAGTTTGATCTAATGGATTGCACATCTGCAAAAACTTCCATGGCCACTGCTACTAAGCTTGAATTAAACACTACTGAAAAGTCTGTGGATATTTCAAGTTATAGGGGTATGGTTGGCTCACTGCTATACTTAACAGCTAGTAGGCCAGATATAATATTTGCTACTTGTCTTTGTGCTAGATCTCAGGCTGATCCTAGAGAATCTCACCTAGTAGCTATTAAGAGAATTTTCAGATATCTCAAGAGAACACCAAAACTTGGCATTTGGTACCCTAGAGATTCTGGTTTTGATCTAACTAGTTATTCAGATGTAGATTATGCAGGTTGTAGAATAGACAGAAAAAGTACAACAGGAATTTGTCAATTTATAGGGAACAAGCTTGTGTCCTGGTTCAGTAAAAAGCAAATTCAGTTTCTACTTCTATAGCTGAAGCTGAATATATTGCTGCTGGTAGTTGCTGTGCACAGATTTTATGGATGAAAAACCAATTGTTGGACTATGGTCTACAAGTGGAAAGAATTCCCATTTTCTATGATAACACAAGTGCAATTTCCATCACTGAAAATCCAGTGCAGCATTCAAGAACAAAGCACATAGATATCAAGTACCACTTCATAAGGGAACATGTGATGAATGATACTGTGGAACTTCATTTTGTTCCAAGTGAAAAGCAGCTTGCAGACATATTTACCAAGCCACTTTATGAATCCACCTTTTCAAGGTTGGTAATGGAGTTAGGTATACTCAATTATTCTTGAATCATTTCAAATATTTTGCTACTTGTTATGCAGCAAGAAATTTAATTGATTTTTCTGCATTTGATGAAATTTTGGCTAAGTCAAAATTTACATCCCGACGGATGATCATTATCCATCGAGTTTGATCATCCGTTGGAATATTAATTGTTAATAAAAATCAATTATTTTTCTGGAATATTTTATAACTCGATGGATAACTGATTTATCCTCATCCCTCGAATTGCCTCAATCCTAGCCGTTAAATTTCTGAACATTATCCATCGGGTATACTTACAGTTTGTAAGCATAACACGACGGATAATTAAAGGAATTTTTACAGTTTTTTTATTTTTAAACGGCTATTTTGGGCAATTTTTATTGGTCACTTTATTTTACTTTATTATTTTTGTCAGTTTATTTCTGAGATAGTATAAAAGCTAAACTCATTTTCACTCTATTCTTTTATCATTCTCAATATTCAATTGCTCTAACTTCTTTCTTCCTCAAAAGCAATAACTCTCTATGCAAATTTCTATCTCTAACAATGGCACCAGTCATGAAAATCATGTCTCAAACTGGGTACATATCTATGAAAAGAACAACTTTACAGCTCTAGTGAACAAGGAGATTCACCAGTCTGGAAGTTACCACAAAATGATGGATTTTGTGAAAGGCTGTAAACTCAACTATGCTATGCTGGAATCTCCCACCATCTACTATGAGGTTGTAGAGGAGATATGGACAACTGCAGTGTACAACTCAACTAATAAGACCATCACATTCACTCTTAAAGGTAAGCAGTTTTGTATTAACAGTGATATTGTCAAAGCATGCTTTAGAATTCCTGATAATACTGTTACTGCTCCACACATAGACACTGATATTGTTAACATGCTAAACTCAATGGGCTATGCACTTACTACGTCTAAATTAAATGAAATTAGAAGGTTGGGTCTTAGGAAATAATGGAGTTATCTGTGTGATGTGGTAACTAAAGTGTTTTCTGGTAAAATTAGCAACTTTGACACTATCAACATATCCATGCTTAACATGCTTTACATGCTAGTTACTGATAAGTATTTCAATTTCAGTGACTTGGTTTTGTTTGAGTTAGGCTTTAAGTTAGGAGAACTCAATAAAAGAGGTAAAAGTGTCTATTATGCTAGATTTTTCATGATGCTTGCTAACCATCTCATTGAGAATATTGTGATTGAGAACCCAACCAACAAGTTGAATTGTTGGGTTCAAGAAAGAAGAATAATTGCAGATCTTAATAGAGCTGACCACCACAAAGAGGTGCCCCTATTCTATTTTCCAGTAATGGAGGGACCTCAGGTAAGTGAGGTACTTTCTACGATCTCTACTCTTCCAACCTCACACATTTCTTTGCCTTCAAATGTAGTAATAACATCTGTGTCAATGACCAAATAGATGTCTACCCAAGCTATTAAATCATAAACTTATAAATCCAAATCTAAGAAAGCCCCCTCTGGTTTCTTTCAAAAGAAACCAGTTACAAAATCCACTAAACAAAAAGAGGGGAGTGTGAAGGTGGGTGAGAAAGGTGAGGGACAGGGTGAAAATTAAAAAAGTCCTATTAATAAGGTTGGTGAGAAGAGAGTACCCAAACCTAGCCACACCACAGTTTTCCAACAAACTGTGGTTGTTAATAAGAAAATAAGCTCATTACTAGTTTCATCCTCCCAAAAGGATGTCACTATTGAAACAAGCTCCCAACTAGGAGCACATGCCAAAAGGGGTAGGGACACTTGCTCACCAAAACTTATGCTAGAAAGAAAAGATCAAAAACCCTTGGGGATGCACAGGGCACACACACAGTGCAAACTGGTGCTAAAGACCCAGTCATTGCACCATCTCAAAGTCAGATTGAGGTGGCTCCAATAAATGTGGAGTCACAACCAAAATCTCTTATAATTGAAGCACCTAATACACCAAATTCTTCCACACACTCACTGGATGTTGACATGATAAATACATCACTTCCAAATTCTCCATCTTTAACTCTCTTGGAGAAGCCAAAAATCCAAGCAAGTGAGCATCATCTTTTAGATGATTTGTTGGCTCACTTGCCATTTCTTTCTGAGACTGTTGAAAATTTTGTGCCTAAATTATCATCAATCTGCACAGAGTCTACAATAGTCTCCACTCCAAACTCATTTATTTCTTCTATCCCGATGGATATTCATCATCCGTTGAGTAGCGATTGTATCCCGATGGATAAGCCTAACAGAAGTCATCCGTCAGATAGCCAAACTACTATCCCGATGGATATTCCTCATCCGTCGGGTGTCTCTGCACAACTTAAAATTTCTTCAATTCTCACAAGTGCAGAAGACTTAGTAGTAATACAATCACTCTTAGGACTGAGGGAAGGGAGTGAATTGAGTGAGAGTCTGGGCTGCTCCTAGGAAAAAGGAGAGAAAAAGAGTGAACAAATGCAGTCCATTTCTTCAGGACTGGCAAAAGTGAATGAGAGGAGTCCCACCTTAGATGGTGATGGTGAGGGTGGGGAGCCAAGGGGAGCCCTTGATGCAAAAAGAGAGAGAAATTGAGAGAAATGCAGGTACGGGAGAAATAAGGATGGACATCATTACTAGTGAGTCAATGAATGCCAATGATGCAGACATAGAGAAACTATCTCAGCATGATCAAGCTGTTATAGGTTCCATCTCTTTGGATGCTGAGGCATTTACTCATCCTGTTCCAGCATATCAAATTTTGGCTGGACAGGGCAATAAAATACAGAAAGAATGTTGAACTTGGTGCATACCTCCCAATCAATGCAAAGAGCTAAGGATGCCATCACAGCTATGCCACCTAGAGCTGATGATGATGTTGACTATGGGACTGGGGAATCTGCTGATTTCTTTGGAGATGATGGTGAAAATGAGGAGCTCATGGACATAGGGTGAGAAGCAGGCACAAGCTCTAGATCTGGCCTTCTTTCATGGGCATTCTCCAAGGACTGTGATCTTCAACATTTTAAGGTCACTCTCATTCATCAAATTCAGGAAATACACAATGCTATTCAATCTACCACAGATGCAGGCACTAGGCAGCTCTTACAGGCACATCTAGATTCTCTGTAACTACATCAAATCCAAGGCCTCCAACATAACCAGGATATCACTTCTATCAAGACATATATCAATCAAGTAAAGAAGGATATTTCTGAAAGATTAGATGCCAAACTTCCAGAAGCCACAATGATTGATATTAAAAGGCAGCTAAGGAAGAACACTGATCTTGCAACCAAGGTGGATTCCTTGGATAAAAGAATGACTGCTATTGAAGCCTCTCTAACAGCTATACATCTACATCAAGCACAACAAATAGACTTGCTCCAAAAGCTAGTGGTAGCACAAACCTCTTCCTCTACTCAACTTGCTGATAACAAAAAGGGGGAGAAAGAAAGTGCTATTGTCCCAATCAATCAAGAGGGATCAAGGAGTGAGGGGGAGCAGAAAGTGCTAAACATCCAAGTCAGTAAAGTAATTGTGCCAACAATTGCTTTCACAAAGCCACCAACCATAGACAGTATTGATATCATAAATCTGGCAGCAGCAAAATGGAACACAGATGACAAAATGCTAAAGATTGATGTAGCAGCAGCTGAGAAGGAGTTGAAAGAAAAGTGGAGAAAGATAGATGCAGAGATTCAACAAAAGTTTGGGCCAATTCAGAAGCCAGATAAAACATTCATTCATCACTCTCAAGTCAAGAACATTTCTGTGAATGAAATGAGTATGAATTATCTGGAAAAAGGCCAAACATCTTGCATCAAATCTCCAAAAGCAGATTTCATCATGAAGCCTAAAAGAAACTACTCAAAGTTTTTAGACAAGAATCCTATGGATACTGTGAATGAGACACCTAGGCCAGATGAGAAGAAACTGTTGGCTTGGTCAATTGCCTTCTACAAAGATCCAGCTGATTCAGCACTCAAAAGAAGATTGGCCAAGATTTATAGAAATGGTAAGGAAATTTGTGTGGTGGCCGGACACCCCATGTTTGTGGAAGCTAAGAAGGAAGAAAAAGAAAGAATCAGGCAAGAAAAGAAGCAAGCTGCTCTGGATACTAAAAAGCTTAAATAAAAGAAGAAGCAAACTGCTATCTTGGCCAAGCTTCAAGCTGTAAAAACCATAACAGAAATTCTTGTACAACCAACTGTAATTGCTGAACCTAAGGATCAGAAAGTGCAAGAAGAACCACAACAGAAAAGAAAATTCAGATACAAACTGCATTCCAAGAGGAAATTGAACTTTAATGATGAGGAAAAGGAAGACCAAATTCCCAAAAAGCCAACAACTACAACTCAGACATCAAAACCCTCAGTGGTATTTGAAGAATTCAAGGTGGTTGATCCAACAAGGAATATTCATGGTGAGCGTGTATCTTACTAAATCCGAATTTTTTCTAATTTAGCTTAAATACTTTTCAATTTAGAAATTAATCACCTCATACTACAAAATATTAAAACTAATTAATAAAGTATCAATTAAATGCAAAATATAATTAATAGGGGAAATAAATCATCTAAGATATATATAAATATATATTATATCAGATAGTACAATGGATGCACAGAACTATAAGAACAAGGGAAAAGATATCATGAAAGCTGAGTTAGAAACTGCTGATGGGCTCATGAGTGTGGATCAGGTGCTAGTGGAAATAGAGGAGATGGATATGTTATGCCCCTAAGTTTGAGCCATGTTTATATAAGGAACAACACTCTTTATTGATACTTTATTTTTCCAACCCCTTTAAAGTAAGACAATTATCCTATATTTATAGGGAGCCCTTAATGGACTCTTCCCTTTACAAATGGGTCTCTATTGGGCTTTTTATTACAAACTCCTATACTAAAGTTCTATTTGAATTCCTTCCTCTTTCTCTTCTCCTTTGGGCCCAAATTTGTCCCGCGCGAACATTACTACAATATCTTTAGATTTGCTATCTAGGTTCCTAATTAAAATCTGCATAAACCAGTTAGAGTAAAGAAAAATGAATATATATATATATTGTACTTTGTTACCTTTTTATTATTATTTATTTTCTTTTATTGGCGCAGATAGAGTGAAGATAGACAAAAGTAATTGTGCATCATATATTAATTTAAACATGATGAGTCTCTTCATCTTCCTTCTCACTTAACCAAAAGGCTTTACAATATTTTTAAGAAGTTTTAACTTCTCTCCGGCTTCTCCACTGCACCAGTAAGTTCTCTAACCCCTAAATGTTTCTTCTTTAGTTTAATCTTGAGTCTGTAAGATTAAGTTCTTCATTTCTGTCTCCATTCTCGGATCTTGGCATCTCAGTTCCTTACTTAATTATCTACCCACAGTGTGCTTCATTCGTTTTCCATGGCCAATCTATATTCTTCCTCATCTAAAACCAACCCTTTTCGGAACCCTGAAAAAAGTCCCCTAGAACAGGGTGATGAGGAATCCGCCATTAACTTAGATAATTTGGAGATTCCTAATTTGAATTCTTGTAAATCATTCGACTTTATGAGCGAAGAAGATCTCCACTGATGTCGAGATAGTGTCAAAGGTATCTCCGCCAATAAGCCCTCGAACGTTAGCGTATAGGGAGAGAGTTCTTCGTGAGAGTCTGGAATTGGGGTGTCTCGAGTTTCCACGCGGTAGTAGTCTTGATTATATAAGCCACTTCTCTAATCATAGATTAAATATGACAAAACTAGGGTCTTGGGTCGATCTAAAGAATGGATATAGGTTGCGAATTCTGGCCCCTGAAGATCGGATATGGGTGATGCCAAAATTTGGAATGCACGGTGTGCCGTTAATCATGTTTGAGTACGGGCTCCGACTTTCAATACATCATTTCCACTTAGCGATGTACGAAGCTATAAGTTATGGGATTGCACAGTTGTCGCTAAATGAGTGGCTCAAATTAGCGGCTGCATAGCCTTGTGTAACGAGAGAGATCGAATCCCTTCTGTAAAATTGTTCTTCTCCATATATTGCATTCGTTATCATAACAGATAGGTTTAATTCGATACCCAGAGTAAACGTCCCAAAATTGTTAGTGTTAAATCGTCTAATTCAGGTTATCACCCTAAATGGGTTTACATTGGGGGAAAGGATTTAGAGTTCGTTAGACCATGTCGTAAGGTGACACAATCGACCCTCGAATGCCTGAATAATCTTGATAAATACGACACGACCTATCTTGACGGGTTTCAGGGGTCAAGACCTGTCTATACACATAATGATTTGAAAGATTTTAAGTTTCTCGAGGAGCATCATCGTAAGATGTTATTACTTGTATTTTGGGGTGATTTAATTATATTGTTCTTTGTTTCCTCTCTTTTATCTTTATTCTTATCAACATAACATTTTCTTTTCCAATTTGTTTCTATTACAGTTGCTGGAAAGTCCTTGAAGAATTTATTGGAGAGTGGAGTGTTGGTAGAAATGGATAAAGCTATGATGATGTTAGTCAAAAAGCCAAAGGCTGGAGCTTTCGACCTGCCGAGGGTTAAGGAGAATCCATCCTCACATACCCTTTCAAATGAGTTGTTAGATGACCGGGGGAATAAAGTCGTGGGTGGTTCTGAGCATATCACTTGTGAATAAATTTGAAATCCTTCCCGGAAGAGATTCGGAAGTGTTGTTATTGATGTACCAGAGGTTGCAGGTAAGAAAGTTCCCGAGGATGTTGCGGGAAGTGGTATAAATAAAACGTTAACTATAATTGGTAATCGGGGGATTATGCTTCCAATAGTTGACCCCGAGGCCTCTAAGGAGATTATTCATGTGGAGATTCGGCCTTCTGAAAGATGAACTGAAGGGTCGACCGCCCCCCTTCGAGCTTTTTATGTGTTTAATCTTCCGCAAGACTCTAGTGCCTATGCCAAGAGGTCGCGGGGTGAGCTGGTTGATCGATGTTTGGGATGTGCCGGAAGGGTATATAACCTCCCCCTTTTTTGTTTAGATTTGATGATTAAAATAAATTTTTACTTCTATTTTACTTATCTTTGACACCATTGCCTCTTCTATTCTGTCAGTTTTTGTCTGATGTCATGCAAATTCTTGAGGAATACAAAGTTGATGAAGGTAAGAGTCCTGCCTCGGGAGTCGAGGAGGAGCGTGATCTGTTAAGGAATGAAAAGAAAAAACTTTTTACCGACTTAGCTGAGGTTAAAGGTCGTGTTGTCGAGCTATCCAAAGCGAACTCTAGCTATCGGACCAAGGCAAGCTAATTCATTTTCTATCTTATCCTTTTGTCAATCTGCCTTTATACTTTTATATGTTTAGTTATCACAATGGAGCTTTTGTAATTTTTTAGATAAGTGACCTTGAACTTGCCAACGACCGTCTTAAGAAAGACTTGGAGGAAAGTGGGTCTCGAGTGAAGAACATGTAGACTTTATTGAGCAGTAAAACGAAGTGTCGTGAAGCTTTGGATGTCGAGGTATCCAACCTTCGTGGAAAGTACGAGGCTTTGGAGAAAGAAAATTCTGAATTAAAGCTAGAAGTAGAGAAAGGGCTTGAGGACATTGTCGGGGCCCTAGGAGACGGGTATGGTCGATGTTATAAGAGATTTGAATCTGCGGGTTTCGATGTATCAGGTCATCGCATCGAAGATTTTTTACAAGATTATGCTGGGGAGCATAAGGAAACTGAAGCAACTATTGATCCTGTCAACCTTTGAAGGCGAGGGATGCCTCGTTTATAATGTAACCCTTGGATTTATTTTTTTACTTGAGTATTTTTAAGACTATCTACTTTCTAAGATGATGATTAAGTTATTGTTACTTTGGGTACCTTGATTTGAGGAGAGAATTTTATTAATTTAAGTTGCCAGATCTGCTTTATATTTTCGTGTCGGATCTTGTAGTCGGGATATTTCTTCCAATAAATTTTATATGATGCTTTCTTGTGTGTGCTTTTTGTTATATTTTTATAAGTAATATGGAAATATGATTGTGTTAGAAAGAATAACTTATGTTTGGTTTTGCGTTTATCACAAATCTAGTGATAAAGAGTAGCCAAAATTCCTAATCCATTACATAACGCATAAGGCGAAAGATACGGATTTATTTGATTTTTGCATGTTTTCTTTCTTTTTCCTCTCCCTGTACAATAATTATTATTTATTTTTAGATTGAACTTATATTATTTGATGACAAGTGCTATCATTTTGCTAACCCATTGTTTTAAAGAAAAATCCGCATGTTTAATGGATAAGAGATAATTTCCATTAATAAATTGGGGGGGTCTTAACGGGGATCTCATATCAACCCCTTTTCATTAAGACTAATTTTTATAGTCATAGTTCTGAAACTTTTTATTCATACAATTCAAATAACTTAATTACTGAAAATATTTCTTCAAGTGGACAACATTCCAAGCATTTTTTATGGGAGTCCCATCAAGCATATACAGTCGGTAGGTCCCCGATGCAATGAGCCCTGTTACTTGATAAGGTCCTTCCACGGGGCTTTGAAATTTCCTGTGATAGTAGGCTATGAAGCTGCCAACTCTCGAAGAACTAGATCCCCAACCAAAATTTGCTTGACCTTAACCTTTTTGTTGAAATAAGCTGCTGTACGCGCTTGCTGTTGGAGGACTCTCATTGATGCCTCTTCCCTAATTTCTTCCATAAGAATATTGTGAAGTTGGATTCCCTCTCATGAAGCTTCAGCATCAAAATACTTGACCCTTGGTGAGTTAAGATATACTTTAACGGGTGAAACAACTTCCAAAACAAAAGCCTTCTTGAAAGGGGATGTACCCGTCACGCTCCTAGGGGTCGTTCTATAGGACCAGATAACATTGGGCAGCTCATCGACCCATGTTCTTGGAAATTCATCGATCCTTTTCTTAAGCCCTTGCAAGATTGTGCGGTTAGAAACTTCAACTTGTCTGTTAGCCTGAGGGTAGGCCATCGAGGATTTGATGTGTTTAATTTTAAGTTGTCAAAGTGTTTCTTCGAACTTTTCTCCTACAAATTGGGTTCCATTGTCAGTTAATACAATTCTTGGAACCCCAAACTTGAATACAATGTAATCCATTAGAAACTCGATCATCTCCTTCTCTCGGATCTTGGCCAATGGTCGGGCCTTGATCCATTTTATTGCGTAGTCAATAGCCACGACAATGTACTGAGCTTGGTTTTTGGACTTCGGGAAAGGACCAACGATGTATATACCCCATTTATAAAAAGGACAGGGATTGACAACATGGATCATTTCCACCAAAGGTTGATGAGATACCGATCCATATAACTGACATGATTTGAATTTTCGCACGAAATTTTCACACGAAATTTTCACAATCACTTCGCATTGTAGGCCAAAACAAACCCTTCCTCACTATTTTAAGGGCTAAGTTCTTTCCACCTAGGTGATCCCCACATATTCCTGTATGGACTTCGACTATCAAGGTGTGAGACTCTTCTGGTCCCAAGCATCGGAGTAGTGGCTCCACGAGCCCTCGTCGATATAATTTGTTTTTTAACATACAATAGTTCTTTGCCTTGTATGATATGTCTCTGGCTTCACCCTTATCTTATGGCAATTTGTTCTGCAAGATGTACTCCAAAATAGGTTGACGCCAATCTGCAATATAGGAGATTTCGTTAACCTTCAACATGTCGACGGATGGAGTATCCATATCAACAGAAGGAGCATTTCTTTCCTCGACATAAATTACCTCTGATGTTGCAACGACGGATGATGCTATTTTAGACAAGGCATCAGCCCATTAGTTGTCTTCCCTGCAAATGTTCTTGATTTTCCATGACAAAACTTTCCCCAGTAGGGACATAGCTAGATTCAAATATGTCGACATTCGAACATCATGTGCCTTAAAATCACCTTGCAGTTTTTTGGCGACAAGCTGGGAATCACCAAATATTTCTAAAACTTTCACTTCCAGCTCAATCGCTAGGCGTATTCCTGCTAACAATGCTTCAAAGCTTTCTTTATATTGATCATCCCACAACAACTTCTTGTTCTTTGAAGCTTATTTGATGACCTTGAAAAAAGGACTTCATTTTTTAGAGGCTTGAGATATGAAACGATGAAGGGCCGCTATACATCCAGTGAGGCGTTGAACCTCTTTAATGGTTGAAGGGTCCTTCATTTCAGATATAGCTTTAATTTGGGAGGGATCAGCCTCAATCCCTCATTGGGAGACAAGAAATCCCAAGAATTTTCCAGATGTTAGACCAAAAGAACATTTTAACGGATTTAGTCGCATATTATTACGACGAACATTCTCAAAGGTTTCTCGAAGGTCAAGGGTATGACCGCTTGAAAATTTTGACTTTGTTATCATATCGTCGACATACACCTCGAGGTTCTGACCCAACTGATTTTTAAATATTTCATCCATCATATGCTGAAATGTTGCGCCGACATTGATCAAACCAAAAGGCATGTTTCGATATGCGAAGACACCTTTATGTGTGATAAACGTCATTTGCTCCCAATCTTGATCGTCCATCCTGATTTGATTATAGCCTGAGTAGGCGTCCATGAAAGATAGCAACTCATGACCCACCGTTGCATCGATAAGTTGGTCTATATTCGGCAAAGGATAATAATCCTTAGGGCATGCTATGTTAAGTTCGGAGTAATCGACACACATTCTCCATTTTCCATTACTTTTCTTAACCAGGACAACATTAGCAATCCATGTAGGAAATTTCACCGGCTCAATAAAATGAGCCTCCAAAAGTCGATCAAGCTCCTCGTCGATAGCTCGACGCTTTTCTTAGGAGAAAGTCCTTCTCTTTTGTTTAATAGGATTCTTTACACGGTCGACATGCAGAGAGTGTCTTGTAACGTTGGTTGGGATTCTAGGCATGTTAGATGGTGACCACGCAAATATATCCGAGAACTCCCGAAGCAACCTTGTTAATTCATCTTTTATTTGAGGATTTAAATCCTTTCCAATTTTAACCGTTTTGCCAGGGGAATTTTTATCAACCTCAATCTCGATCGTTTCACCGACAAGTGAGAACGAGGGATCCCTTGGAATGTCGATAATGCTACCAGGATCTATCTGAATGACTTGATTGACAGATTGAGTGTCGTTGTCTTGCTTCTTATGCACAATAGTAGTGAAGTAACATTATCTCGACACAACTTGGTCGGCACACATCTCTCCAACTATAAATTCAGTCGAAAATTTCATTTTTAAGTGAGGGATCGACGTAATGTCTTGTAATGCCGAGATTGTCGTTCTTCCTATTATAGAATTGTGGCTTGAGGTTGTACTTATTACGTGAAACTTAACTATCTTCCATACTTGGCAATGCATCGTTCCAAAAAGCACTGGCAAGTCAATTGTACCAACCATTTTTACCTCATTACCTGTGAAACCATAAAGAGGTGAATGGGTATTTTCTAGCTTTCTATCACCCATATCCATTCGCGCCAAGGCGTGATGATAGAGAATATCGACAGAACTACCGTTATCGACAAGGATCTTTTTTACTGTGTTAGTGCCGATTTTGGCAGTGATAACCAGCGCATCTTGATGGCCTTGTATGATATTTGGGACATAATTATCGTCCGAGAAGGATATGACGAGAGATGGAGAAGGCTAGTATCTTTTGGGACACTGAGGATTAACATTACACACTTCTCGAGCATAAGACTTACGAGAGTTGTTTGACATGCCTCTGGCGGCGTAACCCCCGAAAATTACGTCGACTATTCTATCATCTTATCTCTGATGAGTTTGGCCTTGTCCTTCGATATAATGGATGAAATGGCCTTTCGTGATTTTGGATTCAATGAGATTGCTTAATTGGTAGCATTGTTCTGTAGTGTGTCCAGTATCTTCATGATAATCGCAATACCGAGAGCTTGGAGGACGACCCGGCTTCATCGGCCTCGGAGGTCGAAAGTCAGGTTTTGTCTTTAAAATTGCCAAAATTGTTGCTTTATCGACTGTGAGTTTAGTAAACTCTTTATCTTTTCTGTCCCGGGCCTGCCATTTTTAGTCTAAGAAAGACCGCCGTTGATATTCATGACCCCTCGGGGTTCGATGTTCTTCTTTTCTATTATATCTTCTTGTTAGTGAATGTCGAGGAGATTTGGAGTCATATCCTCGCGATCTCGGGGTCCGAGGACTATGAGCTCTTGACCTTTCATATTTGTAACTAGACCGTCTTGGAGATTTTATACTACCCACTGCCTCTTGGAGTGTCATACGGTGTTCAACAATTTGGAACGCTGCATTAAGGTGTTGATGATGTTTTTTTATGAGTTCTTCTAGTAAAATGCCATGTCAACTTCCATCAATGCCTGCTGCTAAATAATTCACCGCCAAAGGCTCCTCTAGGTCTTTTATTTCAGATCTAGCTTGACGAAAGCGACCTAAATAGTTTCTCAGAGATTCTCTAGGCCGTTGTCGCATCATAATCAAAGATTCCGTAATTTTGCCCCTTTAGTAATTGCTTGAATATCTTGTCTGAAATTTAGTCTTCAACGCAGTCCAAGAGTCAATTGACCTAGATGGGAGATTGTTGTACCAACGTAGGGTTGTGCCTTACAATCATGTAGAGGAGAATTGGCAACGGGCGACCTCTGAGTGTCCGTAAAACGCCATTCGACCGTCAAATGTGTTAAGGAAACCCGATGGGTCAGAGGATCCATCAAATTGATCAAGTGCCGGAGTTTTTAAAGTCCTGTCTATTTTTTCTTTCTCGATGCTTCGAGAGAGAGGGCTTTCCACCGGGACTTCAAACCTCGATTGAGTGCGAACCAGATCTCTCAACTGGGCCATATCTTCCTATATTTTTAAGAACTCTTCGTGTGAGATCGAGTCTGTTGACACCGACCCTTGCGGAGTTCCCCCTGAAGATACTGTCTTAGGACGTCGAGGCCTTGAATATATAGACTCAGTAGAAACCTCATCTTCATACTAATAGTAATCATCATCATCATCTGAAAGCTCTACATAATCAAGTTCCGCATCATCACCTTCCTTTATCGACGCTTGTTTCAACTCTTGCTGCAAACGTTGAATCTCTCTTATTTTTTCCAATTTCGCCTCTTGTCTTTGAGTTTCACCTTCTAACATCTTGAGCTCTTCATCCGAGCCTTCTACACCGTCTATCTCTTGTTCTCGTAAGAGTTTCTTCTGCTGCAACTTTTGTAAATGCAACCTAGCATCACTGGATTGCACCTGCTTCCCCTATTCTGTTAAAACACGAGAGCGAGTGTCCTTAATCAGTTTCCTCTTGCATTTGACTGGTTGTCTCTGTGCCTGAGATCCTTCAGGTGGGGGGTTTTTCTCCACCGGGAACAACCGTCTTGGTTTAAGGGTCGACGGTATTTAATCATTTTCTGCAAGAGCAACATGTTCTGATTTTTGAACAATTTGGATCTCTGTCGTGTTCCCACAGTTCTCGGGATCTGTTTCTTCAATGATCATGTTGGAGTATCAAATTTAAGAGCTCCTTATAGCGTCAAATGATGACCCTAAGTTTGAGTCATGTTTATATGTTTATATGAGGAATAATACTCTTTATTGATACTTTATTTTTTCAACCCCTTTAAAGTAAGACAATTATTCTATATTTGTAGGGAGCCCTTAATGGGCTTTTTCTTTTACAAATGGGTCTATTGGGCTTTTTATTACAAACTCCTATACTAAAGTCCTATTCGAACGCCTTCCTCTTTTTCTTCTCCTTTGGGATCAACATGGATAAGTTACAAGCCAACCATAATCATAATAAAATCTAGCCAACCGTAAGTTTTGCGCGTGTATCTTACTAAATCCGAATTTTTTTCTAATTTAGCTTAAATAGTTTTCAATTTAGAAATTAATTGCCTCCTACCACAAAATATTAAAAATTAATTAATAAAGTATCAATTAAATGCAAAATATAATTAATAGGGGAACGAAAATCATCTAAGATATATACAAATATATATCATATCAGATAGTACAATG
Source organism: Apium graveolens (assembly GCF_009905375.1). Taxonomy (NCBI): domain Eukaryota; kingdom Viridiplantae; phylum Streptophyta; class Magnoliopsida; order Apiales; family Apiaceae; genus Apium; species Apium graveolens. The sequence goes on from NC_133654.1 coordinate 113,049,957, forward strand.
GATGCACAGAACTATAAGAACAAGGGAAAAGATATCATGAGAGCTGAGTTAGAAACTGCTGATGGGGTCATGAGTGTGGATCAGGTGCTGATTAAGAATGCTGCTTTCTCTTGCTCTTTGGAAATTAAGTACCTGTCAAGTTGTGTCTTTATTTTCAGTTTTCTGTATTTTCTAGTTATGCTTTCGAGGTGTAGATTGTCTAAATGCTATTCCAGGAGCTTAAGCCAGTAGATTTGCATTGTCTTTTAAGGGAGGGGGACTCCTTGATGTAAATATGAAATTGGCTTTAGCAAGAAAAAAAAAAATGTCCCGATGACAATGGATGGCACAACGCGCAGAGAAATAGAAAAGGTCCCGCGCTTCGTTGCATGGCTATTGTTTTTCCGGAAAGCGCGTCTTGGTCAATTCCTTTTGCAAGACTAAACCTCAACGTCAAATTTCTTGTACAATGCCCTCTAAACTTAAATAAACTTCTGTTCTGCTGTAGATAAAATAAAACAAATTAATTTGTCAAGCTGTACATTTAAGTAACAAGTGAGCATATATATCAGGCTTCCTTTTGTTTCATTCACCTTGTCGTTGAAACTACAAAATAAATGTTCTTCCTGTATGTATTGTAATACTATATTCATCATGGTCTATGTCTATCATTCTATGAAAGTTCTTGCCAAATTTTTTCTTTTTAGTTTTGATAAATTCTTGATTTTGAATATCGCGTGTTTTGGGATGTTCTGTTTTCCCAAGCCATGTGAGATTGCCAGTAAATAAATAGTCATTTAACTTCATATAATACTAATCTGCAAATTATAACTTTCATTATTATTTTTTTTAAATATATTTTTAACATACAATTATTTGTTTGAAAATATATTTTGGTTATAAAATTAGTGCAAGTAAATTGAAGTTAAAAATTATATTTTTTTTGCATATATTGTAACTTTGAATTAATGTCGACATTAGTATCACTGGATCGTTTAAACAAAATTTATTAAAAAATGTATTGTCTAATCTTAATCTAATCCTAAAATTTCGATTATATTAAAAAAATAATTAATCGATACCAATTAGTAGGAAATATAACCGATCATTTTTTACCGATTCTTTATACAAAAAAACTAGCTAATCACAAACTGACACGTTTTACATTTATATACCACTGTTGATACTAAACAAAACTCATCTTATACCAACTCTCATACCGTATGGAAGTTGGTTGGAAATAGTCGCATAAAACGCCTACAACACCCATTCTCTATCAAATTCGATAGAAAATGAGGAACACAAACCCTACCGCGGTAGTGCGGTAGCAAATGTTTTGCTTAAAATAACGTTGTCTTGTGTGTGACAATTTTTTTGGCAAACATGTTATGAAAAAATGTTTCCCGAAGCAACACTTTGTTCCACTCCTTTCATTTACACTTCAAGCGCGCTAAAAGCCGTTGCTTTAATGCCTTGTTACGTATACTTCACTCGCTCGTTAGCGCTTTAGTTTGATTGCGGAGAGTCCATATTTAGTTATTTCCTACCACCATCGGTAGGAAACCGAGTATGAAATTGATTTGAAAAGAATTTTTGACTTGGAAATCAGTAGAAAATGATCGGTAAAAAATATATCGGTAGGGGTAGGAAAAATCGATTCTCTTGTTACGATACATTGAACATAATAATTAATTTTAATAGATTGGTGGTTATATTTTAATATTATACCATTTTATACTAATAACTTTTAGACTTATATTTGATATTTTTCATTAATTTGATTTAAAATATTTAGCGAATTTTGATTAAAAGACCACGTAATGGGTGATTATACTATTAAGGAAACTTTGAATGTTTCCTGTTACTAAAGAGATTTCCGGACCCATAAATACTATTTCTTCATTTTAGTATAAAATTTTCGAGAGAATATTTATGGTTGAAATAAACTTGATATACAAATCAAATTCATTATAATGCATTTTTCGGTTTGATTTCCCGAATACTATGGTAGGTAAAAATATGTTATTTGCTTATTTTAAAAATAGTTTTTCGGACCTAATACTTGGATGGTTTAAGTACTCTGTCGTTATTGGTTAGGTTCAAAATTAAAAAAAAAAACTTACATCAAATTAGAACTTAAGACATGATTCTGCATAATATATAAACGGACTCATTATACTTACTAGTTCAGCTACAAATGACACAACCAAAATACTTTACTCTTGTAAAAATGTTTTATGAAAAAGAAAATTCAAAAATAAATAATAAATAATATACTATTATATTTTGGAGTAAAACACTATTACATATGAAAAATTAGTGCAAATTATCATGATTTAATGTGTGTCAGATATTAATTTGAGTCAAGGATCGAGATATTTTTCGAATATTCATTACGTGTTTAAAATGCAATTATATGAATAGATAATGTTCATTCTTACTCTCTCCGGAACAAAAGAAGTTGGCAAGTGATCAAATAATGGATGTCACTTAACCAAGAATGATTCAATGCCCTAATTTAATAATCATCATTTAATCAGTGGGGGGCGTCTTTGTTCTTTTCTGCTTATTTTATTCGGAATTGGTCAGTTCTACCTTTATAGATTTTTAGTATAAATAGCTGCAAGAGTTGTTCACTTTCACTCAAACTATAATACTCAGGAAACTGAAACACACAAATGAAGATTTTATATTTTTCCATCTTGTCAATTGCTTTTGTTCTTTCATTCTTACCAGCAGCTATTTCTGATGATTCTCATCAAGATTTTGTTCAATGTCTAATCCTTAAAAGCTCCTCTTCCATATCCCAAGTTATTTATACTCCACAAAATTCTTCTTACACATCTGTCTTACAATTTTCCATTAACAACCTCAGGTTTGACACTCCAAGTACTCCCAAACCTATTGCTATTGTCAAGCCTGTCCACGAATCGCAAATCCAAACTGTCATTTATTGTTGCAAAAAGCATGACATTCAAATGAGAATTCGGGGAGGGGGACATGATTTCGAAGGCCACTCGTACATTGCACAAGTCCCATTTGTGTTACTTGATATGATTAATCTTCGTTCCATCAGTGTAGATCCTGTAAAAGCTACTGCATGGGTGCAGTCCGGTGCAACACTTGGTGAGCTATATTATAGCATTGCTCAGAAGAGCAATACACTTGCATTTCCAGCTGGAGTTTGGACAAATGTTGGTGTTACTGGACACATTAGTGGTGGAGGATATGGCATACTGAGACGAAAGTATGGCCTTGCTGCTGATAATGTACTTGATGCACGGTTAATTGATGCAACCGGAAGGATTCTTGATAGGAAATCTATGGGAGAAGATTTATTTTGGGCCATTAGAGGTGGTGGCGCTTCGAGTTTTGGTGTTGTTCTTTCTTGGAAGCTAAAGCTAGTTTATGTTCCAGAATTTGTTACTGTGTTTCAAGTTCAAAGAACTTTAGAGCAGAATGCTACCGAAGTACTTGATCGCTGGCAGACGGTTTCCCCAAAACTCCCCAAAGACGTTGAAATACGAGTGGTAGCAAGCACTGTTTGGAAGTATATGCCAAACGAAGATAGGAAAACTGTACAAGATGTTGGTTCTGGAAAACTCCGGGATAATGCTAAAAAAACTGTAAGCTTAACATTTGTTGGGTCGTTTCTTGGGCGACAACAAGGATTACTCTCGTTAATGAAGGAAAAATTTCCGGAGTTGGGTTTGGTGGCACAAGAGTGTAGTGAAGTTAGTTACATTCAATCGGTGCTCCTTTTCTCTCTCTTTTCAGCTACTGATTCTCCTGTTGGTTTGTTGAATAGAACGAGGCCTAGTATAGCTTTCAAGGCGAAATCAGGGTTCGTGGACAAGCCTATTTCAAGAGAAGGCCTTGATGGTTTGTGCAAGATTCTTGTCCAAGCTGCACCGGGAAGAACAAATTTCATTTTCACTTCATACGGTGGAAAGATGGATGAAATTTCAGAATCTGCTACTCCGTTCCCTCACAGAGCCGGAACGTTGTACATGATGTACATGAGAGTGCAGACCGATGGGGACACATTGAGTGCCATGAAATGGATCAGAGGCTTATACGAGTATTTGACTCCGTATGCTACCAAATCCCCAAGAACAGCATATCTGAATTATAACGATCGTGATTTGGGAGTGAACAATAATCAGGATACTAGCAGCTACAAGCAAGCAAGTATATGGGGTCGAAAATATTTCAAAAATAATTTTGATAGACTGGTTATAGTGAAGTCCATTGTGGATCCAGATAACTTCTTTCGACATGAGCAAAGTATCCCTCCCTTCTCATAGATTATCCCTCCTGTTTGCTCTTTTCACATAATCAAAGTCAAGCTGAGGCCAACTGTCTGTAGATTATATACCCAATATATACCTCTTTAAATTTATTAGTCAGGCAAAAAAAACTACATTTCTTGCTTGGCTCTACACAATTTTTGTCATCTTCTCAGTCTTGAGGACAAAAATATAAGTTTTTTTCGAAGAATTATTTGAAGTCAAATCCGGAATTAACAATTATAGGGACTTATTATTGATTCTAGTCCTTGACCACAAACATAATCAGTTATACATCTTCTGATGAGATATGAAGGGGGTTTTTACCATCACTTTCTTTCATTTTTGGGGCAAATGATATATTTCTGTGTGATTCGCTACCTTAACCCAAAGATAATCGCATTACTGACAAGGTTCTCAGTATATATCAATCAACATCATCACAAAACCTTCCTGCTATTGTAATCAAATCAAACTGTAATACCTTCCTACTATTGTATTGAGTCATACAGACGAAAGTTCCAAAGAACTCCAACAAATTTCCAAAGTTGCAACACCACTGGGGGTAGTGGCTTTGAACATTATAAAACCTCTAACTAGTTCAAAAAAGTATCAGAAGAAACTGGTGAGGCAAACCAGACATCCCCCTATCCGGCCCAGAATATCGTGCAGCTCATCCCAATGATATCTCAATGTCCAGGGCCAAATCATTTAATCAGAGGAAAAAGAGACATTAACGAATAACAAACACCATTGTTTTAACATATTAACGAAATATTTTACTACTCATGGCCTGTTGCCTGTAGACCTTACAGTTAGATAAACAAAGACAACAGTTTAGGTAAATTTACAGGATCATCTTTATCTTTAGATGGTTATCTTAGTACTTTTACTTGATAAGAACACTGGTACCAAGGACTAGAGGCACATTTTTTTAAGTCGCCTTGGCAAAACCCACTCTCGCATTCTTATAATCAAATACGGTGTGATAGTAACCCATAAAGACATCTCCCAAGATCCTGCATCAGAAGGTTGGCACTTTAGTGCTTGAAAAAAAAAATCAGAGAATCATAAAACTTAAAACTTGAATCAACAAAATAAATCAGGATGGCAGCCTACCAGAGTGGTCCACGAGGAGGAGGAATATCTAGAGCAGTAAAGCCACTAATGCATTGAGAAGCTGTTCCCTCGCCAACTTTCAGTATGTACTGATTAGTATGATAAAAAAGAAGATCAATTAGTAACATGATTATATATTAAGTTGCGCCTTTTTCAGAAACAAGGCAATTTACAAGATGTCACAAGAACTGCAACTACATTCAGGGAAGATGATGCAATGTATTCATGATTGAACTTTTAAATTAGTTTCACATAGAATAGGATTATTTACAAATGAAACAAGGAATCGATGATTAAACTTTAACCAGATGTATAAATGGCCTAAAAATGACCGAAGCGTCTTCAATGATCATAACCTCGGCACTAGAAAACCACTCAGAGTATATACTAATACTAAGATATATGTCTTCAATATTCATAATAAGCAGGAAAGGTCCCTCAAACTATGTATCTCAGTAAAGCTAGGGAAATACTGTAGATTTTAGAACATCAAAGATTTCCTCCAAATCATTAAGGAACTGTAATATAATATATTTAAGTGTGAGAGAACAGAAATTTAAGAAGAAGATATTAACATTTTCTTTCACTTCCCATATTTGCCTTCCGGAAATTGGTGTGTGAACCAATTAAAATGTCAAATACTAAGATAATTATTAGGGTGGTAAATACAGAATAATCAATTGATCATAAAACTACACTTCTATGGGATTGAATAAGAACTTGTACATAAACAAGTTAGTTGTATAAGAAAGTAATACTAGACCCTCTAGAAGTAACTAAATCAGGGTACATTGAATTTTAATTTTCAGAAAGATACGGAGAATCATGAATTCCTTTCAGTTTTGATGTGTCATGTATCATATAACTGGTGAATGCACAATATTTTATATTATCACAATTCAGAAATTAAAATAACATGACAGCGATACCAAATAAAATTATAGTTGCAACATTGTTAATACTTAAATTGCTTGGATCATATTTAACACAGTAGATAGAAGTTAGAATTATACTAAGCTCCTCTCTTATTCAAGCTTTGCAGATACTTATCATGATTCATAGTGTCAGAACACCGAAGGCATTTTCTCTTCTAGGAACCAAAAAATGAAAGTAAACTAAATTGCATCATACCTGCGCAGCAGGAAGCTTTAAAATTTTGTCACCAATGGTAAAAGAGATGCTAGGCATTGAAGAAATTTTGCTACAATCAACACTTGATTCTCCCATAGGGCTAGGCAACCGGTCACAAAGCTGCAATTTATCACAGTTCTAAATGTACATAAATCATGAATGTCCTTTTTGGGTTTTTTGATACATTAACATATTACACCATAAAATGAGAGTTTATTCAAATCAACAAACAATCGAAACTCTAATTATCTTGGTTAGTGTACACGGTAGATTCTTAACTCGTAAGATACCTCACCATAGGATTAATGAAATCTACTAAAGAAAACAGATGTATCTTCATTACCTCATTAACATAACTTAGAATGCGATCCTGGGTCAGATTTTGCTTAAGCTGATTCTGAATCCACGCCACTGTCATTTCACAGGTAGAGCATAGAGCATTATGATGCCCAGAGGACCACCCATTTTTCTCATCTACAACACTCTCAATGCTGCTACTGTATCAGCATGATCATAGATACATTTAATTTACGTACAGATAAAATTTCATATTGTCTAACTGCAGTAACCAATATTATTTTCAACATAAATTTTTACTACAAGAAAACCAATCAAGCAATTTTGGAAAAGAAAGTGCACAACAAAAAGTAATTTGGCTTAGTCTTCTAACCTAACACCACGAGTTCCGTCGAAGGTGCACAAACCAATCTGGGAGCATACCTTTTTTGGTTGTTCCTATTTTTGTCCAGATCAGCAGAGTTGGTCAATTATCCATGTTATATTACACTAAATAAAGTCCAGAGTTCAAAAATCACTCTTGTTAAACTAATACAAGAAAATCATCAATTCGAAATTCCATTACTTAAATACCTCAGTTAAAAGCAAATCCATAATTTTCTGTCCATATTGATCAACAACAGTCTTGCATTCTTGGCTAACAACACCAACTGCCCCAATAGCATGATTTATCATGGTGATCACTGCCTGCAAATATGTGGAGAGGGAATATCAATAATTTATAGAGGAAACATACGACAGTTTAGGGAGATCAGCAGCAGTAGCTTACCGTTGGACCTGCTAACAAAGAAGTACCAGAATCGGCAATTGCAGAGCAACCTTCATTACAGTAACCTGCAAATGTAATCATGCTTTTATTGTGAGCCTATATAATTTAGCTTCTGTGTCTCTCTTTTTTTAGTGTTGTCTCTTTCTTTTACATGTGAAATTACATGCATAGTGTTGGATGTGTGTTGTTAGGAAGTGCCAGGAGAGAGGTGTAGGGACTAATTGTAAGTTACTAGTTTCTTTTACTTTATTGCTATTTAGAACTGGGCACGAAAGACAGCATACCAGTTTCTTTTCCATCAATGAGAACGTCACCCATTTTAAACTGTCACGAGAAAAAAGTTAATGGTAAAACATAATCAAATAACAGAGTGAAAAGTTACATTGAACTTTAACATCATTATACCAACCTGCCAATAACCTTTCTGCGTGACTGGAACATAAGTGTGTTCACCTTCATAGTGGCTTGAATCAACCCCACCAAATACAATTTCACCTCCTTCCTCTTCCCCTGTATGTCGATTAAGCCAAAATGAGAATATTTGCTCCTTAACGAGACCTTGTTTCACCATATTATACCTGTAACATACAACGCAGGTTTTAAATCCACCATGTACATAGGATGCTCCACCAGTAGACTTCCTATAAGTGCTGATATCAGCTTTCAACTTAAATATGACCATACTTAGAAGTAACTTTAAGAGTAAATATGTGACCAACTATAAGTAGATTAATGAAGACAAAATACCAAACAGGGACAGCTTTTCCAACAGATATCTCCTGAAACCCAAGCCCAAGTATACCATCAAACTTTGCTACCAAGAATGTGATACTGGGCTCCCTCGTGGCCTCAATAAAATCCTGACAATTTGAATTATATCAGCAAGCGGTAAGAAGATATTACAATAAGGTGACTGTATGTGAAAGTTATATTACCTGATTCCTAAGAGTTAGATGGCCAACTTTGACACTGTCCTGACTGAAAAATCCAGATATAGCTCCAGTTCCATAATGTATAGCAGCAGACGTACCTGCACAGTAGATTAGTAAACACATCTTTCATTTCAAGCTTCTGTAACAGTCGCATGATTAGTAGTATTTCCCTAAGCCCAAAAAGATTACAAGATATAACACATCACTGAATTTCCTACTGCTTGAATTACACAAGAAAACAATAAAAAACAAATAACAAAATGAACTATAACCAACATCTTACCAGACAAACAGAAAACTAATATAAAATAACTAATGCAAATTGTAATACAGAATTTATTATTTAAACAACGAACTGAACACTGAGAAGTATTGATACTTAATATTCATAATAATTCGATCTACATTTTAATATACGCCCTACAGTCTCTGTATCAGATCCGTATTCCTAAACTAATTATTTCAATTTTCCAGCATGTCTTTCACATTTTGTCCACCTTGTTAAGTTTTAGTACAGATATGGGCATTGACTGTCTTCTGATAAATTTGAATGACCAATATTGCTTCCTATTGCTGAAGCAAGACAATGTATCTTTAACTCTTTATGCTTTCAATTTCTTCGAGGACCGATAATTCAACTCTAACATTGAAATCTACAGCCCTCACCAAAACGTATTCAAAAGTAAACTCTATATTGCTAATTGTAATGGATTTGACTACCAGAATTCCATATCCATGCTTTCCATTTATCCAAAACAAATATATCATGCTTTTGAAGTATTTAACAGTGGCATGTACCATGTAAAAATAAAATTAAACATGAACTATCCTTCATCATTACAGTATAAAGTCAACTATATGAAGTTACAGAGTCGACAAGGAACTAAAAGAATCGTTAATGACGTACATTATTATGATTATTAAATGAAGAATGAAAACAAATGACCAACCATTTTTCTTGTAGGTACTCGATTCTTTTCCCTTATACTTGGCATGCAAAAAACATGCAACCTGCAAGAGATTGAGAATTTATTATTTATATGTACTGAAACATGTGACACAAATGCATAATGTACATATGTCATGTGTGTGGGTTTGTGTGTTTCACTTCTCTATCCTTTTAGTTAAAAAATGTAAATAGACTCACGGAAAAGTGGCACTTGGCAGATGGCACCCAGAGGTTAGAGCTGCCAGTGTCAAAAATCACAGTGAACTTTTGAGGGGGAGTACCAACAGCAATCTCACCAAAGTACTGAGCATCCATGTAGTTTTTAAGTGCCACAATATCAGTATCCTCAGAGTCTCCAAGTTTGCCCCCAAAATTACGTCTTCCAAAGGATTGTGGAAAGGACTTAACTTCTTTTGACTCAAAACGTCGTGCAATATGGCTATTTTGATCGTATTTAATTTTTTTTAGTCCAATTCTAAGCAACCCATCTTCTGATTCACAAAAGACCAAAGGAAGCAAGAGGGATGAAAAGAACAGTGAAACAGCGACATCGTACAATTTGACTCCCATGATTAGCTGCGGGAAATAAAAATACAAGAAATTTGTCATGAAAAAAAGGTGAATCTGTAAAGTATTTGAATTTCAATAAAATTGGGGTGCTTCCTGTAAACATGGAAAATTAAAATGTGAAAGCGGTTCTAGTCAGCCTTTATGAGCCATCACCGTCAAAATTTACAAATACACACACACACACACTTTGTAAACATGTAATGAACATTCTCTAAACCAATTTGCAACTACCACCAGTAATCCAGTTTTATCCCAAACTCCGAACCAGGACATCATGCAAATGGCCAATTATGCAGACAATAAAACAACAGATAACAATCAACTTACAAAATAGACCCTGATCAACTAAACAATCAACTAATTACATGAGTACTAAGGATACTACCCTTCCATTTAAAACAAAAATAGGTCATACTCCAAGATATACAGAGATAGATACATACCAAGGTCCTACTACAATACCGACCGTTACCATATCAAAGATGAGCGTATGGATTCCACTCTTCGACTTATAATTGGGTTTTCAATTGAGGGAAGTGTTAAATGGGTTTTCAATTGAGGGAAGTGTTAAATATATGATCATACGCCTTTTTTTAAGGTTTTACATTGATTGGTTAGTTAACAATCTTAGCCTAGCTAGGTACTAAACTAACTCTACAAACTTTCGAATTTCATACCATTTAATCTGTACGTAAAAATCAAATTTATTCTTCACAAGTATGAACAATATATAATCCAAATAAACAGATGAAATCAATATTATACATACAATTGAAATCTGTTCGTAGGCTAAGATAGTTTGTATTGGAACATAAATCAAAGCCAGTTATATGTATAAACACACATACAACACACAGATATAGTGCATATATCCAATTAAGTAAGTAACAATAAGAAAATAATGAAGAAAACTCACCAGAAAGATGAACTAGAAGAAACTGATACTAAGAGAAACTAACAACTTAAGTTTAAGAGAAAGTGTACGAGAGAGGCCGATAAACCTCGGCGAGAAACTAGCAACTTTGAATCAAGACCGTTGAATAATGTAAAAGGTTCGATTATAAAACCTCAGCCGTTGATATCATACGAGGAAGTTGTTAAAAGGCATTGGGTGGGCCCGTGATGAGGTTGATCAAAGGAGAAACTTTGGTTGTGGGCTGTTGGATGTGTGAAGAACGGTTACGAAAAGAAAGGTATATATATATATGCGTAAACAGAGGGTATACGTGTAGAACCATGCAAGATTGCTTAGCTCACAAGCGACACGAGGATGCCGTGTCTTCTGTTCTGTTTCGTGTCAATTTGCAAATTTACTGCTCATGTATTCAAATTTTTTATACATATTATCTAAAACGTATATTACTCCGATTATGATATTTATTAGAAAATAATTTAGATATCATATATCCTATCTTCAATATTTGTTAATCATATAAGCATTAGTTAAAATATATACGTCAAATTTTTGACAACTTTCTACCCTATTTTAATATAACTTTGCACATCAATATATATATATATATATATATTATTAGGGTTAAGTTTTATGAAATTCATTATTTTATTTGAGTCATTGAAGTACATATATGTTTAAGCAAGTAAAATGTAATTTAAAATATTATTAAAAATATTATTTTTTCGAATAATGTTTTACAAACATACTATTTTATTAAAAAACTTGCAGATTGCATATATTTTACAAGTAAAACATTGCAATATATATTATTCTACAAAACAATCTTAGTTTGCACAACATCAATATTCAGATTGCAGAACATAAAAATTGTAATTCTAAATAAATGAGATTTATATGATTTTGTTGAACTAATGATATTTGTGAAACATATTTCGCTAGATAGTACGTTTACAATATATTTTATTTGACGAACTCTGAGAACTCTAATGAAAAATGGACTTAATAGAACTTTACTTTATATTATTATTATATTTATATTTACATCTAATATATTTTATTAACCAATTTTATTAATTACTTTAATAAACATTACATTTTTAAAAAATACTAATAAATCTAATCTAATCTAATAGAATAGATTAAATATATATATATTTGCATTATACATATAAGTATATGTTTTTCACAGATATAAGTGTCTTATTATAGTTATACAATAATATATTATAAACATTTTTTTTATTAAATAAATATTTTTTTTTAAATATATCTATTTAAATATTAACTAAATTTATTTTAACATGTAAAATTTCTATATCTGCATATATTATATATATATAATAATTTAAAAATACATATTGCATAATATTTTTGAATATAATTAATTAATATAGCTAATATTACTAGAGTAAATAACCTTACACATTCAACAAAATTGGAGATGATGATGATTTAGCTAATCATTTTAGGTATTATGGTTGGAGATACTCTTATATAATAAAATTAAAATTAAGGGGTTTTTCAAAAATACATTTATCTTATAAAATAATTACAAAAATACTACCTATTTGAAATTAATTTACAAAAATACTATATTTTTAACTTTTATTTAAAAAACACGATTCACAACTCTTGCAACATCAAATGCAACTTTATTTCAAAAAGTTTCAAAAATTATTTTTCAATCCGCAACTCTTACATCTCAAATGCAACTTTACATCAAGAAAATTAAAATTAATTCTTGAGATTTGCAATCCAATAATCACACACAAAGACATTTAACTAAATCAACCAAAATCCACAAAAAGCAAAGAATTCATAATAAATGTGCATATACTAGCTCTGAATTCAAATGTAACTCTATTTTCGATCTGCACCCTCGCATGTTCATATATGCAACTTTACTTAGAAAAATTTGAAAATGATTTTTTAGATCTACAACTTTTGCAACCTCATACGCAAATTTACTTCAATTTTTTTTAAAAAATGAATCTTTCTATCTGCAATCTTAGCAACCACACATTCAGTGCTATTTAAACAAAATCAACCAAAAAAATCTATAAACAACTATTTAACCAAAATTCACAAGAAAGAAACCAATATTTACATATCTCTTCTATATATAATAGAAGAACAAGGGTAAGTCTCATTAAAAAGACTAAATTTACCCATGTTTTTAATATTTATATAAAAGATGTGGTTTGTGGGAATCGAACATAAGTTATTTGATTCAACTATACAATCTCTTACCACTACACCATATTGTCACATGTGCTTTTTATCATACACATAATATGCAAGTGTGGTAAATAAATATTTTATTTAACTTTAAAGATACTTACTTGAATTCCGCCAAAAAAATTGATTAGTTGAATATTTGTACAGTTAATTTTAGAGAATTGAATTCCAGATATAAAATTAGGCATAGTACATAAATGAATTATTATCTTATTTATTAATCATTTTTTAGTTCGAAAATATATCTCATATATTTTTAACATATTTTTTATTATAAAAAGTAATTAAAATGTACATATATAATTTTTTTTAAAAATATTGAATATAGAATCGCTTATATATAAATAATCTATATTAGTATTACATATTTAGATAAGTTCGAATTATAATGAGTAAATGCATTTTAGAACGTGGCTCATTGTTCAAACAATACTCGAAATTTGACTACATGATCCGGCCGAAAAACATCTTCACATTCTACGTTTAGTAAATTTAAATTACAAGTTCGGCGAGAATATCTTACCAATAATGTGAAATTTTTTAATATCTTATGTTAATATAAATTAATGTGTTTAAGGTCTTTATAAGATCAAATCAATAATTATATATATTAAAATTACTAACTTCACTAGTAACGCATTATTATTTTTGGGATTTCATAATTTTATGAATATTTGAAATTTGAAATGAGATCTCATTAGATTTGTTAAAACTACGATTATATATTAAATCGATTTATTTTTTAATTTTTCACTTTTAAAAAACTAACTTTTTAAAAAGAATTATTTTAGATCAAAAATATTCTTTGATCAAGATAATATTGTACAAATATTTTGAATTATTTTAATATTTTGAATTATTCAAATAAAAGTTATATAAATACTATATTGTAGCATTTGATTCAATGCATTTTATATTATTTAAGGAAAAAAACATATATTATTCAATAATTTGAAAGAATTAACCAGTTCAACTGATATTTATAAAAACTTTATCGAACTGAAATTTTTTAATTTTAGAAGATCGTTATCAAATTATTATACGAAGAAATATTAGAGTCGTAATGAAAGAAACTTAAAAACGGTTTAAATAACGATATAAATATAATTTTTCTTTCAAATTCTTGAAAAAAATCATGAATATCAATAATAAGTCTTAAAAATATATAATTCATTTTTATGTTACAACCATGATTGATACCCGATTGTGTAAAAAAATAGATATGGATTGTTTGTTAGTGTTAATGTGAATACCATATATAAATTATAGCAATTTATTTTTTACATAATTTTATTTTTTGAATAATTATAAATGCATGTTATTTAAGTAATCAATTATCTGACTAGATGTTAATAATGATTATACATGTACATAAATCAAATATTTAACATATAAATAATTGAAACCATCATAATTTACTAAGAGATGTAACATAGAATAATTTACATGCTACCACACACACATAAATATAACTTAATCTTACTTTGTTAACATTAGTGTAAATAAAAAACTAACATTTTCCCATACATACATATGTTGAATTTCAGAAACTAATATTTTTCATTAAAATTAACTTTAATATTAACAATAATGTAAATTTTACATTATTGTATATTATGATTGCAAGTCATTCTGACTTCAGTTATGCATCTTTTATCTTTTTAAATTGAGTAAGTTAATTGTAAGTTAGTAGTTAACTCAGTAATAATATAGAGCATTACATATGATTTATTTAAATAAAATATAAGATTTTAGTCAACTCTGTATTCAACATATATGTTAATTTGTAATTTTTTATTTGTAAACATACTAACGGCATTTTACAGATTAAGTTTAATCGTTTTGTTTTAAACGTACACTTACTAACCTGTTTATATTCATTCATTAAATATAAAATAACGGGTAAGAAAAATATAATATAATAATAGGTGAGGGGATATTCACTCCTAAAAGTGAGGAAGCATTCGAAACTCCTAATGTTATAGAGGGGGACATGAAGCTTGTTGGAGAGAAATTTTATCTCCATTTCTTCAAAATTTGACTCAAGAGCCTATATACGGATATTGTTGGAGTTGCTCTACAAAAATTATAATTGCATGATACATAAAAATAACTCTAGAAAATGATCCGTGCGAGTTATTATGCTAGTTATTGATAAAGTTGCAGACCTGTTTGTATGAATTTATGTATATGTGTGTACAAACAACGATTCGTGAGTATTAAATCTGATAAATCTCGTGTTTGAAACTGAACACACCGTATTGTTATCATTGTCGATTTGATATATGTTTACATGTATACTTGCATTTGCATGTGTAGAAAAAAAGATGAAAGAGAGAGAAGAAAGTAGGCAATGGATACAAGAAGAAGGGTCTGTGTATTAGATCGTACTAATAAATATACAAGAAGAAGAAGGGCCTGGGTAGTAGATCATAATAATGAAAAAACTTAAAAGGTAAAATAAAAATGAAAGGAAAATAAAACAACGGTATTTTTGTAAATAAGATAAGAAAAGTAGTATAAGAGAAAAATTCCCTAAAATTAATTAATTTATTAAAAAACTAAATAAAAATAAGAATATCCCTACTTATTAAATTTTTTATTTAAATATATGCAAAAAAATATCAGTGTACTGTGTATGTGAGAACATATATGAAAAACAAAGTATGAGCTTTTGTACGTGGTTTGTCGAACAAAGTGAAAGATCTGAAATAAAATATTCCTTGTAACAACGATAGGATTATGAGTAAGTTGAATAGTCGATTTGTAAATATTTTATAAATATAATAAAAAATAACGTTATAGTGATTTTGGGATATTGTTTTAATAGATGAACTTCAACAACATATTTTAATAAGTGTGTCTTATTAGAATAATAATATATTTCAATTATCAATGGAGGAAATTAAAATTTACATTGATGAAACTGAAATAGGGCATGTGTATATGTAATAATGCCATAAAGATAAGATATTTGACGAAATATTACTACAAGAAAAAGTTGAATAAACATCATACATTAGACATCGATTGATATTGTCACTGATGTTAAAAGAAGCAATAACATCATTCCGTGTTTTTCTGATGTCTATGTTATTTGAAGACATCGGTTATTTAATAACTGATGTCTAAAATTATAAAAAAAAATAAATGAAAACGCACTCCTTCAATTTTGTTCCCCCTTAACGAAATATTTTCAGCTTCCCCCCTATTTACCAATTCTCCCCGCCCCCATTTTCAGAAATTAAACTAAAAATAAAACACTCTCTCCCTCTTCACTCTCTCTCGTCTAACCCCCACCCCCACTCTCTGTCTCTCCACCCCTACCCCCTCCACCGAAAGTCTCGAAGTTCCACTCTCTTGTCTCACCCCCACCCCCACTATCTCTCTCCCGCCCTCCCCCTCCACCCAAAGTCCCGAAGTTCTACTATCGCTGACTCGATTTGTTCGAGTGAAAGCTTATTCAATTTGTTCGAAGATATAAAGCTCGAATTGGTACATAAGTAAGCTACAAAACTCGAATTCTTAGTTTCATTTAGTTTTAAGTTGGGGATATTTCAATTCTAAACCCTATTTTTTTTAATTTTGTGATTTGTTTTTTTTTCTGACTTTTAGTTAGGGATTTGTTCAAGATTCTGTTTTTCTACAACCCAAGTAATTATATTTGCTCATTTGTTGACCGTTGCAGTGACTACCCTAATACTAGTTTGGCTCCTCAAGTTCCGGACCATGGCTGGGTTCGTTTTGGTACCAGGAGAGGTAAGATTTTAGTAGTTTAGTTTAACTTCCAATTAATTTTCTAAATTATTGATTGTCAAGCTGATATATAATTCTTTTGTAGATAATCATGATGGGGTGCTTTCGCTAAAATTATTGTCGGTTATGTTCCAAGGACAACCACCGAGGAAGAATTAAGTTGATTGACATTTTGAGGTAGTGTATGTGTGTACAGATTGTTCCCCACTTGCTTGGTTCATGATTATGTTTTTCTTTGTGATTATTGTGTTATAACTTGTTGTATATGGATATTAACTACTATCATTTGGTTAATGTTAAAATTTTCAGTTTCCTATTAATACTACTTTCCTATGAAGATCTGCCTTTTAGTGTATTTTCAGTTTAGTGCTTTCGAATTAAGTTATGGTCTTTTATCTGCCAGCCTACTGTAACAAGGGAGA
The DNA here is from genome assembly GCF_009905375.1 of Apium graveolens. Lineage (NCBI taxonomy): Eukaryota > Viridiplantae > Streptophyta > Magnoliopsida > Apiales > Apiaceae > Apium > Apium graveolens. Next base: position 113,067,324 of record NC_133654.1, read on the forward strand.
TTCAGTTACCAATGGGTATAGCCTCAGTAGAATTTGTTGATCCAAGAGAACCTGTCGCGGTTAGTATTCAGAGCCAATGTTAAGGGTATCTAATCTTTGATCCTCTTCTTTTTTTTTCATTTTATCTTGATGATGATTTATTTTTATGTAATAATGGATGATCACATTTGAAACTTAAAACCTCGACATTTGATAAATTGATATGACTCTGTATTTCTTTTGAATATGAGCTTTGAAGGTTCCATTTTATGTCAAGATTGAGCTTAAGAAAGGGGTGCAGATTATTGTTTGGCTTTTTAAGGGAATTTGTGGGGGTAAAGGTTTCACTGTTTAAAGTTTGGCATTCAGTAGCAGCAATAAACACAACTCAAGTTATACTACTTTCTGGCATGTTCTAAGGGCCCCAATCGTAAAATGTTAGGTCACACAACATTATAGAAGGGGGTTGAATATAGTATTTATACAATTAAATCGATTTAGAATACAAGTATGTAATAGTAATCAAGTTTATTCAATATAATAAGCTCTGTTACAAAGTAGGTTAAACTACTCTCTCAGTGATGAACAATATCACTAAGAGCTGCTAGGTTACAATAAATAATGTTCTCGTGAATAATAACACATATAGTGTAAATCCTAAGCTGTGTTTATATAGTACACAATTACAAGATATCTTCTAATTGATATGGAATATAATTCTGTCTCCTAAAATATTTTAATCAGATATTATCTTCTACAAGTCTTCTAGTTGTTGAAAGAGTTATGTCCTAAGTCCAATCACGTATGAGGATTTAGGAATAACTTTTATGTAATCTGTTTTGATTTCATTGATATTAATAAAAGACTTGTTTTGTTTTTATTACGGGCTCTATCTATTTAAGTGTTTAAATAAGATATACCATAGTTTAGAGTAAAGCTTTTTATGAATTATGATGAGATCATAATAGTGAGACCTAAAAGATGATAACTCTAAACTTAAATAGTTCCTGGTCATAGGATTACTAACTGGTAATTAATAATCCGCAAAGATTGGTACATACTATGCTTGCTCCCTTCAGGAGGATGTCTGTTCTCATAGGCATTTGTGTGGTGACACTATAGCTAGTATGTAGGTGCTTATTATAGAATAAGTTCACTGAACATGACTCGCACAGCTGAACAACTGATGGAGTTCACTCACGTGTCAGCAGTTGTTCACATAATGATAGTTGTACAAGTATCCTTAGACTTGAGGTCATCATAGTCATCTTGTGTACACTGAACTATGCTTTGGTTTAGTTCTTAGTCTCCAGGGACAATTATTAGGGCTCTACTGGGTATAGAAATTTGTACACCAAGATAGTGTATGATCAATAAAGGATCTACCCCTTCCAGTGAAGGAAGAGAATGTTCATAGCTGATCCACTTATGCTAGTTCAGGAATCTCTGGCCAGAGTGAATGAAATTAGAAAGGAGTTTCTAATTTACATAGAACTGAGCATAGTGAATGGGAAAGCAAATGATTAAATTAGATAGGCTTGACACAAGATCCATGCCTTGTATTTAATCAGGACATTGGAGGGTAGAAGGAGTTAATTGTACGGTAACTATTCACTGACAGGTTCTTGGTATTCTAAGCAGTGAATTCATATTATCCGGATAGTCGCGATATGTTAAGAAGCATCACTCACGATGTAGAATAAATATAATTAATCAGTTAATTATATTTAGTGAATTTTAATATTCATATAAATGATTAATAAAAGTTTATTATTATTTATTTCTACTACCGGCATAATATTGAACCTACAGGGTCATACCATAAAAGAATATTTTCTTTGATGAAATAATGAGAGAGAGAATTATTTTCTAAATAGTTTAGAAAAAGAAATAATGATTAAAATAGTTTTAATTATTATTAAAGCATTTTATGAAGATAAAATGTGGGGGTTAATATATATATAAAGATATATTATAAAACCCTAGGAGAGTCCTATAAATAGAATGAGATGGTTGGCTCATTTTGAGATGCACACAATTTTGGTTTTGTGAAAACCCTAGACTTCATCTTCTTCTTTTCTCACTCTCTCCCAAAAACTTTATTTTATAAAAGCTTAGTTTTATAAAAAGGTTCATCGAAGAGGATCGTTCTTGGTGGATACCGGTAGAGTGCTTCACACACTGAGGAGCAACTGCTAGCACTCCAATCATTATAAAGCTTCGATTCACGAGGTATGATTTCGATTCCTTAGTTTTTCCCTTTTATATATTTTTCTATATGTGCGGTATATGGTTTTTATGGAATAATTTTTATTTCACGCTTCCGCTCATCCGTAAATTCCTTCATTGGCATCAGAGCTAGGTTCTGCATATAGAGATTCATATAAAAAATTTCAGATTTTTTAATGCATGTGTGGATTTATTATGATTTTTGCAAGTTTATTTGGATTTAATTATGAATTAATTCAAAATAATTTTTGCATGAGATTTTGACTACTGATCTGGGTTCTACAAATGTTGTAGATCATCTAAATATTTTTTCATAATTTTGTGATGTGTAGATTATTTGTTATGAATTTTTAAAAATTGTTTTAATTAAAATTCATAAAATAATTATGCATGTGAATAATTATGATTAAAATTTGCACAAGGACCCATGGCTGATTTGGTATTTTTCTGCTACTCCCTGATTTGAGAAATCATATTATTTTGATTTTTATTAATTTATTAATTAAATGTTAATTAATTTATTAACAATAAAATTAAAATAATATATTAATAAAGAGTTATTAATAAGGGGGTAAAGGGAAGGGGGTTTCATCTCTTTAATTTTGTAACAGCAGAAAAGGAAGCAAACAGACACGGCAGGAATGTTAGCTGCTAGCAGGCAGAGAAAAAAAAAATGCAAAACCTGCTACGGCTGTGCAGGCGCGTGCGCTGCACGCGGGGAAGGGGTGTGTTGCGCATTCCGTGAATGCGTTACACACTGTTGCACATTTACGGAATGCGTTACACGCGTAAATGGCTCAACAGTGTTGTAACGCATTACGTACATGCGTTACAACCCGTATGTCCACATTAAATTTGATTTTTTGGGAGTTTCGTAACTCCATTTTGGGCGTGCAATATATCGTTGGATTCATTTTTCTGAGACGGATCTAATGGAGTGGTCAAATATTTTTTATATAAAAGTTTTGAACTGTTTATATTCCCAAAAGTATTTTAAAGGATGTTTTAATTATTTTAATTGCTTTTAAATGCTATAATAAATCCATACATCATTATATCAATGTGTGACATGATATTAATTACATTCTTACTTGTTTATTTATTTTTATATATGAGATATATGCCTGTGTTTACCATGCGATGATAGATTTAGGTGAACTTAAATCAATATAAGGCGTGCTCTAGAAAATCTAGAATAGGAATCGTTTCTTGCCTTGACAATAATATTATGAATACAATCATGAGATTCTTGTGTTTATGAAACACGTAATTAAATATGAATTTTCAATTTTGAGAGAAAGGATGATTCTGTAAACAACATATTTCTATATGTAAGAAAGGGTTATTAAGTGACGCCTCTTGACAATGCTCCACCCGATCTGGGAATCATCTGATTATCGATTATTGATTTGAAATATTTAATTTAAAAGGAAGAATCTCTTTATAATATGATTATGATTGTAACGTAATATAATCCCTCTAAAATTAAATAATATCAAGTAGTAATTGGCCAATGACACAACGGGCTTGTGTCGGTCATAGCCTTCCAACATGATAGAAAGTGGTTCTTATTTTTAAATCATTGTCGTTTCGTGCTACAGCCGAGGGCTTTGATTTCGAAATAAGAAATACTTGTCTATTACATAGAGATGTGTACATTGAATTAGAATCTAAAGGTCGTTACATGCTACAGCCGTGGGCCGTTGGAGACTGATTCAATTGTACGAAATGTTGGGTTAGACTTGACTTAGAATATTGAGTTTGTCGTGCCACAGTCGTGACTCAAGTATTCAAGAGGCTAAAGATTGATTAGGGAATAACATAAGATGTAATTGACAAGAGTTGTCTGCCTATTGAACATCACATGACGTTTCGTGCCACAGCCGAGGTTGTGTGATGGAATGTAGGATCCCTATTCCCACTAGCATTATGAATGCTTAATTTTTCACGTAGGGGGTTGAATAAATTAGATAAACTAGTGGGAGCCACTTATGAATAAAGATCCGATTCATATAGTGTTTTGAAATGAAATTGAATATTTGCTAAGTGTTGTTATGTGTTTATCATTCACAGATTTACTATATTCGTTATGTCTTCTGCACTATCACTCCGGAGTATACTAGATGCTCACAAGTTGATTGGTCCTAATTTTGCTGACTGGCTTCGAAACTTGAGAATTGTTCTCAGGGTGGAGAAGCTGGAATATGTGCTTGACTCACCTAAGCCTACTGAACCTGCTAACGATGCACATAATGATGAACATGTTGTGTATCGTAAGTGGATAGATGATGCAAATTTTGCTCAATGCATCATGCTAGCTTCCATGAACATTGAGCTATAGAAGCAATATAAGCATATGGATGCTCACACTATCCTTATGCATCTACAAGAGTTGTATGATGTGGCAGGGAGGACAGCTCGATATGAGATATCGAAGGAGCTGTTCGGTTGTAGGATGTCTGAGGGATCATCCGTGAATGACCATGTGCTTAAGATGATCAATTTGATTGAACATCTTGGACAACTTGGTTTTGCCATGGATGGGGAGCTGAGCCAAGACTTGGTCTTGCAATCACTTCCGGGTTCGTTTTCGCAGTTTGTTGTGAACTTTCAGATGAATAAGCTGGATGTCAGCCTGGCTGAACTCCACAACATGTTGAAGACTGCGGAATCGAATTTTCCCCCTAAGAAGAGTTCTGTTCTTCTAATTGGTGTAGGTTCCAATCCTAAGATAAGGAAGAGGAACCCTTCCAAGAAGAAGAAAGTAGGTGAAGAAAAGTCGGTTCCAACAAAAGCTGAAAACCCCAAGAGCAAAGTTGTTTGCTTTCACTGTAACAAGGTGGGGCACTGGAAGAGGAACTGCAAGGTTTACCTTGCAGAGTTGAAGAAGAAGAAGGGGAGTGAGACTACCGCTTCTGATTCAGGTATGTTCATGATAGAAATGAATATGTCATTAAGTCAAATTTCTACTTGGGTATTAGATACCGCATGTGGTTCTTACATCTGCAATTCGTTGCAGAGACAAAGGAGAAGTAGGACTCTTGAGGAAGAGGAGGTGATTCTACTGATGGGAAATGGAGCAAGAGTTGCTGCTGAAGATGTAGGATTATTTTATTTACATATGCCTACGGGCAAGACTATTATTTGAAATAATTGTTATTTTGTTTCCTCGATTGTAAGGAATATTGTTTCTATTCCTATGTTGGATTTGGATGGTTTTTCATTTTATTATTAAGAATAATGAATGTTCTATCCTTAGAGATAATATTCTTTATTGACGTGGTATTTTAAATAATGGTCTGTATGTATGTGACATAATTTACTTCAGATTGAACAAACTAATAAAAGAAAAGGGATGATGGAAATCTCACTTTCTTTTGGAACTGCAGACTTGGTCATATTAGTGAAAATAGACTGCGAACATTGCATAAGGAAGGGTTACTTGACCCCTTTTGATTTTGAATCATATCCTACATGCGAGTCTTGTCTATTGGGTAAAATGACCAAATCTCCATTTAGTGGATATGGAGAGAGGGCTGCAGATTTGCTAGGATTGGTACACACAGATGTATGAGGACCAATGTCTACGCAAGCCATGGGTGGATTTTCATACTTCATTACTTTCATAGATGATAGATGATAGATCTAGATTTGGATATGTGTTTGATGAAACACAAGTCTGATGCCTTTGAAAAGTTCAAAGAGTATAAGTATGAAGTGGAGAAACAAACCAAAAATGGTATTATAACTCTTCGATCAGATCGAGGTGGTGAATACTTGAATGGAGAGTTTCTGGATTATCTCAAAGAAAAGGGTATAGTCTCCCAGTGGACTCCTCCAGATTGGTATCTGAAAGGAGAAATCGAACTTTGTTAGACATGGTTCGGTCCATGATGAGCTATGCGAATCTTCCAGTATTCCTGTGGGGTTATGCATTGGAAACCTCAGCATATTTACTGAATAAGGTGCCTTCCAAATCTGTTCCTCAAACTCCATATGAGATATGGAAAGAAAGGAAACCGAGTCTTAAACACGTTAAGATTTGGGGATGTCCAGCTTATGTCAAGAAAGTTGACCCAGATAAGCTGGAATCTCGATCCGTAAAATGTAGTTTTGTGGGATATCCTAAAGAGATTTTGGGGTATTACTTTTACACCGATCATCGGGTGTTTATCTCCAAACATGCTACCTTCTTGGAAAAGGAGTTTATCCTTGAAGGAAACAGTGGGAGCAAAATTGAACTTGATGAAGTTCAAGAAGCACAAACTACTACGAATCAAGTGGAAACACCTGTTCAGACTGAACAACCTTCTGTGGAACAGCCCATTCGTAGGTCAGGGAGAGTGTCTCGCCAACCTGAGAGGTATTATGGCCTTGTCATTGAGAATGACAATGAGTTGTCAATCATTGATGATGACGACCCTATGACCTATAATGAGGCTATGAGTAGTGTTGACTCAGAGAAATGGCAAAGTGCCATGAAATCCAAAATGGAATCTATGTATACGGTATACAAAAGAAAGATTAGAGCAGATGGCCAGGTGGAGACCTTAAAAGCCAGGCTTATGGCAAAAGGATTCAAACAAAGGCAATGGATTGACTTTAATGAAACCTTTTACTTGTAGCCCTGTTAAAATCAGTTCGGATTTTGCTTGCGATTGCTGCTTACTACGACTATGAGATCTGGCAAATGGCCAGATGATTTTCTTTCCAAGGAAAATGAAAACCTAGTGTGTAAGCTGCTGCGAACCATATGTGGTTTAAAGCAAGCTTCTCGTAGATGGAACATCCATTTTGATGAGACAATCAAAGAGTTTGGTTTTATCAAAAAAACGTAGATAAACCATGTGTCTATAAAAGGGTTAGTGGGAGCGCGGTAACATTTCTTGTATTGTATTGAAAAAGAGTTGACACACATAACAACATAGCAGACCCACTCACAAAGCCACTTTCTGAAAGTCACTTTGATCGTCATAAAGACAAGATGGGTATTAGATACCAGAGTGATTGGTTTTAGTACAAGTGGGAGATTGAAAGAGTTATGTCCTAAGTCCAATCACGTATGAGGATTTAGGAATAACTTTTATGTAATCTGTTTTGATTTCATTGATATTAATAAAAGACTTGTTTTGTTTTTATTACGGGCTCTATCTATTTAAGTGTTTAAATAAGATATACCATAGTTTAGAGTAAAGCTTTTTATGGATTATGATGAGATCATAATAGTGAGACCTAAAAGATGATAACTCTAAACTTAAATAGTTCCTGGTCATAGGATTACTAACTGGTAATTAATATTCCGCAAAGATTGGTACATACTATGCTTGCTCCCTTCAGGAGGATGTCTGTTCTCATAGGCATTTGTGTGGTGACACTATAGCTAATATGTAGGTGCTTATTATAGAATAAGTTCACTGAACATGACTCGCACAGCTGAACAACTGATGGAGTTCACTCACGTGTCAGCAGTTGTTCACATAGTGATAGTTGCACAAGTATCCTTAGACTTGAGGTCATCATAGTCATCTTGTGTACACTGAACTATGCTTTGGTTTAGTTCTTAGTCTCCAGGGACAATTATTAGGGCTCTACTGGGTATAGGAATTTGTACACGAAGATAGTGTATGATCAATAAAGGATCTACCCCTTCCAGTGAAGGAAGAGAATGTTCATAGCTGATCCACTTATGCTAGTTCAGGAATCTCTGGCCAGAGTGAATGAAATTAGAAAGGAGTTTCTAATTTACATAGAACTGAGCATAGTGAATGGGAAAGCAAATGATTAAATTAGATAGGCTTGACACAAGATCCATGCCTTGTATTTAATCAGGACATTGGAGGGTAGAAGGAGTTAATTGTACGGTAACTATTCACTGACAGGTTCTTGGTATTCTAAGCAGTGAGTTCATATTATCCGGATAGTCGCGATATGTTGAGAAGCATCACTCACGATGTAGAATAAATATAATTAATCAGTTAATTATATTTAGTGAATTTTAATATTCATATAAATGATTAATAAAAGTTTATTATTATTTATTTCTACTACCGGCATAATATTGAACCTACAGGGTCACACCATAAAAGAATATTTTTTTTGATGAAATAATGAGAGAGAGAATTATTTTCTAAATAGTTTAGAAAAAGAAATAATGATTAAAATAGTTTTAATTATTATTAAAGCATTTTATGAAGATAAAATGTGGGGGTTAATATATATATAAAGATATATTATAATACCCTAGGAGAGTTTTATAAATAGAATGAGATGGATGGCTCATTTTGAGATGCACACAATTTTGGTTTTGTGAAAACCCTAGCCTCCATCTTCTTCTTCTCTCTCTCTCTCCCAAAAACTCTATTTTATAAAAGCTTAGTTTTATAAAAGGGTTCATCGAAGAGGATCGTTCTTGGTGGATACCGGTAGAGTGCTTCACATACTGAGGAGCAACTGCTAGCACTCCAATCATTATAAAGCTTCGATTCATGAGGTATGATTTCGATTCCTCAGTTTTTCCCTTTTATATGTTTTTCTATATGTGCGGTATATGGTTTTTATGGAATAATTGTTATTTCACGCTTCCGCTCATCCGTAAATTCCTTCAGTTGTCCAACTCTTTATGCATATCTTCTCTTGTTTTAATCCAGATCCTCTCCTGTAAATCAGCCGCATTCCTTATCTAAATAGCCGCACTTAAGTCCTGATATAAATCCTAACGGCCTTAAGTTCTGATATAAGTTCTGACTTCAGTAAGTTCTGATTTCCAGTAAGTCCTGATATTAAGTTCTGAAACTAAACACAACATATTAGACATGACATCTCAAATATATCTAACAATCTCCCCCAACTTGTAAATTATAAAAAATATACAAGTTAATAGATTTGATGATGTCAAAAACATTTAAGTACAAATGCAATGAGAGTTTATTTAAAAAACTAACTACAACTTACAGTCCTTGCAGCTTTTACCAATTATACTGAGTCAATCTGAATCCAAAGTGATTCTTGACAAAGTTTGATATCAGCTTCTCTTCTGCATTCCTCAGGACTTGAGCATTCATAGCTTCTGAACTTGTATTCTTCTATGTAGAAGATTTGCTAGAACCAGAAATTAATTTCTGTGAAGAAATTTTGCTGCTTTGCCCTTGACCTTGACCTTTGCCCTTGCTAGGGTTTCCCTGGTCATCTCCTTTATCATCCTTCTTCTTCAGTACTTGAATAGTTGAGCATTTGTACTTAACTACCTTCTCCCCCTTTTTGCCATCATCTGATGAGAGTAGAGAGAGAAGAAGTTCCACTGAAGATTGAATTTCATTCAGTTAAGTCTGTTGAGCAGCTTGATTTTGTAAGACCTCATCCAGTTGGGCCTGCTACTTTTCTTGAACTTTCTCAATAGCTTCAACTTTCTCTTGAATAGGTCTGATAAACCTCTTTTTGTCTAGTTTGATCTCCATATCCAGCTTATCATCTTTTTCCAGAAGCTTATCAACCTTTTCATGAGTAATATAGTGTTTATAGGATTTTATACATCACAGAAGCATGGTAAAACAATTTTCTTGATATAAAATCCAAATTAAGGCATACAAATCGTGATTAAATCATATGGGATCGATTTCTAACCTTTAAAAGCGATCCAAAAATGATGAGCGGAGATCCCTAGTAGCTGCTCCTCAAGTGTGAAGCACTCTACCGGTATTTACCAAGAGATCAATGTAATGGAGGAGGAAAGGGTGGGAGAATTAGGGTCTGCTTAACTTTTTTTAGGTTGAGGCAAATAGGGTTTATAATAGTATATTTATAGGCAAAATTTTCAGGTGAAAATTTTCCCATAAAATATTATTATTATTAACCCTTTAATTGATTATTCTGATTAACCAATTAACTAATAATTAAAACACCTTTTAATCATTGATCCCTTTTCTAAACACTTTAGAAAAATAATTCTCTCACTTGATTTAATTTCCAAAATTAAATTCTTAATTAATAATATTAAGAACTTTTCATAATTAATTAATAAATAATTAAATCTTATTTAATCAATTATTAAATTTGCTAATTAATTATTTATTTCACAAATAAATAATTACCAGCTATTATTAATTAATTCCTCCACTATTAAATCATTCTCTTTTATGGTGTGACCCTGTAGGTTCAATATTAAGCCGGTAGTAGAAATAAATAATAATAAAACTATTTTATCATTATTTATATAAATTCTCTAATTCATTAAATATGATTAATTAATAAATTAATCATATTTATTCAACATCGTGAGGGATACTTCTCAGCATATCGCGACTATCCGGATAATACGAATTCACTGCTTAGAATACAAAGAACCTATTCAATGAATAGTTACCGTACAATTAATTCCTTCTACCCTGCAATGTCATGATTAAATACAATGCATGAAACTTGTGTCAAGTCTATCTTATTTAATCATATGCTTTCCCATTCACTATGCTTAGTTCTAATTAATGTAAATTAGAAACTCCTTTATAATTTCATTCACTCTGGCCAGAGATTCCTGAACTAGCATAAGTGGATCAGCATTGAACATTCTCTTCCTTCACTGGAAGGGGTAGATCCTTTATTGATCATACACTATCTTCGTGTACAAATTCCTATACCTAGTAGAGCCCTTATAATTGTCCCTGGAAACTAAGAACTAAACCAAAGCATAGTTCAGTGTACACAAGATGACTATGATGACCTCAAGTCTAAGGATACTTGTACAACTATCACTATGTGAACAACTGCTGACACGTGAGTGAACTCCATCAGTTGTTCCGCTGTGTGAGTCATGTTCAGTGAACTTATATTTTATAATAAGCACCTACATACTAGCTATAGTGTCACCACACAAATGTCTATGAGAACAGACAGCCTTCATAATGAAGCAAGCATAATATGTCCCGATCTTTGCGGATTATTAATTACCCGTTAGTAATCCTACGACCAGGAACTATTTAAGTTTAGAGTTATCATCTTTTAGGTCTCATTATTATGATCTCATCACAATCCATAAAAAGCTTTACTCCAAACTATGGTATATCTTATTTAAACACTTAAAATAGATAAAGCCCGCAATAAAAATAAAACAAGTCTTTTTTTAATAACAATGAAATCAAAACAGATTACATAAAAGTTATTCCTAAATCCTCATACATGATTGGACTTAGGACACATCTCTTTCAATCTTCCACTTGTATTAAAGCCAAACACTCTGGTATCTAATACCCATCTTGTCTTTATGACGATCAAAGTGACTTTGAGAAAGTGGCTTTGTTAAAGGGTCTGTTATGTTGTTATGTGTGTCAACTCTCTCGACACTGACATCTCTTCTTTCAACAATCTCCCTAATGAGGTGAAAGCGCCGCAGGACATGTTTGGAATTTTTATGAGACCTAGGTTCCTTGGCTTGTGTTATTGCTGCGTTGTTATCACAATACAACACAATAGGCTCTTCAACACTAGGAACAACTCCCAACTCAGAAACAAATTTTCTCATCCAAACGGCTTCTTTTGCAGCTTCACTTACAACTATATATTTTGCTTCCGCTGTGGAGTCAGCCGTTGTAGACTGTTTGGAACTCTTGCAACTAATCGCACCACCATTCAGAGTAAACACGTACCCTGACATGGATTTGCTATCATCACTTTCTGATTGAAAACTAGAGTCAGTATAACCCTCTATTTTCAACTCAGATTCACCACCAAAAACAAGAAAAATGTCCTTAATCCTTCGCAAGTACTTAAGGATATTATTCACTGCTTTCCAGTGGTCTTCACCTGGATTGGACTGATATCTTCTCGTCACACTAATTGAATAAGCAACATCAGGCCTAGTACACAACATCGCGTATATGATAGATCCTATTATTGAAGCATAAGGAATCTTACTCATACGCTCTCTTTCCTCAGGTGTCTTAGGAGACATCTTTCCGGAAAGGGACACTCCATGGCTTATCCGTATGAGACCTCTTTTGGAGTTTTCCATGCTAAACCTTTTAAGCACTTTCTGGATGTATGTACCTTGGGTAAGACCTATCATTCTTCTAGATCTATCTCTATAGATCTTCATACCGAGACTGTAAGATGCTTCTCCCAAGTCCTTCATGGTGAAGTTCTTCGATAACCATACTTTGACTGATTGTAGCATCGGTATATCATTTCCTATAAGAAGTATATCATCCACATACAATACAAGAAATTTTACTGCGCTCCCACTAACCTTCTTGTAGACACATGGTTCATCCATGTTTTTGATAAAACCAAACTCTTTGATTGTCTCATCAAAACGGATGTTCCATCTACGAGAAGCTTGCCTTAAACCATATATGGTTCGCAGCAGCTTACACACTAGGTGTTCATTTCCCTTGGAAAGAAAACCCTCTGGCTGTGTCATATACACTTCCTCTTCAAGTTCCCCATTGAGGAAGGCCGTTTTCACGTCCATTTGCCAGATCTCATAGTCGTAGTAAGCAGCAATCGCAAGCAAAATCCGAATTGATTTTAACAGGGCTACAGGCGAAAATTTTTGATCAAAGTCAATCCCTTGCCTTTATTTGAATCCTTTTGCCACGAGCCTGGCCTTATAGGTCTCAACCTGGCCATCTGCTCCAATCTTTCTTTTGTATACCCACTTGCACCCAATAGGCTTAACACCTTCAGGCACCTCTACCAGAGTCCATACTTGGTTGGTATACATAGATTCCATTTCGGATTTCATGACACTATGCCATTTCTCCGAGTCAACACTACTCATAGCCTCATTATAGGTCACAGGGTCGTCATCATCAATGATTGACAACTCATTGTCATTCTCAATGACAAGGCCATAATACCTCTCAGGTTGGCGAGACAGTCTCCCTGACCTACGAATGGGTTGTTCCACAAAAGGTTGTTCAGTCTGAACAGGTGTTTCCACTTGATCTGTAGTAGTTTGTGCTTCTTGAACTTCATCAAGTTAAATTTTGCTCCCACTGTTTCCTTCAAGGATAAACTGTTTTTCCAAGAAGGTAGCATGTCTGGAGACAAACATCCGATGATCGGTGTAAAAGTAATACCCTAAAGTCTCTTTAGGATATCCCATAAAATTACATTTTACGAATCAAGATTCCAGCTTATCTGGGTCAATTTTCTTGACATAAGCTGGACATCCCCAAATATTCACGTGTTTAAGACTAGGTTTCCTTTCTTTCCATATCTCATATGGAGTTTGAGGAACAGATTTGGAAGGCACCTTATTCAGTAAATATGCTGAGGTTTCCAATGCATAACCCTATAGGAATACTGTAAGATTCGCATAGCTCATCATGGACCGAACCATGTCTAACAAAGTTCGATTTCTCCTTTCAGATACCCCATTCAACTGTGGAGTATATGGAGGAGTCCACTGAAGACTATACCATTTTCTTTGAGATAATCTAGAAACTCTCCATTCAAGTATTCACCACCTCGATCTGATCGAAGAGTTATAATACTATGTTTGGTTTGTTTCTCCACTTCATGCTTATATTCTTTGAAATTTTCAAAGGCTTCAGACTTGTGTTTCATCAAATACACATATCCGAATCTAGATCGATCATCCATGAAAGTAATAAAGTATGAAAATCCACTCATGGCTTGCGTAGACATTGGTTCACATACATTTGTGTGTACCAATCCTAGCAAATCTGCATCCCTCTCTCCATATCCCCCTAAGTGAAAATTAAGCATTCATAATGCTAGTGGGAATAGGGATCCTACATTTATCACACAACCTCGGCTGTAGCACAAAAGGTCATGTGATGTTCAATAGGCAGACAACTCTTGTCAATTACATCTTATGTTATTCCCTAATAAAACTTTAGCCTCTTGAATAATTGAGTCACGGCTGTAGAACGACAGACTCAATATTCTAAGTCAAGTCTAACCCAACATTTCGTACAATTGAATCAGTCTCCAACGGCCTACGACTGCAGCACGTAACGACCTTTAGATTCTAATTCAATGCACACATCTCTATGAAATAGACAAGTATTTCTTATTTCGAAATCAAAGCCCTCGGCTGTAGCACGAAACGATAATGATTCAAAAATAAGAACTACTTTCTACCATGTTGGAAGGCTTTGACCAACACAAGCCCGTTGTGTCATTGGCCAATTACTACTTGATATTATTCAATTTTAGAGGGATTATATTACGTTACAATCATAATCATATTATCAAGAGATTCTTCCTTTTAAATTAAATATTTCAAATCAATAATCGATAATCAGATGATTCACAGATCGGGGGGAGCATTGTCAAGAGGCGTGACTTAATACCCCTTTCTTACAGATAGAAATCTGTTTTTCCAGAATCATCCTTTCTCTCAATATTGAAAATTCATATTTAATTACGTGTTTCATAAACACAAGAATATCATGATTGTATTCATAATATTATTGTTAAGGCAAGAAACGATTCCTATTCTAGATTTTCTAGAGCACGCCTTATATTGATTTAAGTTCACCTAAATCTATCATCGTATGGTAAATATATGCATATATCTCATATATAAAAAAAATAAATAAGTAAGCATGCAAGCAATATAATGTTACACATTGATATAATGATGTATGAATTTATTATAGCATTTAAAAGGAATTAAAACATGCTTTAAAACACTTCCAGGAATATAAACAGTTCAAAACTTTTATATAAGAAAAATTTGATCACTCCATTAGATCCGTCTCGGAAAAACGAATCCAACGATATATTGCACGCCTAACACGGAGTTACGAAACTCCCAGAAATGAAATTAAAAAAAAAACAGATGGGATGTAACGCATTACAGGAACGCGTTACAAGCCCTGTAACGCATTCCGATAATACGTTACAACCCTTTTAAACCATTAAAAGGTGTAACACATTCCGTGAATGCGCCACAGGGTGTAACGCATTCCCGGAATGCGCGACACCCCTTTCCCTTCTCTTGCAGCAGCCGACAGCTTCTGCGCCTATCAGTTTCTTAGAACGCCGTGCACATCAAATCAGTACATCCCCTTTTCTTTATTCCAGCAGCAAACAAATATATATATATATATATACATATATTTAATTACGAATTTTAATTGAAACAACTTCAAAAAATCATAATAATAAATTCACACATCAGAAAATTATGAAAAAAATACCCAGACGATCTACAACACATGTAAAACCCAGATCTACAGTCAAAACAATTTTGAGAAACAATTTCTAATCAATCATAATTAATCCATGATATAACTTGCAAAAATCATAATAAATTCATACAAGATCATAAATTCTGAAATTTTTATCACGTATCTATATGCATAGAACCTATGCTCTGATACCATTGTAGGATTTTATACATCACAGAAGCATGGTAAAACAATTTTCTTGATATAAAATCCAAATTAAGGCATACAAATCGTGATTAAATCATATGTGATCGATTTCTAACCTTTAAAAGCGATCCAAGAATGATGAGCGGAGATCCCTATCAGCTGCTCCTCAAGTGTGAAGCACTCCACCGGTATCCACCAAGAGATCATTGTAAAGGAGAAGGGGTGGGAGAATTAGGATTTGCTTAACTTTTTTTAGGTTGAGGCAAATATGGTTTATAATAGTATATTTATAGGGAAAATTTTCAGCTGAAAATTTTCCCATATAATATTATTATTATTAACCCTTTAATTGATTATTCTGATTTACCAATTAACTAATAATTAAAACATCTTTTAATCATTAATCCCTTTTCTAAACACTTTAGAAAAATAATTCTCTCACTTGATTTAATTTCCAAAATTAAATTCTTAATTAATAATATTAAGAACTTTTCTTAATTAATTTATAATTAATTAAATCTCACTTAATCAATTATTAAATTTGCAAATTAATTATTTATTTCATAAATAAATAATTACCAGCCATTATTAATTAATCCCTCCACCATTAAATCATTCTCTTTTATGGTGTGACCCTGTAGGTTCAATATTAAGCCGGTAGTAGAAATAAATAATAATAAAACTATTTTATCATTATTTATATAAATTCTCTAATTCATTAAATATGATTAATTAATAAATTAATCATATTTATTCTACATCGTGAGGGATACTTGTCAGCATATCGCGACTATCCGGATAATACCAAGAACCTATTCAGTGAATAGTTATCGTACAATTAATTCCTTCTACCCTGCAATGTCATGATTAAGTACAAGGCATGGAACTTGTGTCAAGTCTATCTTATTTAATCATATGCTTTCCCATTCAGTATGCTTAGTTCTAATTAATGTAAATTAGAAACTCCTTTCTAATTTTATTCACTCTGGCCAGAGATTCCTGAACTAGCATAAGTGAATCAGCATGGAACATTCTCTTCCTTCACTTGAAGGGATAGATCCTTTATTGATCATACACTATCTTCGTGTACAAATTCCTATACCCAGTAGAGCCCTTATAATTATCCCTGGAGACTAAGAACTAAACCAAAGCATAGTTCAGTGTACACAAGACGACTATGATGACCTCAAGTCTAAGGATACTTGTACAACTATCACTATGTGAACAACTGCTGATACGTGAGTTAACTCCATCAGTTGTTCAGTGAACTTATTCTATAATAAGCACCTACATACTAGCTATAGTGTCACCACACAAATGTCTATGAGAACAGACAGCCTTCATAATGAAGCAAACATAGTATGTACCGATCTTTGCGGATTATTAATTACCAGTTAGTAATCCTACGACCAGGAACTATTTAAGTTTAGAGTTATCATCTTTTAGGTCTCATTATTATGATCTCATCACAATCCATAAAAAGCTTTACTCTAAACTGTGGTATATCTTATTTAAACACTTAAAATAGATAAAGCCCGCAATAAAAACAAAACAAGTATTTTATTAATATCAATGAAATCAAAACAGATTACATAAAAGTTATTCCTAAATCCTCATACATGATTGGACTTAGGACACATCTCTTTCAGTATTGACCCTGAAGTGATTTAGTGCCGAGAGTTGTGACTTTAAGTTGAGCTTTGAAGTCAGAATTTGTCAATAACCCATCAGCTTTTGCAATATGCTCTGACAGAACATGACAGCTAGGAATGAAATCAGATTCATTCCACTTCTCGGTCCACTCAACCCCTCTGTGAGTTTCTTCCCAAGGAAGAGGAATATCTTCTTCAACAAACTTTTTAAGTAGTTCCTCCTTTCCAAGAATTTGAGCTGGAGTGTTTACTGGAGCTGACTCTCCAGAACTTGCTAGAATTTCATCATATTCTGACAACACAAGAGTGTGTGTGGCTGTAGGAGATTCTGGTACAACTTCATCTGTTTCCACATCCAGAATTAGAGTACTTGGTATTTCAGCATTTAATGGAGAAATAGGTGGAGTTGTCACTTGTCCTTGTGGTGCTTCCAGAAACAAGACAGATGGAATGTTCAGCCTGTGAATGTCAATTTCAGGACTTAATCCTGAATCTTCAGCTGTAACAGGTTCTTTGATTGGATTTCATTCAGTTGAGTCTGTTGAGCAGCTTGATTTTGCAAAACCTCATCCGGTTGGGCCTGCTACTTTTCTTAAACTTTCTCAATAGCTTCAACTTTCTCTTGAATAGGTCTGATAAACTTCTTTTTGTCTAGCTTGATCTCCACATCCAGCTTATCATCTTTTTCCAGAAGCTTATAAACCTTTTCATGAGTAATGGAGTGTTGACCCTGAAGTGATTTAGTACCGAGAGCTGTGACTTTAAGTTAAGCTTTGAAGTCAGAATTTGTCAACAACCCATCAGCTTTTGTAATATGCTCTGACAGAACATGAGAGCTAGGAATGAAATCAGATTCATTCCACTTCTTGGTCCACTCAACCCCTCTGTGAGTTTCTTCCCAAGGAACATGAGTATCTTCTTCAACAAACATTTTAAGCAGTGCCTCCTTTCCAAGAATTTGAGCTGGAGTGTTTACTGGAGTTGACTCTCCAGAACTTGCTAGAAGTTCATCATCTTCTGACAACACAAGAGTGTGTGTGGCTGTAGGAGATTCTGGTACAACTTCATCTGTTTCCACATCTAGAATTAGAGTACTTGGTATTTCAGCATTTAATGGAGAAATAGGTGGAGTTGTCACTTGTCCTTGTGGTGCTTCCAGAAACAAGACAGATGGAATGTTCAGCCAATGAATGTCAATTTCAGGACTTAATCCTGAATCTTCAGCTGTAACAGGTTCTTTGATTGGAGAGACATGAGGTGTGATCACTGTATCTTGAACAGTGTCTTCAGCTTGAGGTGGAGGTGGCAAAGCTTCAATCACTATTGGTCCTGATGAGATCAGAGATTCCTCAGATTGAGGTTGTGCCATATGCCTACCTGCTCTCATCTTCTTTGATCTTCTGGATGATGGAGGAGTTACTTGAGTAGCATCTGAACTTGAAGTTCTTTTCCTTTTTAAAATTCCAGAATCCTCAGCTTCAGTCTGTTTCTGAGCAGTTACCTCTTTCTGGAAAATTTGCTTTTCAACTTCTATTGTCACAGATTCTGATGCATGAACCTGGACTTGCTCATCTTCATCTGATTCATCCCTCAGAATCATCCTTCTTCTCCTTGGTGGAGATTTAGGAACAGATTTTGCTCTTGAAGATTTTACAACTGGCACCTTTTGGGAAGTACCAGAGGTTGGTTTGGTAGTAGGTGATGATGGTTGAGGTTGAGAAGATTGTGCTGGTTGGAAATAAGTTCTTGTGCTAGGTTGTGGTTGAGAGGATTGAGCTGGTTGAGTATTGGTAGTAGGTGCTGATGGTTGTGGTTGAGAAGATTGTGCAATATCAGGAAATATGGCTATATATGTGTTGGGGTCATATTTACTAAAAACTGTTTTACTGATATAGGAATTTGAAGGGGTCTTAGTATCTCTTTCTTATTATCAGTAGATAACAAGTCTGTGAAAGCCCTTTTAGCAAGTTTAAAAGGTTAAATTGTCTCACTAAAGTTTTGGGGCTTATCAGGACAACAAAAACTGTAAATGAGTTGACAAAATGTAGCAAAGTAAATAGTATTTGGGTCCTCATTAAACCTATCCCCAATAAAACCCAAAATATCAGTAGCATAATCAAAGTGAGTTTGATTTAGAAGTGCATACCCTATTTGCTGACTCAGAATGGGAATGATATCAAAGTTGGAGCATTTGTTGGCAAAAGCTCTGGTGATACAGTCAAAGAAGTAGCTCCACTCCCTTCTGATGTATGGCCTCTTCAGCTGTCCCAGCTTGGACAGATTTTTCTCATATCCAAGATTGGCCATCATACCCTGTAGAAGTGACTCCTCAATCTGAACATTAAAAGTGCAATTTTCTGGTAAGTGTAGAGCTTGTCGAACAGTAGACAAGGTAACCAGATGCTCATATTCCCCTGTTGTGAAAATAATACTTGGGGACCCAGCTTCACCACCATCATCATACACTGCAGTCCTCCAAAACTCCAATATTTGTGTTCCTGAGAGTGATTGTGGTTGGGTCAAAGCATACCCAATCTCACTTCGAGCAAGAAAGTCTTGGATGAAGTGAAGATCTGATGGAGCATCATCCTTGCTGAGAATAACCATGTAGTTATTGGGGACGAACTTGGCTCCATTAAAGATGATGTCCTTGGGTGCCATTTCTGTAGGAAATTAAGTGAAAAGTTTTGTGTACGAAAGGTGTTTGATAAAATGCCTGTAAGAAATAGCTTCAGAGAATATTAGAGAGTGAGAGAGAATAAGAGAGATTAGAAAATAAGAATAGTAGGTAAAAGATTGTAAAATCTTTTAACTCTCTTATTTATACACTCCACGTGACAACGGCTATTTTTGTGAAGCAGAACAAACTTTTTTTTTACACCTAGCAGCATGGAAACAATCAAAACAATAATGAGTGAGCACGGTAAACGTGCAGTAATTATTGCTCACATGCTGTTACCAAAATAAACACGCAACCCATTAACCAAATGATTATCATTGTTTTTATCTTACCTAATTATTTTCTGACAAAATATAACCGTTACAGTAAATACTAAAAATAAGTCAAGTAATTAAATAATGCCACGTAAACATCAGA
Organism: Apium graveolens; assembly: GCF_009905375.1. Taxonomy (NCBI): domain Eukaryota; kingdom Viridiplantae; phylum Streptophyta; class Magnoliopsida; order Apiales; family Apiaceae; genus Apium; species Apium graveolens. The sequence goes on from NC_133654.1 coordinate 113,087,621, forward strand.
GTTTCCATCAGGATTTGCATCAGAACTTGACTATTATCAGAATTTAACGCTCATCGGAACATGGCTTCTGTACAAAAAAATGAATGACTATTTCTGTGATTCTTCACACAAATACTGACTGGTTTCTTCATAGTTTAATCCTCAGAACTTACATCAGAACTTGTCCTCAGAATTTATGCAAATAATACTTAACTGTTTGTCAGAAACAACTTAATCACCACAATAATTTTCATCATTCATATGGAGTGAGAGTGTGTGTATTTGCAAATGATCAGATAAAGATTAAAGTCTGATAAACTTTAGATATCATAGAAATAAGGCATAACTAAGAAAAATGCTTAAAATATGTCTTTAATTTTGAAGTCTACTATAGAATAAATTTATACATGAGTCCACTGTTAGGTCACACACACTGTAGAAGGGGGTTGAATACAGTTTTTACTACAATCAAATCGAATATAAGAACTCAAGTAACAGAAAATAGATTTTATTCAACACAATAAACTCTGTTACAAAGAACTGTCCTCTCTCAGTGATGAACAAATTATCACGAGAGCTGCTAGGGTTACAATAATTAACTAACTCAATTATGATAACACATATAGTGTAAACCCTAATCCTGTGTTTATATACTACACAGTTACAAGATAATCTTCTAATTGATATCGAATACAATTCTGCTTCCTAATATATATCAATCAGTTATCTTTTCTTCCAAGTATTCTATTCCTTATAGAATTCTTCTCTATGCATATTTCTTCTTATTTTTATCTTGATCTTCTTTCTTTTCAATCAGCCACCTTCCTTATCTGAACGTCTCCTTAAGTCCTGATATTATCTCCTGATAAATATCTCCTGATAACTTAAGTTCTGATATCTTAAGTTCTGATATCTTAAGTCCTGACTTCAGTATAAGTACTAATTTCCAGTTAAGTACTGATTTATCCTGTTAAGTAAGATCTGAAAACTAAACACAAATCATATTAGACATGACATCACAAATATATCTAACAATCTCCCCCAACTTGTAAATTAGCATAATATACAAGTTTAACAGATATTTGATGATGTCAAAAACATTAAGTACAAATGTATGAGAATTTGACTATATAACTACAACTTACAGTCCTTGTAGCTTTACCATCCTTAAGGTCTGATAACAGCTTCACTCTGTATACACTTCAGAATATAAGCAGTTGTAGATCTTTGACTTGGCTTCAATTTCTGATCTCTTTGATGTCAGGAGTTGTTCTGAGATAGTTCTTCAACAAACATCTTTCAGCATATTCAAGTTAATTGATCATCCTCCTTTTAGCATTCTTCAATTCAATTATATCTTCACCAGTTTGAAAGATAGCAGCCCTGAGATCATTTATTTTAGCTTTCCTTATATCCTGATCTAGTCTGATTATGTAGGCTTTGTCAGACTCAAGATTGAATTCAAGTCCCTTAATACCAGAAAATGTAGTGATGATTTTAGCAGTATTAGGCTTCATTTCAATAATTTCTCCATTATGAGATCTGTACTTGGGACAGTATGGGCTGTCAGACTTTACAGAGTAAAGTTTCTTCTATCTTTGAATATTTGACTTTAAACACCCTGCAGCACCATCTGTTAATCTGTTTTTAACTTGAAGCAGAAATAGAACATGTTCCAGTTCTTCAGAATACTTTAATGAAATTGCATTCTCCCTGATCTGGAATACCCTCCCATCTGTCATAAAGTATAACATGATGTCTTCTTTCAAAACAGAATGGTAAACCATTTGTATAGATTCAAGTTGATTCAATCTCTCAGGAGTTGCTCCTACACCTGGTTCACTTAAGGAAGTTGGATCATTGGTAGTATTGCTTACTCTCTTCTCTTTTGAACTACCCAATCCAGATTTGTCTCTTGCTTCCTTTCCTGTAATAACTCTTGCTTCAAAACCACTTGATATAGTCTTTAAAGGTTGAGTCTGTTGAACTTTGGTGAATCTTGGTAGTAGCATCTTTGAAGGTTTAACATGAGCAATGTCAGAGGTTTCCTTTTCCTTATCTTCTGATATCAAGCCAACTTGAGCTATGTTAGAGGTTGCTTGCTTCTCTGTCATATCAGAACTTACTACATCTTGACTCTGAACAACTTGAGCCATGTTAGAGGTTGTTTGAGAAATCTTCTTTTTATCAGAGTAAGACTAGCATCTTCTTCATCAATTATTTGTTCATCCATGACTGGCACATATACCTTTACAGGTTCATCAACTTTTTCTTTGCCCTTGGATCTTGGATCTACCTCCACTTGTGATTTAGCTTTGCTTGCCTTAGAATTTGCCCTTTCCTTAATCACAATGCCCTTAAGTTTTGGAAGTTTCTTTTCAACAACAGAAGCTTTAGATTTGGAGTTGACTTTTTCTGCTTTAAGTCTAGCTTCTTCTTCCTTTAGACTTTTAAAGTCCATTCCAGGATTTTCTTTAAGAAATAATCTCCTTGAAATTTCTTCATCTAGTTCCAGATGTTCAGTAAAACTCATCCTTTTACCGGTATCAGAACTTATTCTTCTCCCAGTATCAGAACTTGTTCTTTGTGTAGAAATTTCAGTTGTCTTTGATGAAAAACATTTTCCACCTTTGCCACCTTTTCCTTGACCATGACCTCTACCCATTCCAGAGTTTCCCTGGTCATCATTTCCATCATCCTTTCCTTTCAGTGATTGAGTAGATTTGCATTTGGACTTAATTACTTTCTCCCCCTTTTTGGCATCAGCAGGTAAAAGAAGAGAGACAAGCAATTCCACTGAAGATTGGATCTCATTGAGTTGAGTTTGATGAGAAGCTTGATTCTTTAGAATTTCATCAATCTGAGCTTGTTGTTTCTCCTGAATTTTTTCAATATACCCAATTCTGTCAAAGGCTGGCTTGAAAAATCTGTTCTTTTCCAATTTTATATTCATATCTTGATGGATCAAGGATTCTTGAATTTTATTCACCTTGTCATGAGTTATTGAGTGTTGTCCTTGAAGGTGCCTAGTACTCATTGCAGTAACTCTCAGTTGTGCCTTGAAATCATCATTTATCAGCATATCATCAGCTTTGGCAAGGTGCTCAGCAAGAATTTTTTCAGTAGGAACAAAACTAACTGAGTTCCATTCCTTAGTCCACTCCTTTCCTCTAGGAGTTTCACTCCAAGGTACTGGTGCATCCTCTCTAACAAACTTCTTTATCAAATCAGCTTTTCATGGAGCTTGTTGAGGTGCATGTCCTGATGGACCAGCTGCATCAGCATCTACATTTGCAGCAGCTTCACCAGTAAGTTCAGCATTATCAGCATCAAAACTTACGGATCCTGCAATATCAACATCCTCTGATAAAAGAATAGTATGTGAGGCTATAGAGGCTTCAACATCATCCTCTAAGTTCTGATCTGCAGCTAAGTTCTGATCAACAGCCAAATCTTGATGCCCACCTAAAATCTGATTTTCATCATCCAGATTCAGAATTGGTGTGGTTGGAATATCTTCATATCAGCATCTAGAAGTGGTATTGTTGGTGGAGTGAGTTGAGTTGGTGGAGCTTCCAAGTACAGAACCTCGGGCACAACCAAGTTATGAATATCAATTTCAGCACTTGTACATGGGTCTTCAGTATGTACTAGATCAATTATAGGAGACACAAGAGGTGTAAGCACTTTCTCTGGAATATCCTTTTGTTCTTGAATAGTAGACTTTTGAGCTGATTCAGCAGTAGGAAGTAATTCAATTACTATAGGTTCTGTTGGGATCAAAGATTCCTGACCCCCTTCCTTAGCTGCTTCTTCTAGAGTTGCTTCAGAGTGTGATGATACACTTACAGCCCTCATGGCTCTTTTCTTTTTAAGTCTCTTTGCAGAATTAGAATCTTTGGGAGCTTCATCATCAGAATTTAGCTTTCTAAGCCTTTTGAGGGGCCTAGAACTCCCAGTTTTAGTGTCTTTCTGAGAAGAGATCTTCTCAGCTTCTACAACAATAGGTTCTGATATTGGAACATTTTCCTCATTGTCTGACTCATCTCTCAGAACAATTCTCCTTCTCTTCTGTTGAGTCTGAGGTACTATCTTAGTCCTCTTGGGTTTGGAAGATGAAGGCTTCACCGGATGTGCTGAAGGCTGAGGTTGAGATGACTGTGATGGTTTGAAATATGTCCTGATGGAGGGTTGAGTAGGTTGAGGTTGAGAAGGTTGAGGGTGATGAGAGATGGTAGATTCTGATGGCTGTAGAGTTGGCTGTGATGTGTTGGTGGGTTGAACATCAGGATAAACAGATGTAAATGTTTGTGGATCAGCATTTACCAGAATCTGTTTTACTAACTGAGGAATCTGTAAGGGTCTCTGTACTGGTTTCTTAATGTCAGCATTTAACAAATTATTAAAGGCCCTTTTTGCAAGCTTAAAGGGTGGAATTAAATCACTGGTAGGTTGGGGTTCATCAGCACAACCAAATATATATATAAGCTGATAGAATCTAGCAAAGTATACTACATTCCTATCCTCTGTCATCCTGTCCCCTATGAAACCTAGCACATCACTTGCAAAATCACAATGAGTTTGATGAATAAGGGCATACCCGATTTGTTGAATCATGATGGGAATAGCATCAAAGTTGGAGCACTTATTGGCGAATGCCTTAGTGATAGAATCAAAGAAAAAGCTCTATTCCTTTCTGATATTTGCTCTTTTCAGTTGACCCAGTTTTCTCAAACTTTTCTCATAGCCCAAACTGGCCATAAGCTGCTGTAAGACATGATCCTCCACTGTTGCGAATGTGCAAGCTTAGGTAAGTGGAGAGCTTTACGAACTGCTCCAGGAGTAACCACATGCTCAACATCTCCTGATGTGAAAACAATGCTTGGAGTACCAGTAGCATCACCATCATTAAAAAGCCCAGTTCTCCAAAATGTCAGCACTTGTTGGCTTGAAATAGTTTGAGGTTGGGTCAAAGCATACCCAATCTCACTATGAGCTAATAAATCTTGCACAAAGTGCAAATATGATGGAGCTTCAGCCTTGGTCAGGATTGCAGCATAATTATTTGGGACAAACTTGGCTCCATCAACAATTAAATCCTTGGGTGCCATTAGAAATAAGTGAGATGTTAGAGTGCCTATAAGGTGTTTGAGAAAATGTATGTAAAGAAAACCGTCAGAAAATGTGAGAGAGAATAAGAAAAGAGAGAGAGTATAATAAAAATGAAAAGAAAAGATTTGAAAATCTTTTATCTCTTTTATACACCCCACGTGACAGCAGTTAATAAGAAGTGGAACAGACCTTTACACCTGTCAGGCATGCAGCAGTTAAGGCAAAAGTTAATGGGCACGGTAAATAAGTAATAATTACATTGCACGTTCAGTTTTTTAAAAAAACTGTTCCCACTAAAAAATGATTATTACGGCTTTATCTCACATAAAACAATATTCTGTAAAAATATGACTGTTCAAGTAATGATAAAAAATAAACCAAGTAAATAAATACTGCCACGTCAGCATCAGAACTTGATTCTTATTAGATTTAAAAGTCATCAGAATATGGCTCCTTTACTCGAAAAGTGAATGTCTATTCCTGTTATTCTTCACACAAATACTGATATGGGTACATCAGAACTTAATCATCAGAACTTCCATCAGAACTTGTCATCAGACTTTATGCAACTGACACTTAAACTGTTCATCCAAAGTAACATTTATCACCATAATAATTTTCATCATTCATATGGAGTGTATGTGTGTGCATTAAGCTAAATATCAGACAAAGAGTAAAGTCTGATTCACTTCAGTACATCTTAGAAATAAGGCATAACTAAGAACTTTGCTTAAAATCTGTCATTATTCTAAAGTCTACTATAGAATGAGTTCATGCATGAGTCCACCTCAACTATTTTGTGCTCATTTTATGCATCTTTTGAAATTCCTTTTTATAGTGGCTTCTGAGTGTAAGTGAGTCACAACTGCTTATCAGAATTTATGCTATTATCAGAGTATTTCTCTAGTAATCAGAGAATGTGAAAAGTCACCAAGAAAATTTTATTTTGCTTTTCTAATGCATATTGCTTAATACCAGCAATGCACTTGGGTCTTCCCTTCTACATATATTTTTCTCTAGATCTCAAAGAAGTACCTGATATTTATTACTTTTCTTTTCTTTTTCTTTTGATAAGTGAGGCTTATCAACACTTAGTACATCCATCAGATTTACTAACATCAGAACTTAACATATAAGAAGCACTGTTCTAGTTTTTGACTTAGTAATAAGATACACAAAGTAAACTTTAACCAAGCTCAATATCAGAATTTGCTTATGTTAAAAGATTTCCACATAAACAATTACTTCAAACATGAGATTATTAGTATATTAAAGACTACTAGGTCAACATCTAGCAGAGTTATCCTCATTGGATTAAATAGTCACAGAAACATTCATATCACTATCAGAGTTTAGAAATTCACATCAGACAACAATCAGTACTTATAAAATTTCAATTTAAGCACAGAATACACAAAGATAGTAATATCTGTAAATACTGATCATAAAGTTTGATGTATCATAACATAAACTAAGTAGATTTAGAGAAGGAACCTGAAACCATTCCAAGTTCATTTACCAATCTTGTAAAAGTAGCTTCATATAGTGGTTTTGTGAAGATATATGCTAGTTGTTAATCTGTTGGAACAAAATGTAATTCCACTGTACCTTCATCCACATGTTCCCTTATGAAGTGGTACATAATGCTGATGTTCTTTGTCATTGAGTGTTGAACTGGATTACCTGTCATAGCAATAACACTTTGATTATCACAGTAAATAGGGATTTTAGAATATGTTAACCCATAATCCAGTAACTGATTCTTCATCCAAAGAATCTGTGCACAACAGCTTCCTGCAGCAATATATTCTGCTTCTGCAGTTGATGTGGAAATTGACTTTTGTTAATTGCTAAACCAAGAAACTAATCTGCCTCCAAGAAATTGGCAGCTTCCACTTGTGCTTTTCCTATCAATTTTGCATCCTGCAAAATCTGTATCTGAGTAACCTATTAGCTTAAAGTCTGATTCTATAGGATACCACAATCCCAGATAAGCTGTACCCTTAAGGTAGTTGAAAATTCTTTTCACAGCTGTTAAGTGAGGTTCTCTTAGATCTGCTTGAAATCTTACACAAAGATATGTAGCATACATGATATCAGGTGTACTTGCAGTTAGATAGAGTAGTGAGCCAATCATACCTCTGTAATCAGTAATATCTACTGATGCACCAGTATCTTTATCCAATTTTGTTGCAGTGGCCATAGGAGTGGATGCACTTGAACAATCTTGCATTCCAAATTTCTTTAACAAATTTCTGGTGTACTTAGATTGACAAATAAAAGTTCCTTCTTCATTCTGCTTGACTTGAAGGCCCAGAAAATAGCTAAGTTCTCCCATCATACTCATTTGATATCTTGACTGCATTAGCTTGGCAAATCTTTTACAAAGTCTGTCATTTGTAGAAATATCTGCACCAAAAGTAAGTCTTTTCCATGGTTGAGATAAAACAATATTTTGGCAATTGTCCCTCTCTTAAATCCACTTTCCAGAAAAAATTGAGCTAATGTCTCATACCATGCTCTTGGAGCTTGCCTAAGGCCATAAAGTACTTTATCAAGTCTGTAGATATGATTAGGAAATTTTGAATCTACAAAACCTGGTGGTTGTTCAACATATACTTCTTCTTCCAATTCTCCATTAAGAAAAACACTTTTTACATCCATTTGAAAGACTGTAAACTTTTTGTGAGCAGCATAAGCCAAAAATATCCTTATGGCTTCCAATCTAGCAACTGGTGCATATGTTTCATCATAATCAGTTCCCTCCTGTTAAGAATATCCTTTTGCAACCAGCCTTGCTTTATTCCTTGTAATTATGCCATCATTATCAGTTTTGTTTCTGAACACCCACTTTGTACCAACAACAGATCTTTTCTTTGGTATTGGCACTAGGGTCCAGACTTTATTTCTTTCAAATTCATTTATCTCTTCCTGCATTGCTTGTACCCAATTAGCATCTTGAAGAGCTTCTTCCACTTTCTTTGGTTCAGTCTGAGAAAGAAAAGAGTGATAGAGACATTCATTTGATGTTGTTGTTCTAGTTCTTATACCTGCTTCAGGATCTCCAATAATTAAGTCAGGTGTATGTGCTTTAGTCCACTTCCTTGCAGATGGAAGGTTATCTCTAGAACTGGATGCTCCCCCATGATCCATGACGTCTCCATCAACATTTTCTGATTCTCCCCCTGAAATTATGCCCTCTAAGTTGGATCCTTCAGAATTTGAGTTTCCAGAATTATCAGAACTTGGCTCATCAGTACTTGATGAATCAGAACTTGAGGAGCCTGTTCTAGATTCTGATGCTTCTTGAGATGTGGTTGGATCTTCTATATGCTCCCCCTGCACAGGTGCATTTTCCTTTGGCATAGTCACCATAGTTTCAATAACATCAGAGTTTAATCCATCAGAGTTTGCGGTATCAGGATTTAGATTATCAGGATTTAGACTATCAGGATTTACATAATCAGAATTTAAAACTTCATTCTCAAATCTCAGCTGATCATGATCATTGAAATCTTAAAGTCCAGTAATCTTCTTATCATCAAAAGAGACATTGATAGATTCCATGATAACCCTTGTTCTTAAATTGTAGACTCTGAAGGCTTTTGTGGAAAGTTGATTTCCAATAAAAATTCCTTCATCAGCTTTTAGATCAAATTTGGATAGCTGTTCAGGATGAGTCTTAAGAACAAAACACTTGCATCCAAACACATGAAAATACTTCAGATTTGGCTTCTTTTTCTTCACCATCTCATATGGTGTCTTTCCATGCTTGTTGATAAGTGTTGCATTCTGAGTAAAACAAGCAGTCTGCACAGCTTCAACCCAAAAATAGGTTGGTAACTTTGCTTCATCAAGCATAGTTCATGCAACTTTAATAAGAGTTCTATTATTTCTTTCAACAACTCCATTTTGCTGTGGAGTTCCAGGAGCAGAGAATTCCTGCTTGATTCCTTGGTCTTTGCAGAACTCTTCCATGATCAAATTCTTGAACTCAGTTCCATTATCACTTCTTATGATTTTCACAGAGTTTTTAACCACTTTATCCAGTTGTTTGACATAATCAATCAAGATAGATGCAGTTTCACTTTTGTGTGCAAGAAATACACCCATGTGTATCTGGTGAACTCATCCACTATGACCATAGCATATTTCTTCTTTGCAATAGACATGACATTCACTGGACCAAATAGATCAACATGTAGAAGGTGATAAGGCTCAAGAATTGAAGATTCAGTCTTGCTCATGAATGAAGATTTTCTTTGTTTTGCCTTTTGACATGAATCACAAAGACCATCAGGAGCAAATACTGATTTTGACAGTCCTCTCACAAGATCTTTCTTGACTAGTTCATTTATATTGTTGAAATTTAAATGAGAGAGTTTCTTGTGCCAATTCCAGCTTTCTTCAATTGATGCTCTACTTAACAGACAGATTGCAGAAACATCCGTACTTGTTGAAAGCTTGGCTTCATAAATGTTACCATGCCTGTATCCTTTCAGAACAACTTTTCCTGTAGATTTGCTAATAACTTCACAGTCTTCTTCAAAAAAATCTACATGATAACCTCTGTCACAGATTTGACTAACACTCAGCAAATTTTGTTTAAGTACTGAGACTAGAGCTACTTTTTCAATGATGACATTCCCAAGATTGATATTGCCATATCCCAGAGTTTTTCCCATGTTGCCATCTCCATAAGAAACACCTGGGCCAGCTTTCTCCATAAAGTCTGATAGCAGGGCTTTATTTCCAGTCATATGTCCTGAACATCCACTGTCCAGAACTAGGATGTTTTTCCTGTTGCCCCCTACAATCACAAAGACCACTAATGATTAGTTTTAAGGACTCAGACTTGCTTGGATCCTTTGGCCTTATTACGTTTGTTAACATTTGCAGCGGATTTAGTATAAGAATTTATGTTAACAGTTTTCTTATCAGAATTTGCAATATCAGACTTTGCATCAAAACTTACACTAGAAAGAATAATGCTAACTTTCTTTAAAGAAGGTTTTATTTGATAATAATCATAGTACAAACTATGATATTCCTTACAAGTATAAATGGAATTCCATAAACTACCACAATAAAAACAAGGATTTTGTGGCCTATATCTAACAGACTGACTCTTAACTCCTGATTTTGAAGGTAAGGAGTTTATGTTCTTATTCTTCCTGGAAAAAGAAGCCAGATGGTTAGAATTTCCACAGTTATAACATTTCTTTCTAGGAGCATTAGGAACAGGCTTATAATCATTGCTTTTATTCACACCTATTTTCCATTCCTATTTTTCCTAGGTGGCTTTACCTTGTTTACATTCTTAACATCTTTCAGCTTATGCTTAAGCTGCTTCTTTGTCATTAAGCCTATGTTCACTTCAGTTGGCTTATCCTGTTTTAGTTTGTCAGAAGTTAATTTCTCTTTAACTTCTGATTTATCAATATCAGACTTTACAGCTACAAACTTAACAGGATTTACCTTTGGCTTTTGTTTAACAACTATAGGCTCAATTTCTATAGTTTTAGTGGACTTGGTTGGAGTTTGTACTTCTTCAGACATGATTATTTTTGGATCTTTACTGTATGTATATTAACAAATTGCTCTAATACCACTTGTTAGGTCACACACAATGTAGAAGGGGGTTGAATACAGTGTTTACTACAATCAAATCGAATATAAGAACTCAAGTAACAGAAAACATATTTTATTCAACACAATAAACTCTGTTACAAAGAACTTTCCTCTCTCAGTGATGAACAAATTATCATGAGAGCTGCTAGGGTTACAATAATTAACAAACTCGATTATGATAACACATATAGTGTAAACCCTATGCCTGTGTTTATATACTACACAGTTACAAGATAATCTTCTAATTGATATCGAATACAATTATGATTCCTAATATATATCAATCAGTTATTTTTTCTTCCAAGTATTCTATTCCTTATAGAATTCTTCTCCATGCATATTTCTTCTTATGTTTGTCTTGATCTTCTTTCCTTTCAATCAGCTGCTTTCCTTATCTGAACGTCTCCTTAAGTCCTGATATTATCTCCTGATAAATATCTCCTGATAACATAAGTTCTGACAACTTAAATTCTGATATCTTAAGTCCTGACTTCAGTATAAGTACTGATTTCCAGTTATGTACTGATTTGTCCTGTTAAGTAAGCTCTGAAAACTAAACATAAATCATATTAGACATGACATCACAAATATATCTAACATCCACCTCAACTATTTGTGCTCATTTTATGCGTCTTTTGACATTCTTTTTACAGTGGCTTCTCAGTGTAAATGAGTTACAACTGCTATCAGAATTTATGTTGTTATCAGAATATTTCTCCACTAATCAAAGAATGTGAAAAGTCACCAAGAAAAATTATTTTGCTTTTCTAATGCATATTACTTAATACCAGCATTGTACTTAGATCTTCCCTTTCACATATTTACTCTAGATCTCAAAGGAGTACCTGATTTCAATTTCCCTTTTTTTTTCTTCAGATAAGTGAGGCTTATCAAGCATGTAGTTCATCCTTAAGATTTACTGACATCAGAATTTGACAGATAAGAAGCAATAGTCTAGTTTGTGACTTAGTAATAAGATACATAAAATGAATTTGACTAAGATCAAAATCAGAATTTGCTTGTATTATTGATTTCCACATAAACAACTAATTCAAATATGGGATTCATAGTTTGTTAAAGACTACTAAGTCAACATCTAGCAAGGTAATCCTCATTGGATTGAATAGTCACAGAACATTCAAAACACTATCAGAGTATATAGAATCATATCAAATAACAATCAGTATTTAATATGAAACAATTTAAGCACATATTACATGGAGATAAGACAATCTGTAATCAATAATCATAAAGTCTGATGCATGAGAACAAAAACTAAACAGATTTTAAGAAAGAACCTGAAACCAATCCAAGTTCATTTACCAGTCTTGTAAAAGTAGCTTCACATAGTGGTTTTGTGAATATATCTGCTAGTTGTTGATCTGTTGGGACAAAATGCAATTCCACTGTACCTTCCATCACATGTTCCCTTATGAAATGGTACCTAATGCTGATGTGCTTTGTCATTGAGTGTTAAACTGGATTACCTGTCATAGCAATAACACTTTGATTATCACAGTAAATGGGTATTTTAGAAAATTCTAACCCATAGTCCAGTAAGTGATTCTTCATCCAAAGAATCTGTGCACAACAGCTGCCAACAACAATATATTCTTCTTCTACAGTTGATGTGGAAAATGATTTCTGTTTCTTGCTAAACCAAGAAACCAATCTGCCTCCAAGAAATTGGCAGCTTCCACTAGTGCTTTTCCTGTCTATTTTGCATCCTGCAAAATCTGCATCTGAGTAACCTATTAGCTTAAAATCTGAATCCCTAGGATACCACATTACTAGATCAGCTGTACACTTGAGGTACTTGAAAATTCTTTTCACAGCTATTAGATGTGGTTCTCTTGGATCAGCCTGAAATCTTGCACAAAGACAGGTAGCATACATGATATCAGGTCTACTTGCAGTTAAATAGGGTAAAGAGCCAATCATACCTCTGTAGTTAGTAATATCTACTGATGCTCCAGTATCTTTATCTAACTTGGTTGTAGTGGCCATGGGAGTGTATGCATTTGAACTGTCTTGCATTCCAAATTTCTTGAGTAAATTTCTGGTGTACTTGGATTGGTTTATGAAAGTACCTTCTTCATTTTGCTTGACTTGATGTCCCAGAAAATAGCTAAGTTCTCCCATCATACTCATTTGATATCTTGACTGTATTAGCTTTGCAAACCTTTCACAGAGTTTGGCATTTGTAGAACCAAAGATGATATCATCAACATATATCTGTACCAAAAGTAAGTCCTTTCCATGGTTGAGGTAGAACAGAGTTTTATCAATTGTGCCTCTGGTAAATCCACTTTCCAGAAGGAATTGAGCTAAAGTCTCATACCATGCTCTTGGAGCTTGCTTAAGGCCATAAAGTGCTTTATCAAGCCTGTAGATATGATTTGGAAATTTTGCATCTACAAAGCCTGAAGGTTGTTTAACATATACCTCTTCTTCCAATTCTCCATTAAGAAAAGCACTTTTCACATCCATTTGAAAGACTTTGAACTTTTTGTGAGCAACATAAGCCAAAAAGATTCTTATGGCTTCCAATCTAGCAACTGGAGCAAATGTTTCATCATAGTCAATACCCTCCTATTGAAAGTAACCTTTAACAACCAGCCTTGATTTGTTTCTTGTAATTATGCCATCACTGTCAGTTTTGTTTCTGAACACCCATTTTGTGCCAATAATGGATCTGTTCTTTGGTCTTGGCACTAGGGTCCAGACTTTATTTCTTTCAAATTCATTTAACTCCTCCTGCATTGCTTGCACCCACAGTATCTTGAAGAGCTTCTTCCACTTTCTTTAGTTCAGTCTGAGATAGAAAGGAATGATAGAGACATTCATTTGTTGTTGTTGTTCTGGTTCTGACACCTGCTTCAGGATCTCCAATTATTAAGTCAGGTGTGTGTGATTTAGTCCACTTCCTTGCAGATGGAAGTTGATCTCTAGAACTGGATCCTCCCCCATGATCCATGCTATCTCCATCAGCATTTTCTGATGCTCCCCTTGAAGTTATGCTCTCTGAAATTCCAGAATTTGAGTTGTATCCTTCAGGAATTGAAGAATCAGAGTTTCCAGAATTATCAGAATTTGGCTCATTAGCACTTGATGAATCAGAACTTGAAGAGCCAGTGACTGGTTCTGATGCTTCTTGAGAGTCTTGAGATGTGGTAGGATCATTAGCTTGCTCCCCATAAACAGGTGCATTTTCCTTTGGATGCCAAGTCACCTATCCCTGTTTCTGCTACTTCTCAGAGGTTTTCTCTCTTCTAATTCACTACGTGAAAAACTGGAATAGACATCGGTTATTAGCCGATGTAAAAAAAATCCTGACCGATGTCTTCGTCGGTGCAGAGAAAGGTCCCCCCCTTTGACATCGGTTTTTAGCCGATGTAAAATATAGCTTTCCACATCATTTTTTGGCAATAAACTGATGTCCTTTATCTTATATAAGTACCTAACAACATTTTAATTTTGCAAACTAAGAGATTATAATCAATTTAAAGATATCACACACAGTGTGATTATAACCTGTTACATCAGTTTTTTTCTAAAAAATGATGTTTATTAAGACTATTAACATCACCCCCGTTTAAAAACTGATGTTAAAGATTAACATAGACATCGGTTTTTAGCTGATGTCTATACTTTACAACGGTTGTTCATTCAACCGATGTTAAAAACCATTTTACACATCAGTTAGTAACCGATGTAAAAAGTATATAATTTTTCTTAAGGTCAAAGACATCGGTTTTGAACCGTTGTCTAAAGTATATAATTTATGTTAAAATCAAAGACATCGGTTCAAAACCGTTGTTTATTTGATTTAACATCAGTTTGTAATTGCTTTGCCTGATGTTATTGAGTTGTATATACATCAGTTTTGGGTACAAAAGAACACAATATGCCTGTTGTTTTTGATTAGCATAGACATCGGTTTTTACATTTTCAGTGATGTGTATTATTCACATATTCAACTGGCCAAAAATTACCAATCGCAAACCAATCACAAACCAAACCAATCGCAAACCAAAACTATCAAAACTGAAATTGACTAATCGCAAACCAAAACTGAAATACTAAAAGCTTTTTAGCTATATATCAAGCACCAAACAAGCACGGAAATACAACAAAAGTTATATAATAACTTGCAAATCATCCAACAAAAGTTATAACAATCATTTAAACAAGTCAGACTGAATATCCACAATTCATGATCTGCCATAACTAGTCTAATTACGCAAGTCATTTCCAGCAAAGCGTGGTACGAGCGTGGTAGCAGACTACTTAAGCAGATTACAAGACCAACCAAACGAATGAACGACCAACTAGATGACAGTGTACTGATCAAACTAAATATTGTTCCTTGGTAACATGAAAACTAAACAAACTCTTGGACATATTGAAGAGTCTCGAATCATATTTCAATAAGTTCCTCCCTTGTATAGCACTTTCGAGTCTTAGCTGCCCACTGTGAAATTTACATAGTGCAAAAATAGCGAATTAGCATACTATACTATAAATATAAATATGCCTTGAAAAATGTACATTTATTCTAAGTGTTTGCAGATTGCGCTAAATGTACATTTATTACCTTGGTAATGAATTTCATTTCTTTATCTTCAAATATGTCTTTCATGTAATGCATGACAACGTACCAACACTCGTATCCACCCGGTTGTTTCGGGGATCCCTAATCCAATAAAAATTAACAATCAATCAATCCCAAAAAAGAAAGAATTTATAAAAAAACTATACTACAGTCAAATGTGCACAAATGAATACTTACGCTAAGGTTCTTAATCTAGGGGTTTTTGTTTACCAATCCTTTCTGAGCATTATAAGATCTCACCGCTCTGTACAGAGTAAACATGCAGTATACATAAATAAAAAATTCTAAAAAAAATAGACAGCAAACATATATACAAAAAAGTTCGATTAACACTACCGCGTTAATGCTGCTTCCAATTTTGGAAAATTTATCAGATGGGCCAAGGGGTTGAGAATGAAGATTTCCGATTCCCAAATCATAATCAAAATCCAGTGATAACTGTTTAATGTTAAATAAATCAACAAGAAATTATAAAATATAGAGACAGTTTAAAAAATTTTATAATTTTGCAAACGCTAAAACTTACTTCTCATTATGAGGCATGAGGAATATGCGAGAATCTCCTGTATTCATCCGTTCAACAATATAAGCTTCAAAATCGTCATTGAGCTTAAAAGTGGCCGCTGGATCAACAAATGCATACATGTCGGATAGTTTTCTGTTACGAACCTCAATATACAAATACCTACAAATAAAAATAAAACATTCTCTATAATTTGTTCTCACGAAAAAATAAAATAAAATAATATTAATGAATTGAAAAGGAAAAATAAAAAGGAAAAAATACATACGCCATATATGTGGATATTATGCCCTAACCAATCATTCTAAACTCCAACAAGGCCATAACATTCTCGTGCAATAAAAAATGACTTTTTCGACTCCAAACACCTCAGCACCACATGGTATTGAAGGATTTTTAGCACATAAATGCAACGAAAATGTAAATTTAAATCTTAAAAAAAACCGAAAACCTTCCGTAGGATCCATGCAAAAAATAATATTTAATTCGTAGTTCAGTATGTTTACCTTAAGAAGCTTTACGTTAATGGAAAGATAGAGATCTTTAATAGCGATCCAAGAACGATGAACGGAAATCCCTAGCAGCTGTTCCTCAAGTGTGAAGCACTCCACCGGTATCCACCAAGAGTACAATATGATGGAGGAGGAAGAGGTTGAGAGAATTAGTTGCCTCCCTCTTGTTCTACTTTAGAATTAGGGTTAATTATTTGGGATTGAGGCAAATAGGGTTTATAATAGTATATTTATAGGCAAAATTTTCAGCTGAAAATTTTCTATAAAATATTATTATTATTAACCCTTTAATTGATTATTCTTATTAACCAATTAACTAATAATTAAAATACCTTTTAATCATTAATCCCTTTTCTAAACACTTTAGAAAAATAATTCTCTCACTTGATTTAATTTCCAAAATTAAATTCTTAATTAATAATATTAAGAATTAATTATATCTTATTTAATCAATTATTAAATCTGCTAATTGATTATTTATTTCACAAATATATAATTACCAGCCATTATTAATTAATTCCTCCACCATTAAATCATTCTCTTTTATGGTGTGACCCTGTAGGTTCAATATTAAGCCGGTAGTAGAAATAAATAATAATAAAACTATTTTATTATTATTTATATAAATTCTCTAATTCATTATATATGATTAATTAATAAATTAATCATATTTATTCTACATCGTGAGGGATACTTCTCAGCATATCGCGACTATCCGGATAATACGAATTCACTGCTTAGAATACCAAGAACCTATTCAGTGAGTAGTTACCGTACAATCAAATCCTTCTACCCTGCAATATCACGATTAAATACAAGGTATGGAACTTGTGTCAAGCCTATCTTATTTAATCATTTGCTTTCCCATTCACTATGCTTAGTTCTATTTAATGTAAATTAGAAACTCCTTTCTAATTTCATTCACTCTGGCCAGAGATTCCTGAACTAGCATAAGTGGATCAGCATTGAACATTCTCTTCCTTCACTGGAAGGGGTAGATCCTTTATTGATCATACACTATCTTCGTGTACAAATTCCTATACCCAGTAGAGCCCTTATATTTGTCCCTGGAGACTAAGAACTAAACCAAAGCATAGTTCAGTGTACACAAGATGACTATGATGACCTCAAGTCTAAGAATACTTGTACAACTATCACTATGTGAACAACTGCTGACACGTGAGTGAACTCCATCAGTTGTTCAGCTGTCCGAGTCATGTTCAGTGAACTTATTCTATAATAAGCACCTACATACTAGCTATAGTGTCACCACACAAATGTCTATGATAACAGACATCCTTCATAATGAAGCAAGCATAGTATGTACCGATCTTTGCGGATTACTAATTACCAGTTAGTAATCCTACGACAAGGAAATATTTAAGTTTAGAGTTATCATCTTTTAGGTCTCATTATTATGATCTCATCATAATCCATAAAAAGCTTTACTCTAAACTATGGTATATCTTATTTAAACACTTAAATAGATAAAGCCCGCAATAAAACCAAAACAAGTCTTTTATTAATATCAATGAAATCAAAACAGATTACATAAAAATTATTCCTAAATCATCATACATGATTGGACTTAGGACACATCTTTTTCAATCTCCCACTTGTATTAAAGCCAATCACTCTGGTATCTAATATCCATCTTGTCTTTATGACGATCAAAGTGACTTTGAGAAAGTGGCTTTGTGAGTGGGTCTGCTACGTTGTTATGTGTGTCAACTCTCTTGTCGTCTCCTCTTTCAATATAATACAAGAAATGTTACCGCGCTCCCACTAACCTTTTTGTAGACACATGGTTCATCTATGTTTTTGATAAAACCAAACTCTTTGATTGTCTCATCAAAACGGATGTTCCATCTATGAGAAGCTTGCTTTAAACCATATATGGTTCGCAGCAGCTTACACACTAGGTGTTCATTTCCCTTTGAAAGAAGACCCTCTGGCTGTGTCATATACACTTCCTCTTCAAGTTTCCCATTGAGGAAGGCCGTTTTCACGTCCATTTGCCAGATCTCATAGTCGCAGTAAGCAACAATCGCAAGCAAAATCCGAATTGATTTTAACAGGGCTACAGGCAAAAAAGTTGCATCAAAGTCAATCCCTTGCCTTTGTCTGAATCCTTTTTCCACGAGCCTGGCCTTATAGGTCTCCACCTGCCCATCTGCTCCAATATTTCTTTTGTATACCCACTTGCACTCAATAGGCTTAACACATTCAGGCGCCTCAACCAGAGTCCATACTTGGTTGGTATACATAGATTCCATTTCGGATTTCATGGCACTATGCCATTTCTCTGAGTCAACACTACTCATAGCCTCATTATAGGTCACAGGGTCGTCATCATCAATGATTGACAACTCATTGTCATTCTCAATGACAAGGCCATAATACCTCTCAGGTTGGCGAGACACTCTCCCTGACCTACGAATGGGATGTTCCACAGAAGGTTGTTCAGTCTGAACAGGTGTTTCCACTTGATCCGTAGTAGTTTGTGCTTCTTGAACTTCATCAAGTTCAATTTTGCTCCCACTGTTTCCTTCAAGGATAAACTGCTTTTCCAAGAAGGTAGCATGTCTGGAGACAAACACCCGATGATCGGTGTAAAAGTAATACCCTAAAGTCTCTTGAGGATATTCCATAAAATTACATTTTACGAATCAAGATTCCAGCTTATCTGGGTCAATTTTTTTGACATAAGCTGGACATCCCCAAATCTTAACGTGTTTAAGACTCGGTTTCCTTTCTTTCCATATCTCATATGGAGTTTGAGGAACAGATTTGGAAGGCACCTTATTCATTAAATATGTTGAGGTTTCCAATGCATAACCCCACAGGAATACTGGAAGATTCGCATAGCTCATCATGGACCGAACCATGTCTAACAAAATTCGATTTCTCCTTTCAGATACCCCATTCAACTGTGGAGTATATGGAGGAGTCCATTGGGAGACTATACCATTTTCTTTGAGATAAGCTAGAAATCTCCATTCAAGTATTCACCACCTCGATCTGATCGAAGAGTTATAATACTATGTTTGGTTTGTTTTTCCACTTCATACTTATATTATTTGAACTTTTCAAAGGCTTCAGACTTGTGTTTCATCAAATACACATATCTGAATCTAGATCGATCATCTATGAAAGCAATGAAGTATGAAAGTCCACCCATGGCTTGCGTAGACATTGGTCCACATACATCTGTGTGTACCAATCCTAGCAAATCTGCAACCCTCTCTCCATGTCCACTAAATGGAGATTTGGTCATTTTACCCAATAGACAAGACTCGCATGTAGGATATGATTCAAAATCAAAGGGGTCAAGTAACCCTTCCTTATGCAATGTCCGCAGTCCATTTTCACTAATATGACCAAGTCCGCAGTGCCACAAGAAAGTGAGATTTTCATCATCCCTTTTTCTTTTATTAGTATGTTCAATTTGTAGTAAATTATTCTCTACGTCACATACATACAGAACATTGTTTAAAATATCACTTTCATAAAGAACGTTATCTCTAAGAATTGAACATTTATTATTCTGAATAACAAATGAAAATCCAGCCATGTCTAACATGGAATGGAAATAATATTCCTCACAATCGAGGGAACAAAATAACAATTATTTAGAACAATAGTCTTGCCCGTAAGCATATGTAAATGAAATGATCCTACAGCTTCAGCAGCAACTCTTGCTCCATTTCCCATCCGTAGAATCACCTCCTCTTCTTCAAGAGTCCTACTTCTCCTTAGTCCCTGCAACGAATTACAAATATGAGAACCACAGGCGGTATCTAATACCCAAGTAGAAATTTGACTTAGTGACATATTAACTTCGATCATGAACATACCTGAATCAGAAGCGGTAGTCTCACTACCCTTCTTCTTCAATTCTGCAAGGTAAACCTTGCAGTTCCTCTTTCAGTACCCACCTTGTTACAGTGAAAGCAAACAACTTTGCTCTTGGGGTCTTCAGCTTTTGGTGGAACCGGCTTTTTCTTACCTACTTTCTTCTTCTTGGAAGGGTTCTTCTTCCTTTTCTTAGGATTGGAACCTTCATCAATTAGAAGAACAGAACTCTTCTTAGGGGGAAAATTCGATTCTGCAGTCTTCAACATGTTGTGGAGTTTAGGCAGGCTGACATCCAGCTTATTCATGTGAAAGTTCACAACAAACTGCGAGAACGAACTCAGAAGTGATTTCAAGACCAAGTCTTGGCTCAGCTCCCCATCCATGGCAAAACCAACTTGTCCAAGACCTTCAATCAAATTGATCATCTTAAGTACATGGTCATTCACAGATGATCCCTCAGACATCCTACAACCGAACAGTTCCTTCGATATCTCATATCGAGCTGTCCTAATTGCCACATCATACAACTCTTGTAGATGCATAAGGATAGTGTGAGCATCCATATGCTCATGTTGCTTCTGTAGCTCAATGTTCATGGAAGCTAGCATGATGCATTGAGCAACATTTACATCATCTATCCACTTACGATACATAACATGTTCATCATTATGAGCATCGCTAGCAGGTTCAGTAGGCTTAGGTGAGTCAAGCACATATTCCAGCTTCTCAACCCTGAGAACAATTCTCAAGTTTCGAAGCCAGTCAGCAAAATTAGGACCAGTCAACTTGTGAGCATCTAGTATACTACGGAGTGATAGTGCAGAAGACATAACGAATATAGTAAATCTGTAACTGATGAACACATAACAACACTTAGCAAATATTTAATTTCATTTCAAGACACTATATGAATCGGGTCTTTATTCATAAGTGGCTCCCACTAGTTTATCTAATTTATACAACCCCTAAGTTAAAATTAAGCATTCATAATGCTAGTGGGAATAGGGATCCTACATTCCATCACACAACCTCGGCTGTAGCACGAAACGTCATGTGATGTTCAATAGGCAGAAAACTCTTGTCAATTACATCTTATGTTATTCCCTAATAAAACTTTAGCCTCTTGAATAATTGAGTCACGGCTGTAGCACGACAAACTCCATATTCTAAGTCAAGTCTAACCCAATATTTCGTACAATTGAATCAGTCTCCAACGTCCCACGGCTGTAGCACATAACGACCTTTAGATTCTAATTCAATGTACACATCTCTATGTAATAGACAAGTATTTCTTATTTCGAAATCAAAGCCCTCAGCTGTAGCATGAAACGACAATGATTTAAAAATAAGAACCACTTTCTACCATGTTGGAAGGCTATGACCGACACAAGCCCGTTGTGTCATTGGCCAATTACTACTTTTAGAGGGATTATATTATGTTACAATCATAATCATATTATAAAGAGTTTTTTCCTTTTAAATTAAATATTTCAAATCAATAATCGATAATCAGATGATTCCCAGATCGGGGGGAACATTGTCAAGAGGCGTCACTTAATACCCCTTTCTTACAGATAGAAATCTGCTTTTGACAGAATCATCCTTTCTCTCAATATTGAAAATTCATATTTAATTACGTGTTTCATAAACACAAGAATCTCATGATTGTATTCATAATATTATTGTTAAGGCAAGAAATGATTCTTATTCTAGATTTTCTAGAGCACGCCTTATATTGATTTAAGTTCACCTAAATCTATCATCGCATGGTAAACATAGGCATATATCTCATATATAAATTAAATAAACAAGTAAATGTAAAGTGCAATAAAGTAAATATGTTTGGTTATGGCCCCATCCTTTGTGATCTTTATCAAGCTCATGATAAAGATCAAGGTCAATCTAATATGGTGATGGAAATAAATACAACTACTTATTACATAAGTCTTCTTCTTTGTTTAGACTTCTTGTATGCCTTGTCTTCTTCTTTGTATCACCTCCATTGGATAGCCTTCTTGGGTCTTCAATTACATTACATAGATTGAAAGTAAAACTAATCTAATGAACTTACAAGAATAACTCGAGTTACATTCGAGATTTATGATTACAAAGTTTGACGACATGCAAGTCGTATTTAAAACCAAAACCAAAACCATTACACTAAGGTCGAAAGGCCATAACCATCCACCATGCTCATACAACATATAAAAGCATGTTAAAACACATAATCTGATATTAACATATCATATTATCCATGATCTAATAAAAAAAAAATATGACAAAAATTAGAAAAATCAGAATCAAATCAGAAAAACAAGAATCACTGTTTACGGCCAGTAAACGACGTCAAACACCTTACAGACGAGTCGTTGATAGCTTTAGCTATCAGTTTTGTTCAGACGGTCGTTTAATTATGGAATAGCGTATTCGTTTGCGTAAATCGGACACCAGACCCAGGTTTCAGCAAATCTGCAGCAACCAATTCAGAATCCGTATCTAATATAATTCTCATAATTAGAACAAGCATAAATCATGTATAAATCAGTATATATACAGATTACATAATGATCTTATGATTATACAACTCACATGAATATCATATATTCAAAACCATACATATATAAGCATATTATATCAACATCAAATCATGGTGAATCACGTACATGCTCATATATTGAAAACAGTTAAACACATAAACAAATTAAAAACTTTTCACAAGTAGCTCTGATGCCATTGAAGGGTTTTTAGCACATAAACGCAACGAAAACGTAAATTTAAATCTTAAAAAAAACTGAAACCCTACTTAGGATCCATGCGAAAAATAATATTTAATTCGTAGTTCAGTATGTTTACCTTAAGAAGCTTTACGTTAATGGAAAGATGGAGGCCTTTAATAGCGATCCAAGAGCGATGAACGGAAATCCCTAGCAGTTGCTCCTCAAGTGTGAAGCACTCCACCGGTATCCACCAAGAGTACAATGTGATGGAGGAGGAAGAGGTTGAGAGAATTAGTTGCCTCCCTCTTGTTCTACTTTAGAATTAGGGTTAATTATTTGGGGTTGAGGCAAATAGGGTTTATAATAGTATATTTATAGGCAAAATTTTCAGCTGAAAATTTTCCATAAAATATTATTATTATTAACCCTTTAATTGATTATTCTTATTAACCAATTAACTAGTAATTAAAACACCTTTTAATCATTAATCCCTTTTCTAAACATTTTAGAAAAATAATTCTCTCACTTGATTTAATTTCCAAAATTAAATTCCTAATTAATAATATTAAGAATTAATTAAATCTCATTTAATCAATTATTAAATCTGCTAATTAATTATTTATTTCACAAATAAATAATTACCAGCCATTATTAATTAATTCCTCCACCATTAAATCATTCTCTTTTATGGTGTGACCCTGTAGGTTCAATATTAAGTCGGTAGTAAAAATAAATAATAATAAAATTATTTTATCATTATTTATATAAATTCTCTAATTCATTAAATATGATTAATTAATAAATTAATCATATTTATTCTACATCGTGAGGGATACTTCTCAGCATATCGCGACTATCCGGATAATACGAATTCACTGCTTAGAATACCAAGAACCTATTCAGTGAGTAGTTACCGTACAATCAATTCCTTCTACCCTGCAATGTCACGATTAAATACAAGGTATGGAACTTGTGTCAAGCCTATCTTATTTAATCATTTGCTTTCCCATTCACTATGCTTAGTTCTATTTAATGTAAATTAGAAACTCCTTTCTAATTTCATTCACTTTGGCCAGAGATTCCTGAACTAGCATAAGTGGATCAGCATTGAACATTCTCTTCCTTCACTGGAAGGGGTAGATATTTTATTGATCATACACTATCTTCGTGTACAAATTCCTATACCCAGTAGATCCCTTATAATTGTCCCTGGAGACTAAGAACTAAACCAAAGCATAGTTCAGTGTATACAAGATGACTATGATGACCTCAAGTCTAAGGATACTTGTACAACTATCACTATGTGAACAACTGCTGACACGTGAGTGAACTCCATCAGTTGTTCAGCTGTGTGAGTCATGTTCAGTGAACTTATTCTATAATAAGCACCTACATACTAGCTATAGTGTCACCACACAAATGTCTATGAGAACAGACATCCTTCATAATGAAGCAAGCATAGTATGTACCGATCTTTGTGGATTACTAATTACCAGTTAGTAATCCTACGACCAGGAAATATTTAAGTTTAGAGTTATCATCTTTTAGGTCTCATTATTATGATCTCATCATAATCCATAAAAAGCTTTACTCTAAACTATGGTATATCTTATTTAAACACTTAAATAGATAAAGCCCGCAATAAAACCAAAACAAGTCTTTTATTAATATCAATGAAATCAAAACAGATTACATAAAAGTTATTCCTAAATCATCATACATGATTGGACTTAGGACACATCTCTTTCAGGTATTTGTATCGAGTCTCCACTTTCTTTCAATATGACCATGGCATGTCTGTACAACAACATAAACCTTCAAGGAACATTGTTAGTAGGTTTCACACTCTTCATCTCAGCCGACAGTTTCTGATACGCATTGACAATCTTTGTTTTCCTTGGCTTCACTTCCTTCTTTTTCTACAAACAAATAAAAAAATAAACAAGTATTCCATAAACCTTAACAGTTTTTAGAAAATGCATTTATAATTCTCTGATTTTTAAGAAAATACCTCAGTAGTGGGGGGACTGAAGATGATCAAATTTTTAGGCCATGCTACAAGGGGGCTAACCGCTTGGCGGACTGTCTCTATTTCACCAGCTATTGGTACCGGAACTAGGGCGTCTTCCTTGATGGTTCCGTCTACCTGGACACGAGCATATCCGGGCTCAAGAGGCACTCTATGTACTAACGTATACATTCCATCCTCGGAGAATACCATACCAAAAGCTACCTTGTTTTCAATTACATCCACTGCCAGCTCGCACTTTCGCGGATCCTAAATTACATTTATAAGCATTGTCAAATAATAAGTCTAGCAATAATTACAAAAATTTTGAGAGATATAAGTACAATACTTTTTTACCTTTTTCTCAGATGGAGGGTCAAAATGATTAATGTCCACACAGTCATCACCATTACCATTATTGTTTTCAACCATCAATTCACGTACAACAGTCAGACCACACTTTTGCTTCATTTCAGCAACTCCTTCTTTTTCTTCTACTCGACAACTTGCCTTATCAGACAATATCGGGGAGTGGAGTTTGGCTGCACTAGCCATTTCCTTCATCGCATTCTTCAGCTCAGCAATCTGCAACATAAGATCCTCATTTCTTTTCTCAAAGTCATTCTTTGTTTGTTCAAACTCTGCTTTGCTCACTTTGCTCTTCTTGTCTTTCCCTTTCGGTAAATTAAAGTACGTCGATGGATTTACAAAGCTTCCAACTCCTCGAACTCTACCAGAATATTCAGGAGTTTCCAGTGCAACAGAAAGCTCATTCTCGCTTCCAGACGGTACAAACTCACCCTTGCGTTTCTTTTCAAGTAGTTCATCCTGTTAAAATTAAACAAATTAAACAGGAGTGCAATTAAAACTAAATTTAAAAATGCAATTAAATTGGAAACATGTACAATTAAAATTAAAGGAAGTAAATTAAAAAGCAGTGCAGGTAAATTAAAAAGAAGTGCAATTAAAATTAAATAGAAGTGCACATAAAATTAAAAAGAAGTGCAATTAAAATTAAAACTGCAACTAAATTTTTAAATACAATTAAATTGAAAACAGATGCAATTAAAAATGCAATTAAATTGAAAGGTAGTACAATTAAATTTAAAACTGCATATGAATTTAAAAATGCAATTAAATTGAAAAACGGTGCAAATAATTTTTAGAAGTTCAATTAAATCTGGAACTTAAAATTTTTTCAAATATCTTAGCCAACTCTTCATCAATAACTCCATCTGGTGGCGTACGAGCTTTTTTCCAGAAAATTGCTCGATCAGGTAATTCTTCAGGGGCCAGCCGCCCTGCTTTGATCTGTTAAACAATGAAGAAATAAAAATGTTTAAAAAAATTAGTGCAATACTATACTAAATTTCAGAGATGGCAGGAAACCCGTACTTCATCTTCCTCCAAACCAATATATCCTTTCCTTGAGGTTCTATGTGGATATTTTCGCTCGCTAACTCGCTCGCTTTGCACTTTACTAATCTCCTGCACACAATATATATTAAATTCAACACTAATTCAAATATACCACGATAAATGTGAAAGATATAAATTTGAAAGATATACCTCCCAGCTTTTACCAGTCCTCACAGCCACAAATCTTCTCCAACAGTCCTTGCCAACATACGCATAGTTTGGAGGGGGCTTGCTTAGCTTCTTCTTCTTTCCAATATACGGCTTCACAAATTTTCTGGTTAATTCAGACTTGAATTGTCTCCACTTCGTACCCGCCGACTTTAAGACCAACCCCTCACTTTCCAGAGCTACTTTGAAAGTATCCTGAAAGGAAAAAATAACCATGTACAAGGTAAAAACTCATATACTAAACAAGTTACAATATTTAGGTAAAATAAACATGATTTATTTTCGCTTTTAACTCCTCATCCACTGTTAGCCAATTTTTAAGATCAATTGGCACCATCGTCCTCGCCAGCATGCCAATATAAGACTGCAAGGTGTGCCTTGTATCACCAATGGGAATTCTGATTCTGTTGTATCTGATTTCGAACTTTTGCCCATGAGCTTTCTTCGTCACGACCTTGTGCATAACACAAACACCACATGTTGCTCCAGTTTTTCTTTTCCTAGATTCTGTACTTGTAACCGTCTCTTGTGGAACATCAGAGTCTTCCTTTTTTTCCATCTTCTCCAGGGTCATCTTTAGGCTGTGCGGCATCCAGTTGCTTTTCTGGTGTCAGTTGCTTCACATCAGTTTGCTTTTCAGGTGTCAATTGCTTCACTTCCAGTTGCTTTTCTTCATTTTTCTCACCGCCCTCCTCTATCACTGCTTTTTTAGATATCAGTGTTCTGGGTTTCTTTTTCCCCATTCATGTGCTTGCAATTCCTGAAACACATGGTGTACATAATTAGTTATATATAATAATCAACAGTGGGAATAAGCGTTCTAAATGCATTATAGTAAAATATAAAAAAATAAATAAAATAAAGAGCAGACAATTATATATAAAACCGGACCACAAAAACTAATTAGACAATCCACGATGTATCATTACATCCATCTGTAAAAAACCAGACCACACAAACGCAATTCTCTAACCATGTGAACCGTAAGATGTATCATTACATCGAAAAAAGAGGGAGGGAATATTTTCTCCAGCTCGCACAAGGTTAATATTATATCTTACTGTAATTTATCCAATTTTGATACCTCGACAACTTTAGTGCACAAAGAATTGAAAAAGAAACATAGCCTAATGATGCTAACCCGGATATTTTTTGGGAGAATTCCACGAATTGCAACTGGGAGCAGCTGTTGAAGTAGTATGTGACAGTCGTGAGACTTCAGCCCAAATAACTTCATATCATGCATCGAGATACAATTTTTTATGTTTGATGAATGTCCATAGGGAAGTTTCATTGATGACAATGACTTTAACAGTTTTCTTTTTTCTTCCTTTGAAAGAGTATAAGCAGCAGGGGGCAGGTACGTTCTCCGTGCTCCTACTTTTTGTGGAGCCAAATTTGTCCTAATGCCCATTCCAACCATATCAAGTCGGGAGGCCTCGTTGTCTTTAGTTTTAAATTTCATATTTAGGAGTGTCCCGATAAGATTGTCGCACACATTCTTCTCGACGTGCATAATATCGAGACAGTGACGAACATGATGAAACTTCCAATATTCTAACTCAAAGAAAACTGACTTTTTCTTCCATGGACAGTCGACCTTTTTGGACTTCTTTACTGCATTCCCGAAAGCAAATTTAATCCACTCCTGCTGCCTTAACACCTCTTCTACAGAAAGGATTTAACGAGTATTTCCTAACTCTTGCTCACCATTAAAAGCCGTCTTTTTCCTCCTATAAGGATGATTCCTAGGTAAATATCGACGATGGCCTTGAAAACACATTTTCTTGGTATGAGGTAAATACTTGGCTACGGTATCATCGCCACAAACTGGACAACACATATAACTCTTGTTGACACAACCGGACAAGTTCCCATAAGCGGGAAAATCATTTATTGTCCACATTAATATTGCCCTCAAAGTGAAAGAAGATTTAGTATGAGTGTCGTACACATTTGGTTCACCTTCTTTCCAGAGCTTTTTGAGATCATCAATAAGTGATTGCGAAAAAACGTCAATGTTATTACCTGGCTCTTCCGGACCAGACACTAATACTGTTAACATCAAGAACTTTCTTTTCATGCACAACCACGGAGGAAGGTTATATGTTGTCAATACTACTGGCCAGCAGCTATACCTATTGTTCATGCCATTATTATGGGGGTTTATACCATCCGCCGCCATGGCTAATCAAAAATTTCTCGGCTCATTACCCAATTCTGGCCATTTATAATCAACATTCCGCCATGAAGGAGAGTCAGCTGGATGACGCATCTGCCCATCTTGACTTCTTTGGTTAGCATGCCAAGTCAGAAGCTCAGCGGTAGAATTCGACTTAAACATCCGTTTAAATCTTGAAATGATTGGAAAATACCACATAACTTTAGCCGGGATGTTAACTTTCACTTTACCATCCTTGTCTAACTTCCGGCGAGATATGTAACAGTTGGGACACTCGACAAAATCAGAATTTATACCTCTATATAGAATGCATTCGTTCGGACATGCATGGATCTTATTATATTCAAGACCTAAATCGGATAGGGTTTTCTTAGCTGTGTATGCATTACTTGGCAAGACGTGATCTTTAGGAAGTAAGGAGCCAACAGAAGAAAGTAAATCCGTAAATGCATTATCACTAATACCAAATCTTGCTTTCCAGTTATGTAACTTGATCATCGAATCTAATTTACTAGAATCGCTGCCTTAAACAAAGGTTGCTCGGCATCGGCCAAAAACCTCTTAAACTCCTCTGAATCCTTATCACAATAATCACCCAAATTACCCCGGTTATTATATGCTGCTTCACAGATATCACCTACTTGTGATGCAGCAAAATTTTCTTCAACGTTCTGTTCAATATTTTCCGAACACGGAGGTGGCATTGTGCTACCAACCGATGACGCACAACTAGCTTTTGTAATATTCGGGATATATCGTGTAATTATTTTTGCTATTATATAATTATTATGTGTGTTCAGTATCTATTCTATGAGCTAATTGTTAAGTGTTATCTGTACTTGAATATTCAAAAATAATATTAATTGAGTATTTTAATTTTTATATGTCCAAAATAAAATATAGATAATTGTCATATCTTCCTAATTATTTTTATGTTGGTTTATGGATTTATAAGAATCATATGAAATTTCTAAAATCTTTTTCCGGGTAATTAAAATCTATTTTATAAAAACGGGAACCAACCGACGTCAACCGTTGTTACGTTTTTGGAACCTGAAACTCTTTTGAGAACTCCTTCCTAACCTAATTGTAATATTCCGAGCATATTCCATGTTTCGACTTTTTCGATCCGGCTTACGGTTTGTCCTGCGCGGGTCCCGACGCAACATTTTCGATACAATATTCGTTTCGGTAAATCAATAAAACCCGTATTTTCGATAAACGGGAGCTTTTTATTAAACTATCCCAATTATCACTTCGTAATACGTGTAACCAGGCGCTGAGACCAAGACTGCAGTACAAATTGTACTGATTTGGATAATTATCCCGAAAACAGATACCGTTTGGATCAGTTTTTACAAATAAACGTACTGTTTTATATCGGGAATGATCCAACGGGATACTAATTTTCCGTAATTATAAATAGCCTTTTTCCGTATTTTATTTCGTATCAAAATCATTTGCAGATAGTTAATTATATAATTTTCAGAGAAAAGCCCTAATTTCTTAAAACTGTTCTAAGAATCAAACAGCAAAACGAAGGCGTTACCGATCTCTGTTTTCAAAGCTTAAGTAACCAAAACGAAGGATTTGAGGTGTTCTATCAGATTCTGAGCTTTGTTTCACTGCAGAAATCAAGGTTATTTTTCTACAAATTTATTTATTTTCGAATTTATTTTATTAAAAATATGATTTTTTGTTCGGATGATTGTTTGTATGATTTGATGATTGCATGTTGTAGAGCTTGTTTTCCTGATGATTTTCATATGTCATACGTCTGATTTGGAGTTCAATAACAAGCTCAAAAGTGGGTTTAATTTTCGAATTTCAAAATTAGTGTTTATAACCCGTATGAATGTTCTTAATTAAAATTTGGGGGTTTCTTATTCTGTGATAGATTGATGTTGTGTTATAGTGGGTTGTGTTCTCTGTGAAATTTACAATCTAGTCATATAAGTTTCATGAACCAACGAGGTCTGTAGAGAAGGGAGTTGTGTTTTGAAGTTTTCCGATGTTCGCCGGAAACTGGAAAACTTCACGGCCAAATTCCGGCCAACTCAGGGATTGTTAGGTTGTTTTGATTGCATGATTGTATTCCTGGTAATTTGTAGATGTGATCTGGAGCTTGTGGTAAGGTGAGGAGGTCGGAATCGTGTTCTCCGGCGAACCCGACTGTGTTCCGGCGACGGGGTGTAAAATTGCAGTTTGGTCCCTGGACTTTTGGGGACGATACAGTTAGGTTCCTGAAGTTTCCAGACTTTGCAAATTTAGGAATCCTGTTTATAAAATGTTTAAAAATCATATTTCCTATTTATTTTTATTATAAAAATTCGTTTTTAATTTTTGAAAATTCTAAAAATTATTATTTTAATTCTGAAAATTATTTTTAATTCACAAATAAATCTAAATTAATTAGTTAATTAATTTCAGTTAATTTATAATTGATTAATTGGTCAATTAATTCGAAAATTAATTGATTAATTGATTTAATTAATTATTAATTGATTTTAATTAGTTATTTAATTAGATTTAATTATTTAAAAATGATTTAAAAATTCTGAAAAATAGTTTCGAGCTTTAAAATATTATTCTAAATTATTTCCAAGGCTCGATAATTATTCTAAAATTATTTCGGAGCCAGAATGGGCCAACCGAACCCTGTTTATTAACCCGAAATTGATCCAACGACCCGTTTTAATTCCGAAAAATGTTTTAAAAATCATTTTAAATACCAGAAAGCCTATTTATGACCCGAGACTTCTTTATAAATAATATATCATTGATTACGTGATGTATTATGTGCTACATGTGACTTGTTAATTGACTATCGGTCTATATATTCGGTGTTTACTTGATTATTGCATAACTTTCAATCTGTTAATCGGATTTGGGTAAAACGAAGGGTAGATAGAAGTATGTGTTGAATAGAATTCCATGAGTAAATTATTGATAGATGCTTATGATATGTGAGCAGAAGAGGCAAGACGTAGGAAAGGGAAACAGGTAGTTGAGGAGTAAAACGGTTGTGATTGGAAGCGAGTGCAGTGTAGTAAGCTAATACCAGGCAAGTGTTCTGAACTTTCTCGAGATATTATAGTACTTGATAATCTTGTGATATTGCAAGTGCTTTGAAGCACAGAAACCTAAATCCTGATTTCAATTATTGTCCTTGAGCCATGAATCATATTCTTTCTAATCCATTGATTATTGTATACCCAAACAAGAACCACAAATCTACGATACTACTCTACAAATACATACAAAGTAAATAGCAAACACTGAAATGAACTATTATATACTCAACCCATGGTATCTTATACTTTGAAAGATCGAATCCTTGAAACCTTGAAATGTTGATTCCTTTGTTATCCAATTCTTTCATTACCCAGCATCCAAGCTTTTAAATTGCCTTATTGATCCTTACAAGGATTGAAACCCTTTCATTATTAAACATTTATTGTTGTTAATGATTTCGGTTATTGTTTACTATTGCATATTCTGTTATTATGTTAGAATTGGATTGTTTTTATAAAATTGTGGACCAGATTCGTGGTCAGACCATATAATGGTCAAGTTAGGCCAATGTGTGCCTTGGATCCAGTAGTTAGAGCAATGATGTGTGCCTTGCTCGGGGTTAGTGCATGACTGATCAGCAGCCTAACCTTGGTTTTTAAATTAAAAGTATAATATCCAATTCTAAATCATAATCTATTGTTCACTTGATATCATAAACATATTCACCTGATGATCATTATTCTCAGTTTTGTCATTGTGACTTGCTGAGCTAGTTAGCTCATTCATGCGATGTTGTTTATATTCTTTCGAGTTAGAAAGGAACCAGTTGGTAAAGAGGATCCCCAGTCCAGCGCGAGAGCTAGGGGTTCAGGTTGAGAAAGCTGAGCTAGTAGGCTTCTTTTGGAATAATTTAAGTTTGTAAAAGTTTGTAATAATGTTTAATACTCAGTTTGAATTTGAAATAGTTGGGATTTGAACGGTTTGTAATATATTAGTGTGTTTGGCTTGTGTGCATACTTTAACCTGTTGCGGTCCGTGGTGATTGGTAAGTAGGGTCATTGCATATATTATTATTATCTTTATTATTATTATAAGCAGGTTATAATTAAGGTGTGTGTGTGGACCCCAAACTTCTGACCCGGGTTTGGAGGGCGCCACAGGTTTGGTATCAGAGCCACAGGTTATAAGTCACTGACACAAGCCTAGGTTGACGGGAATGGGTAGAGGGATAGGATTAGAAGTAAGGTATAGGATGATAGAACGTCGAGAGGTTGAGTGTTATGGTATAACCGGTATTAGTATAGTTTGCGTCGTGGTACGAGATTCTTATATTACGATATGATTTCAGATAGCAGAGATGGCCGACTCTTTTATTTCCGTATCAGCTGATCACTCAGAGCCTTCAGTTGGAGCACCAGCATTGGATCGACGTCCTGTTATTCCACCAACATTGGTTATTCTACCTCCACCGGTGTTGCAGCCCGTACCATTGCAGGCTATTCCACCTCCAGGCATGAGGCCACCTGTTAGAGGACCCCCACCTGCTGATTCAGGCTTTACTAGTCATTCAGTCACAGGAGTACCTTTCCAGTTTTCTTCCTATCCTGTTCCATATCATCAGTTTGAGGCTTGCCTTATGGAGCAGCGATTCCTACAGGGTCAGATCCAGGAGTTATTGCATATCATGCGTACCAGAGAGATGGGGAGTGCTGAGAGGCGACTTAGGGAGAGGCTTTAGGAGTTTCGCAGAACAGCTGCTGTGAGGATTGCTGAGGCTACACATGAGGATATCACCCCTGATTTCCTAGTGGAGTGGGCTAAGTGGATCCTAGAAGAGCTTGAGGAGATAGGAGGTCCAGATTTTCCATGAGTTAGAGATTCTGAGATGGAGATGCTGAGCAGTGTTGTTATGGTTATGTAGTATGGACAGTAGTGTGTAGTGTGTATCAGTAGACTTTTGAGTTGTATTTATAGACTAGCGATGCTGACTAGTGAGTAGGTTGTTGTACCCTTTTTGCTTTTACTTTCGAAGCGTCTTTACGCTTGTACTACCTAAAACTTTTGATCTATATATCAGTACCTTTTCCTTTCCAACACTGTCATTTATTTTATTGCACCTCTTTTACGTTACCTTATTTATTGCACCAGTATATCCTGTGATACCATGTACCCTGTTTTCCATAACTGTTTATATTCTGTAAAGAAGCATGCAATTTACTTAGTTACAACTATTTTAAAAAAAAAGAGATACTTCTATTTCATAAAACTTTTCTTTTATACAAAGATTTGATTCAAAAGCTAAATAAATTGATTGATTCTTTACAGAAAATGCCTCCCAGAAGAAATACCCGCACCAACACCCAGAATGAAGAAACCAACAACAACAACAATAACAACCAAAATGATATAAACCAGAATGTGAACCCGGGACCCATGGACCCAGCAATAGCCCAGATTCTTCAAATCTTGGCCCAACAAATAGTTCACCTGGCACAACAACAGCAGAGACAGACCAATCCCCAGGTAACTTTCAAAACTTTTCAGGCAGTAAACCCACCAGAATTCAAGGGTTCCTTAGAGCCAATTGAAGCAAATTTGTGGTTAAAGGAAATAGAGAAGGCTTTTGCCTTGGTAAAAGTGAAAGAGGAGCAGAAGGTTGAATTTGCAAGTTACTATCTGAAGAATGAGCCACCTATTGGTGGGAAATGGTGAAAACATTGGAAAGCACAGATGTTATTACTTGGGAAAGGTTTAAGGAGTTGTTTTTAGAAAAGTATTTTCCTCAGTTTGTTCAGGATTAAATGGAGCTGAAGTTTTTAGAATTAAAGCAAGGGAACATGTCGGTAACAGATTATAAGGGGAAGTTTGAGGAATTATCAAGGTATGTGCCGTCGTATATTGATACTGATAGAAAGAAAGCTAAGAGATTCCAGCAAGGCTTGAAGCCATGGATCAGAGGGAAGGTAGCTATTTTTGAATTGGATACCTATGTCGGGGTTGTACAGAAAGCTATGATCGCAGAGACAGAGAGTGAGATGTTCCAGAAAGAAAAGGAAAGCAAGAAAAGGAAAGTTGAGGGAAGTGAGGGTCAGTCACAAACAGGGAAGTTTCCAAATTTTAAGAAGGGCAAGTTTCAGCCAGGGAGAAATTTTAATTTCAGGAGACAAAATGTAGGAGACGGAGGCCAGGGCAATCGTTCAGCTAATGTGAATCAGCCGAATTAGTTGAGATTAACTTTTCCAGATTGTCAAGTATGTGGAAAGAAGCATGGAGGAGTTTGTAACAAGTTGAATGTGGTATATTTTAAATGCAACCAGAAAGGGCACTACTCGAGGGAGTGCCGAAATCAGCCAGCAAGAGAGCTAGCAAATAAGGATCAGCCTATCCGGAATCCAGCAGTGAAGGTTCCAGCCATTGGATTTACATGCTTTAAATGTGGGAAGCCAGGACATATGGCCAGGGATTGCAAGACACCAGCCCCAGTCAGTAATGCATTAAGGATTATGGGATCTACCCCAACAGTGAATGAGACTCCGAGGGCTAGATTTTTTGACATGTCGGTGAAGGATGCGATCCAGGATACGGATGTCGTGGCAGGTACGCTTAATGTGAACTCTTTATGTGCCAAAGTGTTAATAGATTCGGGAGCAACTCGATCGTTTGTTTCACAAGATTTTGTTAGTAAGTTAAATTGTCCAGTTGGGTATTTAAATGAAATAATGACTGTGGAATTAGCAAATCAAGAACGTGTAACTGTTAACCAAGTTTGTGGGAATTGTGAGATTGAGATTTCTGGTAGTAAGTTTTGTGTAGATTTGATACCGTTTAAGTTAGGAGAATTTGATGTTATATTAGGAATGGATTGGTTATCTAAGCATGATGCTCAGATAGATTGTCGAAATAAGAAAGTAATGGTGAAAACGCCAGACGAAAGAATAGTAACGTTCAAGGGACAGAAGCAGGTAAAGAAGTTCTTAACGATGATTCAAGCCAAGAAGTTACTACGACAAGGATGTGAGCATTTCATAGCATATGTGATCAACAGAAGTCAGAAGCTAGCAAAACTTGAAGATATTCCAGTTGTAAATGAATTTCCAGACGTATTTCCCAACGAGTTACCAGGACTTCCTCCAGATAGAGAAATTGAATTTGCAATTGACTTAGCACCTGGAACCGAACCAGTATCCAAGGCCCCGTATAGAATGGCGTCCGTTGAGATGAAAGAGTTAGCAAAGCAATTGCAAGAGCTGTTAGAGAAAGGAGTAATTAGACCCAGCGTATCCCCGTGGGGTGCACCGGTATTATTTGTTAAGAAGAAAGATGGAAGCATGAGACTGTGCATCGACTATAGGGAGCTCAATAAGTTGACGATCAAGAATAAGTATCCGTTACCTAGAATTGATGATTTGTTTGACCAATTGAAGGGAGCCAAGTATTTCTCCAAAATTGATTTAAGATCGGGATATCATCAACTAAAGATCAAACCAGAAGATATACCAAAGACAGCTTTCAGAATAAGGTATGGGCATTACGAGTTCTTAGTGATGTCTTTTGGATTGACCAACGCCCTAGCAGCGTTTATGGACCTGATGAACAGAATTTTCAAAGAATATTTGGACAAGTTTGTTATAGTATTTATAGACGATATTTTGATCTATTCAAAGACGGAGGAGGATCATGCGGAACATTTAAGGACAGCTTTGTAGATTTTAAGGAAAAAGAAGTTATATGCTAAATTGTCGAAGTGTGAGTTTTGGCTACAGGAAGTTCAGTTCTTAGGACACATAGTCAGTAACGAAGGGATCAAAGTGGACCCGGTAAAGATCGAGGCAATTACGAATTGGGAAAGACCGAGAACACCCACTGAGGTAAGAAGTTTCTTGGGATTGGCTGGATATTATCGACGATTCGTTCAGAATTTCTCAAGAATTGCAACACCATTGACAAAGCTTACACGAAAGAATGAAAAGTTTATATGGAATGACAAGTGCGAAGAAAGTTTTCAGGAATTGAAGCGGAGGTTAATCACAACACCTGTTTTGTCACTTCCAGACGATCAAGGGAATTTCGTAATTTATAGCGATGCTTCTTACAAAGGATTAGGATGTGTTCTTATGCAGCACGACAAGGTGATTGTGTATGCGTCAAGGCAATTGAAACCACACGAACAGAAGTACCCTACTCATGATTTGGAGTTAGCAGCTATAGTTTTCGCTTTGAAGATTTGGAGACATTATTTGTATGGAGAAAAGTGTGAAATTTTCACGGATCACAAAATTTTGAAATATATATTTACCCAGAAGGAACTTAATATGAGACAAAGGAGATGGTTAGAATTGATCAAAGATTATGATTGCTCGATTAATTATCATCCCGGTAAGGCGAACGTTGTAGCAGATGCGTTAAGTCGGAAGGAAAAGTTAAATGTATTATCCGTACCTGAAGAGATATATAAAGAATTTCAAAATTTGGAATTGGAGATTAGAATTTGCAAGCCTGAGGAAGCAAAAGTGTACAGTATGATTTTCCAACCGGAGTTATTGGAGAAAATAAAGAAATGCCAGAAAGAGGTAATGGATCAAGATATAAATAGTTTGGTAGGTGAGGAATTATGCACGCAACAAGATGATCAAGGTATTCTTAGGTTTTCTTCAAGAATTTGGATTCCACCAGTAACGGAGCTGAAAAATGAAATTTTACAAGAAGCACATAGTTCAAGATATTCCATCCATCCAGGGAGTACCAAAATGTACAGAGATTTAAAGAAGAATTATTGGTGGCTAAATATGAAGAGGGAAATTGCGGAATGGGTTAGCAAATGCTATACCTGTCAGAAAGTTAAAGCGGAGCATCAGAGACCAAGCGGATTGCTACAGCCATTGGAGATTCCAGAGTGGAAGTGGGAACATATTGCCATGGATTTCATAGTTGGATTACCAAGGACAAGGGCTAATCATGATGCCATTTGGGTTATAGTAGATAGACTTACCAAGTCAGCTCATTTTCTGCCTATAAATGAAAGATTTTCGCTCGATAAGTTAGTTCATATGTACTTGAAAGAGATCGTAGTTCGTTATGGAGTTCCAGTGTCTATTGTATCTGATCGAGATCCAAGATTTAATTCAAGATTTTGGAAGAGTTTTCAAGAAAGCTTGGGAACAAGATTGAATATGAGTACGGCCTATCACCCTCAAACGGATGGTCAAAGTGAAAGAACGATCCAGACAATCGAGGACATGCTACGTGTTTGTGCTATTGATTTCAAAGGAAGTTGGGACGAGCATTTACCCCTAGTAGAGTTTGCTTATAACAACAGTTATCACGCCAGTATTGGGATGCCACCTTATGAAGCCCTTTATGGACGCAAATGTAGATCTCCAGTATATTGGGACGAAGTAGGAGAACGTAAAATACTCGGACCTGAATTGGTGCAATAGACAAAGGAAGTTGTTGAAATTATCCAGAAAAGATTAATAGCTGCACAAGATCGTCAAAGGAAATATGCGGACCAGTCAAGAAAAGACATGGAATTTGAAGAAGGAAGCTTGGTATTATTGAAAGTATCACCGTGGAAAGGACTAACGAGGTTTGGGAAGAAAGGGAAGATAAACCCAAGATATGTCGGACCTTTTGAAATCCTAAAGCGTATTGGCAAAGTAGCTTACGAGTTAGCGTTACCTCCGCACATGGAACACATTCACAATGTTTTTCACATATCAATGCTTAAGAAATATAATCCAGACTCCAGGCATATAATAGAATATGAGCCAATAGAACTTCAAACAGATTTATCATATGTAGAGAGTCCAATAGAGATTCTAGAGGAAAGGGAGAAAGTATTAAGAAATAAAGTGATAAAGTTAGTAAGAGTATTGTGGAGAAACCCAAAGGTTGAAGAGTCAAGTTGGGAGTTAGAAAGTGATATGAGAGAAAAATACCCTCATTTGTTTTCTTAGAGATTCTGAGGACAGAATCCTTTTAAGGGGGGAAGGATGTAATATCCGGGATATATCGTGTAATTATTTTTGCTATTATATAATTATTATGTGTTTTCAGTATCTATTCTATGAGCTAATTGTTAAGTGTTATCTGTACTTGAATATTCAAAAATAATATTAATTGAGTATTTTAATTTTTATATGTCCAAAATAAAATATAGATAATTGTCATATCTTCCTAAATATTTTTATGTTGGTTTATGGATTTATAAGAATCATATGAAATTTCTAAAATCTTTTTCCGGGTAATTAAAATCTATTTTATAAAAACGGGAACCAACCGACGTCAACCGTTGTTACATTTTTGGAACCCGAAACTCTTTCGAGAACTCCTTCCTAACCTAATTGTAATATTCTGAGCATATTCCATGTTTCGACTTTTTCGATCCGGCTTACGGTTTGTCCTGCGCGGGTCCCGGCGCAACATTTTCGATACAATATTCGTTTCGGTAAATTAATAAAACCCGTATTTTCGATAAACGGGAGCTTTTTATTAAACTATCCCAATTATCACTTCGTAATACGTGTAACCAGGCGCTGAGACCAAGACCGCAGTACAAATTGTACTGATTTGGATAATTATCCCGAAAACCGATACCGTTTGGATCAGTTTTTACAAATAAACGTACCGTTTTATATCGGGAATGATCCAACGGGATACTAATTTTCCGTAATTATAAATAGCCTTTTTCCGTATTTTATTTCATATCAAAATCATTTGCAGATAGTTAATTATATAATTTTCTGAGAAAAGCCCTAATTTCTTAAAACTGTTCTAAGAATCAAACAGCAAAACGAAGGCGTTACCGATCTCTGTTTTCAAAGCTTGAGTAACCAAAACGAAGGATTTGAGGTGTTCTATTAGATTCTGAGCTTTGTTTCACTGCAGAAATCAAGGTTATTTTTCTAAAAATTTATTTATTTTCGAATTTATTTTATTAAAAATATGAATTTTTGTTCGGATGATTGTTTGTATGATTTGATGATTGCATGTTGTAGAGCTTGTTTTCCTGATGATTTTCATATGTCATACGTCTGATTTGGAGTTCAATAACATGCTCAAAAGTGGGTTTAATTTTTGAATTTCAAAATTAAGGTTTATAACCCGTATGAATGTTCTTAATTGAAATTTGGGGGTTTCTTATTCTGTGATAGATTGATGTTGTGTTATAGTGGGTTGTGTTCTCTGTGAAATTTGCAATCTAGTCGTATAAGTTTCATGAACCAACGAGGTCTATAGAGAAGGGAGTTGTGTTTTGAAGTTATCCAATGTTCGCCGGAAACTGGAAAACTTCACGGCCAAATTCCGGCCAACTCAGGGATTGTTAGGTTGTTTTGATTGCATGATTGTATTCCTGGTAATTTGTAGATGTGATCTGGAGCTTGTGGTGAGGTGAGGAGGTCGGAATCGTGTTCTCCGGCGAACCCGACTGTTTTCCGGCGACGGGGTGTAAAATTGCAGTTTGGTCCCTGGACTTTTGGGGACGATACAGTTAGATTCCTGTTTATAAAATGTTTAAAAATCATATTTCCTATTTATTTTTATTATAAAAATTCGTTTTTAATTTTTGAAAATTCTAAAAATTATTATTTTAATTCTGAAAATTATTTTTAATTCACAAATAAATCTAAATTAATTAATTAATTAATTTCAGTTAATTTATAATTGATTAATTGGTCAATTAATTCGAAAATTAATTGATTAATTGATTTAATTAATTATTAATTGATTTTAATTAGTTATTTAATTAGATTTAATTATTTAAAATGATTTAAAAAGTCTGAAAAATAGTTTCGAGCTTTAAAATATTATTCTAAATTATTTCCAAGACTCGATAATTATTCTAAAATTATTTCGGAGCCAGAATGGGCCAACCGAACCATGTTTATTAACCTGAAATTGATCCAACGACCCGTTTTAATTCCGAAAAATGTTTTAAAAATCATTTTAAATACCAGAAAGCCTATTTATGACCCGAGACTTCTTTATAAATAATATATCATTGATTACGTGATGTATTATGTGCTACATGTGACTTGTTAATTGACTATCGGTCTATATATTCGGTGTTTACTTGATTATTGCATAACTTTCAATCCGTTAATCGGATTTGGGTAAAACGAAGGGTAGATAGAAGTATGTGTTGAATAGAATTCCATGAGTAAATTATTGATAGATGCTTATGATATGTGAGCAGAAGAGGCAAGACGTAGGAAAGGGAAACAGGTAGTTGAGG
Organism: Apium graveolens; assembly: GCF_009905375.1. Taxonomy (NCBI): domain Eukaryota; kingdom Viridiplantae; phylum Streptophyta; class Magnoliopsida; order Apiales; family Apiaceae; genus Apium; species Apium graveolens. The sequence goes on from NC_133654.1 coordinate 113,128,595, forward strand.
AGTAAAACGGTTGTGATTGGAAGCGAGTGTAGTGTAGTAAGCTAATACCAGGCAAGTGTTCTGAACTTTCTCGAGATACTGTAGTACTCGATAATCTTGTGATATTGCAAGTGCTTTGAAGCACAGAAACCTAAATCCTGATTTCAATTATTGTCCTTGAGCCATGAATCATATTCTTTCTAATCCATTGATTATTGTATACCCAAACAAGAACCACAAATCTACGATACTACTCTACAAATACATACAAATTAAATACCAAACACTGAAATGAACTATTATATACTCAACCCATGGTATCTTATACTTTGAAAGATCGAATCCTTGAAACCTTGAAACGTTGATTCCTTTGTTATCCAATTCTTTCATTACCCAGCTCCAAGCTTTTAAATTGCCTTATTGATCCTTACAAGGATTGAAACCCTTTCATTGTTAAACATTTATTGTTGTTAATGATTTCGGTTATTGTTTACTATTGCATATTCTGTTATTATGTTAGAATTGGATTGTTTTTATAAAATTGTGGACCAGATTCGTGGTCAGACCATATAATGGTCAAGTTAGGCCAATGTGTGCCTTGGATCCAGTAGTTAGAGCAATGTTGTGTACCTTGCTCGGGGTTAGTGCATGACTGATCAGCAGCCTAACCTTGGTTTTTAAATTAAAAGTATAACATCCAATTCTAAATCATAATCCATTGTTCACTTGATATCATAAACATATTCACCTGATGAACATTATTCTCAGTTTTGTCATTGTGACTTGCTGAGCTAGTTAGCTCATTCGTGCTATTTTGTTTATATTCTTTCGAGTTAAAAAGGAACCAGTTGGTAAAGAGGATCCCCAGTCCAGCGCGAGAGCTAGGGGTTCAGGTTGAGAAAGCTGAGCTAGTAGGCTTCTTTTGGAATAATTTAAGTTTGTAAAAGTTTGTAATAATGTTTAATACTCAGTTTGAATTTGAAATAGTTGGGATTTGAACGGTTTGTAATATATTAGTGTGTTTGGCTTGTGTGCATACTTTAACCTATTGCGGTCCGTGGTGATTGGTAAGTAGGGTCATTGCATATATTATTATTATCTTTATTATTGTTATAAGCAGGTTATAATTAAGGTGTGTGTGTGGACCCCAAACTTCTGACCCGGGTTTGGAGGGCACCACAGCTTTAGCTCCATGCCAAATCCAATCGATGTACCCTAAACTAAAACCCTTTTCATATAGATGCCCCCTAATGATTTTTACCGAGAATTTCTTAAAATTGCAGCAACGTGCACATGGACAGGGTATCATCTTAGGATCCTTACAGTTTTCTTTAGCAAATATCAAAAACTTTTCAACCCCAATTTCATAGTCTAATGAATCCCTATCTGCAGATATCCATGACTTATTATCCATATAACCTACCTGATCATAATGTCAAATATTAAATAAAAATTCATAATTTACTAACAGCTAATTATTTTCTTGAGTATATAATAACTACGCATAATTTTATTCGGATAATGACAGTTATTAAATTATCATGGTTACCCATTTAACAAATTATGATAAACCTATCATACCTATACAATTACATTGTGTTTCACTAATTTTATACCTTTTTTTAACGAATACCTAAATTACAATTACGACTAGTTCTCCTCAAAATCATTAACATCTCTTCTGTATTTCACTAATTTTATACCTTTTTAACAAATATCTAATTAAGCTTGTGAACTTGTTCTCAAGCTCATACACAACACAACTGCCTTCCATAAATTGCACAGTTTATATAAATAAAAAAAATTATAAAGCCCCATATCAGCACAAACAGACAATCAAAATAGAAAGAGGATTACTAAAATACATACACATTTTAAAACATACAATCAAAAGAGAAAGAGGATTACAATCATTTTAAATAACATTAGCACAAATATATCAACAAAGCCCCATTTCACATAAGTAAAAACAATGCATACACATCAATTCACAAAGATACACAAATTCAGTAATAATCTGACTATAAGACACACACACACCAATCAAAAGTCCCGAAAAATCAAATTTAATTGAAAATACACTTACAAATTAGGGTTCGATTTCGGTGAAACAGAGCTCGATTTATGTAAAACTTACTTGATTCAGGTTGTATGAACACTTCTCAGGGCTGCATGTCAACCTTCTTGCTCAACCTGTAATTAGAGGGTTTAACTTTATTTTAGGGCTTGTAACGGGTAGAGGTGAAAGAGAGGGGAGAGTGATAGTTGAGAGGTGAGAGACGGAGACGTAGATGGAGAGAGAGAGAGAGAGAGAGAGAGAGAGAGAGAGAGAGAAGTCGGGGAGGGAGAGTGTACAGAGAGAGAGAGAGAGGTCGGGGAGGGAGAGCAGTGAGAGAGAAGGGGGGAAATGAATTTTGTTTAAGTAAAAATTTCCCCCGTGTTTTTTTAGTTGTAAAGGGGGAACAATTTGTTCCGTGTTTTTTTAATTTTTTAAAAAGCAGTTATATGCAACGGTCGGCCATGAAACTGATGTGAATAATGCTGTTTCACATCGGTTTGAGAGCAACTGATGTCAAAAATTATTTTTACATTGGTTTTTTTTGTAACTGATGTAAAAAGTGTGATGTCTATTCAAGTTTTTCACGTAGTGATTACTACTTATTTTTTATTCTGTGTTTATGTTCGGACTAATTTTTACCAGCATTGACATTGACATGTGTATACCATTTATTTTGTATTAGATGCACAATATTGCCCCCGGAGGACAAAATTCCAACTATGGTTAATCGGTTAACAAAATTTCATAAGGCATTTATGGACGAATTTCGTGACTGAGGCATGAAAGTATGTGGATTATTTGATAATGTTGATGTTGCTGGTCAGATTTGTTCACATCATTTACCCCTTCGTTATGTTATATACTTATATGTAGCATGGTCTACTGTACCCAAGAGCATCTCAGACTTCAGTACTTATACTTTATAAATAATAATAAATTAGCCATTAGCTCTTACAAAGTTCTTATTTTATTATTATTATTTTATAATTTGAAGCATCTTGATTGCAAATTGTTTTACCAAAATTTACATTTCATATTTTCTTGACACGCATATAGGGCATATCAATTGATTAGGTTCAGTTCCGGATATAACTTATAAGTTTATTTTATAAAATATTTTAACTTCTAATTTACTTATAAAATAAGTCATCACCCAAAAGCAAGCCTAAAACACTGTGTTTCAGTCTTCCTATTGGCTAGGCGAGATGTAAAATCTATAGCTAGCGAGCAAAGGCTTGGTCAGTTGTCACTATATGCATGGCGTATTGTTGTTATGGAAAGTCGCTTTATTTATCTTAGATCTCTGTTTCATTAGGTTTACCCTCACCAACAATATGAAAGAACGCAAAAAGAATGGGCAATAGCACCTTACTTTACTTTCCCTCCTCCGATTAGGAAGCCATTTTTATAGGAAGTTGAGTTTTCGAACCTTGTTGGGTGGGTGACTGTGTTAACTCTGAAAAAAGTCATCTTATAATAAAATTTAATCTTCGTTTGACTATTTGTAGTTTTATGTGTACTAGAGTTTTTCAAAAAGAAACGAAAGGAAAGAAATAATTTACAGGTGAAATTTCATTACTTTCAGAATTGTTTCTTTGTTATATTTCCTAACAATTTAACTAGATATCAAACCTAACATCTTAGGAGGATATGTTTCATTTTTCGATTAACTTTCATCTTAAAGATTTGATCTGCTAACTTGCATCTCAAGATATATTGATTTGCAGGTTTATGGTAATAACTTATTTCCAGATTAATTACCTTATGAACTAATGTTGGAATCAGATGATGCTTGCAGGGACATTGATGAGAAAATTACGAAGTTGTTCTCCTACACAATTAATATCAAGCCACCAGGAGATGAGAGTAGCCTTATGAGCTGGAAATCCCAACTAGAAGAGGATACAAAGAGGATCCAGTCTAAAGATAACAAAAATCATATCGCTGAGGTACTTGCAGCAGATGATCTTGAATGCTATGATCTAGATTCAATCTGTCAAGCAGATTCTAAGGTTCTAAATGATCATATTCAATAAATTGTGGTATCGACATTAACCTTTCATTTGATGAACAATAAAGAACCTGAATACAGAAATGGGAAGTTACTTATATCATCGAAGAGGTAGATGCTAACTCTTCTTTTACTTTAACAAGACACTTCTATATTTTCGTCCTCCTATATGCCTAAGTTGACCTTGTATTTTGCCCTTCGCCCCCTTTTGCAGTTTTTTGCATGGATTAAGTTTCTACCAGGAAGGTAAAAATAGCGGGAAAGATAATCTTAACCTGGAGACAAATGAATCTACCAAGGTATCCCTTCTTCATTTAAGTTCTTAAAATATATCTATTAACGTTTTTTTTAATGGTGCAATGGGTTTAGTTATAAAGACAAGGAGTCCAGTCTATTCTGTCAGAACTTTTAATTTGGACTTTTTACAGGTGATTACTGTAATAATGCATAACCTCAACCTAGTTTATGTGTTAGTGACTGAAAATCTGAACACTGTGCCAAAAATGTGGCATAGTTCAGAATTTTTATAATGCAACTGAATTTGTTTCTTATTTAAAACCATTATGAAATAGAAGTTTGTCGCTAGTTTCCCAGACTAAGAAATGTACTCTTCGGTTAAACCAGTTATTTCAGCTCCCATGATGAATATGAAAGCTTGTTTTACATCACAGTTTTGCAGGGTAGATTACTTCCTACATTCAGATTTTTATGCCCTATCAAAACTTTCACTCCACCACCAACTTTTGTTTAAAATTAAAATTTCTTGAGTAGTAGTATAATAGTTCAGCAAGTTATAAATCACAAATAGTTTGAAGGCGTCTCTCTTAATTCTTTTTGTCCTACCTAAGGTCTTTATTGCAAACACTAGATATGAACTTTTCTTGTGAAATTTAGGAAATTTAGACGTATCATGTTCATGTCTATGATGCCTGGAATACGATTCTCAGGTTCTGATGCCCGAGTCTTATTCCCGAGTCTCAGGTTCCTTCTTGATGAGTTGGTTTGGTGTTGTTTTCAAAGCTCATATATCCTGCGTGTCTGATTAATTAGCTGTCAGATTGTCCACTGGTTACTTGGCAAGTCTAACAACATTCAGTGGTTGGAATCAGAAAATGTTTGAACTCTGTGTTGAAGGGGAATGGGCGTCCACAGTACTTTGTTACGTTGTAGGTAAATTAACATTTTGTCATGATATTGGAAAAATGAGCCTGCTTGTAAAATACAATGCCAATCACTTTAAGCTCTAATGTAGGAGCTTCCTCAATAAAAGGCTTAAGTCTCCCCTCAGCATTTTTCAGTTCTAACATTCCAAGAGATTCAAAAGGCATATCCAGCCTTCTCTTCCAAGGAGAAGCATTCAAATATTGCAACTGTTCATCACCTTTGTCATCTTCGCTATCTGAATTCCCTAACAAGGCCTTCTCTAAGGCATCAGACCTTAGCATTTGATCAAGTTCTGAAGTAACCACAAAATCGAGCAACTCCAAAAATCGAAATTACCAATGTAGGAAGCTCCTACGTTATAAAATATAGTGCCAATCCTGACTTGTAAAATTGTAGGACTACTTCTTATTGCCTATTGCATCATTCTGGGGATAGAAACTGCCGAGGATATCAAATGGATTATGAGAAAGTGAAGAACAAGTTCCCAGTCGATTTATCAATGTTGCACTCAATGATGAACTCTTTTTTGGCATCCCATACCATAGTCTTACAGTAGTTAAAGCATATGCGATTTCTATGATATTAGAATGAATTTCGTATGTATATATATACTTTTTTGTTAACAGTAATTATATTACTAGCATTATTAATGACAGTATCATTTTTTTAATTATTTTTGTTTTAAATGCTTCTTTTATCTATGGCTTATATCACTTTCCACTCATGAATCTATAGAATGAAAACGATGTCTAAAATGTTAAAACACATCGACTTGTATAATTGAAATCAATGTCAAAAGTAAAAGTTAATATTAAAATAATTAAAATAAACTGATGTCTTTCACTATAATGCACAACGGTTCCATTGAAAAATGATGTTAAATTAGAACTTTGGCATCGCTACATCAAGGAAAACCGATGTGATATATAATATATAACATCATATTTTGGAAGAGAACTGATGTCTAAGGTCCTCTTTAACAACGCTTCCACAGACCGACCGATGTACTATAGAATTTAAGACATCATTTTTTTGAGAATCCGATGTCTATCAATTAAAAGTTCTTCCCTGTTATATGTTTATAGTGCTTTTTAACCTCATAAATACCGTTTTTCACAATCTAATTTTTACATGTTACTAAAAAAAGGACTAATTATACATCAGTTTGCTCAGAAAACCGATGTCTATGTTAATCTTTAACATCGGCTAAAAACCGATGTTAGAGACCCTTACCTTTCTCTACACATTCGAAGATATCGGTTTGAAAAAAAAAGATATCGGTTTATAACCGATTTCTAAGGGCATTTTTCTAGTAGTGATAGTACACAGTTACAAGATATCTTCTAATCGATATGGAATATAATTCTGTCTCCTAAAATATATCAATCATATATTATATTCTACAAGTCTTCTAGCTGTCCAACTCTTTATGCATATCTTCTATTATTTTAGTCCAGATCCTCTCCTGTAAATCAGCCGCATTCCTTATCTGAAGTACCCGCACTTAAGTCCTGATATAAATCCTGACGACCTTAAGTTCTGATATAAGTTCTGACTTCAGTAAGTTCTGATTTCCAGTAATTTCTGATATTAAGTTCTGAAACTAAACACAACAGATTAGACATGACATCTCAAATATATCTAACATAAAATTATACTATCATAATTACAATTTTACATTTAGTTCTAAGGCTAAGAGTACTGATCATATAGTAGTAGCATGGCATGATATAATGCAGTTATAATTTAATTTTCAATTGGAAACACTGTTTTCAATAGTACAACAGTTAAACATATCAACACTTCAAGAGTTGTTGAAGGTCTGGTAGACATGTGAACATAGCGTTAAATATGGCATTCAATTCAACTTCTGATCATATGCATACCGATGAGCGTGCACTTTATCTTAATATTATCCCTATATTTTGGTTATTTTGTACTGATTTGGGTTTTTATTTAATAAATATTAATGTTTTATTTTAGGCATCAAGGAGATATAATAAAGGGAGGTTTGGAGCTTAAAAAATCAGATTTGGAGTTTAATTTGATTAAAAATCGGATTTTATGAGCCAGCTGCGCAGTTACGCTGTTTGGGCCAGATCTGGAGTTCTAGAAGTCCGATTATGACGATTCAATAGCCCACGAAAGGCTTATGAGAAGAGCTTCAATTCAGAATTGGTCTTGGTTTTATAGCCCAGCCTAATCAGCCTAGAATCAGAGCCCAAATGTCAACTACGAATTTACACTTTCTTGGAATTCAATTCTAATTGGGAAATCTCCTTGTACTTGCTTTAATTCATTAAAAAGACTTTTATTATATATTATTAGATTATCCCAGACCTAAGATAGATGGAGGAAGATACAAGTAGCCACACAAGAGAGGAGGAGAAGAAGCCATCAACGGAGAAGAATTAAGCCATTGGAGACATCTACTTGGCCTTGTTTTCTTTTATCTTTATATATCTCTTCTTATGAATATGTGTTGGTTATCTTGGGATTATTTTAATACTTTGATTATGAACTAAATTTATATGAGTTAGGATTTTTATGGAACCCTAGTATGGGATTGTTGGTATTTTGATAAGAATTATTATATGTAATTTACAGTTTATTCATTCAAGTGGATATCATGATACATACTTGCTATTGTCTGATCAACTTTAGTAGGTTAACGAGTTAATTATAATACTGAGAGGGTTATAGTTAATTGACACAATACTTGAATGGTGCATGATTATATCTTTTTATTATAATATTGTTACGGTATAGACATATACTGTGATCATGCACAGCTTTGTGAATTGGTGTTTAAATAAATTCTGAAGAGTAAATTGGCATAGACATATGTTAGTTTATTTTATAGGAATGATACCGTAGTGATTTCGAGAGCAACTATTTATGTAATAAAACTAGATACTTGATATTTATGTTGCTGAATATGAGTGTTTAGTTAGTTTATGTTTAAATACTTTTAATGAATAAATACTGCTGTCAAAAAAATAACTATCGATCACTTTTAATGAATAAATACTCATGTCAAAAAAAAAAAATTGTACATCACTTTTAAAATATAAATATTGATGTCTTAAAGGTAATTGTACATCACTTTTAGTGAAGAAAAACTGATGTAAAAAAAATTGATGTACATCACATTTTCCTAAAAAACTGATGTAAAACACTTACATGTTCAAGTCTAAAATGAACATAGACATGATTTTGTTTGGGAAAACACTGATGTCTATGTGCCAATATAGACATCAACTTTCAGTAAAGAAATCGATGTTTAATATCTGATCTTATATCAAACAAATGAAAATATTTAATGTCTATATGGAAAAAAAACATAGCTCCACTACGCCATAAGTGGCCTGATGCAATGCTTTTTAAAAAAGCGTTGCAAGTATTTTGTTGCAGTAGCTAAGAAATTTTTGTTCTATTGTAACATTACTGATTTGGTGTTACAATATCTGTAAAGTTAGTGTTGCATTGGAGTGACAGTGTTGCACAACTTGTAACAACAGCACCTGCTGTTACAATACCTACTTTTTTATTTTTAAAATTAATAAAATGGTTACATTTTCTTAAAATTAGAATTAGAGTTATAATCTATATTATTTATGACTACAAAATATCATATGTAATATTATGAAATTTTTATAATGTTTAATATTTTTAAAAGAATAAATAATATTACATTTAAATAAAATTTTACATTTTTAAGATATATAAAAATTTATAAATCAAAAATTTATAAATCAAGATTAAAAAATAAAAAATAAAATGAAAAGGCAGATACAGTAATCGAGGTGAAATTATTTGAGCGGTAAGATTCCCCTTAAACTGAAATACACAGGTGTACGTCAAACACCTGACTCCAACACCCCAACTCAGTCCTCTCTCTCACCACCCACTCATCTCTCTCTCTCACTACTCAGTCATCTTTCTCAATACTCTTCCAATTGAAGAATAGATTGACCCATTCTGTAAACTCTCTCTCAATCCCTTTCTCTTCAACACACTTTCTCTCAAACCCTCTCTCTTCAAACACACTCTCTCCAATTAGGGTTACTAATTAAGTTTCGGAAGAAAAATAAAGCTCTAAATTGAAGAATGACGGGTATTTGTATATACAAACACACACATTTTCTCCAATTAGGGTTACTAATTTTCTCAATTTGCAGGAAAATAAGGTTTCATAAATTAGGGCTTTTGTGATTAAGGTAAAGACACATATTAAGTGGGGCTTCTAACTCTTTTAGTTTCAATAAACTGTTGGATCCAAGCTCTTTTGATTTCTATTTCAGGCGATTGAGTCTAAGCTATTGTGGTTTAAATCCATTGAGGTTTTTGCAATTAAGGTATTTTTTCTTTTACTTTCTATATTTGTTTGATTTTATGGGTGTGGTGATGTATAAGCATGTATGCTTGTTATGTGTTATTTAATTATTTGGATGTATTTTTTATTATTTAGCTTCTATACTAGTGGGGTAGATTTAGAGTTCTTAAGAAATGAGGGGGCTGAGTTTTTAATTAGGGTTCTCGATTGATGCCTTCTCTCTGTTTAATTGAATGTAGGATGCGAAAATATCTACTACTACTCATGTGTGTGAATATACAGTAAACTTACTCAGAAATATTGAATAATAATGGAGAAGTGAAAACAAGCATTTCACAAGTGATCTTAATTATAATTATTACAAGGATAACAATTGACGATAATTTGACTACTCAGTTTGTACATTGGTTGTGACTGGTTTATCAGAGCCATAGAAACCCCTGGACAATATTAAAAACAAGTTGTTTATGGATGTGTAGAGTAGTACATGTAAGATCTGTTACCATGCTGACACAAAATTCTTTTAACAGAAGCAAGTTTTATGCAAAATTAATGCCACAAGCCAATTTTTTTTAAGTTTTTATTGTCCCGTCTTAAATTGAATTTTTATTTACAGTCTTAAATTTTTGTCATTTTACAATCAAATTTGTATGCATTAAAGCTCCCTGAGAGTTTTCAGATTCCTGACCACGCAAAGCTTGTGCGATAGAATGCATATAAATCTTCGCAGCATAAGATATTTCTCGGCCTCTCAACTCTAATGGACTTTTCTCGGCTTAAAATTGATGGCATTCAGTCAAGCATCATTCATCCGGCTATTCAGGCAAATACTTTTAAAATCAAGCCGGGCACTATTTAGATGGTGCAGAATTCTGTTTCTTTCGGAGGTGCTGCGACTGAAGATCCCAACATGCATATCAGGAATTTTGTCGAGATCTGTAGTACTTTCAAATATAATGGTGTTATTGATGAGGCTTTCAAGCTGAGGCTTTTCCCATTCTCTCTGAGGGACAAAGCTAAGGACTGGTTACATTCTTTACCAGCTGGGTCCATCACTACTTGGGAAGATCTCGCATAAAAGTTTCTGGTGAAGTTCTATCCAATGGCCAAGACTGCAGCTATGAGGAGTACTCTTACTCAGTTTGCGCAGTAACAAGGAGAATCTACGTGTGAAGCTTGAGAGCGCTACAAGGAGATGTTGAGATAGTGTCCACATCATGGTATGCCTGACTGGATGGTGATCACTGGTTTCTATAATGATTTGGGGGCCCAATCTCGACCCATGATCGATGTAGCTTCTGGAGGCGCTTTGTGGGCCAAAAGCTAAACTGAGGCTTATAATCTCTTTGAAACTATGGCTGCAAATGAGTATCAAAACCCAACTCAAAGGATGATGCCTGGGAAGGTAGCAAGTATTCTGGAAGTTGATGCAGCTACAGCTATTGCAGCGCAGCTCCAAGCGCTGTCTATGAAGGTCGATTCTTTAGCCAACTATGGAGTAAATCAAATAGCTATTGTCTGTGAGCTTTGTGCAGGCTCTCATGCTACGGATCAATGTTCTCTTGTTAATGAATCTGTTCAGTATGTGAACAATTTTCAGAGATCGCAGCAGCCTGTGCCTGCTACTTATCATCCTAATAACAGAAATCATCCCAATTTCAGCTGGAGCAATAATCAGAAAGCTGTTCAGCAACCATATCAGCAAGCTGCAAGTAAACAGTTTAATCCACCTGGATTCCAGCAACCTCAGCAATATGCTCAAAGGCAACAATATCCTCAACAAGGAGGTGCTGCTCCACCTTCTAGTGCTGATTTCGAGGAGTTAAAGCTGTTGTGCAAAAGTCAGGCTGTTTTTATCAAGACCTTGGAAAATGAAATTGGACAAATAGCCAATGCCTTGCTCAATCGTCAACCTGGCACACTTCCCAACGATACTGAAGTGTCAGGCAGGAAGGAAGCTAAAGAGCAAGTCAAAGTTGTCATCTTAAGGTCTGGAAAAGTTGCTGATGCTGAAAAAGCAAAGAATGAAGAAGTTGAAGTTGTAGGTGAAGAAGAGAAGCAAAAGGAGAAAGAGGGGGAACCAAGGAAGACTACTGTTGAACACACTCTGTCTGAGGGTAATACAGGGGATAAACAACTCTATCCTCCACCACCTTTTCCTAAGAGATTGCAAAAACAAAAGCTGGACAAGCAATTTGGTAAGTTTCTGGAGGTGTTCAAGAAACTTCACATCAACATACCTTTCGCTGAGGATCTGGAGCAAATGCCTAGTTTTGCGAAATTCATGAAAGGTTTTCTTTCAAGGAAGGTGAAACTGGATGATCTTGATACCGTTGTTCTGACAAAAGAGTGCAAGGTCATGCTGCAGCAAAAGTTACCTCCAAAGCTTAAGGATTCAGGTAGCTTCACCATTCCTTGCACCATTGGCAAGTTATCATTCGACAAGTGCCTTTGCGAGCAAGCATCAATCTGATGCCATTATTTATCTTCAAAAAGCTGAATTTGCCTGATCCGAAGCCCACCTACATGTCTCTACAATTGGCTGATCGTTCTATTACATACCCACGAGGCATCATGGATGACGTGCTAGTAAAGGTGGAAAAGCTCATCTTTCCTGCAGACTTTGTCATTCTGGATTTCGAGGAAGATAAGAAGATTCCCATAATCTTGGGAAGACCTTTCTTGGCTACAGGCCGCACCTTGATAGATGTTCAAAAGGGTAAACTTACTATGAGAGTGCAAGATCAGGATGTGACATTCAATGTGTTCAATGCAATGAAATTCCCTACGGAAGATGAGAAGTGCTTCAAGATGGATTTGGTCGATTCTGCAGTTATTTAAGAACTTGATCATGTGCTAAGGTCTGATGCCTTAGAAAAAGCCTTATTGGGGGAATTTGACAGTGATGATGAGCAAGGCAATGAGTAGTTACAATATCTAAATGCTTCTCCTTGGAAACAAAAGCTAGACATGCCATTTTAATCTCTTGGTAATACTAATCTCAAGAATGCTGAGGGAAAGCTCAAACCATCTATTGAGGAAGCACCTACTTTGGAGCTTAAACCATTGCCTGAACACTTGAGGTATGCTTTTTTAGGTGATGCATCTACTTTACCTGTTATTATTGCATCTAACCTTTCAGGTAGTGATGAGGACAAGCTCTTCAGGATTCTGAGAGAATTCAAATCGGCCATCGGATGGACTATAGAAGATATTAAAGGGATCAGCCCTTCATACTGCATGCATAAAATTCTGCTAGAGGAAGATAGCAAGCCGACTGTTGAGCAATAGCGAAGGCTTAATCCTATTATGAAAGAAGTGGTGAAGAAAGAAATTCTAAAGTTGCTAGATGCAGGAGTTATATATCCTATTTCGGACAGTTCTTGGGTGAGGCCCATGCAATGTTTACCTAAGAAAGGAGGTATTACTGTGGTAGCAAATGAGAAGAACGAGCTCATCCCCACTCGAACAGTCACAGGATGGAGGGTATGCATGGACTATAGAAAGTTGAATAACGCCACAAGGAAGGATCACTTCCCTCTTCTATTTATTGATCAGATGCTTGATAGGTTGGCTGGTCATGAGTATTATTGTCTTCTGGATGGCTATTCGGGCAATAATCAGATTTGCATTGCACCAGAAGATCAAGAAAAGACTACTTTCACTTGTCCATTCGGCATGTTTGCTTTCCATAGAGTTTCTTTTGGCTTATGTGGTGCACCTGCCACTTTTCAGAGATGCATGATGGCTATATTCTCTGATATGATTGGAAATAATGTCGAAGTGTTCATGGATGACTTCTCCGTCTTTGGACATTCGTATGATGAATGCTTGAATAATCTCCGTTTGGTGCTCAAAAGGTGTATGGAAACCAATCTGGTGCTCAATTGGGAAAAATGTCACTTCATGGTGCAACAAGGCATCATTCTTGGGCATAAGGTCTCTAGTAAGGGTCTTGAGGTGGATAAAGCGAAGGTGGAGTCATTGAAAATCCTCCGTTACCTAATTCTGTGAAAGGAATCCGTAGTTTTCTTGGTCATGCGGGTTTTTATCGGCGTTTCATCAAGGACTTCTCTAAGATATCTAAGCCGTTGTGCAACTTGCTCGAGAAAGATGTGCCCTTCAAATTTGATGATGAATGCTTGGCAACATTCGAGACTCTCAAGAAGAGTTCGATCACTGTACCAGTTATTACGGCACCTGATTGGAGAGAACCTTTTGAGATGATGTGTGATGCAAGTGATCATGCAGTGGGAGCAGTTCTTGGGCAGCGGAAGTCTAATATCTTTCATGTGGTCTACTATGCTAGTAAGACGCTAAATAGAGCTCAACTGAACTACACCACTACTGAGAAGGAGCTATTGGCGATAGTTTTTGGTTTTGAAAAATTTTGATCTTATCTACTTGGGACAAAGGTGACAGTATTCATTGATCACACTGTCATCCGCTATCTGGTCTCAAAGAAGGATTCGAAGCCTAGACTTATTCGTTGGGTGCTCTTGCTACATGATTTTGAGTTAGAGATCAAGGATAAAAAAAGGTACTGAAAATCAAGTAGCTGACCATCTCTCTAGATTGGAGAATCCTGATTCTACTTCACATGATAAGATATTGATCAACGAATCTTTTTCGGATGAGCAGTTGTTCGCAATTCAAGAGGAAGAGCCATGGTTCGCAGACATTGTGAACTATCTTGTTAGCAATATAATGCCTCCTAACATGAATGCGGCTCAAAAGAAGAAGTTTCTACATGAGGTGAAGTGGTACATGTGGGATGAACCATATTTGTTTAGACAAGGAGCTGACCAGATCATCAGGAGATGTATCCCATTCTGTGAGACGGAGGGGATATTACGAGACTGTCATTCCACAGTTTATGGTGGACATTATGGTGGTGAAAAGAGAGCAGCTCATATTCTTCAAGCAGGTTTTTTATGGCCTACGTTGTTTAAGGATGCACATCAGTTCATTTTAAGGTGTGATCGTTGCCAAAGAGTTGAGAATCTTACCAGAAAGGATGAGATGCCTTTAAATGTGATGCTTGAAGTTGAGGTCTTCGATGTTTGGGGAATCAATTTCATGGGACCATTTATCTCATCCTGTAATAATCAGTACATCTTGCTGGCAGTCAATTATGTCTCGAAATGGGTAGAAGTCAAGGCTCTACCGACTAATGATGCAAAGGTAGTGTTGATTTTTCTTCATAAGCAGATATTCACAAGGTTTGGAATGCCACGAGTTATCATAAGTGATGAAGGGTCGCATTTCTGCAATCGTAAGTTCACTTCTATGATGCAACGCTACAATGTAAATCATCGCATTGCTACTGCCTATCATCTGCAAACTAATGGTCAAGCTGATGTGTCGAATAGAGAGATCAAGCGCATTCTATAGAAAGTCGTTTGTCCGTCAAGGAAAGATTGGTCTTTGAAGCTCGATGAAGCTGTTTGGGCTTATAGAACAGCATACAAGACTCCACTTGGGATGTCTCCATTTCAACTTGTTTATGGTAAGGGATGTCATTTACCTGCGGAGCTTGAGCATAAAGCTTATTGGGCATTGAAGAAGTTAAACCTTGATCTAGATGTAGCTGGGAAGAAGCGAATGCTTTAGTTAAATGAACTTGATGAATTTTGACTTCAAGCGTACGAAAACAACAAAATGTACAAGGAAAAAGTAAAAAGGTGGCATGACAGGAAGCTATCTCCTAAGTCATTCGTGCCGAGGTAACAAGTTCTTCTATTCAACTCTTGTCTCCGACTTTTTCCTGGAAAGTTGAAATCAAGGTGGTCTGGACCATTTATCGTCAAAACTGTGTTTCCACATGGAGCGGTGGAGATTTTTGAGAACGATCTGAGCCAAGCATTCAAAGTAAATGGTCCGAGATTGAAGCACTATTATGGGGATACGGCAAACCATGAAGTGGTTAGTGCCATTTTATTGTCAACTTGATCGTATTACTGTACGTCAAGCTAATGACGTAAAAGAAGCGCTTCTTGGGAGGCAACCCAAGATATGAGACCATAGGAACCCTTAGAATTTAGTACCTTATCCAAAACCCCAAAAAAAAATTAGAAAAATGTTGGCCAAATTTTTGTTTTCCAGAGACCTTGCAGGCGCCCGCCTGCTAGGACTAGGCGGCCGCATGCTAGCAGGCGCCCGCCTGTTGGTGCCAGGAGACCGCCTGTGGACCTGAACCTTGAAAAAACGATTTTCAACCTATAAAAAAAAGAAAGAGAAAACACAAAAATCAAAAATATAAACCACAGCACCATTACCCCATTACCCACGATTTCCTTCTACAAATTAGCCACAATCCCCACTCCTACTCAATTTTTAACCCTAATCTTACCCTATATATACATACAACCTCTCCATACATTTCCCATACACTTTAAACTCTACAAACCCTCTCCTACACACAAAACACAACTCTTCAACTCTAATTCTCAGTTTCCATGGCCCCAAAGAGATCAAGAACTATGGGTAGCAACAACACCAATCCGACTGCTACTGATTCTTCGAGGAGTACTGCTGCGAGGCCCCGATTGTTGGATAGGGCTGCTGAAGAGGAGTATGCCAAGCTGCTTACTAAACCGATTAAGAAGGAGAGAGGGTTTTTTTCATCGGGGAGGGATGGTGAGTTGTTACCGATGATTGTAGAGAAGGGTTGGATGACCTTCTGTGAGTCACCTGAGGCTGTCCCGCTGAGTGTTGTTCGCGAGTTCTATGCGAATGCCAAGGCCGACAAGAATGGGTTTTCTGTTGTTCGTGGGCTTACCGTGTTATTGGGCAGCGACAAAGGAAACCTCGGGAGGAGAATTGGAATGAAAAGGCCCCTGAGGATTTTGATTCAGACTTGATTATTGCTACTCTCTGTCAGCCGGGTACAGTGTGGAAGTTTAAGAGGGGATCCAACGATTATCGTTATTTCCCTGCTGTCGCGATGAATAGGTATGCTCGTGCTTGGAATGCATTTATTTGTGCTAATATTCTGCCTTTTTCGCATGCACATGAGGTTACAGTTGAGAGGGTAAGGTTGTTATGGGGGATTCTGAATGAGGAGTATTACATGAACCTTGGTGAGTTCATCTACCAAGGAATTTTGAAGTTTTTGAGGGGGAAGTCGCAGTACTCTATCCTGTATGCCTCTATTGTCACCAAGCTGTGTAAGGCAGTTGAAGTCCACTGGCCTTCTTATGAGCAGTTGCAAATGTCGGCCGCTCCTATTGATTCAGCAACGATGAATGCGATGCAGGAGTGGACGGGTGGAGAGCCCGAGTCACATGGTTTGGGATATCATCTCCCAGGAGGACGTCCAGCAGCTGGTGTTACCATGGATAGGTCCAGTCAGGCTCAGGGGGAGGCAGGTTCTTCGAGAGGCCAGGGAGGAGATGGTTCGGGATTGGCTGATGTCCAGTACAGGAGGATGGATGTGATCTATGAGTCACAGAGTAGGTTTGCGCAGGAGCTCACCCTAGCACTTGAGACTGCATTTAGAGGCCTTGGAGCTAACATCCAGTGGCCCATTTTTGGTGAGGATTCTGCTTATCCACCTCCTAACACTCCACCCTCTGAGGGTGATGATGATGATGATTCTTCTGAGTAGGTATACCCAGTGTTCCTTTCTATTACCTTCACTGGGGATAGTGAAGATTTTAAGTTTGGGGGTGGTAGTTAAGGAACATATTTGTCTGTGTGTCATGTAGTTGCATTTTTATGTTAGTTTAGTTCATATAATTGCATCTTTTTGCCATATAGTTTTTTTTATATATAGTTTTTTTAATTATTTTATAGCTTTATTTATCATGTCATATAGCTCATGCATATACCATGATCCCATTTGTGTTGCTTACCGATTGATATGTGATATTGATGCGAGTTTAGTGATAGCGCTAGAGTGATGTTGAATCTTGTTAGGTTGGCATGCATGCTAGAAACATTTGTAATTTCACTAAGTCTTAGAGTAAGCTTAAGGACTAGATTGTTGTCATGGTTTGATGGTTTTTGAGGTTAATCTATTGCTTATGCTTAGAATGTATGATAGGCTCTTAATGATAAAAGGCATGAAAAGATAAAATTGGAGTAAAAATTGGAATTCATTGCTAGTGTGGCTAGGCGTCAAATGGCAAGTAGCCGGCTCATATTGTATACGAGTAGTCTAGGGTTGAGCAAGATGGAGCGAAACACACTTGCTCAAAAATTGAAAAAAAATATTAAAAAAAAGAAAAAAATATGGTTTAATGCACAATTGGTCACGAGTGAGCTCTTTGATATTCGAGTTATTAAGTTCTTAGGGGACTTTGTGCCTAGTGACCTAAGTCTTTTATAGTTTGGGATCCGCTAACCTAACGCTCGCTAAATGGATACCATTGCATAAGTCTTTTGTGGACCTCACTCATTGCACGATCAAATAAGTATTTGTTTATGTGTTGAATAAAAGAATGATTCCGTATTAAACTCCAATGATCTTGAAGTTTTATAAGTCATTTTGTGTCTAGAATATATTCTTTGTATAATCTTGTGATTGCCTTGAGGATAACTAAGTTATGGTGATTGATCTAGTTTAGAAGCATATCTGTTAAGCATTCGCACATACCACGTTTCTAGTTGTATGTTAGCTTGCGTGATTTGATTGATCTTTAGCCGCCTAATTGTATTTGTTGATATGTCATGTGTTGGTTGGTTTAGTCATCGTGATGGGGATCGTTGAATTTATATAGTTTGCATTCATGCATATTTTATTCTGTTTTTGAGTCTGTGCTGCTTGAGGACAAGCATCGATTTAAGTTTGGGGGTGTGATAAGTGGCATTTTATACCACTTAGAGCGTCTCATAACGGCTTGAATTGGTGTCTAGAACTCGAGTATTTTGTGTGTTTGACGCATTTTCGAGTGTTTTTGCATTTCAGGGTATAACTTGCTTAAATAGGAGGATTTCATCAAAATAAGCCTAAGGAAGTGCTTGGGATCATTTTTGGGGAGTTGTGCGAAGAATTCAGCAAAATCAGAAGCCAACCTAAAAATTTCCAGAAGTGTTGCAGGCGCCCGCATGGTGAATGCAGGCGGCCGCCTGGGTGCGGAAAATCAGATTCTGGAATTTATAATTCCAGTTCTATTGGGCTTCTATTAATGCTGGTTCTGCTGGACTCTTATATAATCATATTGGGGAGACGTTTTCAACAATAATTAACAAGGAGAGAAGATCAAGAAGACCTTTTTAGCACACAACAACGAAGAAGAGGAAGCATACGTTTATCTTGTGATTCTTTTAATTCATTGTAACAGTGGATGCTAGTTTTCTTTACTCTTTGAACCTTAATACTCTTGTGACGTACTTCTTTGTTTATTAAGTATTTTTATTAGTTTATATCGTTGTGTTATTATCATATTTTCTTATGAACCCATGGTGACGATGAGTTCTATTATGGGCTAATCGTGATCATGGGATCATAGCGGATTTATTATGGATTTCTTTAGTTAACTGTTTAATATCTTGGTATGTGGTGATTGTATGATATCTAGCATAGGTTGTGCTTATTCGTCTTATGTGCGTCATGAACAGTAAGATATATTGTTAATCTCTTTTGAAGCGACAATGAATCTTGAGATTTAGAACTTGCCATGCTAGCATAGGTTCATGTATTGTATGCATGATTAGTGGGTAACACTAACCGTTTTACTTGCCCTGTGTAATCATAATGAATAACTTGCGCTTAAATCGTTAGGTTGTCAAATTCTATAGACATATAGGGTCTCAACATAATTGATGCCTATTCAACTTCTATCTTAATTGTGGATGCTTGGTAGAATGGTATTCGTACAACAAAAGTTGGCGTTTATCAGTTTCGTGTTGTTCGATTAATATCATCACCATTACATGCTAAGGATACTAACAATAACTATTGAATGAAGTAGTAATGAAGTTATGGTCTCATGTGTGTTTAATATTGATAATTTAAGTATTTAATTCTCATAGTTAATATTAGTTAATCAATCTTAATTGTTATTGTCTTGACATTGAAGAGTAATCATACATTGGTAAGTAAGTGTTAATTAAATATAATTAATCAGAGTCTCTGTGGGAACGAACTAGAAATCATTCTATATTACTTATGAACGCGTATACTTGCGTGATTTATTTAGCGCATGCTTTGTTCCTAACATGCATAGAGTGGTTGGTGCATTTCTATAGCCAGCCATTTAGAAAAGTCATTCTCCGTTATCTCTATAATCAACCTATTTCTATGTTATACGGATTCTTGGTCATTGTGGTGGATGATCAGATCCCTAACCAAATCATGCTAGATGACAACGTTTTCACTGTAGTATCCATCGACTTCATATATTGTTTTCCTGCAAAGGAAATCAAGTTCATTATTTGCTCAATACATTAGCGATATAGTAAGAATCTGAATAAAATTGCTTTAAACTTACTATTAGCTAATCTAACAATAAATTTGTTCTTGTTTACAGATTTAAGATACAGGTTGATAGAAAAGTAAAGCATTTCAATGCACCAACTTCATCTTCCAGATGAGTAATCTTAAACTTTTCTAAAATCAGGCTTAAAAGAGACACTGGTCCAGAAATTTGTTTCTCCAAGGTCCAAAACATGATACAACATTCATCAAAACCAACAAAATAAAATAAAATAGAATAAACCCTCATACATTATATTTAACATATAAATCTAAAAACAGAAGTACTCATAATTACTCTCTTTGATCCACTTGCAACTTTCTACCAATAACCTGTAGTAAGAACATAATTTATTATAAATGTAATTTAATGATTTATTTTATAGATGTGTTGTAAGAATTTCAGTCATAGTCTAGGTTGATGATGAAATTTGGCCTTGATCTCCTTGAGGTAGGTCAGATTTGGAATTGGGGGACATATTAACAATTAGTGGATTAAGAAGCACACATATACGTGTAAATATTAGGCAATTGCTTAACATGTCAAACATGAGCTAGGGAGAATTGTAAATGATAATATGGTACCGCTTAGAAAAAGGCGCATACTTCCATTTTGAAAATTGATAAATTTCATAGATTTCAAGGAGATATATATGATTTTCCTGCAAGCCGAGATATTGTACACTACCCATAAAATTGTAATAATATATAAGCAGATTATTATAAATTGTCCGAAAGAATTTAAGCGTGATTTTTTAAAGTGAACTCCCTCTTGCTGTTGTATTGGACACATGTTTATTAGATCCTGCAGGAGAAATGGCCCATCTTATAAGTGTATCTGAAATAAAGATCGTTGCTTTTGCCTTTAAACAAAATAACAAAATGGACAAAAAAACAATCAACATTAAAGATAGAAGCATGAAAATAGAAAAAACAATCATGATCTGAATAAAATCTTAGTTTACTTTTGAAGCATGTAAATCTAATTTCTCAGCCACGTTCTAATATTTCTCGAGGAATAATTCAATATAACAACACAATTTATACCGTTAATCCCACTTACTTATGTAACTTATGTGAAGAGTGAGCTATAAACTATGGGGGGGGGATCACTTAAACCAATAAACATACCCAATCTTATTCACAATTTAAATAGATTTTGACTCGGTGCAAGATTTTGTCACCGGGGTATTTTGTTAGGATGGCTCGTATAGTATCTGAATATATACTACATATAGTGAGGATACAACAACAAATATAAATTTATAACATTAATCATTATTTAATATCAAGGGAAAAATAAATAAATTGGAAATGAGGTAGTATTTAACAGAAAAGAAAATTACACTGCAAAATTACCTTTTAGGAAAACATGGTTTTTTTTCAATAATAGCATAATAATGAAAGTAAGAATCAATTATATATAAGGATTATGTACTTTTGTAAAAGTTATAAGCGTTTGAGTTTTCCACATGTCTACCCTATTATATATTCATACTCAGAATTTAACATTTAACTTGACACGAAATAAATCAAATCTAAATAGAAGAGCAAGTCTAGTAAATTAAGATTTGTGTTTTATTTGGGTAGTTATATCAGTTTATTGGGTACCAAATGAAAACGCAAGCTTACTAATGTAATCTAAGCATAAATTTACTATGTATTTTCACCTCTACCTAACTCCACATCGCAGATTATTTTTACCACTACCATCATATTACAACCAACCAAACATAATATTTGCAATAGATTGTGAAGTACCTGTCTAAGAGGAGTGGGTGTCATATACCATAATCTTTGGACCGTAAAGCATCTTGACAGTAATTGAAAGAATCTTATAATTCTACATAGTATCTTTGAATCCAGGATCAAAACATAGCACTAGAAGTCCTTCAGAGTAACAGAAGTCCTTCATAGACTCTTTATAACTAAATCAATATACGCTCAATCTGATCTACAACTTTCCTTAACAATTCTTTATTACCTTAACATATACATTTAGAGACAGGATAATGTAGTACTCAAAGCTGGATTCACTACAACATGATTCTCTAAAAATTAACAAGTCCACAATATTAACTCTGTACTCACAAATTTCAGCCCTGTTGTCACAAGAACATATACAATACCAGCTTTGTGTTTATCTATATTAATAAACTAAAAAAAGAGAAGAAACATTCAGTGTTGAAGGTATAACCAAAACACGTTTCTGAAAGATTTTTAATGAACGTTTTATCAACAATGAACTAATTCACAATAACTTCCAAATAATTAGCATGAGGATGGATGGATCTGGACAATGGACATACTACAAAGGAATGTGATCTTAGGTATGTTTGACCCAATCAAGTAGGAATTACGGAATTAGGATTAAATATTATTCGATATTCTCATAGCTAGCTTTACTTAATTAGGGAGAAAGATAAAGTAAATACCTGATCTACATCTCATGTACATCACCCTAGATATATATACACTTTTTTAAGTTCATGTTTTAGGTTTATTATTTAGTTAATATAAGAGTGTTTGATTCTTTCTCCAAGCTAGAAAATAAAAGAATACAAATAGAGTTGTATAACCTTTAGGAGAATAACAGTAAAATCAACACAAAGTGTCCAAAATTAATAATCACAAACTCTTCTGATTATAACTATAAATTAAATTAGTCAATCAATATTAATACTATGTATTATACAAATCAGTCAATCAAACAAATTAATCAAGAAATCCCTTAAAAATTTCAACCATGCCTAAACTCAAAAATTAAATTAAGAAAATTAAACATATAAATAGAGAATTATAATTAAAAATAATAAATAGTGTAAATATCTGGTGACTATACTATAAACTCGATATACATGAATTCAATTGAAGCTTTAAACTTAGTTATTTAACATGTATACTAACTAAATAGTGCACGCGGATACATAATTTCAGACTCTAACCTTACCTGAAGGTCGAATTTGGTGGAGGTCTGTCGAATTTGGTGGGATAATTGTCTGGCTTGTGATGCCGATTGCTTAGAAATAAGGCTTCATGCTTGTTAGTTTGTTTTCAATCTGAGAAGGCAAAAACAAAACTTTCACCTTGGCATTTTATCAAACAACAAAAGCTTAAACTCAATCAATGTATAAAATTACATAGACTGAATCAGAAAAATTGTGTTAAATATAACAACCTTTGAAGTTTCTGATAGCATGGGCATTTAATTGAACCAAGCTCAAACGCCAACGGTGTTTAGATCGTATTCAACTTGTGTTTCAAGAGTTTGTGTTTTGTATGTTTTACTCGGGCCAACAGAATCTTTATTTGTCTATATTATGTACTCCTATCAAATTACATATTATATGTGAGCAATTGATCAACCATAAGAAAAAAATTCACGATGGTAATACGGTGAAAATCATTGAGAATGAAAACATTGGCCTTACCCAGGTGGAGTGGATGGAGTAAAACAACAGAGGACAGAGAGCATAATTCAATCGGGGAGAGTCCGTGTGTTAAGTTTGTGAGGAAGTTGCTCTTTAACCCGTGTGAGGCACGAGTATAATCTAACTTCAGATATTATAAAATTTGTACACATATTTATTATATGAGATATATGTTTGTTAAATAGAATATTCTTATGTTATGAGTCATGGGGATGAGTTTTTTCGGTTTGTGTATTTTATAACTCGTATGAGACACAAATATTTTTAAACTCACGTGTGTTAATAGCCTATGTACATATTACATTAGTGAAATAAATGTAATCTTTGTATTGTTAGATTAACTTTCTTCCAATTTTATATTAGATGAGTGATAAATGGTGTTCGTAAAAGATGTACTTATAAGTGTTTTAAATTTTAAATTCTACGACTGTTGTCATTAAATATGAATTTTTATTATTTGACAATATTATGTTAATTGATTAAGAAGAAATAAAGTTTATTTGTATTATTAACCTTCATTTTCCATGTTTAGTGTGAATAACGATCATCATCTAGATATGAATAAGTTTTTATTATTTTTAATATATGTATAAATATGTGTACATATACATATATAATATATTTGAATGTTAAACGTGTTCAAATGAGTTATACTATAGTTAATTTGACATAAGTACGTATTGTGAAGTTATTAATTACTAGCATAATAACCCGTACAAGGTACGGGTCATTTTCTAGATATTTTTTATGCATCATGAAATTATAATATTCTTAGGCTCTCAAGTCAAATTTTGAAAAAATGGAGATACAATTTCTTTCCAACAAGCTCCTTGTCCCTTTCTATAATATTAGGAGGTTCGAATGCTTCCTCACTTTTACGAGCGAATACCCCCTCCTCAATTATTATTATATTATATTTTTCTTACCCGTTTATTTAACTTAAATGACTTTAATGAGTAAAAAGATAGATAGAGAGTGAGTTTAATGAGAATTGTTGAAAAAATTGTTTGATTTTGGGTTCTAAATAATTAGTATCTCATTTATTTATATAATTTGTAGTAAAAATGCAAGGAGGTTGTCGGAGTTGCTCTTAGTTGTTTTCTTATTTGTAAATGTTGTACAATTTCTAATGTATATCAAATATAAATTGATTTTCATACAAGACATTATCAAATTGCGCAACATTTCTAATATAGCTCATTAAGCAAAAAATATATTTATTCTTATTTGTGTTGTATAATTTATATTTAATGAATGAATATAAATAGATAGTTAGTGTACGTTTAAAATGAAATGATTAAACTTAATCTGTAGAATGTCGGTAGTATGTTTACAAAGAAAAAGTTAAAAATTAATATATATGTTGAATACAGAGTCGACCAAAAAATTTTAATTTTATTTAAATAAACTATATGTACTGGTCTATATTATTAGTGGGTTCACTAATAACTTACAATTAACTTACTAAATTTAAAAAGATACAAAATGCATAACTGAAGTCAGAATGACTTGCAATCATAATATAAAATAATGTAAAATTTACATTACTGTTAATATAAAAGTTTATTTTAATGAAAAATGTTAGTTTTTGAAATTCAACGTATGTATGTATGGGAAAATGTTAGTTTTTTTTATTTAAGCTTACTGTTAAAAAAATAAGAGTAAGTTATATGTGTGCGTGTTAGTATGTACATTATCGTATGTTACATTTCTTAGTAAATTATGATAGTTTTAATTATTTATATGTTAAATATCTGATTTATGTACATGTATAATTATTATTAACATCTACAGCGACAATTGATTATTTAAATAACATGCATTTATAATTATTCAAAAATTAAAATTATGTAACAAATAAATTGCTCTAATTTATATATGGTATTCATATTATCACTGACAAATAATTCATATCTATTTTTTACGCAACCGAGTATCAATCATGATTATAACATAAAAAAATATATATATATTATAAAGACTTATTATTTATATTAATGATTTTTTCAAGAATTCGAAGGAAAAATTGTATTTATATCGTTATTTAAACCATTTTTAAGTTTCTTTCATTACAACTCTAATATTTTTTATATAATAATTTGATAACATTGTATAGTATTCTCCTAAAATTAAATATTTTTCAATTCGATAAATTTTTATAAATATGAGTTGAACTGATTATTTTCTTTAAATTATTGATCAATATATATATATATATATATATATATATATATCTTTAAATAATATAAAATACATTGAATCAAATGCTATAATATAGTATATATATATATAACCTTTATTTGAATAATTCAAAATATTAAAAAAATTCCAAATATTTGTACAATATTATCTTGATTAATGAATATTATTTATCTAAAACAATTCTTTTTTAAAAAACTAGTTTTTTAAAAGTGAAAAATAAAAAATAAATCGATTTAATATATCATTGTAATTTTAAAAAATCTCGTGAGATCTCATATCAAATTTCGAATATTCTTAAAATCGGGACAAATCCCAAAAACAATAATGCGCTACCAGTGAAGTTAGTAATTTTAATACATATAATTAATTGACTTGATCATATAAAGACCTCAAACACATTAATTTATATTAATATAAGATATTAAAAAATTTCATATTATTGGTAAGATATTCTCGTCGAGTTTGTAATTTAAATTTACTAAACATAAATTGTGATGTTTTTCGGGCGGGTCATGTAGTCAAATTTTGAGTATTTTTAGAACAATGGGCCAAGTTCTGATTTTGAATTCGAAATAAACTAAAATACATTGAATCATTATAATTCGAACTTATCTAAATATGTAATACAAATATATATTATTTATATATAAGCGATTTTATTTTCAATATTTTTTTAAAAATTATATATGTATATTTTAATTACTTTTTATAATAAAGTTATGTTAAAAATATATGAGATATATTTTAAAACTAAAAAATGATTAATAAATAAGATAATAATCCATTTATGTATTATGCCTAACTTTATAGTTGGAATTTAATTATTTAAAATTAAGTGTACAAATATTCAAATAATTATTATTAAAGTTAAATAAAATATTTATTAACACACTTACGCATTATGTGTATGATTAAAAGAATATGTGACAATATGGTGTAGTTGTATGAGGTTGTATAGGTAAATGAAATATATCGAGTTCGATTCCCACAAAGACTTTTTGGTCTCATGAATATTATCCCCTTGTTGTATATAGAAGATATCTAAGTTCTTAATAATCAATAATAAAGTAGTAATATATATGTATATATAATTATGAATAATTAATGAGTTATATGTAATTAATATATAATATATTAAATTTGATATTTATTAAAATATAATTATTAGGGGTAATTGAGTAATTTTAATTGAATAAATAGTCTCAACCAAACCCTATTTGCTCTATTATATATATAATAGATGAGTAATTGTAGCTGAGTAGGAAGTGATTGCATTGAGTCGCTATATTGTTTATCTAAAATTTGTTTTTTATTATTATTTATATTCTATTTAGATTAGTGTAAATAAAATTTAAGAATAATAACTAAAATGTGGGGTAACCAAAACTACAAATTATACCTATATTTAGTTATTTGGTCCCTATCTACAATCATAGTTGGATAGGGGCCCCTTCAAACCAACAACAAATCAGGACCGTTGAAGCGGTAAACGGAAGGCTGGGATCCGCTACTGCCGCTATGTTTCATTGCGGCAGTCGCAATGAAACATTGCGGCAGTGGACCACATACTACATTTCCCTTTTTGCCCTTTTTCTATATTAATTCATTTATCAATGTTTTTTTATCTACATAAATATTAATTTAGTAAGATATTATTCTTAATATTTCTGATTAAAGATTGTATATTAAAAAATACTATAAAATATTTTTATAATATTATTAAATATTATATTTAAAATTTAATATTTAATATTTTAAAAGTATTGAAATATTAAAATGAAATTAATATATTCAAATATTAATTTTACAGGTTAAGTTTAACTTAAAAACAAAGAGGTCATGCCCATTTTTTTTTCAAAAAAACTGTCGAAATCTAGAAAATATGTAATAAAAGCAATCATTTATTCAGTTTATTTTTGTTGAGCATTATTGGAATTTGTTAATATGTACCTTGAAATATTAATGAATTTTAATTAAATATTTTCAATGTTGTTAATGTTAGTACTTGTTGGCATTATTAATAATCCCAAAAAAAGAAGTGGCTCCAAAACAAAATTTGAAAAAAAGTTATTTTTGAAGAATTTTTTTTTCAAAGTTGGGCAGAAAGTTTTGTGTAAAACAGAAAAAATATTATATAAAAACTAAAATATTTGCAAGTACATTGACCAATCTGCAAAACTCTGGAAAGGTGCCTTACCCCCGTTATGCTTCATTGTGGCCCCCGCAATGCTTCATTACGGCCCCCGCAATGCTTCATTGCTGCCCCCACAATGCTTCATTACGGCTGCCGCAATGTTTTATGTTAGTACATTATATTATATTAGGGTCCTATCCACAGCCATAGTTGGATAAGGACCCCTTACAACTAACAAATCAGGACCGTTGAAGCGGTAAACGGAGGGTTGGGATCCGCCACTGCCGCTATGTTTCATTACGGCAGTCGCAATGAAACATTGCCGCAGTGACCCATATACTCCATTTCCCTTTTTGTCCTTTTTCTATATTAATTAATTTATCAATGCTTTTTTATCTACATAAATATTAATTTAATAAGATATTATTCTTAATATTTCTGATTAAAGATTGTATATTATAAATTACTATAAAATATTTTTATAATATTATTAAATATTATATTTAATATTTAATATTTAATATTTTAAAAGTATTGAAATATTAAAATGAAATTAATATATTCAAATATTAATTTTACAGGTTAAGTTGTCATGCCCATTTTTTTCCAAAAAAACTGTCAAAATCTAGAAAATATATAATAAAAACTATCATTTATTCGGTTTGTTTTTGTTTAGCATTTTTGGAATATATTAATATGTACTTTGAAATATTAATGAATTTTAATTAAATATTTTCAATGTTGTTAATGTTAGTACTTGTTCGAATTATTAATAATCCCAAAAAAAGAAGTGACTCCAAAAAAAAATTTGAAAAAAAGTTATTTTTGAAGAATTTTTTTTCAAAGTTGGGCAGAAAGTTTTCTGTAAAACAGGAAAAGTATTATATAAAAAATAAAACATTTGCAAGTACAATGACCAATCTGCAAAACTTTGGAAAGGTGCCTTACCTCCGCTATGCTTTATTGCGGCCCCCGCAATGCTTCATTGCGGTTGTCTCAATAAAGCATTGCGGGGGTAATTCCAGTTTTCCAGAATTTTGCAGATTGGTCACTACACTTGCATATGTTTTATTTTTTATATAATACCTTTTCTGTTTTACAGAAAACTTTCTGCCCAACTTTGAAAAAAAATCTTCAAAAATAACTTTTTTTCAATTTTTTTTGGAGTCACTTCTTTTTTTGGGATTATTTATAATGCCAACAAGTACTAACATTAACAATATTGAAAATATTTAATTAAAATTTATTAATATTTCAAAGTACATGATTATAAATTACAATCATTCACTATAAGAAATTTGCAATCACACAACACCTATGAAACAACGGTCGACCAAAAAACCGTTGCCCCAAATTAGGAGACGACGGAGAATTTTTTTTTCACGAATAACTGTTGTTAGACAACATGTAGAACAACGGTTATAGCAGTTTTTAGAAAGACTTGTCTCTGTGGCATCCTCTTATTGAGGTAGATAACAGTTCTTAAATTGCACTGTTGTCATAGATCTTTAACATAACAGTCCAAAACCGTTGTTAAAAAGCTAACTTATTGTAATCTCGGACAATGGTTTTGGACTAATTTGAAAAAACAGTTGTTACAAAATATACCTATAAACAACGGTTTACGGAGTCTGTTGTATAAAAGAGTCAACAGAGAAGCATCATACAACGGTTTTACAATTTTGACAGAATAACTGTCGTCTGTTTACAAGAAATCATGGCACCGCCTGATAGGTGGAAATTATTTCACTTGGATCGCTGAGTTGGCGAAATAAGAGTCGTTGATTGATTTTACTTGGATTGCTTAGTTGGAAGAATGAGAACCGTCGATTGTGAGAATTTATCACACAACGGTATTTTGCAGAAACCGTTGTGTAACATCTAAAATTCAGATTGGTTGATAATTAGCGATATAATCTTTTCAAATGATTTTTTAGACGATCCAACCTTACGGATGTTAACATATATTGATTTTAGCCATGTAAAAAAATAATAAAAAATTTCAAAATTTATCTTGCTTGACTTTATAAGAAAAATGAGGTAAAGGTACAACTCCATAAAACAAGATTCAATGCTGATTAACAACATATTTTTTTAAATGATTTTTTGGACGATCCAACCGTACGGATGTTAAAATATATTGATTTTAACCATGTAAAAAAATAATAAAAAATTTTAAAATTTATCTTGTTTGAGTTTTTAAGGAAAACGAGGTAAAAGTACAACTCCCTAAAACAAGATTCGTTGCCGATTAACGAAATAAATTTTTCAAATAATTTTTTTGACGATCCAACCGTACGGATGTTAAGATATATCAATTTTAGTCATAAGAAAAAATTATTAAAAAATTTTAAATCCATCTTGCATGTGAGGATTAGAAAAATCCAGTAAAAGTACCCCTCCCGACAAGAAGACTCGTTCCCAATTTACAAGATTAAATTTTAAAATAATTTTTTAGACGATCCAACCGTACGGATGTTAAGATATATCAATTTTATTCATTAGAAAAAATTATTAAAAAATTTGAAATCCATCTTGCATGTCAGGATTAGAAAAATCCGGTAAAAGTAGTCGAGACTGGTTCCCGATTTACTAGATTAATTTTTAAATTGATTTTTTCGACAATCCAACCGTACGGATGTTAAGATATATCAATTTTAGTCATATGAAAAAATTATTAAAAAATTTGAAATCCATCTTGCATGTCAGGATTAGAAAAATCCGGTAAAAGTACCCCTCCCGACAAGAAGACTCGTTCCCGATTTACAAGATTAATTTTTAAAATGATTTTTTAGACGATTCAACCATACCGATGTTAAGATATATCAATTTTATTCATTAGAAAAAATTATTAAAAAATTTGAAATCCATCTTGCATGTCAGGATTAGAAAAATCCGTTAAAAGTACCCCTCCCGACAACGAGACTCGTTCCTGATTTACAAGATTAATTTTTAAAATACTTTTTTCGACGATACAACCGTACGAATGTTAAGATATATCAATTTTAGTAATATGAAAAAATTATTAAAAAATTTGAAATCCATCTTGCACGTCAGGATTATTAATTCATTTTTTCAATGATCCAACCATACAGATACGAAGATATATTGATTTTAATCATACGAAAAAATTATTAAAAAATTCAAAATAATCTTTTATGTGAGGAAATACTGTATTGAGATATATCGATTGTAATCATAAAAAGAATTATTCATAAAGTTTTAAATTTATCTTGTATGATTTTTTGTTGAAAATTGAATAGAAGTGCAACTCAAAAAAATAAGACTATTTCTTGATTAATTAATTAATTTCTTAAAAAATGCTTTTAGGGTCATCTTGCAAAATGTTAATATATATTAATTTTTGTTATGTAGAAAAATAATTTAGAATTTTCAAATTTGTTTCAAATAATTTTATATAAAAAATTATGTGAAATTATTTAAAATAAAAATTATTCTATTAATATAAAGTAAAATACAAATAAGTATTTAATTATAATATATAAATAAAAAAATATTTTATGATTTTTTTCATTTTCACACAATTTTTTTTCCCCCTTCTAATTTTCATTTCCCCCTACTTCTCCCCTTCCCCTTTCTTAAATCTGACCCCTCTTCTTCTCCTCTTCTCCTCTTCTTCTCGTGCTTGTCTCTACTCTTCCATCTCCCTTAACCATCTCCCTCACCCAATCTTGTTTCTCTTTAACAAAATTGCATATGAATTCAGCTTCTCAAGTAGAAAAATGAAGGTTGGAATTTCTAATCTCCTTGATTAGACCTTTCAATAAGAAAGTAATGTATGAGGTTAGTTGTTCCTTATGTTTTTCAATCTTCCTGCTTCTATGTTACAGTATCATTACTCCTATTCATTTGCTTCATAAAAAGTCACATCAGTCATCAGTATTAGCTTTTAGTCTACTAAACCCCTTATACTTGTAGTCATGTAACAGGAATCTTCATCGCCAGTCATTCAAGAAACTCTTCAGTTTCCTATCCAGGTTCATATTTTATGTTAATTGTTGGATTTTTGATATACCCTTTTGAATTCTTGATGAATCTTGCTGACCCCTATTTGTGATTTGTGTGATTTCAGAAAGTTAGTTGTGGTATTGGAGGAATTGGTATTGGCCATACAGTAAAAAATGAATTTTGTTCTTCTTGTTCTTACAAGTATGTTTCGTCCCCCTTTAATTTTTTAATGCCAATATGTATGGGATCATGTTTATGTACTAATCAGGTGAATTGGATTTGTGTTTTTAGGGAATTTTGTTTTTGTTTTAGTGAATGTTGGTTTATGTAGTAGTATTCTGACAAACATAATTTAAAGTTTGGATTTTTGGGTGTTTCCTAGTGTATTTTTGTAGAATTTTGAATGTATGTAGTCGGTATGCATGAGAATGGCTGGTGAGCATTTTAAATTCTTTATGGTGAAAATTGTAAATGTCCTTGTACCTGGCCCTGCATATGTTGACACAGGGCTTATCTAGCGTTAAAATCTTATAAAAATGAACAATTTGGTTATAAAATTTCATGACTTAGGAACTATTTTGTTGCAAGACTTTTAGTGATTCGGAGTTCGGACATTGATATTAAAATAACAGGCAGGTAAGTCTTGCTACCACTCTTTTATGTTTAAATAAAGAAATTTCTGCACTATTCTTACCTTTATTTGTTCAAAACACTTCACCTCTTTAGCTTCTTAACTGATTTTTTTCAAAATCACTTCGATTAAGTGATCTTCCGAGGGTTTTGACCTACGGTGGCCACCAGAGATTTCAAGTTGAATTGAGGCCTAGAGAGATGACGATCGTGTCTTGGAAGAAGCTTGTCAAGGACGCTAATCGAGCTGTTGAGAAAGACAAATCGACTGCCAAAGAGCTGCCAATTTTTGAGAAACCTGTTGTGAAGGCTCCCGTTGATTCGGTCTGTATTTCTTGTCAGTTATATTGTTCTTTTTTTATTGTTTTGGAGTTGAATTTATGGAAACTTTGATTCATTTTGGTTGCTTTTACTGAATCTGTCATTTCCGAATATGTGTTCTGTTTTGTTTTTGTAATTTCTATGAATTGAATTGGTATGTTATGTGAATTTACGTGATACTTAATGTGTTTCGTGGTAGTTTTGAGTGTTTGGATTATGGGTGGTGATTTTGGCTTTTATGAGTGCTGGTTTCGGAATGATGTCAACTTCTTGTTGGTTTAGAACTTGTCAAGGCGTAGCTTCCCCAGTATTTAGAAATATCAATTCCCGGGGTTCCGCATGATGCTGTTTGAGTTTTCATTCGATTCTTGTACTGAAATTGGTAAGAATTTTGCTTCATATTCTTGAGATGCTACCCTCAGTATACCTAGACAATTGAAGTTACATTTTCTCTTAGAATTGATCCCTTCTCGATATAATATTAATTTAAGGAAGAACACCATAAAAAAATGTATTTGGTTGTATAACTTTGAATCCTTGATACTGCTATTTGCTGACCTTCAAACATTCTTATGTAGCTATGAAGTAGACGCCCCTAGGCTTAGCCTGTATATACAAGTAAAAGTTGTCCTATAATAGGTGATTCAAGGAATTGTTTTTTGAACGGAAGGGTAGATACAGATTTTCTCAAGTGGAGATGGCAGCCTGATACTTGTCAAATTTCGAGGTTTAATCTAAAGTTGTTTCTTAAGATTGTTAGAGGCAAATCCATGGCGTTCAGAGGTAACTCTGTTGCTAGAAATCACATGGAATCACTGCTATGTCTTTTCTGAAATGAAAATAAAAGAGATAAAGAGGTGAGGAGGACTTTTTGGTTTCATAGATTTACAGGAGGTGCGAGGAAACCAGAAGTAACCTGACCATTTCCTTTTGTGATTTAACTACTCATGCCCTGGAGTTTATATATTGTTATAATGTGCTGGGATGTACAATGTATTGTATTATTATGCATACTATATATTTTGCTTCATCTCAATTTTTCAATTTTGTTTTATGATTTATGGTGCAATTTAAGTGGCATTCTTGTAAGAAATATTTTAATATAAGACCATAGCAATTATCATGATATAAAAACATGATATTGAATTAATACCGATTCTGTTGGGGTAAGATTTTTCATATTTCTCAGCCTCTCTTTTAGTTGAAAATAATTAATTATACACAAGAACACACAAACTCTTAGGGTAAGCCATATATTAAAAATATCAAAAATTAGTGTTCTTTTATTAAGTGAATGTTTCTATCTTTATTATAAATTTGTATATTAGATACCCTCCTGGCCATGATATTGCTTGTAATGGTTGATGTTTATTATCTCTGTAATGCTATTGAGTGTATCTACAAATTGGGTGAAGGCATAATATTGTTAATTATATGTTTTACTCTTTAATTTTATTTTTTTCTGCCTTCTTTTTAACTGTTCTTGATGTTCTATATATTCTTCTCACATTTAATTCTTGATGCAGCAAACCTTCATGTATATATGATACTTGGAACAAGAACTTGGTGGGCAAGAACAAGAACTAAGACTTGGTGTGCTAATTGGAATGATCATTCTCTTGCTTGTTTGGAAAAATAGACTAAATACCTATGCAAACTATTTATTGTGTACCTTAATAAGCATGTTTAGAAATAAATTTTTTAAGTTATAGTTGTAATTCTTGTAGAGAACCTTTATATTGTTGATTTAATTTCAATTGTTAAATAACAATTGGATTACCATAATACCATTTTATTTTAAAATTGGTTTATTTTAAATAATGAGATTAATTTTCTAAAGAGTTGTGCACATATTTAAAAAAATAAAATAAAAAAACTGTTGTTTAAAAAAGTTCCAACAATGGTTAATATAGAATACCACTTGTGCCTTCTTGATTCTAACAAATATTGAAAAATGCTGAATAGACTACGAAAAATCTACCTTTCAGACAACGGTGCAAAATTGTTGTGTGTTTATAAATTTCTTGTAGTGATAGCTAAAACACAATACCCAAAAAACAAAAAACCGTTGCCTAAAGTATCTCTTATATTTGTTTCTTAATAAAAACCATTGTATAACTAGATGAAATAAGTACATAAACTGTTGTAGGAGTCAATTCTCATAACACTATTTTTAAATATTGTGCCGGTAAATTGTTACAACGGCTAAAAAACTGTTGTTTGTAGAATATTATAAAGGGTCATATGCGTTGTGTGAATAAAAACAGACAAAGGCTTTATATTCAGTTGTGTGATGTATTTGTTACAATGGTGTGTAACCGTTGTATGAGTTCCAAACACACCGCCCCTGGATAGACAACGAAAAATTCATCTTTTAGACAACGGTGGAAAATCATTGTCTGATTCAATATTTCTTGTAGTGATTTTTTTCCTTTTTTTCCTAATTAACTCAAGGGACAATTTCTTCTATCATGGCCTTCTTCTCTCGCCCCATAAAAACTACACTTTCGAAATTGTTTATTTGGACTTGACGTCTCGATACCACTTTTGAATCTCCCCGCTTTTGGATGTCCTTTTGTTTATGACCTTGGGGGATCTAATAACGGATCATCTTCTTCATCATCTTCTTCATCATCACTTTCATAGTCCTCATTTATTTTTTTTCTCTCTCTTCTCCGGGAAAAGACTTAATCACATACTACTTTTCTCTCTTGATCACGCTCATCAAGTAATTGTACCGCGGAACGGAGCAACTACCAACAACGGACAAATCTTGGAAAGCTTTAAACAATCCACTATATCTTGTCGTTTGAGATTCTACAACATTACCAAGCATCTGAGGGGTACACGGTAGAGGTCCCGCAACTTTGTTTCCGTTTATTGTCCACCTCATTGTGACAAGATCTGGCGGTATCATCGTCTTTTATTTCTTGTTAAGGTAACAGATCATGTGTCTACAAATCATCCCAGAATGTTCAAATTTTTTACATGTACAAAAATAACTCCCGTCGATGGAAACCTTCAAGAAAAAATTCCTTCTATAAATCTCCGGCAAGGTGGACTTTTCTACCAAATACATCTTTGAAAGATAATCTCCACAACCTTTCATGCTTTTCACAACAAAAGATTGACTTTTTTGAAGCTCTTTTTGAAATCGCTTAAACATCTCTTTTGTGTATATCTTGGAGGCATGTATCTCCATTGACGAGTTAGAGAATAGTCTCCTTTCCTTGTACTCGGTGTCAAAATCGGCTTGAACCTCCCGTAAATATTGTGACTCCAAAGATTTTTGTGAATTCTCAATGAATTCTTTCAAACTGGTGGACGCTTTCACATACTCATCAAAAAATGAATTCATACACTCGCTCCTTGAGGTGGTAGTCATACCGGCGACAAAATGTTGTTTCATGAAAGCAAAAACCCATTATCGTCTAATTGCATACATATCATTTAGCCAATTGTGATTTTCAAGATCATATTTCTCTTTCAAATCCTCCCACCTACCTTCAAATTCCGTTGGTGACAGTGACTTATAGATACATACATTAAAATCCGTCTTGAACTCCGAGTATTGAGTATACAAAGTAGATAGTTTCTCGGGAAACTT
The DNA here is from genome assembly GCF_009905375.1 of Apium graveolens. Taxonomy (NCBI): domain Eukaryota; kingdom Viridiplantae; phylum Streptophyta; class Magnoliopsida; order Apiales; family Apiaceae; genus Apium; species Apium graveolens. The sequence goes on from NC_133654.1 coordinate 113,164,858, forward strand.
GCTACTAATATGCCACGTACAATATGTATGGTTAGTGTTAGACATAACCTTGACAATGGCATTACTTAAAGCGATGTCTTGATCCATAATAATGGTAATAGGTGGCTTGTTATCGACCGCTTCCAACCAAGTCTTCAAAACCCATCTATAAGAAGTCTCTTTCTCGTCCCTTACAAGTGCAAATCCAAACAAAATATTTTGGTAGTGGTGATTCACTCCCGTAATTGGAATAAAAGGCATGTCATACCTATTAGTCCGATATGTTAAGTCGAAAGTTACCACATCTCAAAAATTCTTTGTTGCCCAGTAAAGATATAATTATTTAGAGGAGGTTGGATACAATTGTATAAATGTTTCGAACAAATAATAAAATATAACAACTTTTTATATATCTGATAAAAACTGTTACAAAATCCTCTCAAGAAATATTGATATTCTTGAGAGCTGCTAGGTCGAATGATCCTCGAGTGTTATACACTAAGTGATGACCTAAACTGTGTTTATATACTACACAGCTACAACAGATAAATCAAAGATAAGCATTATCAAAAACTAACTGAAACTGATACATATCTTAAACTAAACAGATAAAGTCCTATAACTCAGACATAACAGATATCTGCTCCACGTTATAAGGAATAGAACAAATCCTTTAATGTTGACTACCTTCAAATACTGATGTCATACAAATGCTGATGACATACCAAATCCTGACGGTACATCAGATCCTGATGACATCCGAACAGCCAGATCATGAGCTTCTTCTAATCATTGAGAATTCAATATGTAACAATCTCCCCCAATTTATGCTTAATGCAATGAAACATAAATTCCATTCTCAATGATGCCAAAATCAATCTACAAAATGTACAAGGAGTAAACATTACTTCAGTATCTTCAAATAACTGACAGTTGTTCCAAGAAAGTTCTTTAATCTTTCTTCCTCCTTATCTCGTAGGACTTTAACAAGCTTTTTCTTCAACTCTCTATTCTCTTCAGTGTCTTCTCCAAGCTGATAGATAGCTGATCTTAACTTAGAAATTGAGCTTTTGCTTATCTCAAGATCACCAATCAATATGAAGCTTAAACTGACATCTTCATGATCAGGACTGAAGGATAACTGAGGATCGTTGAGAAAATCTTGTAGCACTGCAGCTCCCTTTTTCATCTGCATTTCTTGACCAATATAAGTTCTGTATTCGGGAACATAATCACCATTGTATTTATCATCTTTTGTCATGACTCTTCTCCTGATCATTTCAAGTATCATAGAAGACCAGTTTCTGGTGACTTTGTTCTCAACTCTAAGAAGATAGTGAATGTATTTCAATTATGATACAGTCTTCATTAAGAGTTGCAGCAACGTAAAGCTTTTTACTTTACCTTCTCTGAAAAAGTACAGAATCTCTTCTCTGACATCATTATCATTTATCTTTCTATGAACAATCTTCACAGCTTCAACTTTCTCAAGATATGAAGGAGAAATTCTTTCACCAAGATTTTCTGTCAGAGTAACTATTTCCAGCAGATCAGATTCTAAGATCTCCATACTGGAATGACCAATGCCTCCTCTGGTTCGAGATTTGATAAGTTTCAGTTTTTCATTGTATACCACCCAAGAAGGCTTCTTGATGGACTTATCAACATCTTCCTGTTTTGAGATAGAATCTCTTAACCCAGCTGACACAAATTTAACATGCTTGAATCCTTTAGAATAATTGAATACATAGATGTCTTTCCATCTTCTATTCTTCTTGCCGAGAGGAACATAGTTTGAAGACAAATCATCAGTCTTCCCTTCTGTTTTATGCCATAGCTCCCTCTTTGATTTTAAACTCTTTGTAAATATTATTTGCATGCTTGATCAGCTTTACTTCTATTAATCTTTTCTTTTACATCAGCCTCTGAAATATGAGGAGTGATTACTAGAGTATAAGCTGACTCATTTAATGCTTTGATCACCTTTTCATTAGAGTTAAAATCAGTTATCAGGTTCACAGCATCAGGATCTGCTTTTACCTCAGGATTAGTGTCTGTATCAAGAGTTACATTCTGATTTGCTGTATCAGCTTGATCAATGTCAGTGGCTGATCTTTTCTTCCTTGATATAATCAACTCTTTTGGCTTCTGAACTTCTTTTTCTTCTTCATTTCCTTGTACAGCAACATAAACTTCTCTGGATAGAAAATTCAGAAAAGTAGAGTTGAATACAGTCACTTTCCTTGATTCAGAAGTTCTTCCACCTCTTCTTTTTTTTTTTGCTAAATGTTCCACCTCTTCATCTTTCTCTTCCTCTTGCTCTTGCAGATCTACTACCTCTTTTTCCTCTTCCTTTAGAAGTGTTAGCTTCAGCTTCAATTTGAGCCAAGAGCTCCTTTTGTTGCATAACTGCTTCTTTAGGTGTTAGATCAGGAAATTCTTCAGTTATATACCCAAGAGCACTCCTAACATTCTTTTGCTCAAACTTCTTGTCTTTGTAGTACAAGACAATCTCTTCACCTGTTTCCTTATATTTGTAAGGAAAGAACAACCCTTTAGCTTATGCTAAATTTGAGATTGTAATATCATCATCCTCAGGAGCACCAACAGTAGTCTTGTGCTTGGCTTTATAAGCACTAGTAGACTTCCTTTGTCCTGAAGAATCATTCTTCTTGGAATGTTGAAGTTGTTGAGTAGTAGAAGAAATTTGAACATTTGTAACTGGATTATTCTTATCACCATCATCATCAATATCTTTATCCTTTGTCTGAATAGAATCTGGTGTACATTTTGTAGCAACTATCTTCTCCCCCTTTTTGGAATCAGTATTTGAAAGAAGAGAAAACAGAGCATCCAGTTTGTCACCTATAGAAGAAACCTTGTCTTCCATGGAGAAAAGTCTACAGGCCATGCTGTCTTGAGATTTAACAACATCTTTGATCGTATTTTTCACACTTTTGATTTCAGCCGAGTAAGGCGTGTGAAGCAAAAATCTATCAACTTTCTCTTTGACACCAGCATGAGACTTCTTCTTTTCATCAAGTTCAGAGTGAATTCCTTTAACAGAAATGGTTGAGGCCTTAAGATGCAACTTCAGATCAGGAGTTTGAATTTCATCACAGGCCCGATGAATGTGTTACAGGCCAACAACAGATGAGATAGAAGTATTTTCAAGTCTCCATTTATAATCTCATTTTGTCTGTCTGAAATACTCAGCATCAGGATTGTAATAAGAAGGATGTTCAGTGAAGTGCGAAGAAGAACCAACATTGGACTTCTTAGATGCATCAATTGTAGACTTAAGCTGAGCGGTATCAGGATCATCGGCATCACTATCATTGTCAAAGTCATACAAGCCATCAGAAGAATGTGCAAAATTAGGCAGAATTGCCTTGCCTTTATCCAGATTCTTTGCAAGAGATGCCTATGGCTGATGTGATCCTGAAACAGAAATATAGTAACACCTAAATCTCTCTGTTCTTTTCAAGTGATCTCATCACTTCTCACACAATATATTACTTTTAAGAGTAATATTATTCTCACAGAAGAAACTTTATAAGTAAAGAAAAACTTATAAGATTCTTGTCTCAAAATTACCTCTCCTTTGCCAGTACAAGAGACTGCCACTCAAAATATTTTTCGCTCTTTTATTTTAAGATCAAATATTTTCACACAGTCTCACGAAAGGCTCAATCACATATTTAGCAATATATAAGAGATGGCTGAGAAGAGTTGTATGCTTGTCATATAAATAGAGGTAACCTAAAATAAGAGACTATTTATAGTCATACAAACATGAGAATATATGAGAAGTTAGCAATACCTGAAGGTGATTCCTCAAGTGGAAGTGATGAAAGTGGAGGAACAAACAGCACATCAGGATGCTTTTTCAAACTAGCAACTAGTAATGGATCATCAATTGTAGCTAGTGCAGTTGAAGGATGATTCTCAATAGGAGCTGATGTATCATCATGATTTGATCTGTCAGGAGAAGTTGAAAGACTAGCATCAGTACTTTGAACTGATGGTTCTTGTGGAGTCTGAGACGTGTGAGCTGCTTCAGCAATACTTGGTGAAGGTTCTTGTGAGCTCTTCTCAAAAGTAGGATCATTTATGATTGCATCCACCTTTGATAGTATCTCCTGATGAGTTTACTTTTCCTGGAGTAGTTGAACAGAATCAACAATAAGATCACTCTGAGAAATATTAACAATGATCTGTGCAACCTCAGTGTCTGCATCTTCCCTTTGAGAAGATGGTTCTTGTGTGACTGGATGATGGTAGCTACCGATGTGTAAGCAGAGATAAGTAATTGTTAGTACCAAATGTGTTTCCATGAATGATCGTGGTTTGACTGAAGAGTGGTGAAACTTCAGAAGTTTTCATGATGTGAATATTTTGTGAGAGACAGTAAGTGTGAGATGTGCGCAGTAAAACTATGTGTATGATGAATTGTGTCACAGAATTTCTTCTAGTTTTATAGCTTCACTATTCAGAAATATGTATAACACACTTGTATGAAGAAGGTAACCTAGTGAATTTGACTTCGAACATGAAACAATTACTGAGTAATTGAGTTTGACGGTGGAGGAAATTGCGGAAGTAAATACAAAATACATACAGTTATATCAAGACACAACCGTAGAAATTTGTTTATCTAATAATCCACCATTAATCATTAATTAAGTGAGATAGTTAATTACAACAATAAAGCTTACTCAGAGGTTGATTAACACTAATAATCTGAATTAGAACGTGCTAACCTATCGTCAGGATTTGAGACCTTTCTTCTGTCAGGATTTAACTAACTCAGGATATGTCGATTCAAATTCAACATTTGGTTGTCAAAGCATCACAAATTACTAGCAACCTCAATTTTAATCAAAACATTCATCAAGAAATACAATTCAAGTATATGAAGTAAAGATTAACAAGCTTCAATAAAAACATTCACATGCATATAATACGAGATAAACAAAGACTAAATCTTGCAATCAAAAGAAATTTCATTAATATATCAAAAGAGTACAGTTCATGAAATTTGTAGATTACATGTAAAAGATTACAAGATAATCCTAGTCTAAGATGGTGAACAACCTTGGTCTAAGAAGTCTGACAAAGCTGATGGTGAAGAGATACGGATGGATGATGTTTAATTCTTCTTCCTACTTTCCACAAAGAGAACAGCAAGACGAATGATTTTCTCCTGCTGTTTAAGAATGTGGAGATGAAATTTCTCTTTGGAAAAACAAAAGATCATTTTAGATGTTGTCTAGAAGTTGAATCCAGATGTCGTATGGAATGTTGTTGATAGGATATGAAGTCTGAATTCCATTTCGAAAAATGGTCACAGTATATGTGCCATAGTAGTAAAACCAACTGGGGTTTGCCATTGTTTGAGAGAAATGAAAAGATGTGTTTGGGTAAGAAAAGATGTGATTTACTGATAGATGAGCAGTCATTTAAATAACCAAGATAATATTAAGAGACTAAAAGATTGAAGTGTTAACTTAATGAATTAACCAAAAGATTTCTTTTAAGGCGCGTCTCCCTAGACCGATGTGTAATGATGATAGTGATATATTTATTTGGACATGCACAATTAGCAAATAAATTCACTTAATTTATCATGCATATAAAACAGAATACATCAAATATTTCTGGCTTAATATCTAAGAACACAGCATTTGAAACATGTTAGGATTTGATCAATATACATCAGGATTTGATCAAATATAAACTGAAATAAAAATTTACTTGTCCCAACTAACCATACCAAGTTCATTCACAAGCTTTGTAAATGTTGCTTCAGGTAATGGCTTTGTGAAGATATCATCCAGCTGCTGTTCAGTAGGAACAAAATGAAGTTCTATGGTTCCTTCCATGCCATACTCTCTTATGAAGTGATATCTGATACTGATGTGCTTTGTAAGAGAGTGTTGCACCAGATTTCCTGTCATAGCAATAGCACTTTGATTATCACAATAAATAGGAATTTTTGAGAATGATAATCCATAGTCCATGAGCTGATTTCTCATCCATAACAACTGAGCACAGTAACTCCCAGCTGCAATATATTTAACCTCAGCAGTTGAAGTAGAAATAGATTTCTGCTTCTTGCTGAACCATGAGACTAATCTGCCTCCCAAGAACTGACAGCTTCCTGATGTACTTTTCCTGTCTATTTTGCATCCAGCAAAATCAGCATCTGAATAACCACATAATGCCAAATCAGCTTCTCTTGCATACCAAAGTCCAAGAGAAACAGTACCTTTGAGGTATCTGAAAATTCTCTTTACTGCAATAAGATGTGGCTCCCTTGGATTTGCCTGAAATCTTGTACACAAACAAGTGGCAAACATAATGTATGGCCTTCTAGTAGTTAGATATAACAGAGATCCAATCATACCTCTGTAGGTTGTCACATCAACTATTGTACCTTCATTTGGATCAAGTTTTATAGCAGTTGCCATAGGAGTACTTGCAGTTGCACTTTCTTGCATATTAAACCTCTTCGGTAGATTTCTTGTGGACTTGGACTGATTGATATAGATGCCATTATCGGTCTGTTTAATCTGCAAGCCTAGGAAGTAGCTCATCTCTCCCATCATACTCATTTGATATCTTGATTGCATCAATTTTGAAAACTTATCACACAGTGTTTGATTAGTTGATCCAAAAATGATATCATCCACATAAATTTGAACTAAAAGCAAATCTTTACCTTAATCAAATAAAACAAATTTTATCTATTGTACCTCTTTTGAATCCACTTTCAAGTAGAAACTGAGCAAGGGTTGCATACCATGCTCTAGGTGTTTGCTTCAGTTCATAGAGTGCTTTATCAAGTCTGTAAATATAGTCAGGATATTTAGGATCCATAAATCCTGGTGGTTGTTCAACATAGACTTCTTCTTCAAGTTATCCATTGAGAAATGCACTCTTGACATCGATCTGGAAGACTTTGAACTTCTTGTGAGCAACATATGCTAAGAAAATTCTGATTGCTTCTAGCCTAGCAATAGGAGAAAATGTCTCATCATAGTCAATACCTTCTTGTTGGGAATATCCTTTTGCCACCAATCTTGACTTATTTCTGATGATTGTTCCATCAGAATCAGTTTTATTTCTAAAGACCCACTTTGTGCCCACAATTGACCTGTTCTTAGGTCTAGGCACCAGCTTCCACACTTCATTTCTTTCGAACTCATTCAATTCTTCTTGCATAGCCATGACCCAATCTGCATCCTTGAGTGCATCTTCTACTTTCTTTGGCTCTTCTTTTGAAAGTAGATTATGATATAAACATTCATTCTGAGTTGCACTTCTTGTCTTTACACCATCATCAGGATTTCCAATGATCAGATCAGAAGTATGATACTTAGTCCATCTTCTGGCACTGGGAAGTGTCCTTCTGGAACTTGATGCCCCCCTGAATTATATGCCTCTTCAAATGCATTTGAGGCTCCCCCTGAATCAGTTGGGTCCTTTCCTGATGAATTATTGGGACTTGACTCATGTTCTTCTGATGTTGAATCAGCATTGGATTGAGAAGAACTTTGAGATGATTCTTCAGTGTTAGCATCATCAGCTGACCTTTGCTGTTGCTCCCCCTCAACTTGTGCAGGCTCATTTGCACAATGATTATCTTCAGAATTTGAAGGAGTGTTAGGATTTGACAGTTCATTAGAGTTTGATCCAGATTCCAACAATGCCTTTTCATTTGCAAAGATTAAACTTTCATGAGTGTCTTCTTCAAAACCAGGAATCTTCTTGTTAGATATATTTGATAATGTCATGGCTAATATGTTTTATGTTTAGATTTCAGATCTTATTTGAACAGGACAAATCAGTACTTAACTGATCAGTACTTATACTGGACGTCAGGACTTAAGGGATATCAGTACTTATGTTATCAGGAGATAAGCATCAGGAGATAGATATCAGAACTTAAGTGCTGGAGGACGATCAGATAAGGACAGTAGCTGATTAAAGTTAAGAAGATCAAGATAAACATAAGAAGAGATATGCATGAAGAAGGAATTTCGTAAAGAATGGAATACTTGGAAGAAAAGATATCTGATTGATATATATTAGGAAGCAGAATTATATTCCATATCAATTAGCGATTATCTTGTAACTGTGTAATATATAAACACAGACATAGGGTTTACACTATAAGTGTTATCATTATCGAGAATATTATTTACTGTAACCCTAGCAGCTCTCGTGATATTTTGTTCATCACTGAGAGATAACAGTTCCAGATTGTAACAGAGTTTATTATTTCAATAAAGTTTGTTTTCTGTTACATAAGTTCTTGAAGTTTGATTTGATTGTAATAAACACTGTATTCATCCCCTCTACAGTGAAAGTGTGACCTAACAAGTGGTATCAGAGCCTTCTGTTAACACACATACAGTTAAAGATCCAAACACAATCATGTCTGACACAGAAACTCCAACTAAGCCTACCAAAACTGAATAATCATCAAAGACATCAATCCAGAGTCGATATGAGACTATCAGAGTTCCCATATTGAGACCATCTGAATATCCCATATGGAAGGTAAGGATGACCATGTTTCTGGAAGCAACAGATCCAGAATACCTTGATAGAATCAAGGAAGGGCCTCACAAACCTACCAAGCTCGCTGTTGTAGTTGCAGGTGAAGCAGCAAAGACTGTACCAAAGGAAAAGAGTGATTACACTGCTGAAGATATAGCATCTATTGCTAAGGATGCCAAGGTACGACACTTACTGCATAGTGCCATTGATAATGTAATGTCAAACAGGGTAATCAACTGCAAGACTGCCAAGGAGATATGGGATGCACTGGAGACAAGGTGTCAAGGAACTGAAACAGTTAAGAAGAACAGGAAGACAATACTCACTCAAGAGTATGAATATTTTGACTCAAAATCTAATGAGTCATTGAATGATTTATATGATAGATTTGTCAAACTTTTGAATGATTTGTCATTGGTTGATAAAGAGTATGATCTTGAAGATACCAACTTAAAATTCCTGTTAGCTCTTCCTGAATGCTGGGATTTGAAGGTAACAACAATAAGAGACAACTACAATCTTGATGAAACAACTCTTGATGAAATCTATGGAATGCTCAAGACTCATGAACTTGAGATGGAACAAAGAAGCAAGAGGAAAGGAGGAAAGTCAAGGACAGTTGCTCTCAAGGCTGAAGAGGAATCCCCCAAAGCACCTTCCTCAAAGAAAGACAAGGGTAAAGCTCTTTTCATAAAGTCTGATACTGAGTCATCAAGTTCTGAGAGTGATGATGACTCAGATTCTGAAAGCTTGCCTGAAACTGATGCTGATGAGGAGATGATGAAGCTGTGTGCTCTTATGGTGAAAGGAATCACAAAGATTGCATACAGGAAGTTCAGGAAGGGAAAGAAGTTTTCCAGGAAAGGCATAAGTTCTGATAAGAAGAATTTCAGAAGATCTGAAGGAAGAGGAGGAAAGTCTGACAGAGGAGATTACGCCAATGTTAAATGTTATAATTGTGGTGAGAAAGGCCACATATCTCCTGATTGCAAGAAGACCAAGAGTGACAAAGGCAAAGCTCTTGTCACAAAGCAGAAAAGCTGGACAGACACCTCAGACTCTGAAAGTGAGGAGAACTATGCATTGATGGCAAATGCTGATAAATCAAGTTCTGAGAGCAGTTCTGAAGCTGCTGAAACAAAGGGCAACAGGAAAAATATTTTAGTTCTGGACAGTGGATGTTCAGGACATATGACTGGAAATAAGGCCCTGCTATCAGACTTTGTGGAGAAAGCTGGCCCAAGTGTTTCTTATGGAGATGGCAACATTGGAAAAACTTTGGGATATGGCAATATCAATCTTAGGAATGTCATCATTAAAGATGTAGCTCTGGTCTCAGGACTTAAACACAACTTACTGAGTATAAGTCAAATCTGTGACAGAGGTTATCATGTTGATTTCTTTGCAGAACATTGTGAAATAGTTAGTAAATCTAAAGGAAAAGTTGTTCTGAAGGGATTCAGGCGTGGTAACATTTATGAAGCTAAGCTTTCAACAAGTTCTGATGGTTCTGCAATCTGTTTAGTGAGTAGAGCCTCAATTGAAGAAAGCTGGAATTGGCACAAGAAACTCTCTCATTTAAACTTCAACAAGATAAATGAACTGATCAAGAAAGATCTTGTGAGAGGACTGCCAAAATCAGTGTTTGCTCCTGATGGTCTTTGTGACTCATGTCAGAAGGCCAAACAAAGAAAATCTTCATTCAAGAGCAAGACTGAATCATCAATTCTTGAGCCTTATTATCTACTTCATGTTGATCTATTTGGTCCAGTGAATGTCATGTCTATTGCAAAGAAGAAATATGCGTTGGTCATAGTAGATGAGTTCACCAGATACACATGGGTGTATTTCTTGCACACAAAAAGTGAAACTGCATCTATCCTGATTGATCATGTCAAACATCTGGATAAATTGATCAAAGATTCTGTGAAAATTTTGAGGAGTGATAATGGCACTGAATTCAAGAATCTGATAATGGAAGAGTTCTGCAAAAATCATGGAATAAAGCAGGAATTTTCTGCTCCTGGAACTCCACAGCAAAATGGAGTTGTTGAAAGGAAGAATAGAACTCTCATTGAAGCTGCACGAACAATGCTTGAAGAAGCAAAGCTTCCAACCTATTTCTGGGCTGAAGCTGTGCAGACTGCTTGTTTGACTCAAAATGCAACACTCATTAACAAGCATGGAAAAACACCATATGAGATGGTGAAGAACAAGAAGCCAAATCTGAAATACTTTCATGTATTTGGATGTAAGTGTTTTGTTCTCAAGACTCATCCTGAACAGCTATCCAAGTTTGATCTAAAAGCTGATGAGGGAATCTTTGTTGGATATCCACTTTCCACAAAAGCCTTCAGAGTCTATAATTTGAGAACAAAAGTGGTCATGGAATCTATCAATGTCTCTTTTGATGACAAGAAGATCACTGGACTTGAAGATTGCATTGATCATGATCAGCTGAGATTCGAAAATGAAGATTCATATTCTGATACCTTAAGTCCTGACAGTCTAAGTCTTGATACTGTAAACTCTGATGGATTAAACTCTGATGTTATTGAAAATGTGGTGACTACGTCAAAGGAAGATGCACCAATGCAGGGGGAGCATACTCAAGATATTATCACATCTCAAGAAGCATCAGAACATACATCTGGCTCTTCAAGTTCTGATTCGTCAAGTTCTGATAAGCCAAGTACTGATAGTGCTGAAAATCTAAATGCTGAAGAATCCAACTCAGAGAGCATAGTTTCAGGGGGAGCATCAGAAAATGAAAACGAAGACAGCATGAATCATGGGGGAGCATCCAGTTCTAGAGAAAACCTTCCATCTGCAAGGAAGTGGACAAAATCACATACACCTGATTTGATAATTGGAAATCCTGATGCAGGTGTCAGAACTAGAACAGGTACTTCGAATGAATATCTTTACAATTCTTTTCTCTCTCAGTCTGAGCCAAAGAAAGTGGAAGAAGCTCTTCAAGATGCTGATTGGGTGCAAGCAATGCAGGAAGAGTTGAATGAATTTGAAAGAAACAAAGTCTGGACCTTAGTGCCAAGACCTAAGAATAGATCTGTTGTTGGTACAAAATGGGTATTCAGAAACAAAACTGACAGTGATGGCATAATTGAAAGGAACAAGGCAAGGCTGGTTGCAAAAGGATATTCTCAACAGGAGGGAATTGACTATGATGAAACATTTGCGCCAGTTGCTAGGTTAGAAGCCATAAGGATATTCATGGCTTATGCTGCTCACAAAAAGTTTACTGTCTTTCAAATGGATGTGAAAAGTGCTTTTCTCAATGGAGAATTGGAGGAGGAAGTATATGTTGAACAACCTCCAGGCTTGGTAGATTCCAAACATTCAGATTATGTCTACAGGCTTGATAAAGCACTTTATGGACTTAAGCAAGCTCCTAGAGCATGGTATGAGACTTTAGCTCAGTTTCTTCTGGAAAGTGGATTCAACAGAGGAACTATTGACAAAACACTATTCTATCTCAACCATGGCAAGGACTTACTTTTGGTCCAGATTTATGTTGATGATATCATCTTTGGGTCTCCAAATGACAAACTTTGCAAAAAGTTTACCAAACTAATGCAGTCAAGATATCAGATGAGTATGATGGGAGAACTTAGTTATTTTCTGGGCCTTCAAGTCAAGCAGAGTGAAGAAGGCACTTTTATTTGTCAATCTAAGTACACCAGAAACTTGCTGAAGAAATTTGGAATGCAAGACTGTTCAAGTGCATCCACTCCCATGGCCACTGCAACAAAACTGGATAAGGATACTGGTAATTCAGTAGATATTACTGATTACAGAGGTATGATTGGCTCACTTCTCTATCTAACTGCTAGTAGACCAGATATCATGTTTGCTACCTGTCTTTGTGCAAGATTTCAAGCAGATCCAAGAGAACCTCACTTAACAGCTGTAAAAAGAATCTTTAAGTATCTTAAAGGAACAGCTGATCTAGGATTATGGTATCCTAGAGAATCAGATTTTAAATTAATAGGTTACTCAGATGCAGATTTTGCAGGTTGCAAAATTGACAGGAAAAGCACAAGTGGAAGCTGCCAATTTCTTGGAGGCAGATTGGTTTCTTGGTATAGCAAGAAATAAAAGTCAATTTCCACATCAACTGCAGAAGCAGAGTATATTGCTGCAGGAAGCTGCTGTGCACAGATTCTTTGGATGAAGAATCAGATACTGGATTATGGGTTAACATATTTCAAAATCCCTATTTATTGTGATAATCAAAGTGCTATTGCTATGACAGGTAATCCAGTTCAACACTCTATGACAAAGCACATTAGCATCAGGTACCATTTCATCAGGGAACATATGGATGAAGGTACAGTGGAATTGCATTTTGTTCCCACAGATCAACAAGTAGCAGATATCTTCACAAAACCACTGTGTGAAGCTACCTTTACAAGATTGGTAAATGAACTTGGAATGATTTCAGGTTCTTTCTCTAAATCTGCTTAAACTTGTTCTATGTTATCAGACTTTATGATCAATATTTACAGAATTAATCTCTTTGTGTATTCTGTGCTTAATTGATAAATGTTTTTAAGTATTGACTGTTGTCTGATATATATCTCTTAACTCTAATAAGTGATATATCTGTTTAAGTAATCATTCAATCCTATGAGGATAATTGTGCTAGATACTGACCTACTAGTCTTCAATAAACAAATGATCCCATAAAAGAAGTAATTATTTCTGTGGAAATCTTATGACACAAGCAAATTCTGATACTTGAGCTTAGTTTAGTTTACTTTATTCATCTTATTACTAAGTCCCAAATTAGAATAATGCTACTCATCTGTTTAAGTTCTGATTCTAGTAAAACTGCTGAATGTACTAAGTGCTGATAAACCTCACTTATCAAAAGAAGAAGAAAAAGAATCAAAGAATAATATCAGGTACTCCTTTGAGATCTAGAGTAAAAATGTGAATGGGACGAACCAAGTGCATAGCTGGTATTAAGTAAATATGCATTAGAAAAGCAAAATATTTTCTTGGTGACTTTTCACACTCTATGATTACTGGAGAAATACTCTGATAATAGCATAAATTCTGATAAGCAGTCGTAACTCACTTACACTGAGAAGCCACTGTAAAATAGAATTTAAAAAGATGCATAAAATTAGCACAAAAACAGTTGAGGTGGACTCATGCATGAACTCATTTATCAGTAGGTTTCAGGATAATGACAGCTCTTTAGCAAAATTTTAATTATGACTTATTTCTAAGATGTACTGAAGTAAATCAGACTTTACTCTTTATTAGTTATTTAGCTTAATGCACACACAAATCACTCCATATGAATGATGAAATTTTTGTGGTGGTCTATGTTCTTTTAGACAAACAGTCACTGTGTCACCTTGCACAAATTCTGAGGACACGTTCTAGTTATATGTTCTGATGATTAAGTTCTGAAGATTATAACTCAGAACTTGTATGAAAACTTACTAAGATAGATATTCCTTGTTCGAGTTAAGACATTATGTTCTGATGACTGTTAAGTTCTGGTATAGGTCTAAGTTCTGATTTTTCAGTCTAACCCTTTACTTGACTTATCTGTGAGTAAAATTTGGTAACAGTCTCAGATTAATTTAGAATATGTTGAAGTGGAAGATTAATAGTCTATGGTTAGGACTAATGGCACTCGTCCTTGAACAGTTCACTCTTGTTACATGTGCACATTCCTTTTCAAATGACTGTTATTCTTTTTCAAGTCTAGGGAGATGAGGTAGACTTAACTCTATCTGTCAGCATTAAATATCTTCGCGTCTCCTGGCATTCTCTTGCCTATATAAACAGCCACTTCACATTAGTCTTTCCATCAATTTTTCTCACAATCTTAACTTCATATTCTTTTTCAAAAACATCATGGTCCGATTCAACATGTTTTTGAATTACTAAAATTTTCATATGGAGCTAAGCTGCGCCGACTGGCAGCAGGAGTGGCATGTAACTGCCATTCCTGAAGAGATATGGGGCTCTGTCCCACAGGCGGTGCTGAACCGACTTCTGTTCTTCGAGATGGACTACCAGCTTCATCTTGATCGATTGGAGGAGGAAAGGCGGGAAGCTATCCGTCAGCAAGAGCGAATCATTCGACTTGCTATCTTGTTTGTCGAAGATAGGAAGAGGAAGATGACTTAATCTCGTCTTCTTCCTGTTCTTCTTCATCCTCAGCTTTGTCAGGCTTCTTAGCTAGGACTAAGGCTGTTGATGTTAGATTTAGAAGCTTAGGACAAGATTGTAAAAGTTCTGATGTAATTTCAATTTCATCAATGTATTATTTTGATATATTAATGGAATTTGTTTTTGTCTTATGATCTTGTCTCTGAGAAATTTTGATACGCATTGATAAATCCTGATAAATATTCTGATGATCGTATAAATTGTGTCTGACTTTAAGTTCTGATACTGTTTTATCAGTACTTACTTAACTGATTGATTTTACTCATTCTCACACACAGTTTTTTTTCAGAATATTGATATTGCAGAGTAAAATATTTGAATTAGTGGGAACAGTTTCAATTTTAAATTAAAACTGATTCACCTTGATTAATGGAATCTAGGTAAGTGGAACGGTTTTTCCTTGAAAAACTGCAAGTGGGTGGTAATTATTCCTTATTTACCGTGCCCATTACTTTTTGCCTTCTCTATGTATAACAGGTGTCAAGGTATTTACCACTACTTTTAAATGCATGTCTGCCATGTGTCCTCAACGGTTACTTTTTGTGTATAAGTAAAAGAGAGCAAAGATTGTCAAATCTTTTATTTACCTTTATATTTTATCTCTCTCTTTACTTTTCAACTCTCTCATCTACTGACGATTTTCTTTTAAGAGGCATTTTCTCAAACACATTACAGGTTACCGATTTCTTTTCAAACATAATGGCACCCAAGGACATTCTCTTTGATGGAGCAAAGTTTGTTCCTAATAACTTCTCTGCGATACTAAACACTACAGAGGCACCCTCTGAACTTCATTTCATTCAGGACTTTCTCACTAGTTCTGATATTGGGTTTGCTCTAACTGAGCCTACATCCATTTCTGGAGTTCAAGTACTGGAGTTTTGGAGGAGTGGAGTATATGACAATGGTGGTGCTCAAGGGTCCCCAAGTTTAATATTTTCATCAGGGGAAAATGAGTATGTTGTGACTCTGTCTACGGTTAGACAGGCATTACAGCTACCTGAGGATTGTGTTTATTCTACTGTTGATGACTCAGTTCTTCAAAACATGATGGTTAGTCTGGGATATGAAGGAACATTGACCAAGCTTGGACAGTTGAAGAGATCTTTCATAAGGAGGGAATGGAGTTTCTTCTTTGATTGCATTACCAAAGCTTTCGCCAACAAATGTTCAAATTTTGATGCAATTCTCATATTCAGCCAACAAATCGGGTATGCACTTCTAAATCACACTGATTTTGATTATGCACGAGCAGTCTTAGGTTCTATTGGGGATAGGATGACAGAAGATCGCAATACTGTATATTTTGCAAGATTTTGTCAGCTTATTTATAGTTTTTGTTGTAATCAGCCCCAAAATTTTGGTGATCTAATTCCATCTTTCAGAATAGCTAAGAGAGCTTTTACTGATTTATTATCTTCTGATAATAAAAAGGCTGTGTTAAGACCCCTCTTAATACCTTTATCTGTCAAACAAGCCTTAATCACCTATGATCCTGTTAAGTACACTGCACTTTATTCTGATGTTCAAACATCGGAACCTGGTTCATCAGCACCTACCACCTCTACTCAGCCACCTCAAACCTCTCAACCATCTCTCAGAACATATCTCAAGTCCTATGTGAAGCCTACATCTTCTAAGTCAAAGAGAATAAAGACTGTTTCTCAAACACCTCAGAAGAAGAGGAGGATTACTTTGAGAGATGAATCAGATTCTGAGGAACAGATTCTTTCTTCAGAACCTGTGGTAACTGCAGCTGAGAAAAAGATTTCTCAGAAGGATTCTGAACTTGGAGGATCTAAGCTTCTCAAGAGGCTTAGAAAAATGACAATTCTTGAAACTTCCAAGGACTCTAAATTACCAAGGAAATACAAGAAACAGTGGGCAAAAAGGCCAGTTTCAGATGATGAGGAGGAAGCAGCTAAGGAAGGGGATCAGGAATCTCTGATCTCACAAGAAAAAGAATTTGATCCAGTTACTTCTTCTCCATCCACTCCATCTCAGGAAACTGTATCTGACAAGGCTAATTTCCCATCTGTGTCTCTTGGTAATCAAGGCACAAGTGTTGATAATGCTGATCAACACTTAGTTGTGCCTGGAGTAATTTTCTTAGAAGCTCCAACAACAACAAATCTTTTGCCAACACCTGTTCCTGATGCTATTCAAACTCCGGAATTATCTAAGTCACCTTCTCTGCATCTAGACACTGATGATCAGACTTTAGGTGAGCATCAGGATATGGCTGTTGATCAGAACTTAGCATCAGCTCAGCAACTAGAGGATGCTGAAGCCTCCATTGCTACTCACACTGCTATTATATCAGATGATACTGATTCTATAAGTTCTGATGCTGTACATGCTGGAGATACTGGTGATGCTGCTCCAACTGCAGATACTGATGCAGCAGGTCCTTCAGGACATATTCCTCTTTCTAAGTCTGAACTAGTAAAGAAGTTTGATACAGAGGAACCACCAGTGCCTTGGAGTGAAACTCCTGCAGGACAGGAGTGGACTAAGGAATGGAACTCAGTCTCATGTATTCAATCTGCGTTACATCTTACTGAGCACTTGACTAAAGCTGATGAAATGTTAAATTCTGATGATTCCAAAACTCAGCTTCGTGTCACTGCATTGAGTACTAAACATCTACAAGGTCTTCATTCAACTACTCATGCAGAAATACACAAGATTCAGGAGAACTTTATCAAACAAGAACAAGTTTGGAAACTTGATAAGAAAAAGTTCTTTCAACCATCTATGGACAGGATTGCTTATATTGAGAAGACTCAAGATCGTCAACAAGCACATATTGATGATATCTGCAAAATCAAGCTTCTCAGCAATCACAACTGACTGAAATCCAATCTTCAGTGGAATTGCTTATCTCTCTTCTACTTCCTGCTGATGCCAAAAAGGGGGAGAAAGTGATTAAGTCCAAATGCAAGGATGACAAGACACTGCAAGGAAAGGATGATGAAAAAGATGACCAAGGAAACTCTGGAATGGGTGGAGGTCATAGTCAAGGTAAAAGATTCTCATCAAGAAATGCTGAAATTGCAAGTCACAGGATAAGTTCTGATACTGGGAAGAGAATAAGTTCTGATATTGGTAAAAGAATAAATTCTGATGAACTTCTAGATCTTGATGAAGAAATGTCAAGACAATTATTTCTTCAAGAAAATCCAGGAATGGACTTGGAAAGTTTAAAGGAAGAAGAAGATAGACTTAAATCAAAGAAAGCCACATCTAAATCTGAAGCTTCTGGTAAAAAGTCACTTCCAAAACTGAAAGGTATTGTGATTAAAGAAAAGGCACAAACTGAAGCAACATTTGCTAAATCACAACCAAAGATAGATCCAAGATCCAAGGGTAAAGAAAAGGTTGGTGAACCTGTTAAAGTTTATGTACCTCCTGTTGATGAAGAAATTACTGATAAAGAAGATAATCTTGCTCGGACTTCAAGAAAAGTTCTTAAAACAACCTCTGACATGGCTCAAGTTGTTCAGAGTCAAGAAATTAAAAGTTCTGATATTCAAAAGAAGCAAGTAACCTCTGACACAGCTCAAGTTAACTTGATATCAGAAGGAAGATCAAAAACACTCCTACCAGGATTCACTAAAGCAAAACAAACTCAACCTTTGAAGACTACTGCAAGTCGTTTTGAAGCTAGAGTAGTTACTGGAAAGGAAGCAAGAGATAAAACTGGATTGGGAAGTGCTGATGAAAGAAGAGTACACAACACTACCAATGATCCAACTTCCTTGAGTGAACCAGGTATTGGAGCAACTCCTGAAAGATTGAATCAACTGGAATCTGTACAAATGGTTTACCATACCTACTTGAAGGAACACATCTTGTTGTATTTCATGACAGATGGTAGGGTTTATCATATAAGACAAAATGCCATTCCATTGAAGTATTTTGAAGAATTGGAGCATGTATTATTCTTACTTCAAGTGGATGACAGATTGACAGGGACTGCTGCAAACTATTTGAAAGAACAGATTCAGAGACAGAAAAGACTTTATTCTGTTAAGTCTGACAGCATATATGTTCCAAAGTACAGAAATCACAATGGTGATATTGTTGATATGAAGCCTAATACTGCACAGATCAGAACATATCTTGGTATTAAGGGGCTTGAATTTAATCTAGAGTCTGACAAAGCTTATGTCATAAGACTAGATCAGGAGTTGAGAAAAGCAAAGATTAATGATCTCAGAGCTGCAATATTTCAAACTGGTGAAGATACTGCAGAGCTTAAAGATGTCAAACGGAGAATGATTGATGAACTCAGATATGCTGAGAAATGTTTGTTGAAGAATTATCTCAGAACAACTCCTGACATCAGAGAGATCAGAAAATGATGAAGCCAAGTCGAAGATCTACAACTGCTTAAATTCTGATGTGTATACAGACTAAAGTTGTTATCAGAAGTTGAATTGGTAAAAGCTTTAAGGACTGTAAGTTGTAGTTATCTTGTCTAATTCTCATGCATTTGTACTTAATGTTTTTGACATCATCAAATATCTGTTAAACTTGTATATTTTTCTAATTTACAAGTTGGGGGAGATTGTTAGATATATTTGATAATGTCATGGCTAATATGTTTTATGTTTAGATTTCAGATCTTATTTGAACAGGACAAATCAGTACTTAACTGACCAGTACTTATACTGGACGTCAGGACTTAAGGGATATCAGTACTTATGTTATCAGGAGATAAGCATCAGGAGATAGATATCAGAACTTAAGTGCTGGAGGACGATCAGATAAGGACAGTAGCTGATTAAAGTTAAGAAGATCAAGATAAACATAAGAAGAGATATGCATGAAGAAGGAATTCCGTAAAGAATGGAATACTTGGAAGAAAAGATATCTGATTGATATATATTAGGAAACAGAATTATATTCCATATCAATTAGCGATTATCTTGTAACTGTGTAATATATAAACACAGACATAGGGTTTACACTATAAGTGTTATCATTATCGAGAATATTATTTATTGTAACCCTAGCAGCTCTCGTGATATTTTGTTCATCACTGAGAGATAACAGTTCCAGATTGTAACAGAGTTTATTGTTTCAATAAAGTTTGTTTTCTGTTACATAAGTTCTTGAAGTTTGATTTGATTGTAATAAACACTGTATTCATCCCCTCTACAGTGAAAGTGTGACCTAACACTTCTTATCATCAAAAGATACATTGATGGAGACTACTACAGTGTGTGTTCTTAGATTAAACACTCATTAAGCTTTTGATGCCAACAATGATTCCTTCATCAGCCTTTGATTCAAAATTTCCAAGCTGATCAGTGTGAGTTCTCAAAACAAAGCACTTACATCCAAATACATGAAGATGTTTAAGACCGGGCTTCTTTTCTTTTAGCATTTGATAAGGAGTAACACCATGTCTATTTATCAGAGTGACATTCTGAGTATAACATGTTGTGTTTACTGCTTCAGCCCAGAAGTAAGTGGGTAGTTTTGCTTCTTCTAGCAGAGTTCTGCCATCTTAAATTAAGGTTTTGTTCTTCCTCTCAACAACACCATTTTGCTTAGGTGTACCAGGAGCTGAGAATTATTGTTCTATTCCTTTATACTTGCAGAATTCCTCCATTTTTGAGTTCTTGAATTCAGTGCCATTATCACTTCTTAGAATTTTCACTTTATAAGTGGATCCATTTTCAATTTGCCTTATGTGGTCCAGAAGAATTTCTGGAGTTTCATCCTTCCTGTGTAGAAAATACACCCATGTATATCTAGTGAAATCATCAACAATTACAAGTCTCTACCTTTTCTTGTTGATGAAATTATGTTCACTGGTCCAAAAAGGTCCAGGTGCAGCATGTGTTACGGCTCAGAGATAGAGAATTCTGTTTTGCTTTTGAAAGACACTCTTCTTTGTTTAGACTTTTGGCAAGCATCACAAAGACCATCACTTGAGTATATCATGTTTGGAAATCCTCTTACAAGCTCCTTCTTGGCAAGTTCATTGATTGAGTTGAAGTTGAGATGTGAGAGCTTCTTATGCCAGTTCCAGCTCTCATCTACTGATGTCTTAGAGATAAGGCAAGTAGCTTCCTTTTCAAGACTTTCATGTAGCCTTGCTTCATAAATGTTACCATGTCTGTATCCTATCAAGACAATTTTCTTTGACTTGTTATGAACAACTTCGCAGTATGAGTCATAGAATACAACATGATAACCTATGTCAGTGATTTGACTGATGCTCAGAAGATTATGCTTCAGTCCTTCCACCAGATCTACATTCTCTATTGCTACCTTTCCAATTATCAAGTTGCCATATCCTAGAGTATGTCCTACATTTCCATCTCCATAAGATACATCTGGGCCAGCCTTCTTCTCAAATTCTGATAGCATGGATTTATTTCCAGTCATGTGTCCTGAACATCCACTATCCAAGACAAGTGTATTTTTCTTGTTACCCTTAGGCTCAGAAGCAGCAGGATCATCAAGACTAGCCATCATGTGTCATGTGCATAATATGTGTTTTCATCTTTAGAGTCAGAGGAGTCTATCCAATTCTTGCTTGAAGTGATCAGGGCTTTGCTCTTCCCTTTATCATGCTTTGTTTTCTTGCACTCTGAGGCAAAGTGACCAGGTTTATCACAATTGTAGCACTTGATCTTTGTCCAGTCTACCTTCCCAGCTTTAGAGTCCTTTCCATCTTTTCTCCCAGTTGACTTCTTTTCACCCCCAGTGAACTTTTTCCTGAAGCTCTTACCAGCAATGCGGCCATTTGCATGACATCAGAATCTGTCATGTTCTCATCAGTTTCAAAATCAGTATTATCATCAGGATTTGATGATGAATCATCAGTATCTGATTCTGGAAAATTGTTCTTCTTTCGTACAGCTCCAACAGACTTTTCTTTTGAAGCTTTATCATTAACTTTCAAAGCAACGAAGTATAGGGTTCGAGATAATTATTCGAAGTAGTCATAGGAATTCAAGAAATGGTGGTATATCGTCACATTTGTATATATGTCGAAAGGGTGGAAGATTGGGCCAAAAACCCTTGAAAGTTGAAGATAGGGTTAAAGGAAAACGACCTCGAGATGTCATTCCTCGAACTTGTTGTCGTGCTCGTATGTGTGTTGCTCAGATAGTAAGCTCAAACAAATGGGAAGTAACCAAGGTTAACCTAGAGCACAATCATGATATGGTTACATCGGATAAGGTACAATTCATGGAAAGATCACGCAACATAGATCTGTTTACCCGATCTTTGATTGAGTTATTCAACAAACCGGGTATCGAGACCCCGAAAGTGATGAATTTACTTAGTGAAACGTGTGGTGGTATTGAAAAAGTTGGTTTTTCCGCTCAGGACGTACGAAATGTAATACGTGACATTCGAAGACGGGTTTTTGATTCCGGTGATGCGGGGTGTGGATTGGTTTTGTTAAGAGACTTGCAAAAACAAAGTGATGTAAACTTTTCGCTTCATCCAACGAATCAAGTATCATACCAACACAATGAACTACATCATTCATATTTCCCAATAAAATTTTCATCATTAATTTTATCATCATCATCGCCATTAGAAGAATCATTACTATCATCAGAATCACCGTGAACATCGTGATTCTTCCAACCGAAACCAACATCATCATCACTATCTATTAAAACATGCGTTTTCCCTTCCCCGGATCATTAACTTTATCTTCAATGCTATCAACATCTATTACTTCATCATCATTAAAATTTTTACGATAAACCCTCTTTTTTGGGGGGGGGGTAACATAATTAAAATCGTTATGATCATTAGATGAACTTGAATAATCAAATAAATAAGAAGCCATGAATTTTGAATACTAACCTTGATTTTCAGAAGAACAAATTTGAGCAGAATGTTAAGCAGCAGTAAAAACAACAGTATAAGATCAAAAATACAGGCAAAATAAGGTAGGTATGTGCATTTACTGCACTACAGCATTGGATCATTGCGGGCGCAATGAAACAATGCGGCAGTGCATACACTGTACACGCCCCCCAAGCCAACAGCTGTAAGTATTTAGAGTTTTAAAAAAAATGTACAACACACCCCCCAATGTTTCATTGAAGTTCATTGCGGGGTTTTTTTCGTTTTTTTCTGTTTATTTCTTTAAAATTAGAAGATTAATCAAAAAAATATTAAAAAATAGTTTCTAGACTTATTATATTTCTTTTATATGTTAAATTTTAATTTTAAAATATAAATGTTTATAAGAGTAAGTTACTTATAATATGCAACTATTTTACTGTTAGGTCCCAATGTGTTTGTTGAAGGGGGGTTGAATACAAACAATACCAAATAATCGAATTAAATGCGGAATAAAAAATGTGAAACAAAATTCAAGTTAAATAAAAATATTATTAAACTTGAAAGGTGTTACAACAACTGTATCGATTACAAGGAATTAATCTCAAATTAATTATCACAAATTTAGAATAAATTCGACATGAACTTTTTCTATTTTTGCAATAATTAGAATCAAATGCTAAACGCGATTTGAGATTAAGTTCTAGGGATTTTGATCCGCTAGATTGTTACACAAGAACAAGATAAAGATTTCTAGTTGATTGGATTTAACTTTACAATCTAGAAATTGATCTTGAAGTTTTGCAGAGAAGAATAAAATGTTTGCTGCGGCTGCTCTGTTCTTGTTTGTTGACTTGTGTATTTGATGATTATTCTTTCTGCTGCTTCTGTTTCTTTTTAATTCATTCAACAGAATTGAATTGAACTGGAATGACAATCCTGAGCTCAGCAAGACTTTCGGTACGACAATCAAATGAACTAGCAAGACTATCAGAATGAACTAGCAAGACAATCAGAATGAACTAGCAAGACAATCCTCCTCCCAGTGTAACTTTCGGTGAGACTATTGTTTATACTAGCATGACTTTCGGTATGACTATTGATTGTCATACCGATTGTCATACTAGTACAATCAGTTTGACTTGCTGAATTTAAATGAATTTTAATCCAATTTAAATTCTAAAAATTCCTAAAATTAATTCAGAATTAATTAATCAATTAATTAAATTAGATGACTTAATTAATTAATAGAGAATTAATTCTAGTCTTCAACAGCACCCATCTTTCTGCAAATCTTCTGAAAATCACTGAAAATTATGAATCAATTCCACCACTTCAATGTTGACACTCGATGTACTGTCTGGTTCATGAGTGACTAACTTCCGTGATGTTTCTTCATGTCTTGACTTTGACACTTTGATTTTCTTCAGATTAAATCCTTGTAATTAATGATACTCTGACGAGATCTCTGTCACTTGATTAAATCCACAATCTTGATTTGCATCACTGAGGCTTGATCAATTTCTTGAGCTTCTTCCAGTGAATTAACTCCTCAAGTCTGTAGATGAACCTTGTTTCTGAATCCTCTGACAGATGTTACTTTGCGAGATCTCTCTGACGGTAGATCCACTATTTACTTATTACATTCTTATTTGAGTTGAGTTGAATCCTCGAATATACAAATAGGCTATGACATATGACTTACAATCTCCCCCTATTTGTTTGTTAGACAATAACACACAAATACCTAAAGGATAACTCAACTAACAAATAAGAAAAAGATATAAACAGAAATACAAAGTAAATAGTAAAAAAGTTTCTGGAATAAATATAACATTTTCCAGCTTCCAAATAAGATGTTCCTCTAGACTGAACATATCTTCAAGTAGTTTCATTTTCTTTTGTACAACCACATTTCCTGTTGAGAAGCCCATATCTCTCTTGCTTCTCCCCCTATGAGAATCAGCTGATTAAAGAAGATCACCTTCGTTTACCACCTCTCCCGTACAATAGGATCCGCAGATAAAAGCCAATGGTACTCCCCTTTTGAAAACAGCTTCTCCCCTTACTTAGAAAATCACCTTGTGTTTGCCACCTCTCCCGTACAATAGGATCCGTAGTTACAAACAACAATGGTGTGGTGTAGTGTACATATGCAGGATCTTTTTCTTACTCCCTGCTATTTCTCCCCCTTAGTTGAGGAATCCTCCAAACTATTACTTAAGCTTTTATCTCCCCCTTAAAGAAGGAATGTATGCCGTCGTCTGAAGGAGTTCTCATATTCACTTGGTTGGAAAAGAAATAACAAGTAGTTTCTCTTTCTTCCTCACTGTGAGTGTGTGATTCTGTTTAGTGTACCTCACATGTGTTTCACTCTTTTCTCCACTCGTGTTTACACTCTTTCTCACAAGTGTATCACTCATCTCATAGCTCCATATTCCAGCTGTACCTGCAAGGAAAATCACCTTAGCCATCCTTAAGGAGGTCACAGGTGGTGCAATGGGAGTTCGAAAATCCCCATCCTTGTTAAACTCGTTAGATGAATCTGAGTCATAATCTACAAGTTGCTAGCTTCCCTTTTAGGGTTCCAAATTTGAATTCTGGGAAGGTAAACAATGATCCAACGAATTTAGCATAAAGATCAAGGTTCCCTTCAAATGTCTGTGAAGACATTTCCTTGTGACTCATCAGGTTATATCTGAATCATTGTCAACAAGTTGCCGATCTGCGCCTATGTCAGATCCACTATCCGCAGATGCATCCAGGGGATTTAAGCCTGGGGAGGTAGACACTGACCACTGACATATGGCTTTTGGATCAGTATCCTCTCCTAACACCTGTAAAGGTAATTGGTCCATTAACGAACCTTGAACAATCGAATCTGACCTTAAAATGGTCGAAACTCTTGTTTCCGTCAACTCATCCTTTGTGTGTGTAACCTTTCCTTGTGTATTAAGAATTGTTTATATTTGAGGTGGTGACACTACATCGGATACCCTGGCCGACAGGCAAATTTCAATAGACGCACCCTGTTGAGAGAATGAATCTAGTAACTATTTTTGTGCCTTTTCAACCATTACATCTTTTTGAGAAGATGTATGGGGGTTAGCAGTTGTCTTGGTTTAAATACTACTCATCTATGTAGGAGACAGAGCTACTGGGTTGACTACAGAACCTTCCTTATGTGGTGTACTAAGGCACTATCTCCCTCACGCTCATTCATACTACATTTAGTGGTAAGAGAGTGTCGGTTGGTTCTGTTTTTGTGTTTGTCTTTACAGTCTGGGATAGACGTTGTGGGTTTTCAACCTCATGACTGTCAATGAAAGAAAGTCATTGGAGACTGAACCTGTAACACAGCATATATGGCACTATAGAGATAATGATGTACAATAGTGATTTCAAAAGATTTTACATGAAATAAGAAATCACTAATGTAGAAAGAAGTTTGATTTTGTTTTTTTAATATGAATGAGTTTTTGATAAAACATTGATCACTTAGGGTAAAGTCTAAGTAATTCTCATTCATGTCAAAAGCTTACAAATATCTGCAACATAATGTTAACAACATATCATTGACCGATACTTGTCAAGTACTTTAGATACTAATTGTTATGTTGCATTATCAATATATCACTGCACATATAAAACAATATGATTGTGCCTAATGATAAGAGAGTTAAAAATATGACGACTCTACTAGTTCATATTAAACAATAACTTCAGTTAGAGTGCCATACCATGTTCTTGACGATTGCTTGAGTAGTACACTAGTTCATACCAACCTGAAGTGAGATTGTGAAGAAGAGATTGCTTAGTCCAATAGATCTGCAGCTGCAAAGTCCATGAACTGTGGTGCATTGACTTCCTCTTTTGACTCACCAACCAGGAGTACACTTGTACACATCTTACTAGAGTCCAATTCCAAGTGTAATGTGCAGCAGGTGCCTGATATGTCATAATATTCTCAAGTCTCGTCACTGGTTATGTTAGATTATGCTTCCTGATAATAACCTAGCACACTATACAAAATTTTCAATGATAACATTCCCAGCTTGCAAACAGCCATATCCCTTGGATAAACCTTTGCTGTTATCTCCAAAGGTAACCAGGGGGCCAGCTTTCTCAATCCTCATTTGATAGCAGGGCTCTATCTCCGGTCATATGTCTTGATGATCCACTGTCAAGAATCCACACTACCAGTTACACCTGTATACTGCCCTGCACTTCAAATGGATTAGACCTTCTTCGGAACCCAAACTTGGTTGGGCCCGGCATACTTGTAGAATTGTCCTTTGTCATGCAAAACAACATTTTTAATTTTAACGATCTCAACATTTTCAATGACTGAACATTTGACCTTGTAAACAGCCTTAACAAATTTCTGTTTAAGCTTAGGCACAAATGTCTCCTTTCTAGCCTTAGAAGGACTGACAGTCCTAGACCTATCATGCTTCTTGTTATTCACATGCTGACGAGGAGTAGTCTTATCATTAGAAATATGCTTACCATTAAAATAAGCATACATCATATTAAAAGCACAAGACATACAATTAGAAACACCACATGCTTTATGAGAGTGATTAATAGTGGGCAATTTATGCATGGCAGACATGGCATTTTTGTTATCCAACTCATGTGTGTCTGAGTTAGTCTCAGTTGCTTTCACAACTTTGACTGGAACTTTCGACACACTTGACTTGGAAACAACCTTCTCATTAGCATGATCTTCAGCACGTATTTCTTCCTGAATAACAGAAGAGGTCGCATCAAATGGTTCAACAATTGATGGTTTATAGAGGGGTTCATCAACACCCTTAAGCACATGTGGTACTTCCCTCCCTTTAGCACAGACACGAGGAGGGGAGTTTATGCCTAATTCTCCAATAGCAGCATTGTAATCATAACCTATTCCAGATGTTTGATTAACAGCTTGCTTACTGTAGAACTCTTTAGCCTTCGAACAAGAATTGAAGTAGGCTCTAACCTTAGTCTCAAGACCGGTGATCTTGTCTTTGAGAATAGCTTTGAGTTTTCTGTAACAGTCAACTCTATTCTCTAGAAAAGATACTTGTTCTTTTAATTTGTCTTGATTAATGTTCACAAGTCTTAATTCATTGACCTCTTTCTCAAGGTCTGTGATCTGTAAACTTAACAGTTCATTATCACGACGTGCACAATCTAAGTTACCTCTTAGATGATAAACCATTTCAGCATCAGAAAGTTTTACCTCTATTCTTGACGATGAAGCTTTTCCATCAATAGCCATAAGAGCAAGATTTCCTTCATCTTCATCTTCACTGTCAGTATCATCCCAGCTTCTTCCCTTTGCCAGATAAGCCCTTTCAGAGTTCTTTCTTACTTGCTTTGGCTTCCTACATTCTGTGGCAAAGTGTCCCAACTCATTGCAGTTATAGCATCTGATGGTGCTTCGATCAACCATCCCTGTTTTGTACCCACCACTGCTCGTGTTAGAGGATGAAGATCCACCTTTCTGGAATTTGTTGTAGTTGGACTTGTACTTAAGCTTGGGATTCCTCCTGAATCTAACATTAGAGAATCTCTTGACAATTTGGGCCATTGATTCATCTTCCAATTGCTCCAGCTCTTCCAAGGAATAAAAATCATCACTTGATTGATTTATAGTAGGAGGATCATATTCTGCTACTAACTCATTTTCCTCACCCTTGGAAAACTGTACCATTCTTTCTAACTGTTGAGATTGTTGTTGTTGTTGACCTTCAGCTACAAGTGCAGTAGATGTGCTGACCATTCTATCCTTCCCGTAGACTTCCTTCTGTTGAATCTGCTCCAACTCATAGGTTTTTAACACTCCATAGAGCCTGTCCAAAGAAATCTCACTCAGATCTCTAGCTTCTCTAATGGCAGTGATTCTATGTTCAAGATGAGCTGGCAGTGTTAAAAGGAACTTTTTGTTGACCTCCCTGATTGAATAATACTTTCCATTGATGTTCAGGTTGTTGATCAACGCATTGTACCTCTCAAACACTTCAGTAATTCCTTCTCCTGGATTTGATTTGAAATGCTCATAGTCAGAGGTTAGGATTTCCAACTTGTTCTCCCTAACTTCCTCTGTGCCTTCATTAATCACCTCAATAGTTTCCCACATGTGTTTGGAATTTTTACAGTTCATCACATGTCTGTTCATCAAGGGATCAAGGGAATCAATTAATATTAATTGAAGGCTGGCATCCAAGGAGGCTTCTTCCTTCTCAGCTGGAGTAAAATCTTCGGGCTCTTTTGGATAGGTTCTAGCTTTAGTAGTCACCACACCATCTATTATTACCTCCGGTTCAATAACCATCGGAGTTTTTATACCCTTCTTTAACAAGTTTGAATATTTGGGATTTGCAACTTGTAAAAATAATAGCATCGTCTTCTTCCACATGATATAATTCTCTTTATCAAATTGTGGAATTTTAACGGTTCCAACTTTATGTGAAGTCATTATGAATTTTTGAATAAATAAAAATTCAAGGAGTTGAAAAATCACAAAAGTCTAGGATCTTGATTTGTTCGTTAATCAGAAGGCTCTGATACCAATTGTTAGGTCCCAATGTGTTTGTAGAAGGGGGGTTGAATACAAACAATACCAAATAATCGAATTAAATGCGGAATAAAAAATGTGAAACAAAATTCAAGTTAAATAAAAATATTATTAAACTTGAAAGGTGTTACAACAACTGTATCGATTACAAGGAATTAATCTCAAATTAATTATCACAAATTTAGAATAAATTCGACATGAACTTTTTCTATTTTTGCAATAATTAGAATCAAATGCTAAACGCGATTTGAGATTAAGTTCTAGGGATTTTGATCCGCTAGATTGTTACACAAGAACAAGATAAAGATTTCTAGTTGATTGGATTTAACTTTACAATCTAGAAATTGATCTTGAAGTTTTGCAGAGAAGAATAAAATGTTTGCTGCGGCTGCTCTGTTCTTGTTTGTTGACTTGTGTATTTGATGATTATTCTTTCTGCTGCTTCTGTTTCTTTTTAATTCATTCAACAGAATTGAATTGAACTGGAATGACAATCCTGAGCTCAGCAAGACTTTCGGTATGACAATCAAATGAACTAGCAAGACTATCAGAATGAAATAGCAAGACAATCAGAATGAACTAGCAAGACAATCCTCCTCCCAGTGTAACTTTCGGTGAGACTATTGTTTATACTAGCATGACTTTCGGTATGACTATTGATTGTCATACCGATTGTCATACTAGTACAATCAGTTTGACTTGCTGAATTTAAATGAATTTTAATCCAATTTAAATTCTAAAAATTCCTAAAATTAATTCAGAATTAATTAATCAATTAATTAAATTAGATGACTTAATTAATTAATAGAGAATTAATTCTAGTCTTCAACAGCACCCATCTTTCTGCAAATCTTCTGAAAATCACTGAAAATTATGAATCAATTCCACCACTTCAATGTTGACACTCGATGTACTGTCTGGTTCATGAGTGACTAACTTCCGTGATGTTTCTTCATGTCTTGACTTTGACACTTTGATTTTCTTCAGATTAAATCCTTGTAATTAATGATACTCTGACGAGATCTCTGTCACTTGATTAAATCCACAATCTTGATTTGCATCACTGAGGCTTGATCAATTTCTTGAGCTTCTTCCAGTGAATTAACTCCTCAAGTCTGTAGATGAACCTTGTTTCTGAATCCTCTGACAGATGTTACTTTGCGAGATCTCTCTGACGGTAGATCCACTATTTACTTATTACATTCTTATTTGAGTTGAGTTGAATCCTCGAATATACAAATAGGCTATGACATATGACTTACATTTACATAGTTTTGTGAATATTTGGCACAATAGTTGGGTCAGATGATATTTCTTGACATATAAGTTATAAAATATTAATTTCAAATATCCAATTATACGGATGTTAAAATATAATTTTTCTAATCATATCAAAAAATTACAATATTTTTTAAATTTCATCCTTTATATTAATAATGGAAAACATATTTATTTTTTTCTTTAAAATTAGAAAATTTATTCAAAAAAATATTAAAAAATAGTTTCAAGACTTTTTATATTTCATTTAATATGTGAAATTTTAATTTCAAAATTTAAATGTTCACAAGAGTAACTTAATTAAAAAATGTAACTATTTTACATAATCTTGTGAATATTTGACACAATAGTTGAGTGAGATGATATTTCTTGACATGTAAGTTATAAAATACAAATTGTGACGATCCAACTATACGGATGTTAAAATATAATGATTATAATTATATCAAAAAATTATGATAATAATACATATTAAAGACACCGCTCTTTCACATAACATTAAAATATATAAATAATATTAAAATTTTATTAATATATGTTAGTATTAAATTATTAATATTAATAACTATTTAATAATTAATTTTTTTTTTCATTTTTTTTGTAATTTTCAAATATTAAATATTAATAATAATATTAAATATGAATATCATAAGGTGTTAATATTAAATAGTAATTTAATATTAATTCATACTGACCATATAATAATTCAATATAATGATATAAAATATGAATATTTAAAAATATTAATATTAAATACTAGTTTGGGATGTGGAACATTCCAAACTAGAATTTAATATTAATATTTTAAAATATTCATATTTTATATTATTATATTGAATTATTATATGATGAGTATGATTTATTATACTTTAAAGTAGTATTGAAAAGCGTGTAAAAAAGTAATGTATATAATTAAATGAGACAGAGGGAAGTTTAGTATAGATAGATGAGATTAAATAAATATTATATATATTAATGTATGGGTACGATGGTCATATTAATGAAACCCCCTTTTGTTAATATTTTTTTCACGGACTAATAATTTAATTTAATGATTAAAAAAACTGAAAAAGGTATAATCATAAATTACTGATATTACTAAAAAAACAGAAAAAAATCATTCGCTAATGACTGAAGCAGCCGAGAAGAGTGTGGAAAACGAAAGCAGTGAAATGGCCGCTTCCGCCATGGATGGTGTCGCCGCGACGGCGCTCCGGTCAGTCCTCCACCGTGTTAATAACGCCGCCGTCAAGTTCGGTAGAAACGCCGATCAAATCAAAGTCGTCGCCGTTAGTAAAACCAAACCCGTTCCTCTTCTCCGTGAAGTTTACGACGCCGGTCACCGTTTCTTTGGCGAGAATTATGTCCAGGAAATCATCGACAAAGCTCCTCAGGTATTGTTATCTTTTCGAAAACTATATAATCTTTCTCGTTCCCAATATAATAGAGACGTTATATTTTTAATCTTGATAAGTTTATAATAATCAAGTAGAGTTAATAATTTTGGAAGACTTTTTATTTTTATTTTTAAAGGCAATGTATGTTCAATCTTGATAAATATATAATGTCGATAAATTAATAGATTATTTGGTAGTAGTTTAAAGAGGTTTTGTGGTAGATACGTACTGATTTAGTTTGGATTTGATTATTTTGGGAGGAAATGTTGAATGTGTTTGAGAACTGTTGAGTGAATTACAGCTTCCGGACGATATTCAGTGGCATTTTATTGGGAATTTGCAGAGCAACAAAGTAAAGCCTCTTCTCAGTACGTATTGCAACCTTTTTTCTTGATTGTCCACCTCTTTTCTTGTGTTTTATCTATATATGTGTGAATAGGTTACACTGCTATGTTTGAGTCGATATGATCATATGAACTGGTTTTGGCTTTTATAACGCGGAGTTAGAAATTCTAGGAAAAGAGGGCCATAGGTATTGGAAGTTGAATTTAGGTAGAGCTCTTATATATTTATGTGAAGTTGTTTTTTTTATGAAGCTCAAATTGTTAGTAATGTACACATATCGTGATTGTTTTTCTGTATCATCTAATGATGCTTAATGAGTTGACATTTGGTTGTTCCTTTAATTGACATGTTGTTTTCCTGCATATCAACACTAGTCATAATCTTCACAAGCAGATCTTTGTCTGGCTCTTTTTGTTTGTATTTTTTGTGGAATTGTTTTTGAGTAAATGGCATGTTATAACTATAAAATCATGAAATTGCTTTTAACAAGAATAGTAATAGGCTTTTTCTTTTACCATTGGGCAGATGGTGTACCAAATCTTTTCATGGTCGAGACTGTAGATGATGAGAAGGTAAGCAATTTATATGAAGTGTTTTCCTAATACATGGATCATGGGCAAATTTTACAATATCTATTGTTTTTTTGAAGAAATACATTATTTATATTACAATATTTATTGTTGATCAAAAAGTAGAGATGGCTTATGTGAACATTGTTTTAGGTCTGAATCAATGTGCACTAACCTCCAATTAGGTCTTTCTTTTTTGATTATTTGACAATAAGAAACATATTAGAAGCAAATTTGGAATTAGCAATTAGTATGGTCATTATAAAGTACTAGTCAACTACACATATAT
This sequence comes from Apium graveolens, assembly GCF_009905375.1. Taxonomy (NCBI): domain Eukaryota; kingdom Viridiplantae; phylum Streptophyta; class Magnoliopsida; order Apiales; family Apiaceae; genus Apium; species Apium graveolens. The sequence continues at coordinate 113,197,897 of NC_133654.1, forward strand.
TGAACTTGTAAAGCTCGCGACTGATCTGCTCTCATCTACAATATCAACTGACAACTTGTTTGTCTTTTCATACTATGCTTCTAAGATATCTCTGGATTCCATTGCTAGTTCCCAATAAATCTTAAGCGATGTTTATTTACTTAAGACTGTAAGAGATCAGTAGAAGCGAGCCCCTATCAAAGAATGACATTGCGCGGGACTTTCCATTATAGTAAGAGACCAGTCAGTGTATCTTTTTTCTTGTAAAGCATCCAGGGTAGGAAGGAATATATTAATGGCCCGATGTAATATTGTCGAACTGTCTATCTATTACATGATTAAACTCTACGACAAGTGAACGCACTATAGTAGAATTCTCTTAATGCTAGGTTGATGAAAGATTGCGTCAATGCAGGAAGAGAAAGAGCTCAAAATTAACATAGTTATAGTTGAGAAGCAAATTCTTATTTTTTTTAATTTATAGGCTGCCTAGAACTCGCCTTCAGTTATCATCTATGTCTCATTTTATAAGTAGCCTAAACATGAAAGAGATTAGATGGGGAAGCCTGAAATCAATTTCTCTTGTTAACCAGTTGGATCAAGTATGATCATCATATTAATATATCAACTCTATATCCATAGCACTGTGTTACAACTGTTCCACGCTTTCAATGATTTAAAAGTAATTATTATCAGTATTCTATATCTTATAATTTCAAAAACAGTCAGTATGCAAAGACTAATGGAGCTAGCTGATGTAATATAACAATGTATAATAGAATAAATCTGTATATTGAATAATTATTCATCTCCCATAACTTTTTGGCATGGAGAGGGAGCTGTTCCTTACAGAAACTAAACTCACGAGATCACACGCAACTCCCTCGCGTATGTATACTGTGTACAGTGATCCTGTAAAAATTGTAATAATGTGTCATATTGCAGTTACATAACATCGTCATACTTTTTAATGATAGATTGCAAATCTTCTTGACCGTGTCACGGGAAGCATTGGACGAAAACCTTTGAAGGTGTTGGTTCAAGTTAATACTAGCGGGGAAGCATGTAAGTAAAGTGTGGAAGTGAATTTATTTTACCTACTGCACTAAAAATTAAGGAGCAAGGACTAATAAATTCATTGACAGATATTCTTGCTTTCTTTGATCAGCATAGTAATGTAATATTTTCATATATTAAATATACAACTTTGTGCAGCAAAATTTGGTGTTGATCCATCCGGTTGCATGGAACTTGCAAAACATGTCAGTTTGGGTTGTCCAAACCTTGAATTTTGTGGATTAATGACAATAGGGATGCCAGATTACACGTCCACCCCAGAGAACTTTAAGGTAGTGAGTCCAAAAACATAGCTCAACCATGCTTTGCAGTTGCCTCGCAATATGACCACTTAATATTTTATTGTCAGACACTAGCGAATTGTAGAAGTGAGGTCTGCAATGCTCTTGGAATGGGAGAAGAGAAATGTGAGCTATCAATGGGAATGTCTGGTGACTTTGAGCTTGCTGTAAGACCAATCTGACAGTTTAATTTTTGTATATGTTTTTTACTGTCTTTAAATATTTGTTGTTGTTGTTGTTGTTGTTTGATTTTGTACGTTTGAAGCAGGGCCGGCTCAACACTAAAGCCAACTAAGCCGTCGCTTAGGGTCCCCACATATACAAGGGCCCCCAATATTTTTTGTCCTATATATATATACATAAATATTAATAATTTTTATAAGAAAATTATTTTAGGTAAAAAATGTAAAATAGAAAAATTCTCCAAAAAAAATAATATCAAATTGGTATTAGAAAATATAACCTAGATTTATTTTTACCAAATTGAAAAAATAAATGACATTAATACTCTTGTGATACGTGTGCAATTTAGTTTTTCAAAACTATTACTTAACTGTTGTTACATTTGTTGGGGCTTATCAGTTTATCAAAAAATGTGCTCTTTAATACCAATAGCAAACATGTTGTTTTTCAAAAAATCTAAGGATAAATAGTTTAAACCTGCATAAATTTTAATTCTTTTTGCAATGTATTCACTTTTTCAAAATAATTAATTAAAGTGAATAAAATTGAGTTATCATTTTATTTTTAAATAATAAGAATAGCCAAGTAATTTATCATTTTATTGAAAGATTTAAGAAATATAAATTATTGTAATTATGTTATCATAAATATTATTTATCATATTTGTATAATATGTGTTCAAAATTCTAAAAATATACATTATGATCATAATTATAACAAAAATATATATTAAGAGAGTTTACTATGATATGTACTATGTATTATGGAATCAAAAATAAAAATATGTAAATGTCTATAGAAGTTTGAAAGACAAATACGTGTCATCCATAAATGATATGTCTTGGTAAACCTCATGTTCATTAAAATGGAGTTTAATTAAACATAAAAGCACCTAACTTCTTTTTCTTTTATCTATATAAATGATCAAATACACTATACAAAACAAACTTACTCCTCTCCTAACTTACTCCAGCCTCTTATAACTCATTAAAATGGATTTTTTAATATATCAAGTTGAAAATAGAACATAGATCTTTTGTTAATATACTATTTTTGTAAAAGTTTTCTTTATTATGTAATGATGCTTTTATTAATTAATTTGATATATATTAAAAAATAAGGGCCTCATTTTTAAGATTCGCTTAGGGTTTCAGACTTGGTTGAGACGGCCCTGGTTTGAAGTAATGTGTCACAGTCATAGTTTAGTAAGAATGGGCATAACCTTGTAAGTTGTGGATATAAACTTTCATATTTTCATTGGAGTATATTGTCATGTCTATAAAAACACCGTGCATAATGTTTAATATTATTGAGTGATAGAAAAATATAACTACCTGAAATATGGTACCAGATGCAGTTAATTTATGATTTTGGTTTGTACCGTGATCTATAATATTTACATATTTATATGTATTCAGATATCGCAGAAGATATCTCTATTGTAATGAAACTTTGGCCTTAAATGCAGATTGAAATGGGAAGTACCAACGTGAGGATCGGTTCTACCATTTTTGGATCAAGGGAGTATCCCAAGAAACAATGAAGTTAGTTTCCCAGTTTTCTGTAAGCCATTGATTTTGGACAGATGTATTCCGTTTAGATGTATTCCGTGTATTGATTCATCAAGACATTTATTTGTCCTAAATTTATTATATTCATAATACTGGAGTGGTGACCTTCATGGATTTGGTTGTATGGAAAGGACAAGACAATATAAAGTGTGCTATATGGCGGGACTATAGCGTGATATTATTTTATAAAGTGGAATAAATTGATAAAAATGGTTAACTGGTATGTGATTAACATCTTGGTCAATTTTATCCTATATAAATTAGCTTTAGAGTTCACGGTCTGGAGCAAACTAATCTTTTTAGAAATAGTACTGTAAAACGAACGGACTAATGTCCGATCCATAGCTAGGATTAAGTTGATAATATTTTTAAATAAAATCTATATGATTTGGTTATCAGAAATTCTATATTTTAAAAATTAAAATTAATGAACAACTCATATTTTCTTTTGTTATAATAATATAAGTTATAAAATTAATTTTAAATTATAATGATATTTTAGAAAAAAGTCAAATAAAATCAAAAAACATTTATATGTTATCTATATGTCCCTAATGTGTGCTAAAGGAGTCGGACAAATTTAGATTTGGCTGTGGGTTGACCCGTTTAGTTATTTTAAACTAATTAAAAAAGAGATTTTAATCCATATAAGTCGATATAAATCAATTTCTAGCAATTAAAAATTAGTAAACAAATAAAGAGCCCATGTATAATTTCAATCAAGACCCATATCATATGCTAACCTATTTTCAAATTCAAAAATCCTCACAATTTTCTCTTTTGATGAACCCTATCTTCTCCCAGGGCTAGCTCAACGGTAAAGCCAACTAAGCGGTCGATTAGGGCCCTACATATACAAGGGCCCCAATATTTTTTGTACTTTATATATATATATACATATAAATATTAGTTATTTTTATAAGAAAATTATTTTAGGTAAAAAATGTAAAATAGAAAAATTCTCCAAAAAAAAAAATATCAAATTGGTATTAGAAAATATAACCTATATTTACTTTACCAAATTGAAAAAATAAATGACATTAATACTCCTGTGATATATGTGCAATTTAGCTTTTCAAAACTATTACTAGACTGTTGTTACATTTGCTCGGGCTTATCAGTTTATCAAAAAATGTGCTCTTTAATACCAATAGCAAACGTGTTGTTTTTCAAGAAATCTAAGGATAAATAGTTTAAACCTACATAAATTTTAATTCTTTTTGCAATGTATTCACTTTTTCAAAATAATTAATTAAAGTAAAGAAAATTGAGTTATCATTTTATTTTTAAATATTAAGAATAGCCAAGTAATTTATCATTTTATTGAAGATTTATGAAATATAAATTATTGTAATTATGTTATCATAAATATTATATATCATATTTGTATAATATGTGTTCAAAATTTTAAAAATATACATTATGATCATAATTGTAATAAAAATATATATTTAGAGAGTTTACTATGATATGTACCATGTATTATGGAATCAAAAATAAAAATATGTAAATGTCTAAAGAAGTTTGAAAGACAAATAGTGTCATCCATAAATGATATGTCTTGGTAAACCTCATGTTCATTAAAATGGAGTTTAATTAAACATAAAAGCACCTAACGTCTTTTTCATTTATCTATATAAATGATCAAATACACTATACAGAACAAACTTACTCTTCTCCTAACTTACTCCAGCCCCTCATAACTCATTAAAATAGATTTTTTAATATATCAAGTTGAAAATAGAACATAGATCTTTTATTAATATACTATTTTTCTAAAAGTTTTCTTTTATTATGTAAAGATGTTTTATTAATTAATTCGATATATATTAAAAAATAAGGGCCTCATTTCTAAGATTCGCTTAGGACCTCAGACTTGGTTGAGACGACCCTGTCTTCTCCTATCTTCTCCTACCATGACCAAATTATGAACGCAGATTCATTGTTTCAGTGTTTTGACGTCTGATTCGTTTTGATTTGTTGAAGAGAGAAAACAAAATTATTTAGAAATTTCTCATCCATTTATCTTTTCTTAGTTTACAGGTTAATGGATCGTGGTAGTAGTCGTCATACTGATGGGGAGAAGTCCAATACATCCCGTCACATGCATGAACGAGATGGGTTGCATCAGAACATTAATAATGGTAATTACGTTTCACATATTCATCGGCACCTCTATGTATTCGTTTAACATGTATGTTATGATGTTTGGTTTTTTAAAATATGTATCATAGCAGTTTCGAAGCATCGTAGTTTCGTTCATGGGAATGATCATGTATTTTATGATTCTGTAATGTATCTTTCTACCAATTCCGTAAATGTTGATTCTCAGCTACATGCCTTCAACAAGAACATTACGCAGCCTGGCAAATGTTTCTTTAATGTCTTATGTTTAATTTTACATATTTGCGTACGGTCCTTTGATTTGGTAATTTATGTACATGTTTTATTCGTCCCAACCGTGTTTCCGCCCTCGACAGGTTTTTACATAACAGAATGATTAACATGCAAAATATGTCCAAGGACAAGGAGAATGTATCTCCAATTGGTTGGTGTTCATATTGGCTTATATAAGCACTTTGTTTGTATGAGTTCTGATGTCTGTATGATTTCATTTGCAGGTTCATTGCAGCAAATCCGTAGTAACAATTCATCTTCTAATGTCCTCCAACTTAATAAACATAACACCAATACACAGTCTCTGTTGCCGCGCGTTTCTAATAGTATGTTTATCCACAATTATTATATCCTAATTTTTGTTATAGGTTTTATTTACAGGATTACATTTTTTATATCAAACACACTGCTATCTCTTGGTCACGTAATTCTTGAAAATAATGAGAATCATGGATTTCAATGGACCTCGGATGCAAGTGGTATGAGTTATACTACATGTATTAAATTTGAAAAAACTTCATTCTGTCTTTAATTGTTTTTATCTGTTTTGATTGTTTAAATCATCTATTGGTACAATATTTATATATTTCCAATACCTTGCAAGTTGCACCAGTTAATAAAAAATGCAGAGTGCTCGTGAATGGTACAGGTACACCGCCAAAAGGTTTTATTTTCATGATACCTATATACTATTATTACCTGTTTAAAAATATAATTGGATAATGTTGTTCATCTTGGTATAAATGTATATTATTTTTATGTGTTTCAAGTTGAATAACAGTAAATGCATCTAGGAATATTACAATAAATGCATTCTGCAAGCTGCATTTGTAGGATTTCCAGTTCAGTGATAGAATTGTTTGTTGACTGATAATCTTGGATTTTCAAGTTTTCTGTATTCTGAATTCTGAAGTTGTTTATCGATATCTCTTTTCTTGCATAGAGATGTCACATATCGATATGTAAAATAACTTATCGATATTTCTACTTCTCGATAAGTGTTATGACTTGTCGGTATCTCTAGTTCTCTACATAACCTTTTGACTTGTCGATATCTCCAGTTCTCAACAAGTAGATTTCATCTTGTCGATATCTCCAATTCTCTAATAAGCTTTTGACTTGTCGATATCTCAAATTCTCTACATAAGCTTTTGACTTGTCGATATCTCTAGTTCTTTAATATCTCTTGGGACTTCTCTACAAGCCATTTTTGACTTCTCGACATACATCTCTATATTCCTTGATCTGTGACTTGTCGATATTTGACTTATAACATTTTTCCTAGAACAATGTTATTCAACTCGACGCTTCTATACTTCTCTCTGAGGCATGATCGAGATTGATTTTCTTCCAGAGTTTTTCCTTAGCTTGATGGATGTCCATAGAAAAATCCTTCAGTCTAATCTACTTAGCATTTCTACATACTCAAGAAATACAAATACAGAATACAATGAGATTATCATACAACTTATCCTTAGGGTTGTAGGTGACTTAGTCTTGTTATGTACAGGCATGTCTTGCATAACAATCTCCCCCAATTTGTCAGAAGATTACTTTTCACAAATTCAGGCTTGATATCAAGACTAACCCCAAGCTGAAATTTAAGCAAAAACAAATAAATTAACAAGGTACAAATTGTATACATTTTTGCATTTATTGTCAGAACAAGAATTTACAAGGTCACCTAAATTTCTCATATCCCGGTTGTTCTCTAATCAAATCTTTGAGTCTGACCAGTAACCCAAGTTCTTCAATTATTTCAGTTCCTCTTAGAGCTTCAACCAGTTTGAGCCCTTCCTTAAGTAAGTAACTGTCAAGATATTAAATTCCAAACCTTGATAATCTAGGAGTTTTAAGATTCAGAAACACATAACCACGAGAAACTCTACTCAACCCTTTTGCCTTTGGGTCATTAGACCTCTACTCAAACATCTCAATCTCTTATGCATATTTCAATTCATTAGCTTCCCTCTCAGCCTTTTCCCTAGCATGCATTTTATCTCTCTATCTCTCAATCTCTCTTTCTCTCTCTCTTAATCTTTTAGCTAATTTAGCATTTCTCATTCTTGTAAAAGCATCCTAACCATTCATCAAACTGATATTTCAACCCCTATTGAAATCTCCTCGCTTGCTTTTCTTCCGTGTCTACTTTCTCCGGCACAAACCTAGAAAACGCGGTAAACTTTGCCTCATACTCTGTCACTGAAAAGTTCCCTTGCTTCAACTCTATAAACTTTAATTCCATCTGATTCTTCATAGAGCGTGGGAAAAACTTTTCCACAAAAATAATTTAGTAAATTTATCCCATGCCACAATCTCATTACCTTCAAGAGCCCTCTTTGATTCCCACCAACAATTAGCTTTTCCTTTCTGAAAGTACCTTGCAAATTCAGTCTTTTGATCTGCCTCAACTTTCATTAATGCAAACGCTTTCTCAACTTCCTTCAGCCATGTCCAGGATTTACTCGGATCTGCGGAATCTTCGAACTCTGGTGGCTTTACTGCCTGAAACTGTTTGAAAGTAACAATGGGTACAACTTGTTGTGGTATTTGTGGTGGATTTTGAGGTTGTTGTTGATGCATCATCCATTATTTTTGGAATTGTTGTTGTTGTTGTTGTTGTTGTATTTATTGTTGCATCATGGCCATTTGTTGTTGCGTCAAATTAGCATCTAGTTCATAATGTGATTAGTCTGTTCTTCAGGGTCATTGTTTGAAGTCTCTGATCTGGTTTTTCTCTTGGGTGCCATTTTTCTGGTGATAAGACAAATAATTTATTTAATAATCCATTAAATAATTGATAATTAGTAAATAAAGAAATAATTTAACTTTTACTGGAACAGGATTTAAATAAATTAAACATTTTTTAACAGTCCTGTTGCACAATACATCATTATCAAATAATCTGCTTGTCCTCTCACAGGTCAAACACAATTTGAAAGTATGGAAATGGACTACAGGATAAATTAAGATATGTGAGTAATGCAAAAACTGGAGTTTAAATAAACAAAAGAAAAGAGGTTGCAAAAGGTCTAGTATATATCAACACCAGTAACATGTGTGAGTGCTTGATACAAAACACTATCATCTACTAGTTGCCGACTACAAACCAAAACTATGAGATATACACACCTAATCTCACTAGTACTATCTACGCTTGCCTCTATTAACATATCATACATATCATACATCCAGTATCTATCAGCCTAGCCATGTCCTCAAAAGCCTGGCGGTGATCGATCTACCTTCTGACGAAGTGACACTAGTATCACATCAATAAGTCTGATTGCACGTCAGTTCTCTGAATAAGTGTGGACTCCCTCATGCTGGCATACTCTCTGTATGGAACAGTGTGCGGCTCTCCAATATGTCCAACAGATCCCATCGATGCAACTTCAAGAGCCTCGGCTAAGTCCTGTTGTACCATCTATGGAATGAGGTCTAGTGGAATAACTAGCTGATCGACCTCCTGCTCACCCATCTCTTCTATATGGGGCATCTGAAATATGTCTGGAGCTAGTGCATAGACAACCAAAGGGAATAGGGCAACTACCAGTGATGGCTGTGGCTCAAATCCCGATGGGTAATCTATCTGGTCTGGTACCGGAGCTGGTGGAACTACAGGTGCCTGCTCCATACGTCTGCGCTCGGAAGATGTCTCAGTCTAATAAAATAACCATGATATAAGAAAAAATTAACCTTCTATCCCTAAAATCCACAAAATCCTATCATATTCCCTAAAATATCCTACTAGAAACCATTACAACTCTATTCCTATTTTATGTGATCTTCCTATCCTATCTTAATCCTAGTGTTCTTGTTTCAGGGACCAAAACCTACAGCTCTGATGCCAAACTATAATGCCCTCCGAATCTGGGGTCTAGATCTGGGGGTTACTTGGAAATTATCAACATAAATCGACCTGTATAATAAATATATAAACATACATTTAACCCCTTTCTACTACTACTCGAGATCTTTAAGGTCAAGGTATGAAGACAAGAACACAATACTACTATTATTACATCTCAAATTCAAATTCTCACAAACATCTCTATTTATTACAAACCCCACAGTCTAAACATGTTTTAAAACTCTTTTCATTTTATTCAAACACACACAAGAACTATTCAAACTAAACCTGATCTGGTAACTCAAAACTCTCTTCTTGGATGGAATTAACACTCTTGGTTCCAGAGGGTCCCGCCTTTTTACTCGCTTCTATATTACCCGTGTCTGAATAAGATTCATTCTCAAGCTATACTGAAAGATAAATGTGAGTAACAACAAGTCTGAGCCAGAATTGCTTAGCAAGTCCACAATATGTATATATATATCATTATCATAAAAGTAAATCAGGTGAATCTGATAAAAAATAGATAAGCAATTTCCATTGGTATCTCTTTATTTCTGTAATGAATAAGGAAGGCCGCTATCGGCGATCAACAACAAACTAGACTGGAAACAAGAACCAACATATGTACTATAACCTACTGATTAGTCAAGATATAGTATAGATCTATGCCAATCGAAAAAGATCCACCATCATATCGGGTATCCAGGCCCATTCTGGCATAATAAGAAAGGGTCCAGTCCATCCCTGACCCTATTCGTAACCATTTAATCCATAAGGTAAACATCCGGAACAATCGGTATATTTTAATGTTATCTCAACATCACGATTTGTATCCAGGTATAGATAATGTGTAATCTATTGGAATATATATAGAGGTATTCAACTTATCTAGGATAATTAGAACTTAAGATAAAAGTATGATAAAAAACAGTAACTGAATTGCAATGAACTTGAATGGGGGTTATATGTTCAATATATCAAGAAATTGTATCAGGTAAAGGAATGAATATAGCAGTTTACTATTTTGAATTAGAATAGGGGAGAAATCTTTCCTGATACACGATCTATATCCAATCTACTACTGCTATCTAGCCCTAGCTTTACTCCCTTGCTTGATTCGTATCTATAAAGGAAAGATATCAATTCAATTGACTTGTACCTTATTTGTACATCAATCCATATTCGCTTATCCCTTATCGTCTACCCGTGCAATAATAATCAACTCGTATAATAATTAAAAATAGCATTTAAGACTCAATTAACCACATAAATCACAAATCACGTAAGTCAGATAGTCACTCAATTCAATTAAAATATTTTAGAATTAAAATCGAGTCATTATTCATATTATTGAACAATATCTGACTCACATTCTAATTTTTAGAATTATTTAACTCATATTCCTAATTAATTGGTTCAATAAATGAATAAATATCAAAAGCCAACTCGTTTCCGAAAGAAATTGGGATTTAAAACTATTATTGTCGAAAACATATCATTTTTCTGATTTTAGAAGCGTTCGTTTCATTAGAAACGGACAAACGATTCAATTAATAAGAATAATCTAATTATTAATCAAAATAATTGATTATTCAAATTAATTAAATATTATTTATATTTCAAAATAATTAATTAGGAAAAATCAGAATTAAAAATGATTTTTCATAATTTTTGGAGATTAAATGAATTTAAAAAAAATTATTTAAATAAACTGATTAATTAACAAAATAATTAATCAATTTAAATAAATAATAATTATAAATAAATAAAATTTCAAATTTTGGAAATTATTTTTAAATAATTTAGATTTATTTATAAAATAATTAAATTAATTAATTAATAAATTTTTTTAAATAAATAAACTGATTTTTGAATTTATAAAAATAAAAATAAAAATACAAAATCCAAAAACAGATTTCTGAAATTGGATTGGGGAATTATTTGATCAAAACCGGGTGAGAATTAGGTTAGGAACCGGGTCACAAAGAACAAATTCGGGTCACCAAGAACCCAGAATTCGGCGACGATTCCGGCCAACTCCGTTCATGGAAAAAAGTACCGTTTGGTACATTTTTTGCTCCCAAACCATTCTAAATTACTTCACCAACATTAGTCAAACAATATCTAACCACAATCATCCCGGAATAACCATCTCCAGCCAAAAGTCGAAGATTTTCCGGCGAAACTCGACTTTTCTCAATCCTTAACCAAACTTGATGATTTTGGTTGCAAAACAAAGCATATAACCTATATAATCAATTCAGGAAAGCCCTAATACCATATATATATATATCAGATAACTCAAACTTGAAAATGATCAGTTCAAAAAATTTCATAAATCCTAGAAATCGAATCATACTTCCTAGCTATAGTTCAATGAAATTAAGGTTGCAAATCGACTTTAAACAGTCATATGAAGTTATATGAACCATCAGTTTCATCAAATAACTCTCGAATCAAAAACCCCTAATTTTAGTCAAGAACCCTAAAATGAAAATAAAAAATCCGTGAATCTGTACATGAAATTGATTACATAAAGAGATAAAACATATTGAGAGCTTCAATTTGAGTACTTACATGATATTATTTGGATCTCAGAATCACTAGAACTCACAGTTTGATTCTCCAAGTTGGTCAAGAACCCTAATCCCCAAGTTTCAGAGATAATCTGATTTTTTCTGATTTTTTATAGTTTTATATAATTAATTAATAAAATAAACCTATTAATATTTACTGAAAATACCCCGAATTATAATTTAGGCCTTAATTATATCTCCTAGTAAAATTAATTAGCCCTTAATTAATAATTTATGGGGAATCATTTTTAAATTTTTAGTTTCAAATAATTACAAAATATATGCCAAATATGCAAAGATATAAAATATTTGAAAGTCCCATAATTTTATAAAAAATAAAAATATGATGTTTGAGGGGTTCTGAGTACCCGTAGAGGCCCGAAAAAATCATTTTTTACAAAAGGAGACATTTTCTAAATTAACTCGAAGTTCGGAAAATCAATATGGTATATGTCATATGATGCAAAATAAGTCCAATTGCTCTATACGAAATAACAACTATTAAAACGAAATGTGGATAGTATATCTTTTAATATAAATGCATTTAACACATAATAAAATACCCAAAAAATATCTTGACCATACAGAACACATACATCATATAATAGCTAATATTTTATGATCAATACTTATTTATGATATAATAAAACATATAATACTCATTTATTATAATATTAAACAGTGTAATTTCTCAGTCGTTACAGTCAGCTCTATTTTCTTTCGCTTCTTTGGCTTTTTGACCAAGGGTGACACTGTCTAACTAGATTCCTCACCAGTTTCAATAACTACCATTTGGTTAGTTTGCTCCCTCTTCTTTTTACTAAATCCATCCTTTTGAGAGGATGAAGCAGTTAGTTTTCTAGCCCCTTAAGGTTTTGAAGAAGGGTTTTCAGCTGTGGTAGGCCCCTATGGGTTGTCCTGTTAAGGTTCTTCTACAGGACCACATGCCATAGTTGTACTAGCTATTACACTGCTTCTCATGTTAAGCATTGGGTAAGGGTAAATTCTAAATAAATTTCCCTAACATAAAGTCGATGAAATTTAGACTTACCTTTACTTGATTATTTACATTTAGTGAGCCAAATAGAATTTTGGACACTTGTTTGCAAATGCATATTTGATTTCTATCTATACCTTCTAGAAAATGTATGTCATTTACTTTATGATTTAAGGTAGACATAATGAACCTTGGGAAGAAAATCTCCTTACCTCTACTTACCAAGGGCATGGTTAGCCTGGTTCTTAGCTCCTCCAAGATCAAGCTCCCAACATTTAGATGTTTGTTGTAGACCATGGAATACACTAGCTTTTGGACCACACTGAAGATATCATAACCAGTCTTTCTGCATATGAATTCCTTTATTATGGACTCAAAAACAAAAGACCACTCCATTCTCAGGTTTTTCTTGTTAAACCTAGCCAGGTCTATCTTCTTACTGTAATTGATGAAGTCCATGAATTCAACCAATTCTTGAGTTGTGGGAGCTTCAACTAGATTGTCAGTAGAGATTCCCAAAGCTTTGTTGATATAATTTGCATTGAACGCAACAGCCACACCCCTTATTGTTTAGTTAACCACCATGGAAACTGTTTGATTTTCATGGATGTTGGTGTTAATGATTGCAATATTCCAGAAGTCATTGAGAACGTCCAAGTAAAGCACTAGGTTGACGGTTAAGGCTCCTGATAGATATGAATCAGCAATGAACTTCAGAATATATTTGAAGTTGTCTGGTGCCTGTGTTAGGTCAACAAAGGTAAGATAGTTGGTTCCATCCTTTGGGATAACAGCTCTTACGTTGTTATCAGCCATTTAAGAGATTGGGTTTTAATGAGTAAGTGTTTTTTAGAGAAAAAAAGCTTGAAAAGTTAAGAATGGTGCAAAATCACATTTTTTAGGTCAATTGAGATCTCGAAAGCGTAAAGAGGGGTTATGTCGAGATGTCTGGGTATTTATAGGGTATATATGTGACTTATCGGCAAGAGAAGAATGAACGGTTCAAAATGCTTATAGAGAAGTCACATGACTTATAGAGAACTCATGTCGAGATGTCACTTTCTTGACTCTTATCGAGAACTAGATAATGACTTATCGAGATGTTGTATAAATATCCAGTTTGTCCTTTTCAGACTAAATTATTCTAATTTCTATTGTAGAATTCAACATAAAATTAGACTCAATTTTATATCAAAAGTATTTTACTGAAATAATTTATTGAATTAAATTGTTTCACTTCTGAGTTATTGAGAAGTCTAAAACTTGAACTGTAGAGAACTCCATATCGAAGTAGATCGAGATCTCTACAATATTTGTCGAGAAGACATAAAAGACTTATCGAGAAGTCAATTTGTGACTTATCGACAAGTCATTTAGACTTATCGAGAACTCAGTTCTCTACATATTTTTGATCTTTCTTGAACCTGTCTTATATTAATTTCACATATTAATAATGTGAACTAACATTTGGACAATTTTTCTTAGAATTAGAAAAGTTCCAAGCTAGATTTTGAAAAATAATTATACAGAGAATTCTTAAATATTTATAAATCATATTCTAGTTAATTCCTAATTAAATCAAATTTATTTTGATTTATCAAGAATTAGTCTGCTGCAACATGTTAACCGAGTTCTTGCCTTTAGGATGAAGAATTTAATATTTCAATTTCACTTACAAGTCTTGTGAAAGTTGCTTCATCCAAAGGTTTAATGAAAATGTCAGCTAACCATTTTTCTGTTGGAATAAAAACAAGCTCAATCGTACCATTTGCAACATGTTCTCTAATAAAATTATACCTTACATCAATGTGCTTATTTCTAGAATGATTAACCATATTAGGAACAAGAGATATTGCACTGGTATTGCCACACATGATTGGAATCTTTTATAACACTCGGCTATAATTCATTAGTTGATTTCTAATCCAAAACACTTGAGCACAACAACTTCCAGCAACTATATATTCAGCCTCAGCTGTGGAAGATGACACATATTGGTGTTTCTTACTGTACCATGATACAAGTCTTTGACCAAAGAATTGACAGGTTCCACTTGTACTCTTTCTGTCTACCCTGTATCTAGCAAAATCTGTATATGTGTATCCAACAGCTTTAAAACCAGTCCCCTTAGAGTACCACTATCCCAAGTTTGGTGTTCCCTTCAAATATCTGAAAATCTTCTTGGCAGCCATTAAATATGATTCTTTAGGATTTGACTGAAATCTTGGACACAAACATGTTATAATATCCGGGACATAGCGTGTAATTATTTTTATCGATAAATGATTATTATGTGATTTTTTATGAATTATCTGATGATTGATATTTATATGTGGATATTTATATGTGGTAAAGTATAGGTATATTAATTTTATTATGTACAGAATAAAATATAGGTAATTAAGGTATTCATCTGGTAATTTTTGGAGTGTTATATGATTTTATATTGATTTATGAATTTATGAATTATTTTCTAAATAATTACAAAACTATTTTATAAAGCCGAGAATCGTCTAACTTCAACCGTTTTTGCGTTTTTACAACCGGAAACTTCCAAAAACTCCTTGCTAACCTTATCCAATAATTCCGGATATTTTTCGTATTTTGACTTTTTCGATCCGGATTACGGTTTGACCTGTGCGCGGCCCGGCGCAAAATTTTCGATACGATAACCCTTTTCGATAACATTATCTTTGTACAAGTATTTTATAAGAAGTCTTGTTTTGATGATTATCCAATACTTTTGATAATTATCCAAAACAGGATGATGTTTATCCAAAACGTTATCCGATCGGATTGTTTTTGCAGTTACTTAGCGGCTAAGCAACGTATTTTTCGATCCAAAGCGATCCAACACGTACTAATATTCCATAAATATAAATAGCACTTTTCTTATTTCAATTTACACGTATATTCATAATTAGACAGTAAAATCCAGTAAGATACAAAGAAAACCCTAATTAACCGCCGCGTTCTTGAAAATCAAACGCACAAACGAAGGTGTTATCGAATTCCGATTAGGGCGTGCCATATATCAAATTGAAGCTCTCAAAAAGTTCTTTCTAAATCAATCAACCATTTTAGTGCAGAAATCAAGATGATTTGCTTATTTATTTATTTGAATTTGAATTATTCAATTATTAAAATATGAATTTTTGTTCTTCATGTTGTTTGTGTGATTTGATGCTTGAATCATGTAGATCTTTTCCACCTGGTCATTTTGGTATATTATATGACTAATTTGGAGTTCAATAACATGTTGAAATTGATGTTTGATTCTCGGTTTATTAAACTAGGGTTTATGGCTTTGAATATTTTTAATTAAAATTTGGGTATTTCTGTGTTTGGAGTTATTGTTATAAATTGATTATACCATATTGTAGATTGTCTAGAAACCAGTCGAATGCTATAGGTTAGATTAATAGAGTATTCCTGGAAGAGGCTCATCGGAAAAATGGTTCGAACGATGGCGAAAATTTCCAGTTGAAATTTCGGCCGATTCGTTGACCTGTTGAAAATTTTGATTGCACGAACATGTTTCCGGAAAACAACAGCTGATTTCCAGTGATTTGAATGATTTCTAGGCTAGGTTTTTGGTTGCCGGAAAGCTTGGTGGCCGCCGTTAATGGCGGCCGGCTACCGGAGCAAAAATCGGGGTAGACGACGAGGAAACTACCGTTTAGTACCCGAAGTTTCCCAGATTTACAAATTCAGTATTTTGGTTTTAAAAATTTATAAAATTTAGATTCCTGTTTCTAAAAAATTCAAAAATTATATTTGTGTTTAATTATTTTCAGAAATGGTATTTTCTTTTTATAATATTTTCAGGAATTGATTTTTATTATTTTAAAATTCAAAAAATTCATTATTTAATTTCTAAAAATTATTATTAATTAAAAAATGAATCTTAATTATTTAATTAATTAATATTAGTTGATAATTAATTATTTAATTAGTCAATTAATTTAAAAGTTAATTGATTAATTAATATATTTAGTTCTTAAATATTTTTTATTTGATTATTAATTATATTTATTTATTTTTTTGGATTTAAAAATTCCGAAAAATGGTTTCGAGCTTGAAAATATTATTTTAAATTATTTTTAAGGCTCGATAATTATTATAAAATTATTCTAAAGTCATATTCGGGCATTCGAACCCTATTATTTAATTATAAAATGATTCTGAGGCCCGCTTTAACTCCGAAAAGTGTTCAAAAATTCGTATTAAATATCTAGAAAATCATTTTTACCCCGAATCTTTTTTGGAAAATTATTTTGATCGAATATCTTGCGTGCTATGTGCTACGTGCTATCTGATTGATGTGTTATATGCCTATGTGGTTATTGTTTGACGATTTTTGCTATACTTTCAATCCGTAAATCGGATTTGGGTTAAACGAAGGTTAGATAAAAGCTTATGACGTCTATGTGACGATTAGAATGATATGAGATTGAGTATTGATAGATACTTGTGATGCGTAGAAGAGTAAGCGAGGTATAGAGAAAGAAAGTCACTGATCCGTAAATAGAATTTAAGCATAGAAAGAGTAGGCAAGTGATTGATGAATAGAAGCAAGGCATAAAAAAAGAAGGAAAATGGTTGATGAGTAAAACTGTTAGATGAGTACAAGTAAAGTTGGAAATCATCTATGATAAGGGAAGTACTTCTAAACCTTTCTTAAAGATATATTGCAAACATTTATGAACTTTCTTATAACATATTGCTAGTATTCAAAATAATTCTTGTTTTATATTGCAAGCACTTTAAACTATTCAACCTTGAACCCTGATCATATCCTTGAACTTGAGTTGTACGCTCTATTTCTTGTAAACCACCTGTAACGTTTGGGAAATTTACATCTGTATTGTATCATACTTATAATAAATTATGTGTGTTAATGTGTCATTTATGTGTAATTAACTGTCAAACCCTAATTGCTATGTGTTTCGTGCATTCTGTGTCGTCCAGGTATTTTTAAGATATTTTTCAGATACTTTATTTTTGCATTTATAGCTTTCATTTCAAAAGTTATACGATACAATTCATGATTTTAAAGCAGATATTTCAAATAAAATAATGGGCTTTATTTTTCATCTAATGGCTTCTACCATCGCATTATTCTGAACATCTAGGTATTTTATAAATTTTCTCGTTTCGCGAAAAATGACTTTTCCGGGCCCCATTGGGTGTTAAAACCCCCACAAAAATCATATTTTTATTTTTATAAAATTATAGGACTTTCACTTATACCATTTCCTTGAATTTTTGCATTATTCATAATTTTTGAGAAATTTGGCATATATATTGTATATATAAAATATTTATAAATTAAATTTTAATACTCAAAAATTGTAAAATTAGGGGCTTATTAATTTTAAAAAAGTGTAGAATTAGGGCCTTATTTTTAATTAGGAGTATTAATTTTACTACTATAAGTAGCCTAATTTTTATTTAATTATTATTAATTAAGTACTTAAAAATCAGAAAATACACAAATTCTCTGCAAATCGGGTTGGGTAAACAGTTGCGGGTCGAAGAATCAGTCGGTGATTTTGAACTGAATACAACATCAAATCAAGCAGTTCGAGTATCCAAATCGAAGGTTTTCATCTGTTATTTCTGTTTCTAGCATCAATTTCACGTTTTAATGCATCGATTTTTATTTTCGATTTCTAGGGTTTATGTTCGAATTAGGGCTTTTTGATTCAAGGGTTATTATGATGTTTTGATGATTGATATAGCTTCCTGATGTTATTTGCAATCGATTCATGGTGTTTAATCGAACAAACGATACATGGATAGCAAAGTTCGATTATTAGGGTTTATATTCGATTTTCAAATCACAACTCTATAATTTCTGTGAATCTTTGGTATGTGTAATGTTAGGGCTTTCATTATATTGTTCTTTAGCTTTGATTTGCACTATAAATCATCGGGTTTCATATACAGAATCAGAAGTTCGATATTTGGCCGGAGTTGACGTCGGTTGTGATCGGAGATGAAGATTCCGTGATGTTTTTGGTTTATTTTGGTCGGAAATAGATTGATGTAGTTACCAGGAATGAAAACCCAGTGAAAAACACACCCAACGGTGTTGTTTTTGGCCTGAAATTGGCTCACTAGAATTTGCTCTGGTGGCCGGTTTCTGGGAAAATTCCGGTCATGTTCTTCATGACCCGGAATTGACCCGTTTGACCCGTATCAAATACCCGGCTTTGATCCTAAATTGTCAAAGTTTGAATTCTGACAGGTGTTTCTAGAATTTTATTTTTATTAATTTTAAAAATCAGTTTTATTTATTTTATAAATTGATTAATTAATTATTTAATTAATTGATTTATTATTATAAATAATTCTAAAATATTTTCTAAAAATCAGATTTAATTATTTTATTTATTATATATTAATTATTTAAAAATGATTAATTATTTTGATAATTAATCAAATAATTTTCAATAAATCATAATATATTCATTTTAATTCCAAAAATTATAGAAAAATCATTTTTAGTTCTGAATTTTCTTAAATAATTAGTTAAAAATTATTTTAGGGTTTAAAAATTAGTAATAATTATTTTTATTGAATAACAAATTGAATTATCTGTGTTTAATTGATATTAATTAGACCGTTAGTCCGATTCGAGCGAAATGAAAGCCCTTTGACTCAGAAAAATGAAATATGACTCAGAAAAATGAAATAATTTCATTAAAAATAATATTAGAACCTAATTTCTTCTAGAAATTAGTTGACTTTGTTATTTGTTTAATTATCAGCCGGATCGCGTGCCGAGACGAGTCCGATAAATTCCGAAAAATAGGAAACTAGTTAGATAATGATCAGTTGAGCGATCAGCGAGTCAATTTTGATTCTAAAAATTATTTTAACTATAAAAATGATTATGTGCTTATGTGCTTATGTGTATTATGTGGTTAATCAAGTCTTACTTGTTAATATGTAATATATGAGTCAGTTATAAGCGCATGGGTAGACAATATGAACGATGTGAAGTCGTTTCAAGACGCAATTGAAGTACGAATTGACTAAACTAGTCTATTTCTCTTACAGAAGCTAAGCCAGCAAGGCATGTTGAATCGGTGATAGACGAAGGTGACATATTTGAAGTGAGTCACGTAGAAGGCAAGCTTTTCCTCTATTATAATTCCAGAATAATGATATTTCTTCAGGTTATTATCACGCTTGCGCTCTTTTGATTCTTGTTCATAAGCATTGATACACACTTGTTGTAACACCCCCAGATCCGGGGTCGGGGATCCGAGTCGTCACGGTCTTTCTTTCCACAATATCACTTCACTTAATTAATAATAATAACCTTATGCTGTGACCCCACACTAACACACACCACAACCCGTTATAGTCTCAGAGATGAAATTTAAATAAGTACAAGTCTTTGAATCCACAATTTAAAAGTTATTACAACCCAAAATGATTTCTTGATAAATTTACAGTTAATTGCCATTATCTGCCACAAGTTATAATTATACATAATTGATTCTCAAAAGTAGATGGTCTGATCTACAATAGATCTACCTCTGCAGCTATAGCAGCTACAACATCAACGGGAAGACGCGGGACGCTTCCCACGCGCTTGCGCTGGGTCTGCTGGAGTCTGGCCATCTTTCCTAACTGTTGTTGTGTGATGAAGAAATAAAGCAAGGGTGAGCAACAAGCCCACCAAAATAATATGTATAATGATTTACAATATATGAGCCTTCTCATAGTACTCATGAAAGTCTTGGTCAAAAGAAATGAACCAAGTTTGATATCTTAATGCGATGAAGTCGCAAAATATTCAGTATATATACATATATACTTTTCAAAATCTTGGAAGTCCTCTTCCATGCATAATATACACAGAGTTCCAGTGTATAACTGTATAAAAATATCGTTGCAAGGTGATCTCATATATCTAACCTTGTCTCAACGTTTTTCTGAAAATCTTTGTCATGCATAAGATAATCATTAACTAGATATAAGTTTAAAAGATGAAGTTACAAGATACCCCAAAATACTTATATCTTTCCCAAATACTACTTGAACTACCCCCGTTCAAGTTATAATCAGTTTCAAAAGTTCATCACATAGATGAGACTACAAGATAAGATTTGAATAGATTCAATCTTTGAATATCATTATAAATAATGAAGTTACGAGATACTTCATTAAGACCCGATATATAAATATATTCATATATATCTCCCATACATTTCCTGAAAACCTCTGTCATGTAAAGTATGAACAGAGTTACAATATCCAATGAATTTGGAAGGAAAAGAATTTTGGCATAAACCAGATATCTTGCTGATCAGGCAAAGATACCAATAAGTAACCTTTTCTACTGTAGATGGATGAATTCCTCACCGGTCATCACCCTGGCCGCATTAGGACCTCGCGCTAGACCGTTACCCGGCCACTCACGCGTTGATGGAGTGCCACCCAGCCACTTACACATTCATAGACCGTACCCCGGCCTGTCGCTTATGCCGACTCAATCAGATGGACTTACTTCCCGAACATTGGGCAAGTAATCAAATTGTTTTCTCAAAACAGCAACCATGTTGCGAATATAAAATACATCACAGAGCCGGATCCCTAAGATTTTGAGCGAATATTCAAGTCTCCTTCGAAAGGAAGATCTTAAATCGGAAAACGAGTTTTGGGATCCGCTCTAACTTTTAAAATCATTTTGAAGACTCGAAAACATTTTTAAGAATGTTTGGAGTAAAGCTGATTTAATGAAATAAATCAGTCCCGATATATTAGAAAATATCTGAATATTATTATTTAAATAATATTCCCATAAAGAATAATCCTTATAAAAATAATCGAAGTAGAAGTTTTAAAACATATACTGGAAATGGATATTAAATAACCAAAGATATACTTATATGAAAGTACTATCTTTATTTGAATAATCGAAAATAAGTTTGATTATCGAAACCTTATTCTTTAATAAAATAAAGAATATTATTAAATAATAAGCGGAGTCATAATACCTCGAATGAATATTATAAATAATATTCATTAAATAAAATAAACGGAGTCATACATCCTCAAATGAATATTCAAATAATAATCAATTAATAAAATAAAAGGAGTCATAAGCCCTCGAATGAATATTCAAGATAATATTCATTAATAAAATAAAGTTATCGAATAAACCTTATTCGATTAATAGTTTTGAAAACTATAACCATATATATATATATATATATATATATATATATAAAATCTACTCGGGATCCTCGACTCCCGGTTTTAGAAAATGTTTTCACCTTTGGGTCCCTATACTAAGGGTATATGCAAATTACTGCTATTCTCTAGCATAGGTATTATCAACTGAACCAACAGATATATATGGCAAGAATACGAAATAGGCATGCATATATATACCATATCAGCATGCTTCAATATATCGCAACATTTGCTAATTAACCAACATGCATCTATCGCAAGATAATGCATATACATATATTCATCACAACAACAGTATAACGGGTAGAAAACTTGCCTGAGCGACTGGGGGTTACGAATGGCTCGGGACGAGTCTGGTAACCTATAAGCAACAAGTAAGTTGGAATTAAACCAAAGTCACTTGTAAATCTATACTCTAACCAACTCAGACTCTAACGCTCATTTTGCGCTTACTGATTTGCTTAAGTCACCCGGGTACCCTCGGCTCCACCATTTTTAATAATTTAACCTTTACGAGTTTTAAGGCGATTCCTTCGCGAGTGTCTTACCAACTGCCTAACACACTTACCATAAATGTTTCATACATTAATTAACCCTTTTTGGTCTTTAACCTATGTTTCAAAGTAAGGCGAGGGGAAAAGTTTCGTTCGCGAAATGCCGTTACTTGAAACGGTCGTTTCTCCTAAACCGTGCATCGGAATCGAACAAACTACATATCAAAACGAAGCTCGTAACATGAGCTATCTAGACATGGAAATTGTCATAATTTAGCAGGGGGTTCTCGGGTCCTAATGTTATGCACAAAAACAGTCTAAAGAAAATCGGACGTTACGACGACTATGTTTACGCGATTTCCAATATTTTAAACCATTCAAAACCATCCCAAATCAACCTCAAATCCAACATACAACCAACATCCATCCTTATCACATCATAAAAACCCCAACCAATTCAATTTAATCATTCATACTTATGCCTAAGCTTAACTTTAATCATACTTAAGTTCTTTTAATCAAAACAACAACATTTACCAATCCAACAACATCCCAAAACTCACTAATCTCTACATACACAACCATCAAGCCTCTCATGAACTACAATACTCATATTATGCTCTTAACATTCAATAACAAAGCTTGGTTAAGAGATTATACCTTCCTTGAAGCTTTTTAACACAACACAAGAACTTTGAATTCCTAAAGAACCTTGATCCTTGCTTGTATAACCTTAATCTTTCATAAAAATTCAAGAAAACTAAAGTTATTTCTTGAAGGTTACTATTAACCATCTTCTTCCTTGATTTATTGGAAGAGATTGTGAAGGAATTAGGAGCTTAAACTTATAGCATATCCATATCTATGTACAAGGAAGCTTAGATAATTACCTTGTGATTTAACAATGCTTGGAACTTGATTTTTGATTTTTCTTCCTTTGAAAAAGATGAAAAGCCGAGAGCAATGCTTGAAGAATGAAAAATTTTGTGTTTGCTTTGATTTGTTTTGGCTAGCTAGGTTGTTTTGGTTTTGTTTTTGGTTAATTACCCTTCTAACCTTGAACTTTGTGTGGTTTACAATCATCCAACAATTCCTTCCTTTTTTGTCATGCCTATGTCACCTTGCACATGTCATAATGCTCCCACTTGTCCACACCTTGTGGTTTGATGATGTCACAATCCCTGGCTTCTTGTACAAGCTTGTCTCTTGGTCACTTATTTGTTTTACGGTTCGCTTATCTTTCGTTCTCGTTTATCGTTTGAGGGATCATACCCGGGATCTTATTACTTAGGTTCCCTTAACCTTTCTCAATATATTATATTCCTTTTATGATCCTCTCCTATAATCCTTTAATTTAAATCCTTTTTTATCCTGTTACCTTTTTCTCAATTCTTTCCGTATCTAGTGGATTTCCGGGAAAAATCAAAGTGTTCGGAATTGGATTCTGACGATATTTACATACACTTATATACCATATAGAGTACTAATAAAATCTCAGAATATCCATAAAGAACCCCTACATAGTGTGGCATGAAAAGTTTTCTCGTTCAGCAAAAACACTATTCATAAGGGTTTCAAAATTTCTCAAAAATTGGGGTTATTACAGTCTCCCCTCCTTAAAAGGATTCCGTCCCGGAATCAGATAGAAATGAATAGGGATACCTTCTTAATATTGCACTTTCTAACTCTCAAGTCAATTTTCCCACATTGTGGTCCTGCCACCAAACTCTGCCTAGTTTGATAATCCTTCCCCTAAGCACTTGTTCCTTTTCACTCTATAACCCTTCCTGGTTACCCCATATAGGTTACGTTGGGTTGCATGTCTATGCGCTCATATGCCCCTATTTATCTGGCATCTGAATTACACTTCCTTAACATTGATACGTGAAACACGTTACAAACTTGTTACATGTTCGGGGTTAGGGCTAGCTCATATGATAACTTCCCAATATGTCTTAATATATCCAAGGGTCTAACAATTCGTGGACTTAGCTTTCATTTCTTTCCGAACCTCATCCTTCCTTTCCAAGGGAATACCTATAACAACACTAGGTCCCCTACTTCCTATTCTTTGTCCTTTCGTGTCAAATCAACATATTTATCATGTCCATCTTGGGCTACTACCTGCCGTCCTCTGATTAGATCTATTATATCCCTGGTCCTTTGGACAACTGCGGGTCCGAGCATCTTGCGCTCTACAACTTAATCCTAACATAAGGGAGATCGACATTGTCTTCCCTCAAGGATCTCATAAGGCGATACCTCGATAATAACATACGATCGATTATCGTGAGATAACTTAATCTGCGTTAAGTGATCATTCCAAATTCTTTCAAGTCTATTGCACCGGCTCTCATCATAGCTTCTAGCATTATATCTTTTGCTTCTCACTACCCATCCTTTTCCAGTTCGTAGTCGTTGCTATCTTCCGTACATAATATTATACTGGTTACACTTTTGCTCGTTAGTGTTCTATAACCTTTTAATAACCACGTCAACCTTAGTATCATGAACGTGTTTCCATTCTGAATACCACTATAACTTTACTACTCCTTTTTCAGCTGCTTCTATCTTTGGAAGCTAAATCCTTCATATAGAAGTAAAGGAATTTGTTGAGAGATCACTATGATCATGAACACTTGTTATATCGCTTAGTTAGTACAGAAGGTGGCCAGCCTTTAGTACTTGACAAGCAATTAAACAATAGCTGGTATCCTACTAGGCTTCTATCACACAGATAGATAGTCATTCGGCAATACCTCCCCTTTCTGGAAGGGTTGTTCTTCTCAGCTTACATGAAATGAAAAGAAGAGAAAAGAACGAATTGAAGAGAATTGTATATATGAAAAAAAAAATATACTGCCACAAAATATCTGGCTTGGAACCTACCTCTGAACTATAGAGGTTTGTCATAGGAGAACAAATCATATACGTATATAAATCAACATTAAGCATTATAGCCTCGTATTTCCCATGCCTAAATATTTTCGCTATCCCGTCCATCATTCTATGGACCCACACTCTTCCTCGAGCTTATACATAATCACCTTTGAAACTCCCTCGACATCGAAAATCGAATCTGGGATCTCATTCTATACATCATCGTTACTAGAATTCTATGCTTGCACCGCAACCTTCCTCGTATAATAATACGACTCTCTATTGATAAGAAAGAATAATTATTCACCAGGTAGATACTCTACTTAATTAGTCTATCAATGATAACTTATACACTACCACGACCCGATTAGTGGTACTCAATCTCAACACCCATTCCAATACAACTCTCATGGTTGTAATCAGCTCACTACTCGCAGAATCATTGCTGCCTTACTATGGTCTACCACTGACCCACTGTAGTCATTCATTTTCCCTGAAGTCTTAATAGCTAACCATACAGAGTCCATACATCTCGTATCAAATCCTTCTAAGGAGGTAACATAATCACCATTCCTGATTCATGAAGAACACTCCTGATCCTGACATACATACATGACATGAAGCATATAAAAGTGCAGAAGAGTTTCAATCAAAGCAACGATAGCAGGTTAATACCATTCTTAATCATACGCCCTAAATAGAAGAATTAACTCAAGGGTTCATCTAGTCCTTTTTGAAACATGGTCCTGGCTTATCTCAAGATAGGACCTTCTAAGATAGATAGCCTATTCATGGCGATTACACGAATTAAACCTTTACCAACTACTATTACGGTTGGGTATTGCACAGTCATCAGAAGGAATGTCAATCTTCTAAACCATAATTCAACCTTCACATTTTTAACCATCATCACTGTATTCTTTTGGCACACGCGCCTATAATTATCCACTTACCTTTAAAGTGTCGGCCACCTCTTTGGCCTTTCCTGATAGTAAAATTTCCTTACAGTCAATGTCATTTTAACCACCTCCAAATAAATTTTCTACCTTATTTCTGATCACTGCTTGAGTGAAGATGTTTTCCTTAGAATCAGATGGGAAAAAAAATATCACCATTTTTCCATAAGTTATTGCCTCATTCTTTAGAGGCTAATCACTGTCAAGACTGACTCTCAATCATACTTAGAACATTTTTTTTATCTTAAGTCCTAATTGCCCTGAACAATTTCGACCATTACTGGTTCGATCCATACTTTCTCGTGGTTTAACACGTGCCCCACTTGGCATCATTATAATTACGTCATATTTCCTTTATCCACATTTCTATCCTTGAGAATTTTGAATATTACCTTTTTCCTTATAAAACCTCTAAGGTTATCCTTCAATCGTTCCTCCTGTATTCCCTAGATACAGGGCATATCACAATACCATTTACTAATAGTAGAACCATTGTCTATATACTTCTGCAAAATTTCTCCACTGATTCTTAAAGGTTGTTGTTACCTTAACCCTTTCCCAATCATACTGTCAAAACTCATACTGTCCCTATTAAGGGTGACATGCCAACCTTTATGCAGTCCCCTAGGATTCATTTTAAGTTACCAATGTTCTATCCTTAATTCCACCTTAAAAAGGTACCTGCATCCTTCCACGAATAAATCAAGTCATATATCCTTGATAGATTATCATATTCATCATTCCCACCTCGATAGTCTATACCTAACTTCATAATAGCATCCTTATTCAAATTGAGGTCAATCCATATGGCATCCAAAAGATAACAACGGTTATCCGCTTGTCTTGCCTAATTTGGTAACGATAACAAGGATGTTCTGGAAGATATTGGTCGTGTTCAACGTGAACTTCTTCTTAATAATTCCTTATTTACTTTTGTTGTTTATCTCAACAGTCACCTCAATGTTGGGATATCTTTCATACCTGGCGTCTCCCTTTCTGGGTATCAAGCCACCGGTCTTACATTTCACCTTCTTGAAGGTCACTTCCTTCATCCAATTTTTCCTAATTTCTTACTTCCTTATCCCCTTAGTCTATCCGCGTCTCATTATTTATCCTTCGAATTATCTCAAGGTTTCCTCGAATCCTCCCAACTTACAGGGGATAACTATATGTATCTCTTATGCCCTCAACCATCAATTTTAACTTATGGTGAATCACCTTCATCCTGACGAATGCATACTTTTCTATTTCTATTGCTACGAGTCATTAGGGTTTCCTCATACCCAACTCCCTTATCATACCTCAAACTCTATTGCCGTTATATTCCTTTCCACTTCAATTTCTTTTTTTTTTTATTTTCCTTTCTCTTATCATTATTTCATGAACCAACACAACATAAGCATTGATTTTAACATCCCGTCATTCTGGATTCGTGCCCTTAGAACGAATCTTGACCACTTTTACAACTTAAATTCACAATTCATCATACTCGTCTGCCTTTGTTCTGGCTCTAAAGCTTTTACACTCTCTCCATAACCTTGGGAATTACTTTCCCGAAAACAATTGGCTGAACTTTAATCAGTTTATCATAACCTCTGGCTCCGTGCCTTTCTTGGTCTTTCACCAGCGGGTGGTCTCTCTCTTAGGAGGGTAAGTGACAAAAACAGTCTTTTGTGATTCGTCAATCATTTAGAATCTCAAATAATTCCTATATTTCCTTTAGCCAGGCTCTTGCCTCGGCTGGGTCAGCTTGTTCCATGGAACTCTGAGAGCTTAGCGACTTAAAGGTCCTGAAAGAATTTCTCACCGCACTGTCTCCTCAGGGTGGTGGTTGGGGATAATAGTCTAAGTTCTTTTTAGACAGGTCCATGAATTGCCGTATAGGAGTACCGTCTCGGGTCTCCTTTCCTTACTCGACTTTCTGTTTCCTTAGTATGAAATGTTTCATCCTACTCCCCATAATTGGGGTCATCTTTTAATTTAAAATCCTTATTTTCCACTCCATTATGTCATGGGTTCCTTCTATCTTGATGGCGACCTCCCTGACTATCACGTTCAGGGTTTACTCTAAATCTTATTCCTCAAACTATGGCTCTCATCTAAGTTCTCATCCTTACGCTCTTGAACTTTCGGAACCCAAATTCTATAGGAATACCTCATTATTCCCTTATCATCTTTCTCGATATTAATCTTTTATCTAATTGTTGGCTCCCTGCCTTCATTCATAACTTTTTCTGGCACAATATGATCTTTTCCAATAATTCGGGCTGTATTGCAATCTCAAACAGCTTTTCGGTACCGGCTCCAGTTACCTTCACTTCTATTTCCATTTTCTCAAAATCTCTTATAAACTCTCCAAAAGACATTATCATCTTGAGTCTCTCCTCTTTACTAAGGGCATCAGCCACCATATTGGCTTTCCCCGAATGATAAAGAATCTCCCAATCATTATTCTTGATTAGCTCTAACTGCCTCCTCTGGCATATGTTGAGCTCTTTCTACGTGAAAATGTACTGGAGCACTTATGGCTTAGGTAATTCTCGCACTTCTCTCCATACAAGTAGTGCCTCCAATCCTTAGGGTAAAACTATTACCACGAGCCTAAGCTCATGAGCGGGGATATCGAATTTCATATTACCTTAATTGTCTTGACATGTCCGCGATTACCTTACCGTGCTGCATAAGCACGCACCCTAAGCCCTTGTGCGAAGCGTCACTATACTTCACAAAATCTCTTTTTCCATCCGGCAACGCCAGCATAAGGGCCATCACCAACCTCTGCTTCAGTTCTTGAAAGCTGTTCTCGCATTTCTCTGTCCATTCGAACTTCTCAGTCTTACGAGTAAGCCGCGTTAAAGGGGCTACTATCTTTACAACTTGAACGAACCTCCGGTAGTGACTGGCCAATCCTACCTCTGGTAGTCGACCAAACCATGGTCATCAATTCATCAGTGGTCCTTTATCCAATCCTGTCAGGATCCTCCATGGGATCCTCCTCAACAACTATCCCTTCTAGGACAACATCCTCAACCGCTAAATCCTCAATATCAACATCATCCGGTCCTGCATTAGGACACTCTATCGGATCCACAATCCGATCTCCAATTAGTAATAAAATATCATCGCGATGTTGCTCCTCAACCTCAGGGTTCGGAGTCCCGCTACCATATACGATAACGAACTACGCTCCTATCACGATATTTATAAGGGTTCTCATAAGGGTTTTAACTGTCAGTACTACGTTAGGTAGCCCGACTATGAACTTGGCAAGAGTTCTTATTATCTTAGTGAACTTATTATCTTAACGTCCCATCATCTCTGAGGTTTATAACGCTTAGCTCTGATACCATTTCTGTAACACCCCCAGATCCGGGGTCGGGGATCCGGGTCGTCACGGTCTTTCTTTCCACAATATCACTTCACTTAATTAATAATAATAACCTTATGCTGTGACCCCACACTAACACACACCACAACCCGTTATAGTCTCAGAGATGAAATTTAAATAAGTACAAGTCTTTGAATCCACAATTTAAAAGTTATTACAACCCAAAATGATTTCTTGATAAATTTACAGTTAATTGCCATTATCTGCCACAAGTTATAATTATACATAATTGATTCTCAAAAGTAGATGGTCTGATCTACAATAGATCTACCTCTGCAGCTATAGCAGCTACAACATCAACGGGAAGACGCGGGACGCTTCCCACGCGCTTGCGCTGGGTCTGCTGGAGTCTGGCCATCTTTCCTAACTGTTGTTGTGTGATGAAGAAATAAAGCAAGGGTGAGCAGCAAGCCCACCAAAATAATATGTATAATGATTTACAATATATGAGCCTTCTCATAGTACTCATGAAAGTCTTGGTCAAAAGAAATGAACCAAGTTTGATATCTTAATGCGATGAAGTCGCAAAATATTCAGTATATATACATATATACTTTTCAAAATCTTGGAAGTCCTCTTCCATGCATAATATACACAGAGTTCCAGTGTATAACTGTATAAAAATATCGTTGCAAGGTGATCTCATATATCTAACCTTGTCTCAACGTTTTTCTGAAAATCTTTGTCATGCATAAGATAATCATTAACTAGATATAAGTTTAAAAGATGAAGTTACAAGATACCCCAAAATACTTATATCTTTCCCAAATACTACTTGAACTACCCCCGTTCAAGTTATAATCAGTTTCAAAGGTTCATCACATAGATGAGACTACAAGACAAGATTTGAATAGATTCAATCTTTGAATATCATTATAAATAATGAAGTTACGAGATACTTCATTAAGACCCGATATATAAATATATTCATATATATCTCCCATACATTTCCTGAAAACCTCTGTCATGTAAAGTATGAACAGAGTTGCAATATCCAATGAATTTGGAAGGAAAAGAATTTTGGCATAAACCAGATATCTTGCTGATCAGGCAAAGATACCAATAAGTAACCTTTTCTACTGTAGATGGATGAATTCCTCACCGGTCATCACCCTGGCCGCATTAGGACCTCGCGCTAGACCGTTACCCGGCCACTCACGCGTTGATGGACTGCCACCCAGCCACTTACACATTCATAGACCGTACCCCGGCCTGTCGCTTATGCCGACTCAATCAGATGGACTTACTTCCCGAACATTGGGCAAGTAATCAAATTGTTTTCTCAAAACAGCAACCATGTTGCGAATATAAAATACATCACAGAGCCGGATCCCCAAGATTTTGAGCGAATATTCAAGTCTCCTTCGAAAGGAAGATCTTAAATCGGAAAACGAGTTTTGGGATCCGCTCTAACTTTTAAAATCATTTTGAAGACTCGAAAACATTTTTAAGAATGTTTGGAGTAAAGCTGATTTAATGAAATAAATCAGTCCCGATATATTAGAAAATATCTGAATATTATTATTTAAATAATATTCACATAAAGAATAATCCTTATAAAAATAATCGAAGTAGAAGTTTTAAAACATATACTGGAAATGGATATTAAATAACCAAAGATATACTTATATGAAAGTACTATCTTTATTTGAATAATCGAAAATAAGTTTGATTATCGAAACCTTATTCTTTAATAAAATAAAGAATATTATTAAATAATAAGCGGAGACATAATACCTCGAATGAATATTATAAATAATATTCATTAAATAAAATAAACGGAGTCATACATCCTCAAATGAATATTCAAATAATAATTAATTAATAAAATAAAAGGAGTCATAAGCCCTCGAATGAATATTCAAGATAATATTCATTAATAAAATAAAGTTATCGAATAAACCTTATTCGATTAATAGTTTTGAAAACTATAACCATATATATATATAAATATATATATATATATATATATATATATATATATATATATAAAATCTACTCGGGATCCTCGACTCCCGGTTTTAGAAAATGTTTTCACCTTTGGGTCCCTATACTAAGGGTATATGCAAATTACTGCTATTCTCTAGCATAGGTATTATCAACTGAACCAACAGATATATATGGCAAGAATACGAAACAGGCATGCATATATATACCATATCAGCATGCTTCAATATATCGCAACATTTGCTAATTAACCAACATGCATCTATCGCAAGATAATGCATATACATATATTCATCACAACAACAGTATAATGGGTAGAAAACTTGCCTGAGCGACTGGGGGTTACGAATGGCTCGGGACGAGTCTGGTAACCTATAAGCAACAAGTAAGTTGGAATTAAACCAAAGTCACTTATAAATCTATACTCTAACCAACTCAGACTCTAACGCTCATTTTGCGCTTACTGATTTGCTTAAGTCACCCGGGTACCCTCGGCTCCACCATTTTTAATAATTTAACCTTTATGAGTTTTAAGGCGATTCCTTCGCGAGTGTCTTACCAACTGCCTAACACACTTACCATAAATGTTTCATACATTAATTAACCCTTTTTGGTCTTTAACCTATGTTTCAAAGTAAGGCGAGGGGAAAAGTTTCGTTCGCGAAATGCCGTTACTTGAAACGGTCGTTTCTCCTAAACCGTGCATCGGAATCGAACAAACTACATATCAAAACGAAGCTCGTAACATGAGCTATCTAGACATGGAAATTGTCATAATTTAGCAGGGGGTTCTCGGGTCCTAATGTTATGCACAAAAACAGTCTAAAGAAAATCGGACGTTACGACGGCTATGTTTACGCGATTTCCAATATTTTAAACCATTCAAAACCATCCCAAATCAACCTCAAATCCAACATACAACCAACATCCATCCTTATCACATCATAAAAACCCCAACCAATTCAATTTAATCATTCATACTTATGCCTAAGCTTAACTTTAATCATACTTAAGTTCTTTTAATCAAAACAACAACATTTACCAATCCAACAACATCCCAAAACTCACTAATCTCTACATACACAACCATCAAGCCTCTCATGAACTACAATACTCATATTATGCTCTTAACATTCAATAACAAAGCTTGGTTAAGAGATTATACCTTCCTTGAAGCTTTTTAACACAACACAAGAACTTTGAATGCCTAAAGAACCTTGATCCTTGCTTGTATAACCTTAATCTTTCATAAAAATTCAAGAAAACTAAAGTTATTTCTTGAAGGTTACTATTAACCATCTTCTTCCTTGATTTATTGGAAGAGATTGTGAAGGAATTAGGAGCTTAAACTTATAGCATATCCATATCTATGTACAAGGAAGCTTAGATAATTACCTTGTGATTTAACAATGCTTGGAACTTGATTTTTGATTTTTCTTCCTTTGAAAAAGATGAAAAGCCGAGAGCAATGCTTGAAGAATGAAAAATTTTGTGTTTGCTTTGATTTGTTTTGGCTAGCTAGGTTGTTTTGGTTTTGTTTTTGGGTAATTACCCTTCTAACCTTGAACTTTGTGTGGTTTACAATCATCCAACAATTCCTTCCTTTTTTGTCATGCCTATGTCACCTTGCACATGTCATAATGCTCCCACTTGTCCACACCTTGTGGTTTGATGATGTCACAATCCCTGGCTTCTTGTACAAGCTTGTCTCTTGGTCACTTATTTGTTTTACGGTTCGCTTATCTTTCGTTCTCGTTTATCGTTTGAGGGATCATACCCGGGATCTTATTACTTAGGTTCCCTTAACCTTTCTCAATATATTATATTCCTTTTATGATCCTCTCCTATAATCCTTTAATTTAAATCCTTTTTTATCCTGTTACCTTTTTCTCAATTCTTTCCGTATCTAGTGGATTTCCGGGAAAAATCAAAGTGTTCGGAATTGGATTCTGACGATATTTACATACACTTATATACCATATAGAGTACTAATAAAATCTCAGAATATCCATAAAGAACCCCTACATAGTGTGGCATGAAAAGTTTTCTCGTTCAGCAAAAACACTATTCATAAGGGTTTCATAATTTCTCAAAAATTGGGGTTATTACACTTGTTATTCTCTTGTTCATATTTCATTTCGATTCTTGATTTCTCCTTTTCTTTGAATGTTTTATTCATATTCCATTTGTTACTCACATAGATTGATATATTCTGGTGATTAGAATATATCAAAGCATACCGATTGTTCCGGTTGCTACTCCATGGACTGGATAATGATATTTTTGGGGATTAAGTTTACTTAATCCTAAGGACCGGTACATAACCGGATCCTTGAGATAGGCCGTAGTGCCTGGGTGCCCGACTGGATCTATATAGTGAGATATAGATCTGCACTGTATTCTGACTGATAAGCAGGGTATAGATGCGAACTTGTGTCCGGTTTAGTTTGTTTGTATTCGCCAACAGTGGCCTTCTTTCTATTCTCGCGGGGTTATATTTTTGCAGATATACCCAGATTACCGATTCATTTATACTGCTTTAACATTGTTTATATTTTACAGACTTGTTGAACAATTTTTAGCTCACCCCTTTTTGTTGTTATTCACCTTATTGTTTTCAGGACTCGAGTGGTAAAGAAGCGGGTCAAACCCCGGGATCCTCTCATACCCAAGGTGTTGATCCCAATCCAGGAAGAAAGCTTTTAGTTTCCCGAATAGGTGGAGTGTAGATAGTTAGTGTGTGTGTTTGAATAAAAGATGAAATTAGTTTAAAAACTGATTAGACAATGGTTTATAATAAAGAGAGTTTGTAAGATTTTGAATTTGGTTTGTAATAAAGTAGTTAGTGGTTCTTGTGTTCATACTTCAACCTAAAAAGATCTTGGTTAGTGTTAAAGGTGTTTAGTTACATTTCTTTATTATTTGTTATTCAGATTGCACAGGTTTGGTGATTAGCTAGTAACCCCTAGACTTACACCCCGGGTCTGGAGGGCGTTACAGGTTTCGCATCAAAGCTGTAGGTTTGGTCCCTGAAAACAAGAACATTAGGGTTAAGATAAGATAGGGAGATCACATAGGATAAGAATAGTCAACTAGGAAGAGTAGTGTTAGGATTTAGATAAGATTAGGATATAAAGTATTAGTTCTAGGAATGATTTAGTGACCTTTCTTCTTTCTTTGGTATATTATCAGATGGCATCATTAGGATATTCAGGTTCATCCGAGAGGACTGTGATAGGACCAGTTGCACCTGTGGTTCCACAAGTATCTGAGTATATGTTTGCACCTCTTCCACCTCCTCCACCATTGGCCCAGGAGCCAGCACCACCAGTGTCAGGAATAGTTCATGATCCTGTAGAGATGTTTAATTCATTAGAGTTCTTCGAGCCGATGCTTCCACCTCCATTGCCGCTAGAGTATCAGTTCATACCAGGGATTGAGCTAGAGCTTCCACCACCACCAGTGTTACCTCCTATACCAGTACATGCTCCAGAGCCAGAGATATTTCAGATGGTTCTAGTCGAGGGTATGGGTGAGCATGAGATAGAGTTACAGTTGGGAGCTCCACAGCAGGGTGCAGGGATACCGAGGGTTCAGTCACAGGAGTCAGTAGGACATGTTGCACAACCACATATTGTACCGTATCATGAGTATAGTGTTATGAGAGATGATGCTGAGTACTGGAGAGCTCAGTGTTAGAGCGGGAAATTTGTTACACAACACGTGAACACGAAACGAAATGACACCAAAAATATGGATATGTATTTTAATTTTTGGTACACGAAACACGAATGTACATGAACACGAAATTACACGATAGATTTAGTATCGGATATGGGTTTTAATTTAGGTACACGAAAGTACACGAAATTACATGAGATAAATATATTTATAAATTAATATATATAACACATGTATATATTTATGTATATAATATAAATATAAATATAATATAAGTATTTACAAGTTTTTATAGAATACTATGTATATATATTTATATATACACTCTCCATATTTCATTAAATTATATATTAAAATAGATTTTTTATATATTATATGTATATATATATTATTAATTTTTTATTTAATATACATGAAAAATACACGGAAAGTACACGACACGATTCGAATCGGATATGGGTTTCACATATGGGTACACAAAATCATTTCGGGTCGGATATGGGTTTCATGTTTACGTACACGAAATACGAAATTACACGACATGAAAGTACACGACACGATCCGATTGCCCGCTCTACTCAGTGTAGAGAGATTTTGCACTTGTTTGATCAGAGAGACCGAGGACCACTAGCCGCTTTACAGCCAGATTATATGATGAGACAGAGGTTACAGTCTGCGTTGATGAGTGCTACATGGGAGTTAGATGCTTTGCACATGACGGGCCGCCTTTTTTTGCGGAGTTTTATAGGATTTTCCGTTTAGCACAGAAGTTGGTTCAGATACTTCGAGACGAGCCGAGGCGTATTCCGCCAGGGTTCTGAGATTTCGACTACCAGGGGACTGATGTAGTAGAGATGACAGATGTACATAGATGCAACCTAGTATGACATAGTGAGTAGTATATGTGTGTAGTAGCAGCTTGACTTGTAGTAGTAATCTGACATATAGCAGTAGCCGTGACCAAGCACTAACACCTGAGGTCGGTGTCACATATATATATAAAATGAACTTTCCAAATTTTCTTTTATTTAAATTTTAGTCTTTACAGTTTTACAGTATTTACCTTTACTATATTGTTTTACAGCTTTTCGTACTTTAAATTCTGTCGAAAAAATTGAGAGAAGAACAAACATTTCATCTAACTACTTACATTTCCTGTCTTTATATTAACATAAACTGTTTATACTTCCTGTTTTTATGATAAGTTAAACTGTTTTTCTTTTTCCGAACTATTATTCAAATTTTGTTAATACAAGATAAATTATTTTCTTACCTACTGTCAATTGTTTAATAAACCTGTTAAAAAGACATCACTTGTTTTATTATCAGCAAATGGCACCCAAGAGAAAGACTAGGACATACACTTCTAACAGGAACTCCGAAGAACAGACCAATGATACCATGAACCAAATGTTTCATCTGATGCAACAACAGATGGTAATAATGCAACAACAGATACAATAATAGCGGCAGCAGATTCAACAACAAATGTTACAACAAACACCTCAACCTGAGCCCCAGATGCCACCAGCTGTACCTATTGTTACTTTCAAACAGTTTCAGTCGGTTAAACCTCCAAAATTTGATGGAACAGCTGATCCTATTAAAGCTACCACTTGATTGAAAGAAATAGAGAAAACATTTGCGCTAGTGAAGGTAGGTGAAAACCAGAAGATAGACTTTGCTAGTTATTTGTTGAAAGGAGAAGAAAATTATTGGTGGGAATCTAAGAAGGCTTTAGAAGGTGAAGATGTTATTGCATGGGATATGTTTAAAGAGCTGTTCTTAGAAAAACATTTTTCTCACTATGTGAGGAATCAAATGCAGATTAAGTTTTTGGAATTGAAGCAGGGAAATATGTCCGTGACGGAGTATGAAGTCAGATTTACTGAGTTGTCTAGGTTTGTCCCAGAACAAGTTGATACTGAAGAAAAACGAGTCTAAAGGTTTCAAGAAGGATTACAACCGTGGATCCGTGGGCAAGTTGCAGTTTTTGAATTAATGATGTATACCACCGTAGTCTAGAAAACCTTGATTATTGAGGGAGAAAGCGAAAGATCTCAAAAGGAAAGAGGACAGGAAAGTTTCTAAAGCCACTCCAGAAGGAAGCTGGGATTTCAATCCCGGAAAAATTTGAATTTTAAAAGGATAGGACAAGGTATCCAGAAAACAGGTAATCGTTTCCAAGCCCCCAGCCATCAGGGAATTGTCAGAGTCCCAGTGCCGTACTGCATAAATTGTGGACGAAAACATACTGGCATCTGTATCAAAGCGGATGTGACATGTTTCAAATGTAAGCAGAAAGGGCACTATTCTAACGAATGTCCAACTGGAAAAATAGCAGGAATTACTTATTTCCAGTGTGGAAAGAAAGGGAATATCGCTAGAAATAGCAAAGGACCATCAATGATAGCTAGTATTCCGAAAGTGTTGGCATTACCTCCTCCACCGCCGCCTAATCAACCTAGAGCAAGAACTTTCAACATGACAATGAAAGAAGCAGGGCAGAGTCCTAGTGTAATTGCAGGTACGCTTTTGGTAAATTCTGTAAATTTGAAAGTATTAATTAATTCTGGAGCTACCCGTTCATTTATTTCTGAAGAATTCCTTGATAAGTTATATTGCGAAATTGAATAACGACCAAGTTCCAGTAGACCAAGTGTGTCCTGCATGCGATATAGAAATAGCTGGACATCATTTCTCTGGAGACTTGATTCCTTTTAAGTTAGGAGAGTTTGACGTCATTTTGGGAATGAATTAGTTAGCTTGTCATAATGCTCAGATCGATTGTGCGACAAGAAAGTAAAATTGCGAACTGTGAAAAATGTAACGGTAATGTTCAAAGTCAAAAAACAACGAAAGAAATTTCCGACAGTAATGCAGACCAAACGATTTCTTCGACAGGGATTTGAGATATATATAGCTTACGTGTTAGATACCGAAAAGGGAAGTCCCAAAATAGAGGATATTCCAGTTGTGTGTGAATTTTCTTACGTCTTTCCAAACGAGCTTCCAGGGTTACCACCAGACCGAGAAATTGAATTTACGATTGACTTAGCGCCTGGTACAGAACCAGTTTCGAAAACTCCGTATCGAATGGCACCAGTCGAAATGAAAGAATTGTCAACGCAATTGCAAGATCTTCTAGACCGAGGTATCATAAGACCCAGTGTATCCCCGTGGGGTGCACCGGTATTGTTCGTGAAGAAGAAAGATGGCAGCATGCGACTATGCATTGATTATCGGGAATTGAATAAGCTGACTATCAAGAAAAAGTATCTTTTTCCAAGAATAGACGATTTGTTCGATCAGTTAAAAGGAGGCACATTGTTTTCAAAGATAAATTTGCGATCGGGCTATCATCAATTAAAGATTAAAGCTGAAGATATTCCCAAGACTGCATTCCGTACTAGATATGGATATTATGAATTTTTGGTAATGGCATTCAGGTTGACCAACGCGCCAGTAGCATTCATGGATCTAATGAACAGGGTATTCAAAAGGTACTTGGATAAATTCGTGATTGTATTTATCGATGACATCTTGATTTATTCAAAGACGAAAGAAGAGCATGCTGAGCACTTAAAGATTGCTTTGGAAATTCTAAGGAAGGAGCAACTGTACGCGAAATTCTCGAAATGTGAATTCTGGTTGAAAGAAGTACAATTTCTAGGGCACATCATCAGTAGAGAAGGCATTCAAGTCAATCCAGTGAAGATTGAAGCTGTGTTGAATTGGGAAAGGCCGAAGACACCAACAGATGTTCGAAGTTTCTTGGGATTGGCAGGATATTATAGAAGATTTGTTAAAAATTTTGCGAAAATAGCAACGCCACTAACCAATTTAACTCGAAAAAGTGAAAAGTTCGCATGGGATGACAAATGTGAAGAAAGTTTCCAAGAGCTGAAAAATCGGTTAGTAACCGCACCGGTACTCGTATTTCCAGACGAGCATCAAAATTTTGTCATTTACAGCGATGCTTCATACCGCGGATTAGGATGTGTACTGATGCAAAACGGTAACATCATTGCATATGCTTCGAGACAGCTAAAACCTCATGTACAGAAATATCCTACACATGATCTGGAATTAACAGCAATTGTATTTGCGTTGAGACTTTAGAGACACTATCTCTACGGTGAAAAATGCAAAATCTACACGGATCATAAGAGTCTGAAGTACATCTTTACGTAGAAGGAACTGAACATGAGACAATGCCGATGGCAGGAATTAATTAAAGATTATGATGTTATGATCAATTATCATCCAGGGAAAACAAATGTTGTGGCAGATGCGCTGAGCCGGAAAGAAAGATTGAATCTGTTAACTTCATGTGAAGAATTAGCCAAGGAATTTGACAAGTTGGAAATCAAAATTCGTGTTCCCAATGAATCTAATGAAGCTATCTACTCTATGACTTTTCAACTGGAATTACTAGAGAAGATTCGACGCTGTCAAGAAGAAGTGATGAGTCAAGATGACGACTTAACAGGAGAAAAAATTACAACCCAGAAGGATAACGAAGGAATTCTACGCTTTGTATCAAGAATCTGGATCCTTAATGTGACCGAGCTAAAAGAAGAAATATTGCGAGATACGCACAGTTTGAAGTATTCCATTCATCCAGGAAGTACAAAAATGTACCGTGATATGAAGGAAAACTTTTGGTGGCCGAATATGACGAAGGAGATAGCAGAATGGGTAAGTAAATGCTACACCTTCCAGCGAGTTAAAGCGGAACATTAATGTCCGAGTGGATTACTACAACCATTAGATATTCCGGAATGGAAATGGGAACATCTAGTGATGGATTTTATGGTAGGACTACCAAGGACTAAAGCTCATCATGATGCGATATGGGTAATCATTAACAGACTAACAAAGTCGGCACATTTTCTACCGATTAATGAAATATTTTCTCTCGACAAGCTAGTGCACTTGTATCTCAAAGAAATTGTGATGCGACATGGAGTTCCAATATCTATCGTGTTTGATCGAGATCCCCGATTCAATTCAAGATTTTGGAGACAATTTTAAGAATATCTTGTAACTAAATTAAACATGAGTACCGCTTATCATCCGCAAACCGATGGATAGAGTGAAAGAACTATCCAAGCAATCGAGGACATGCTACGAGTTTGTGCGATTGACTTCGAAGGCAGTTGGGATGAGCATTTACCTTTGGTTGAATTTTCTTACAATAACAACTATATGGAAGCGTTATATGGAAGAAAATGTAGATCACTAGTGTATTGGGATGAAGTTGGAGAACGCAAGGTTTTGGGTCCAAAATTAATTCAACAGACTAAAGAAAATATAGAACTTATTCGGAAGCGACTGTATGCAGCACACAATAGACAACACAAATATGCAGATCAAGCCATGAAGGATATGGACTACCAAGAAGGAGAGCATGTGCTACTCAAAATATCTCCATGGAAATGATTGACCAGATTTGGAAACAAGGGTAAATTGAAGCCACGATACGTCGGACCATTTGAAATTCTAAAGAAAGTGGGAAAAGTTGTATACGAATTAGCTTTACCACCTCATATGCAACATATTCACAATGTGTTTCACGTGTCGATGCTTAAGAGATATAGTCCTGATTCTAGGCATGTAATAGAGTATGAACCGGTAGATATCCAACCTGATTTGTCTTTTGTAGAACAGTCGGTAAGAATTTTAGATCGGCAAGAGAGAATGTTAAGAAATAAGTCTGTGTCTCTAGTGCGAGTTTTCTGGAGAAACCCTATGGTTGAAGAATCAACCTGGGAACTTGAGAGTGAAATGTTAGAAAAATATCCTCATTTGTTTTCTTAGCGAGATTCCGAGGACAGAATCCTGTTAAGGGGGGATGGATGTAACGTCTGGGAAATTTACGTCTGTATTGTATCATATTTATAATAAATTATGTGTGTTAATATGTCATTTATGTTTAATTAACTGTCAAACCCTAATTGCTATGT
This sequence comes from Apium graveolens, assembly GCF_009905375.1. Classification (NCBI taxonomy): domain Eukaryota; kingdom Viridiplantae; phylum Streptophyta; class Magnoliopsida; order Apiales; family Apiaceae; genus Apium; species Apium graveolens. The sequence goes on from NC_133654.1 coordinate 113,239,345, forward strand.
GTTTCGTGCATTCTGTGTCGTCCAGGTATTTTTAAGATATTTTGCAGATACTTTATCTTTGCATATGTAGCTTTCATTTCAAAAGTTATATGACCCAAATCATGATTTTAAAGCAGATATTTCAAATAAAACAATGGGCCTTATTTTTCATCAAACGGCTTTTACCATCGCATTATTGTGAACATCTAGGTATTTTATAAATTTTCTCGTTTCACGAAAAATGACTTTTCGGGGCCCCATTGGCTGTTAAAAACCCCACAAATATCATATTTTTATTTTTATAAAATTATAGGACTTTCATTTATACCATTTCCTTGTACTTTTGCATTATTCATAATTTTTGGGAAATTTTGGCATATATATTGTATATATTAAATATTTAGAAATTAAATTTTAATACTCAAAAATTATAAAATTAGGGGCTTATTAATTTTAAAAAAGTATAGAATTAGGTCCTTAATTTTAATTAGGAGAATTAATTTTACTACTATAAATAGCCTAATTTTTATTTTATTATAATTAATTAAGTAATTAAAAATCGGAAAATACACAAATTCTCTGCAAATCAGGTCGGGTAGAACAGTTGCGGGTCGAAGAATCAATCAGTGATTTTGAACTAATACAGCATTAAATCAAGTAGTTCGAGTATCCAAATCGAAGGATTTCATCTGTTCTTTCTGTTTCTAGCATCAATTTCACGTTTTATTGCATCGTTTTTGATTTTCGATTTCTAGGGTTTATGTTCAAATTAGGGCTTTTTGATTCTAGGGTTATTATGATGTTTTGATGATTGATATAGCATCCTGATGTTATTTGCAATCGATTCATGGTGTTTAATCGAACAAACGATACCTGGATAGCAAAGTTCGATTATTAGGGTTTATATTCGATTTTCAAATCACAACTCTGTAATTTCTGTGAATCTTTGGTATGTGTAATGTTAGGGGTTTGATTATACTATTCTCTAGCTTTGATTTGCACTATAAATCATCGAGTTTCATATACAGAATCAAAAGTTCGATATTTGGCCGGAGTTAATGTCGGTTGTGATCGGAGATGAAGATTCCGTGATGTTTTTGGTTTATTTTGGCCCAGATTAGATTGCTGTAGTTGCCAGGAATGAAAATCCAATAAAAAACACACCCAACGGTGTTGTTTTTGTCCTGAAATTGGCTCACCGAAATTTGCTCCGGTGGCCGGTTTTTGGGAAAATTCCGGTCATGTTCTTCATGACCCGGAATTGACCCGTTTGACCCGTATAAAATACCCCGCTTTGATCCTAAATTGTCAGAGTTTGAATTCTGACAGGTGTTTCAGGATTTTTTATTTATTTATTTTTATTAATTTTAAAAATGAGTTTTATTTATTTTATAAATTGATTAATTAATTATTTAATTAATTGATTTATATTATAAATAATTCTGAAATATTTTCTAAAAATCAGATTTAATTATTTTCTTAATTATTTATTAATTATTTAAAACTGATTAATTATTTTGATAATTAATCAAATAATTTTCAATAAATCATAATAAATTCATTTTAATTCCAAAAATTGTAGAAAAATCATTTTTAGTTCTAAATTTTCTTAAATAATTATTTAAAAATTATTTTAGGGTTTAAAAATTAGTAATAATTATTTTTATTGAATAATAAATTGAATTATCTGTGTTTAATTGATATTAATTAGACAGTTAGTCTGATTCGAGCGAAACGAAAGCCCTTTGACTCTGTAATATGAAATAATTTCATTAAAATAATATTAAAACCTAATTTCTTCTAGAAATTAGTTGAATTTGTTATTTGTTTAATTATCAGCTGGATCGCGTGCCGAGACGAGTCCGATAAATTTCGAAAAATAGGAAACGAGTTAGATAATGATCAGTTGAGTGATTAGCGAGTCGATTTTGATTCTAAAAATTATTTTAACTATAAAAATGATTATGTGCTTATGTGCTTATGTGTATTATGTGGTTAATCGAGTCTTACTTGTTAATATATAATATTGGAGTCAGTCATAAGCGCATGGGCAGACAATAGGAATGATGTGAAGTCGGTTCAAGACGCAATTGAAGTACGAATTAACTAAACCAGTCTATTTATGTAACAGAAGCTAAGCCAGCAAGGCATGTTGAGTCGGTGATAGACGAAGGTGACGTATTTGAAGTGAGTCGCGGAGAAGGTAAGCTTTTCCCCTATTCTAATTCCAGAATAATGATATTTCTTCAGGTTCTTATCATGCTTGCGCTCTTTTGATTCTTGTTCATAAGCATTGATACACACTTTTTATTCTCTTATTCATATTTCATTTCGATTCTTGATTTCTCTTTTTCTTTGAATTCCTTATTCATATTCCAATTGTTACTCACATAGATTGATATATTCTGGTGATTAGAATATATCAAAGCATACCGATTGTTCTGGTTGCTACTCCATGGACTGGATAGTGATATTTTTGGGGATTAAGTTTACTTAATCCAAGGACCGGGACATAACCGGATCCTTGAGATGGGCCGTAGTGCCTGGGTGCCCGACTGGATCTATATAGTGAGGTATAGATCTGCACTGTATTCTGACTGATTAGCAGGGTATAGATGCAAACTTGTGTCCGGTTTAGTTTGTTTGTATTCTCCAACAGTGGCCTTCTTTCTATTCTCGCGGGGTTATATCTTTGCAGATATACCCAGATTACCGATTCATTTATACTGCTTTAACATTGTTTATATTTTACGGACTTGTTGAGCAATTTTTAGCTCACCCCTTTTTGTTGTTATTCACCTTATTGTTTTCAATTAAGAAGGAATATAAAACCCATCAGGACTCGAGTGGTAAAGAAGCGGGTCAAGCCTCGGGATCTTCTCATACCCAAGGTGTTGATCCCAATCCAGGAAGAAAGCTTTGAGTTTCCCGAACATGTGGAGTGTAGATAGTTAGTGTCTGTGTTTGAATAAAAGATGAAATTAGTTTAAAAACTGGTTAGACAATGGTTTGTAATAAAGAGAGTTTGTAAGATTTTGAATTTGGTTTGTAATAAAGTAGTTAGTGGTTCTTGTTTTCATACTTCAACCTAAAACGATCCTGGTTAGTGTTAAAGGTGTTTAGATACATTTCTTTATTATTTGTTATTCAGATTGCACAGGTTTGGTGATTAGCTAGTAACCCCCAGAATTATACTCCGGGTCTGGTGGGCGTTACACCATCAATGATTGATTTCACAGATATTAAACCATGGAAATATAATACTACTCCACAAATACATACACACCATAAACCAAGTATTGTAACAAAATTTCTTGATCATACAGAAACTTATACACCCTGGAATACCCTATGACACCAAAGATCTATACCATGTATTTTCATTGAACCATTGTTCATCAGATACTTGATTCTTCATCAGGATTGAAGCCGTTCTTCATATTTACCCCTTGATATACGCTGGTGATACCTGTGAAATGTTTTATGCTCTGAGATAAATGTTTTATCAATGTTAATCAGGATTCTGTTTTTATAATTGAATTACAATGGTTATCATATTGAATTGTTTTAGAATTGGATGGTTTTATAAATGTGTGTTAGGAATATATTGTGAACTTGATGATAAGTTAAACAAAACACCTTAGTAGATTTAACTTAGTGAAATTTGTAGCTCTCGACGGACTTTTTTATATAGTCCTGACGGATGAACTTTATAGTCCCGACGGATGACAATTTGACATCCATCGAGAGTGTAGTTTATGTAATAAATAAGTACTGTTGCAAATTTATGCAAACAACATGTTTTAGTTTAGTAGATTATGTAGGATTCTCTAAGTCATGTAGACTACTAGATTGATATGCAGAATAGGTTGGCTTATTGTAAATATGAGATGTCTTGTAATTCTGTATAAGTGAAATAGAATCAAGTGACAAATAGACTCTCGATGGATGATCTACAAGGCTCCCGACGGATGATCAACATATTCCTGACGGATGTTCAACATAATCTTTCATTCTATTACTCTTTCATTCCGCACTGTTGCAAATTAAACACTGTTATATATATTAAGTTTAACAATTTTAAAATCTCAAAAAGTAGCTAGAATTACATTCAACCTCCCCTTCTGTAATTCTTGTTGTATTGTTTAGGAAATAACAATTGGTATCAGAGCAAACTCTTGAAGTACAAAGAGTGTAAAGATCACAACATTCAACAAGATGAACAAAAAGGATATTGGAGTTAAAATTCCATTTCTGGACGAAGACAACTATCACCACTGGAAGGTGAAGATGCACCTACATCTTCTTTCTCAAGATGAAGCTTATGTGGATTGCATTGAAAGAGGTCCTCATATCCCCATGAGAGCTGCTACAGGGAATGAACCATCAGTTCCAAAATCTAGGCATGAATGGTCTGATCCAGACATTGAACAAGTCAGGAAAGATAAGAAGGCCATGAACATACTGTTTAATAGTGTTGATGGTGATATGTTTGACAACATCATTAACTATAAAACAGCCAAAGAGGTTTGGGACACAATACAGATTATTTGTGATGGTACTGAGCAAGTAAGGGAGAAGGTAGAAGCTGTTGAATCTATATCAAAGGTCTGTGAAAGCAAGGGTAAAGGGTTGATAGATGAAAATGAAGAAAAATTGAGTCAAAATGACATGGATGATATTGATGAGCATCTAGCATTCTTATCCAAAAGATTTGCCAAGCTCAAATACAAGAAGAATTTTGGAGCAGCCAAGCCAAACAGACACATGGTTGATAAGTCAAAATTTAAATGTTTCAAATATGGCTTGGCAGGTCATTTTTCTAGTGAGTGTAGAAAGTGTGATTCCAGTAAAAAGAAGTTTGAGCTTATTGATTATAAGCAGAAATACTTTGAGTTGTTCAAGCAAAAGGAAAGGGCTTTCATCACACAGGAGAATGACTAGGTTGCAGATGGACTGGGTGAAGATGAAGATATCAACTATGTCAATCTAGCCCTAATGGCCATGTCAGATGAAACAGAAACAAGTTCATCAAGCAATCAGGTAATCACAACCAATCCAGCTCATTTGTCTAAAACTGAGTGTAATGATGCAATAAATGACATGTCTACTGAATTATAACACCTGCGTGTTACACTTAAGTCCCTCACCAAGGAAAATGCTAAAATTAAAGAAAACAATTTGTTTTCAAGTGAGAGGAATAATGTGCTAGAGTCTCAATTTATTAAGTTTGAAAAATTAAAATTAGAATACAAGGTTGCTAAGGATGAAACCTAGAGAGAGGATTCGTGTGTTCCGAAGAATAGCTGCTATCAGGTTATATGTAGCTACTAGTAAGTATGCCACCTATGATTATCTTATGGAGTGAGCTAGATGGATTTTAAAGGAGTTTGAGAAGATTGGAAATCGAGAGTTTTCTTGGAAGTAGATGATGATTTTATGACCAAACATGATGCGTATAGTAGTAACATGATGTGATATTAGTCGACCTTATTTTATAAAACAGATTTGATGATTACTGGATAGACTTGTTATACTTACTAACTGAAAGAGATGATGATGGGAGTGTTACCGGTATGGAAGACTAGAAGTAAAATTACGAATAAGATAATATGCAACGATAACTGGAATTTTTGTCGACCAATAAAGGGAAATTGACCCAATAAAGTGATAGAAAATGAATAACACACGGGGGGGGGGGGTGAATGTGTTTTACTATTTTTGTTCTTTTCTTGAATATTTATGGTTGAACAAAGTAAAATAAATCTTGTAATGAAATGTGTTCATGCAGAATTTAAGCTTGTAGAAAATAAAGAACACAGATCTTGAAAACTCACTTAATTTTATATTAAAATTAAGACTATTTTGCTACAAAATAAAGAGCTTAGCTTCTCCTTGAGAGTGTTACAAGAAATTTGATCTAAATTGTTGCAACTGACTAAAGGACCAGTGTTAACTTTATAACTTAGTTAACTCTTGGTTTACACAGTATACAATAAGACATGCTATTAGCTTTTCTAAACTGTCACTTGTCATTTTTATTTATAGAAAAGTAGATCTTCCATTTCTGGCTTAGCATATCTTTAACATCCCATGTTCATTTTGATCTTCCTTTGTCAGTTAATCTTTACCATTAATCTTGCACATTCTTCAAGCTGCTTTTTGTAGACTTGTCAATCTAGCTGCTTGGATTGTTTATTGAGTGTTAATCTTGGATATTGAACTGATCTGCTACTTTTTACTTTGAGGTTTTACCTCAAGATCTCCAGTTTAGGTCTATAAAACACTTGATATCTCGATAAGTATATTGGATTATCGAGATATCTGGTACTCTATATTTAGTTTGGCTTGTAGAGGACTTCAGTTCTCTATAAGTGAATTTTGGCTTGTCGAGATCTCTAGTCTTCACATCTTCACTTTAACTTATCGATAACTCTAGGTTCTCTAGTAGCTTCTTGACTTGTCGATATCTTAGAGTTCTCTATTCAAACTTAACTTGTCGATATCTCAGAGTTCTCTAGTCAAAATTTAACTTGTCTATATCTCTGAGTTCTCTAGTGAAATTTTGACTTATCGATATCTCTGAGTTCTCTAGTGGACTTAGAATTATCGATAACTCAGAGGTCTCTAATGAATGTAGACTTGTCGATAACTCTGAGTTCTCTAGTGAAGAAATGACTTGTCGATATCTCTCTGAGTTCTATTGTAGCTTTCCTGACTTCCCGATAAGTCATTTAGAGTTCTCAAATGACTTCTCTGTAATACTAAATATGTGACTTGTAGAGATCCTGACTTAGAGAATTTTTATCCAAACAGATTTATTCAACTCCAAGCTTCTTCAAAATTCTTCTGAGGCATGATCTTCTTGATCTTCTTCTAGATAGAATCCTTAGGCTTGATCTTCTTCTGAGTAATTTGTTGCTGGACCACTTCATGAAGATTGATGAAAGATAGTTTGAGGTTTTTGACTTCCATCTCAATTGAGGCAAGATCCATCCTAGCCATTTGCTCAGTAAAATGCTTGAATTTAGAAGAGATTAGCTCTTGAGATGGTATGATCTTGTCCATTTTCTCATTCACCAGTTTTCTGATTCTATCTTCATGGCTAGTAAGCTTGATTTCTAGAGCCTTACCAAAAAAATAAAGTGCTTTGAGATGAGCTTTGTATACATCTATAATGGCATCATAGATAGCTTTTGGACTCAAGTCTTTTGCATTGCTGCCCATAATGGTAACATACTCTTCTCTGAATCTGGCCAGAACTTGATTCATCTCCAAGGAAAAGTCATCAGACAGCCATGCATCCACATTTCCATCTGGCTCAGCATCATTGACAACTTTTTCCTTTTGCTTCTCAACCTCTTCATTGTAAGCAAGCATGATAGCTTGATAGTCCTGGTTGCTCATATTTGAAGTCAGGAGATGCTGTGAGATGTTGACCAGTCCAGATATCTACTCTACTAGTAGATCGTCTATAGAAGCTGGTTGAGAAGCAGATTCTTGTAGCCACTAAGAGAGTATGTGAGGTTGTTGAGGTTGTGAGGTGGAGGGTTTATCAAAAACACCTGTGGCTGGGGTCACAGTTTGACTCACAGATCGGTATGTGGTTTTGACAATGTGTTGTCCTTCACCTGTAGTGGGAACCTCCAATTGAATTGGAGGGGACTTGACTGGGTTGTTGTCATGTACACCAGCCTCAAACCCTTGTGTGTCTTGCAACACACTGGCACTTGAATGTGCTATGCTTGCCTCTCCTATGACAGGATCATAAGCAATTGTACTCCTAGCTTCAACTGCCAAGGCAATATCTGCTAGGGTTGTGAGGTGAGTTGTCCCTACATGAGGAACCTCCAATTAAATTGGAGAGGATTTAGATAGCTCCCCCTCAGGAGTACTACCCTCAAACCTTTCAGTCTGTGAAGACTATTTTGCACATGAAGGTGCATTAAAAGTATCCATGGGGTCTTCAGTAAAAACTGATAAATCCCCCATGATTGTGATAGTGTCATCAAGGTCTACCCTAGCAGGTAGCCTCTCACCATCTAAATGGAGTGTCTGGGTGGTGAGAAAGCTTCTTAAGATAAGTCACTTAAATTTTGTTGCACTTGAGAAGTGGATTCAAGTGGAATTGGAATAGAAGAAATTTGAGTCATAAGAATTTGGTGCTCAGTTGTGAGTGTTGGTAGCTCCCCTTGAATGAGTGAGGGGGCTTCAAGAGATGTATCTTCACAGTGTGTGCCTTCCTTGTTTCTCCTACCATATACTTGAATTTCTTCTCGTGTTGGCTATGTAGACTCACTCTTGGTTATTTTTACAACTGCATCATGTTGGGAGGATGCAGAGGTGGCTAGAGTGGTCAGCTCAGGTTGTTTACTTCTTTTGGATCTTTTGACCAAAAGTTATTCTTTTTCAGCTATCTCCTCACCACTCTCAGTTATGACAGTCAAAGTTGCCTCCTTTATCTTCTTTTTACTCACCTCTTCCTTTTGAGAAGATGAGGTGGTTGGTTGCCTAGCTTCTAAAGGTTTTGACGGAATGGTTGCAGCTTGGGAAGATCTCTGTGGGTGTTCCTGTGTTTGTACTTCCACAGGTTCAGGGATCGTAGTTGTGCTAGATTGATTACCAATACTTCTCATGTCTGGCATAGAATAAGGATAAGTCTTAAATCTTTCAATCATGAAAGGTGTTAACTTAAGACTTACTGGAATCTTATTTTTAGTAAGAAGCGATCCAAATAGAATTTTGGATATTTGCTTATAATTGCCAATTAGTGTTCTATTCACACCTTCTAGCATGTGTATGTCATTCACCTTATAATTTAAAGCTGACATAATAAATCTAGGCAGAAAGATCTCCTTACCTCTTGATTCCAATGGCATAGTCAACCTGGTGCCCAGCTTCTATAATATATAATGTCCTACATTTATCTGTTTATTGTGAGCCATCGAGTAGACCAGTTTCTGGACAACACTGGATATGTTGTCAAATCCTGACTTTCTGCAAGTAAATGCCCTTATCACAGAGTCAAATAGGAATGACCATTCCCTCCTCAGATACTTCTTATTCATGCTAACCAGTTTAATCCTCTCAGAATAGTTTATAAAGATCATGAACTCATACAGCTCATCCTGAGTTGGAGACTCCACCAGATTGTCAGTGGGAATGCCCAAAGCCTTGTTAACATCATCCTCAAGAATCTCCACTTGCTGCCCCTTAATTGTGCAGTTTATCACTATAGCTGCAACTTGATTCTGATGCACAATTGTCCTAGTTGTTGCTATGTTCCAGAAATCACCTAGCACATCTAAGTACAACACATGATTAGCAGTTAGAGCACCTACAAAGTAAGTCTCAGAAAGGAACTTAATAAAGCACTAAAAGACTTCAGGTGCTTAATTTGCATCTAGAAATGCAAGAAAGTTGGTTTCCTTGGGGAGAAAGGGTACAAGATTGTTGGCTTCCATTGATATGAGTATGCAGTTTAGTGGGTAAAAGAGATTTGTGAGAAAGAAGGAAAAATGAGAGAGAAATCGGTTTTGGATTGAAAGCTAGGTCACTTTAGATCTCGAAAGTTGTAAGTAAGTGTATGTATCGAGAAGTCTGGGTATTTACAGTAAAAGTAAATGACTTGCCGAGAACTCAAAAATAGACGTTTGGAGTTTGCTTGTTGAGAAGTCATTTTTAAGAGTTGAAATACATATCGAGGAGTCATTTTAAATTACTCTTTTAGAGAACTCAAAATTGACTTATCGAGGTGTCAAATAGATACTCAGTTTGTCCAAAAAGTGGACTGAATTAATTCCGACTTTTTTTTGAACAAATTCAAAATAAAATTAGAATAAATTTTCCAAGAGTATTTTACCAAGATAATTTATTAATGTAAATTATCTCAGTTCTGAGTTATTGATAAGTCAAGAGTTGTACTTGTAGAGAACTCTGTGAATAAACACTACTAGAGAACTCTAAAAGGACTTATCGAGAAGTCATTTTTAAGCCTATCGAGAAGTCACTCTAAAAGTCATTAAATTGACTTATCGAGGACTCACTCGAGAAGTCCTCACATGACTTGTCGAGAAGTCAATTTTAACTTATCGAGAACTCAGTTCTCTATATATATACTTTTGCTTTTTGTAATTCTGCTTTGTGTTAATTTTCATATTAAGAATGTAAATTAACAACTGAGCAGTGTACTTAGAGTTTGAAAAATTCCAAGATGAATTTTAATTTGAAAAACAAATATGCAGAGATTTCTGAAATATTTATAATTTATATATTAGTTAATTTCCAATTAAATCAAATTGATTTTCATTTACTGGAGATTAAGCTGCTGCAAAACATGTCTAGATTAAGCTGGAGTTCTTGCCTTAGGATAAAGAATTAAGCATTACAATTTCACCTACAAGTCTAGTGAAAGTTGCTTCATCCAAAGGTTTAGTAAAAATGTCAGATAATTTTTTTTCTGTTGGTATAAAAATGAGCTAAATGGTACCATTTGTAGCATGTTCTCTACTAAAATGATACCTTACATCATTGTGCTTTGTTCTAGAATGATTAATTCGATTAGCCACTATAGGTATAGCACTAGTATTCTCATACATAATAGGAATTTTTATGTAACACTAGGCCATAGTCCATTAGCTGATTTCTAATCCAAAGCACTTGAGCACAACAACTTCCTACAGCTATGTATTCAGCTACAGTTATAGAAGTTGATACAGATTGTTGTTTCTTGCTATACCAGGATACAAGTCTTTGTCCAAAAAATTTACAGCTTCCATTGGTACTCTCTTTATTTACCCTGCATCTAGCGAAATTTGCATTTGTGTAACCAACAACTTCAAAACCAGTTCCCTTAGGATACCATAATCCCAAGTTTAGAGTTCCCTTTAATTTTTATATTAATAATCAAGAATGTTTTTTTTACAAAATTTCTAGGCTCTTTGTTTAAAGAGCTTAGCTTCTTCTTGAGAGAGTTACAAGATTTCTATCTAAATTGTTGCAACTGACTGAAGGACCAGTGTTAACTTTTTAATTCAGTTAACTACTGGTTTACACAGTGTATAATAAGACATGCTATTAGCTTTTCTAAACTGTCACTTGTCATTTCTATTTATAGAAAAGTAGATCTTCCATTTCTAGCTTAGCATATCTTTAGCATCCCGTGTTCACTTTGATCTTCCTCTGTCAGTTAATCTTTACCATTGATCTTGCACATTCTTCAACCTGCTTTTTGTAGACTTGTCAGTACAACTGTTTGGATTGTTTGTTGATTATTTATCTTGGATATTGAACTGATCTGCAAATTTGTACTTTGAGATTGTACCTTGTTAGTCCCTTAACAATATGACAAGAATTAAAGAAGGGGGGTTGAATGGAATTCTTGAAACTTTTTCTTGAAATAAAAATGTTCTAACTTGAATATATATATAAGTGTGAATTTATTAGCACAATGCGGAATAGTTACTTAAATGAATCAAATCACAAGTAATTAAAAACAAGAGTCTTTAAAAACTTTCTGGTGGATTTGAATGATTCCACCAGAGATATATATTATATATCGAGAGAACCCTATGTGCAAAATGCTCACAGCTGCTTACAATAATTGAACAACTAAGAGTACAGAGAAATGTTAAGAATTCTGCTTACAAATATTTCTCTGTTGTGTTGCTTAGTTCGATGGTTCCTTAGTTGCTACTTCTTGGTTTATGTATATCACCAAGATTACAAAGTAATGAGACAGGATAATAAAATAAAAACTATCTAGTCTATTACAATGCTACTTCATTACTCTATTCCAGCATCTTTGAATATCTTCATAATAACATGGAAATGGCAATGCTTCTTTGTTCTCAAAAACCCAGTTGAATAGGCTACCACATTCCATTGGCATCCACTCGACGCATGTGACTGTGTTGTCACTGTCAACAAATATTTGAATTCTTTATCCGTCGGGTTCATGATCATCCGTCGAGTTATTGATCATCCGTCGGGTTGTCTAGTTGATCATCCGTCAACTTCATTGTAGTTTATCCGTCGGGTAGCAATCTGGTACTTGACTTCATTTTATTTATGCAGAATTACAAGACATCATCTATGTACAATTAATCAATCTATTCTGCATATCTAGTTAAAGTCAACATGACTTGAATACTACTTACAGAATCTATACAATGGTGTATGCAGAAATGTGCTACAGACTTATTGTTACATAAGCCACTCACTCGATGGATAATAAGTCATCATCCGTCGGGACGATAATGAGTCATCCATCGGGACTATAAATCTTATCCGTCTAGTGCTACATAATTTCACTAAGTAAAATCTACCAAGGTGTTTTGTTCATGAAATCATCAAGTACACAACATATACACAACAATCTCCCCCAATTTATGTCTAATGGAATTGTAGCCATAAATTAAGAGATACTTGATGATAACAAAACACCCTAAAAATACAACTTTAAAAGAAAGTAGATATTACTGAAAAGTGCTTCAATTAACAAAATGTACAAAGTTTTGCTCACAGTCATTTTCAAGATGCTCCTCTAGCCTGAGCAGATTTATCTAGTTCCTTGAAGGTCTGGATCTCTTTCCAAGCTTTCTGTTGTTTTCTTCAATCTAATTTTGGAGCTGCCTGTGGAATTCCAGTTCATCAAATTTTGAGAGATTTAGCTTTCCTTGCATTTTCAAAAGAGTCTCATTGCTGGAGATGCTCAATTGGTCTTCTAGTCTAAAAAATCTTCTCACACCTTTGTCATCCATGAACTCCATCAGCCAGTAGGGCTTTAGATGCACTCTTCTCCCTGTGTAAGGGATAATTAGAGTCTTTGGAAGTGCATCTTTAGCTCTAACACTCCTTAGCTCTTCAATCTTCTTCAGTACCAATCTTCTTACAGTAATGTTGAACCCAAAGTTCTTCTTAAAGGATGAATAAACTTTAATCAGTACAGCTTGGCTTTCTTGAAGGATCTTGTGAAGTGGCCATTGAATCTCCTTTCCTCCTTTGTACTTGAACACTTACCTTTCAGGTAGGTTTGTGTATGCATTTCATCTAGATAGAGGTTTAGATCAGAAAATTCTTTGATGTCACACAAGTACATGTAATCTCCCCTATTGACTTTGGACTGAGCTTTGACTACATATTTGGATTTGAGAGGTGACAGCTTCACTTTCTTGACTGCTCTTGACTTTGTTCTCTTTGGCTTGTTAAGGATTGGTAGATTGAAGTCAGGAATTGGTATATTCTCCCATTCTATTGGCTCATCCTTGGGCACAATAGGTTCACCATGAATATTCCTGTAGGGATCCACCACCCTGATATCTTCAAATACCACAGAGGGCTTTGATGCTTGAGTTGTAGATGGTGTGGATTCCTTAAGAAATTGATCTTCCAATTCCTTGTCAACAATATCCAGTTTCCTTTTAGTTCTTTTAGCCAATTCCTTGATTCTTGGAGATTTCTTCGGTTGTTCAACTAGCTTCTTTGATTCAGTAATTTCAGATGGCTGAACAGGAATTTGTTGTGATGAATTTACAGCATGTAGCTTGGCTAAGATAGCAATTTGCTCTTTCTTTTGTTTAGCCTTTTTAGCATCTAGAGCAGCTTGCTTCTTTTCCTGCTTCATTCTAGCCTTTTCTTCTCTCTTTGCTTGAGCAAATTGAGGATGTCCAGCCACCACACAAATTTCTTTCCCATTCCTGAAAATCTTGGCAATTCTCCTTTTAGAAGCTGAATCAGCTGGATCTTTGTAGAAAGCAATTGATCTTGACAGAAGCTTCTTTTCATCAGGCTTGGGTGTCTCATACACAGTATCCAAGGGGTTCTTCAATGATGATTTTGAGTAGTTCACCCTTGGTTTAAGAATTATTTCAGCCTTTGGAGATTTGATGCAGGAAGGCTGTCCTCTTTCCAGATAGTTCATGCTCATCTCATTCACACTAATTTGCTTGACTTGAGAGTGATGGATGGCTGACTTAACTAGCTCTTTGACAAGTTCAAACTTCTTTTGTATTTCCTCATCAATCTTCTCTCAGTTGACTAAACACAACTTCTCCTTATCAGCTGCTCTTATGTTGGCTGCTACTACATTGATCAGATCTATACTATCTGTAACTGATGGCTTTGAGATAGTAATTGAAGGCACAATTACTTTACTGATTTGGATTTGAAGCCTCTCCCCCTCACTTGGTCTCCCCCCCTCACTTGGTCATTTATCCCCCTTTTTGTTATCATCAAGTTGAGGTGAGGAGGGGGTTTGAGCAGCCACCAGTTTTTGTAGTAGATTTGTCTGTTGGGGTTGATGAAGATGAATGGCAGTTAAAGATGCTTCCATGGCTGACATTCTTGTGTCCAGGGCATCTATCTTGGTTGACAGATCAGAATTTTTCCTTAATTGCCTCTTGATGTTAAGCATTGTAGCTTCTGGAAGTTTAGAATCTATCTTGTCTGAAATGGCCTTCTTCATCTCCTCAATATCACCCTTCATGGTGTTTACATCCCTAGCATGCTGGAAGCCCTGGATTTGTTGAAGTTGCAGGGAGGCTAGATGTGCCTGAAGGAGCTTCTTGGTGCTGGCATTAGTAGTGGTTTGAAGAGCAGTATTTATCTGATTGATTAGCTGGATCAGGGTTGTCTTGAAGTAATGCTCATCACAGTGCTTTGAGAAGGCCCATGATAGCATATCTGATATTGAACTTGAGCCTACGTCTCCCCCTATGTCCATTGCTTCATCTTCACTATCCCCACTCCCATCTCCAAAGAAATCAGCTGAACCACCAGTCTCATAATCCACATCACCTGCTGTAGAAGGCAAAGCTGTGATGGCATCCTTAGCTCTCATTATAGACTTTGTGGTATGCACCAAATTCAGCATCCTTTCTGCATTGTCATTGCCCTGTTCAGCTAGAAGTTGATAAGCTGGAACAGGGTGAGTAAATGCCTCAGCATCAAGGGAAGTGTAATCTATAACAGCTTTAGGATGCTGAGATAGTCCTTCCCTGTCTGCATCCTGGACATTCATTGACTCACTAGCAATGACATCCATCCTTATAGCTCCAGTACCTGTATTTCTCTCATTTTCTCTCTTTTGTTGCATCAGGGTCTCACCCCGGCTCCCCACCCTCACCTTCACCTACTAAGGTGGGACTCCTCTCACTCTCTTTTGCCAATCCTGAAGAAATGGATTGTATAGTTTCACTCATTTCCTCTCCTTTTTCCTGGGAGCAACCCAGACTCTCACTCAAAACACTTTTCTCTCTCAATCCTAAGAGTGACTGTACAACCACTAAATCTTCTGCACTTGAAATAAATGAAGTTTGAAGCTGTGCAGAGATACTCGACGGATGAGTGATATCCATCGAGTGAGTGGTTTTGCTATCCGACGGATAACTGCTGTTAGGCTTATCCGTCGAGATACAATCACTACTCGACGGATGAGCAATATCTATCGAGAGAGTAGAAATGAATGAGCTGGGAATAGAAACTATTGTTGACTCTGTGCTGATTGAAGATATTTTGGACACAGATGATATAACAGTTCCTGAAAGAATTGGCAAGTGAGCCAACAAATCATCTAAAAGATGATGCTCACTTGCGCTAGATTTTGGCTTCCCCAACAGAGTTAAAGAAGGGGAATCAGGAATTGATGTGTTTATCATATCCACATCCAGAGAATTTGTTGGTGAGTTGGGTGTTTGAGGTGCTTCTATAACTAGAGATTTTGGCTGTGACTCCACATTTATTGGAGCCACATCAAACTGAATTTGTGAAGGTGCAGTGACTGTGTCTGTTGCACCAGTTTGCACTGTGTGTGTACCCTGTGCATCCCCAAAGGTTTTAAATTTATTCTTTCTGGCATAAGTTTGGGGTGAGCTTGTGTCCTTAACCCTCTTGGCCTGTGCTCTTGGTTGAGAGCTTTGTTCAATAACTGCATCCTTTTGGGAGGATACAGCTAGAAATGAGCTTTTGTCCTTTTTCAGCACTGCAGTTTGTTGGGAAACTGCAGTGTGGCTAGGCTAGGATCCACTCAACTCTCCAACCTTATTCTTGGGGTTTCTTTGATGTTCACCCCTTCCCTCACCTAACTTACCCTCCTTCATACTCCCCTCTTTGACTTTAGTGGATTTTGCAACTGGCATCTTTTGAAAGATACCAGAGGGGGCTTTCTTTGATTTGGATTTTGAAATAATTGTAGTTTTGGTAGCTTGGGTAGGCAACTGTTTGGTCATTGACACAGTTGCCATAGCCACACTAGAACTCAAAGAAATTATTGAGGTTGGAATAGTTGTAGGGATATATGAACTTACCTCACTTACCTGAGGTGCTTGCATTACAGGGAAATAGAACAATGGCACATCCTTGTGATGATTGGCCTGTTCAAATCTGCAATGAGCCTTCTCTCTTGAACCCAACAATCTAACTTGTTGTTATGGTTCTTAAGCACAATCTCTTCACAAAGGTGGTTAGCTAACATCATAAGGAATCTAGCATAATACACATTCTTTCCTCTTTTATTTAACTCTCCCAGTTTAAAACCTAACTCAAACAAAACAAGGTCACTAAATTTAAAATACTTATCTGTAACTAGCATGTAGAGCATGTTAAGCATGGAAATATTCACTGAATCAAAATTACTGATCTTTCCTGAGAAAACCTTTGTAACTACATCACACATGAAACTCCATTCTTTCCTAAGACCCATTCTCCTAATGTCACTCAGTTTAGAAGTAGGAAGTGCATAGTTCATGTAATTAAGCATGTTGATTATATCAGTGTCAGTGTATGGTGAGGTCACATTGTCATCAGGAATTTTGAAACATGCTTTTATCACATCACTATTGATAAGAATTCTTTACCTTTAATGGTTAGTGTGATGGTCTTATCTGTAGAGTTGTAGGTAGCAGTGGTCCACATCTCTTCAACAACTTCACAGAAGATTGTGGGTGATTCCAGCATGGCATAATTGAGCTTGCGATTCCTCACAATGTCCATCATGTTGTGATAGTCACCAGATTACTGAATACCCTTATTAACCAGTGCAGTGAAATTGTTCTTCTCATAAATGAACCCAGTTTGAGACATAATCTTTACAACAGGTGCCATTGTTAAAGAATAAGAGCTTGAAGAGAAAGAGAGTAAGTGCTTTGAGAGAGAATGAAATTAGAGCAGTTGAATTGAGAATGATAAAAGAAAAGCGATTGAAATAAAAAAAGCTTTTATACTTTCTCAAAAATAACTGATAAAAATAATAAAGTAAAATAAAGTAACGAATAGAAATTGCCTAAAATAGCCGTTTAAAAATAAACTGTAAAAATTCCACCCATTATCCATCGTGTTATGCTTACAAACTGTAAGTATACTCGATGGATAATGTACAGGGAATTAACGGCTGAGATTAAGACAATTCGATGGATGAGGATAAAGTGTTATCCGTCGAGTCATAAAATATTCCAGAAAAATAATTGATTTTATTAGCAAATAATATACCGACGGATGATCAAACTCGATGGATAAAGATCATCCGTCGAGATGTAAATTTTGGCTTAGCCAAAATTTCATTCAAGACTGAAAAATTAATTAAATTTCTGGCTGCATTTCAACTTGCAAATTAACTCATATAGATTTAAGAGTAATTAAGCATACCTAACTCACTTACCAACCTTGAAAAGGTGGATTCATCCAGTGGTTTTGTAAAGATATCTGCAAGCTGCTTCTCACTTGGAACAAAATATAGTTCCACAATACCATCCATTACATGTTCCCTTATGAAGTGGTACTTGATATCTATGTGCTTTGTCCTTGAATGTTGTACTGGATTTTCAGTGATGGCAATTGCACTTGTGTTATCACAGAAAATAGGAATCCTCTCAACTTGCTAACCATAGTCCAACAATTCATTCTTCATCCACAATATTTGTGCACAGCAACTACCAACAACAATATATTCAGCTTCAGCTGTAGAAGTAGAAACTGAATTTTGCTTTTTACTGAACCAGGACACAAGCTTGTTTCCTAGAAATTGACAAGTTCCTGTTGTACTTTTCTATCAATTCTACAACCTGCATATTCTGCATTTGAATAACCAGTTAGATCAAAACCAGAATCTCTAGGGTACCAAATGCCAAGTTTTGGTGTTCCCTTGAGATATCTGAAAATTCTCTTAATAGCTATTAAGTGAGATTCTCTAGGATCAGCCTGAAATCTAGCACATAAACATGTAGCAAACATTATATCTGGCCTACTAGCTGTTAAGTACAAAAGTGAGCCAACCATGCCTCTATTATTTGAAATATCCACAGACTTTTCAATAGTGTTTAATTCAAGCTTAGTTGCAGTGGCCATGGGAGTTTTTGTAGATGTGCAATCCACTAGATCAAAATTCTTTAAAAGATCAAAAATGTATTTAGTTTGACTAATGAATATTCCATCACTAACTTGCTTAACTTGTAAACCAAGAAAGTAAGTCAGTTCTCCCATCATACTCATTTCATACTTACTTTGCATCAATTTGGCAAACTTTTTGCAAAGTTTCTCATCCGTAGAGCCAAAAATAATATCATCTACATAAATTTGAACAAGTATACTAGAGCCATTAACATTTCTGAAAAATAAAGTTTTATCTACAGTACCTCTTGTGAAGTGATTTTCCAAAAGGAACTTTGATAAAGTGTCATACCAGGCTCTAGGTGCTTGCTTCAGTTCATAAAGTGCTTTCAAAAGATAATAGACACGATCTGGAAAATTTGGATCTTCAAAACCAGGAGGTTGACTGACATAGACTTCTTCCTCCAAATCTCCATTTAGAAAGGCACTTTTGACATCCATTTGATAGACTTTGAAATTGGCATGGGCTAAATAGGCTAAGAAGATTCGGATGGCTTCAAGTCTTGCAACAGGAGCAAATGTTTCATCAAAATCTATTCCTTCTTGTTGACAATAGCCTTTAGCAACTAATCTAGCTTTGTTCCAGACAACTATGCCATTTTCATCCATCTTGTTTCTGAATACCCACTTGGTGTCTATTGAATTCTTTCCTTTAGGATTGGGCACCAGCTTCTATACATTATTCCTTTCAAACTGGTTTAGCTCCTCCTGCATAGCTAAAATCCCATCAGGATCCAACAAAGCTTCTTCTACCTTCTTTGGCTCTTCCTTGGAAAGAAAGCTACTGTATAGACATTCTTCTTGAGTTGCTCTCCTTGTTTGAACTCTAGAAGAAACATCACCAATAATAAGCTCAAAGGGGTGATCTTTTGTCCATTTTCTTTGTTGAGGTAGATTATCTCTAGATGCAGAGGCTTTATTGTTGTCTTTGAAAGGAATATGTCCTAAGTCCAATCATGTATAAGGATTTAGGAATAACTTTTATGTAATCTGTTTTGATTTCATTGATATTAATAAAGACTTGTTTTGTTTTTATTACGGGCTTTATCTATTTAAGTGTTTAAA